>NC_049223.1:72450457-73098582 GCF_011100685.1 Canis lupus familiaris | reverse complement strand
ATGAGGTCTGTGGAAAGAAAGCAGCACCCCACCCCATATCCATAGGCCCTCCTTCTTCCTGCTTCTACCCCGCCTCCTCTGATGCCTCTCAGGTTCAAAAGCACCCAAGCCAAGAGGCCTGCAGACAACTCTGCACTCATCTCTAAAAGCTATCAAGACAGCCACCAAGATTCTCCAAAGATGAAGGGCTTCCTCTTCCTCCTACTTACCATCAGTCTCCTGGTTATGATTCAGGTAAGAATAGTCCCTCGGAGCCCCTGACACCACCACCCAGGACTCCCCAGACCTGCCTGGCATGGGAGTGGGTAAATGCAGGCTCCTGGGTACTCAGCCTTCTTCCATGGGAGCAGACGGTCCAGTAGGGGAACCAGCGACTCAGGGGGGCTGGTCTTAGCATTCCAGCCCTTCTGACTGGGGTCGGACCACTTGAGGTCTGCCTCTGACCAGAATCCTGTAACTGAGGCTGGGGAGCATTACAGGATACCAGGCACACAGGAGGGTATTGTGGAATAGGAATTATGAGACTTGGGGAGACAGCTTGGAGGGAGGGTGGCATCAATCCCCAGGAAAGCTAGAGAAGTGGCCCTATTGGGAAGGGGCCAGGATATGTTCAAGTGGAGCCAGACCTGGTCCTGGAGATAGCAGGAAACCACTCCAAGGAGAAAAGCCTGTGTGTTTGGGAATGCAAAGAAGACAGAAATCTCCCACTCCAGAAACAGCTAGTCTCAAATTCAACTGCAATTCTAGAAGGCAGCTTTGGCAGCATCCCATGTACCCTAAGGGTGCTCGTCTGCATAGACCAGAGCCATCAAGTTCTAGATCAAGAACAGCTTGATCAAGTATCAAGAACAGCTTGATCACCATCAAAAACAGCTTAATCTCCATCAGGAGCAGCTTTAGTTGTAGCCTAGTCAAGCATTGAGAACAGTTTGATCACCATCTGGCGATTTCCTTGGGCAAGAGGTCACACTCTCCCCACCTCCTCACCCACCCGCACTTTGCCAAGTGCCCTGTCTCACACAGTCTCAAGACTGTGATGGGCTCATTCAGAAGATGAGGAAGCAGGCTCAGAGAGGCTAAGCTCCCAGCCCAGCTAGTCAGGTCAAGGGCTGAGCCACAGGTTCCTGTCTCTCACATACTGGAGGAGCTGGTGGCTTGGCGGAGGTGAGACAAAGTTTCCATGGGACGTGGTGGAGGGGCCACTTTTGACTCTGCCTATATCAAGAGAGGAAGGTCTTGTCCCCACAGGACCTTGTGGCAGAAGTCGTGGTCATGGTGGACCAAAAACTACTGTATCAGGGTAGGGGGCCTAGGTCTCTAAATAACATGAGCTTCAAAAGCCCCTGAGCTTGCCCCGCTTCTTCTTTTGTAGATACAAACTGGAGTCCTGGGGAACAGTACCACTCCTCGAATGACCACCAAGAAAGTCAAGAGTGCGACCCCAGCACTCAGCAGCCTGGGCGGTGGCAGTGTCCTTCTCTTCTTGGCCAACACCCTCATCCAGCTCTTCTACCTCAGCTGAGGTGACATGCCTCAGCCCTAGCCCTGTGCCCCCTGAGATAGCTGCCACCATCGCTAGCGAGAGAAGCTCCCCCCACCCACCACCACAGGTCCAGGAGGGGTGGATGCCAGAGATCACCAGGTTGTTGGAATTAAACGGTAGTGCCTTGGAGGCAATGACCGACACAGGGAGGTACTGATATGGAGGGGCAAGCACCACCCAGCTGGGGGTCAATAAACATGTCCTGTACTCGGTAGGGTGCTGTGTGTGGTCACTGGGCTCCAAGGATCTTCTCGTGCCCCCAGCAGCAGGAGAGGCAGCAGAGAGCTCCTACCCCCAAAGGCCCAGGGTGGAAGCCTGTCCTCTCAGGATCACCTTGCAGGGACATGGCCCAGAATCTGCCATCCTCTTTAGTTGCACTTGCTTCACCCATCCCTGGGTGTTGGGAATGATGGTCCCAGAGGACCCCCCCATCCTGCCCCTGGCCATCCCTACTTGGTGAGGCTCAGAGAGTCCCTCACCCTAGTACCTGGGTGTCTTCAGAATGGTAGATTCAGAGAAACATCCCCCACCAATCTCTTGGGGTCTCAGCCCCACAGGCACCCTCTTGTCCTCACCAGGGCACTGGAGACTGGTCCACAGGGGTGCTGAGAAGGATGAAGAAGAGGCCATCTCCCCATTCCCCACCTACCCCAGGCTGGGAAGGTGGGAAGGATACACAACTGCTCTAACCACCATTTCTATCCTCCTGGGTCTGCAGTGGTGGTATTGGGAGGTGCAAGGAGGGAAGGGAGCTCCAGAGAAGCCCCCAAGGGCCTTGAACTCCTCTGCATCTTCCTAGAGGACCCTGTGGGGGGTGGCTGAGAAGTGCCTGCTAGACTGGGATGGAGGGAGCTGTTCCCCTTCTAGGTCCCGCCTTCTCTAGGCTGGGCTTAAGAACCCAGACCCCCTGTTTAGGCTTCTTTGACAGAGATGCCAAACCTTCAGGTCTTGAGACCAGAGTTGGAGGAAATGAAGAGGAATGCTGGTGGGCAAGGTCCTTTGGGGAGTGTCTCCCATTCACTTTTCCTGCCTGGTCTACCACGACCCCATCACACTGAACTTCCAGGTCTTCACCCCTCGGGTTACCTGCCTCACTAGAACACTTTTCCTCTGCCACCATCTAGCCTGATCAACCCCTTCCGGTCCTGCACATCTCAGCCAAGCATCTCTTCCTCCAAGCTGCCTGCCTGCCCTGTGCCCCCTAAGTGGTTCAGGTTCCTCCTCTGTGTATCCCTCTGCTTCCATGCTTATCCTGTCACTGAACACATCACCCTACCCATTGGAATCCTCTACTAGACCATGAGTTGTCTGAGGGCAGGTACCAAGGGGCTTGGCTTATGTCTGTGCCACACAGCTCAGTGCCAGACCTGGCTTAGAGCAGGCTCTTGTCACTTGGGTGACAGCATTGAGAGAACATACTCACCCTTAGTCTGGGCCCAGGGCCCCCTCTGGTG
Organism: Canis lupus familiaris; assembly: GCF_011100685.1. Lineage (NCBI taxonomy): Eukaryota > Metazoa > Chordata > Mammalia > Carnivora > Canidae > Canis > Canis lupus. The sequence continues at coordinate 73,095,585 of NC_049223.1, read as the reverse complement.
GCCGAGGGAGGCCTTACATCTGAACCCCAGAACCAGAGCTGAGAGGGAAGAAGTAGGGTGAGTATAGGGCAAAGAAGGCAGGGGAACAGATCCTCACCCCAGCCCCAAATATCAAGGTGCACAAAGATGAGGATGCCTGGGAGCATATTAGAAAACATCTTATGTTACAACAAGAAAAACCTATAAAAACATTTCATCCCAGGGAAAGCCTCCAGGACTGGGGAGCAGGGGCAGTCAGAGCACATGGACAGTCCAGACCTGGGACGCCCGGTCCTTGGTCGGCTCCCACAGCACCACGTGATCCCGGTCATAGCCCCGGCCACCTGGGGGAAGAGGGGAGAGATGGGGAGACAGTCAGAGATTGCCAAGGACTCCAGTGCCAACAGACCCCTCAGGTGCCTCTTCCCACACACAGGCCCCCTTACCCTTCACATCTAGGATCCGGCCTTCGAACATCTGGCTGCAGATATGGCCCGATTCACTGATGCTCCACGTCTGACGGGGCAGGCGGCTCTCGGCCCACAGCACAGCCTTGGAGCCTGGGCTGGGGGGCCCAATCACCTGCAGGCTCATGGTAGGGGCTGCCTGAGGCCCCAGGAGGTCATCAGGCACAGTTACTTCCCTCAGGGACTCCTCTGCACCTGACTGATACCCTTAACACACACCCAGCTCTTCGAATCCTGGCTCTCATGGACTGTGACCCTGGGCAAATCTCTTAATCCTTCTGAGCACCAGGTTCCCTGGGAATGGGAATCCCTGAGTACTGGCAGCTGCAAGCATTCAATGTGAAATATCATAAAAGGTCTGGAAAAGGAGCTCCTCCAGGAAGCCTTTCACGGTTAACTCCCAAAGCACAAGACTTGGAATCAGACAAGCTTTCACACACTAATTGCCTGTGTGACTTCCAGCCTGTTACTTAACTTCTCTGTGCTCTAGTTTCCCCACCTATGAAACAGAGAGTAAAATAACACCTGCCCCCACAGCGTCCTCTGAGGATCACATGAGGCATTCGTGTCAAGGGCTTAACACAGCATCTGCCACAGAGCCAAGTTCTCTCTCATTTCAAGTAAAAGATGGAAACTCCTTCAGTGGCCTACAAAAACCCACATCCCCATAACCTCTCTGACTTCCTCTCTTGCTTCTTCCCTCCCTCCCTTCACTCTGGCTAGTCACCTCAGGGCCTTTCTACTTGCTGTTCCCTCTGCCTGGAGCACGCTTCCCGCAGACACCCACCTGGTTGCCTCTTTCAAATACCACCTTCTTAGGAAGCCCCCCCACCCCATCAGAGCTACTGATATTCCCTACTCCCCTTTCATTTATTTTTCCCCCCATGCACTTCTCTTCACCTAATGTACTGAGATATTTTACTCATTTAAATGGTTTCTGTCTCTCCCCACTACAATGGAAGCTTCAGGAGGGCAGGAGTCATTTCTGTCTTCCCACTGCTGTCTTCCTGGCTCCTAGAACAAGGCCTAGCCCATGGCAGGTGTGCAGGAAACGTGTGTGGAGTGAATTCTATCATGATTAATAAGATCCAAGTTCTGGCCCAGGATAGCAGAGCTGGGAGTTCCCTTAGAAGTATCTGGTTCAATGCTCTCGTTTTGCAGCTGGGGAACTGAGGCCCAGAGCAGAGCCCAGACTGCCCAGGGTGCGAGCCGACAGTCTCCACCTCCCCAGGGTCCTGGCACTCTGGCTGGAGGGCAGGGCCTGCTCCTGACTCGCAGTGAGCCTCGGGATACCTGAGGCCCTGGTGTCCCTGGCCCAGCCCCTCAGCCGGTACCTGGTTCTTTAGCAGCCCATCCTCGTAGTACCAGATGCAGCTGCCTCCGGCTTGGGGCTCGGACACCACCACTCGGCCCGCCTTCATGTCCTCCACGTGGTCTGGCACCGCCAGGAAGCCTCTCAGTGCAGCATTCCAGAGGCGGAAATAAACCCGGCGCTGGTGAGTAGGGGGAGCTGAGAGTGAGAGGTCCCCGGGCAGGGATGCTCCCACCAGGGCACCTGACACCCTCAACTCTGACCCCCCGAGTATCTCCAGCCCACAAGCCCTCCTTCCTTGGCCCTGCTTCTAAGTCCCTTCTTTTCACACGTGTCAGAGGGTCCACTCATGGTGCACACCCACGGCCACCCAGCACCGTGACCACTGACACCCACAGCCCCGTGCACAGGGACACGCTGGCAGAGACGCTCATGGTCCACATGGTCGTGCAGAAGTTTGCAGCAGACACAAACACACAGACACAGGTGGCCATGCAAACACACGTCTTAACCGATGCACGGGTCCCCCTTGCCTATTCCACACTCCGTGTTTGCTAATGGGATGGATGCGTGTAGAAACACAGATGTGCACACTCATGACCATACTGGAAAAGTAGACACCCGGTTGTCACACATCAGACCAGGCTCTGCCACAAATCTTGAGTCGTGGTGATGGTAATCGCAGTCAGAAGAACCACAGCTAACATGTGTTGAGTGTTTACCCACTCAAGTACCGTTCTAAGGGCTTTACAAATATTTATCTTCAAATCCTCAAGACAACTACATCATATGTGTCATCCCCATTATATTTTGTTTTTTTATTTTTTATTTTTATTTTTTTATTTTTTTTTATTTTTAAAGATTTTATTTATTTATTCATGAGAATACACAGAGAGGAGAGAGAAACAGAGACACAGGCAGAGGGAGAAGCAGGCTCCACGCAGGGAGCCCGACGTGGGACTCGATCCCGGGTCTCCAGGATCACACCCTGGGCTGAAGGCGGCGCCACACCGCTGAGCCACCGGGGCTGCCCATATTTTGTTTTTTTAAAAGACTTTATTTGGGTGTTTTTTTTTTTTTTTTTGGTAAGTAATCTCTACACCTAACGTGGGGCTTGAACTTATGACCCTGAGATCAAGAGTTGCACACTCTTGCAGCCAGCCAGGTGGCCCCTATGTTATCCCCATCTTAAAGATGAGGAAACAGAGGCCCATGGAGGGACAGTACTTGCCCATGATTGCAGAGCAAAGCCTTGTCCACTTTGGTGGACCTTTATTTCTGCATCTGTAAATATGAGAGGTGGAGATAACCTCCAAGGTTTCTTCTAGCAACAATGTCCTAAGACTCTGAATCTTGGGAGCATAAATATCCTCATCCAAGGATACACGGTCTCAACAGTGTTACAAAAACAGGCAAGTGTGGTCATACACCACCTCCCACACCTCCCACACAACCACATGTCACCTCCAGAGCACAGACACGTAGATACAAGTGACATCATGCCACAGAAATACGATCAGAGGACATGTGTGTGCCCATACACACATGCACGCGTGTGCCCCCCCCCGCCCCCAGCCATGCCTCTGCATCAATGCACATGTACATGAATCAGAAACAGGTCCAGACATGCACTCACAGACCTGGAAAAACCCAAGTATGGCTCTAGTGTTTCCCAGAATGAGGCCTGTGTATTACTCCTAGCCTCATATGACATGATTTTTAGTCCTAAGTGGATAAACATTATCGCTAAAAATGTAATGTTAACATATTTATTATAATGTCAACTAAAGAAAATCATACACATCAAACCTATGATTTTATGGATAATAATCCTTAGGATAAGGATAAAGTGAATTTTAAAAATGAGTTGGTTTAGAGAAAAATATTGAGTAGATAATGGTTCAAGAGGAATGACAGTGTGGCAAAATTATGACAAAGGCACACAAACGTTGAGCTTGGGAAACATGGGGAATGCATGGCCAGACAGATCGGCATGGGCACACACAATCTGATGCATTACTCACCTGCTTGATGGGGTAGAGGGATCCCACCCTCTGTGTCCCACTGTATGTCAGCCAGTTGGTGATCTCACAGCTGCCCACCAGCCACTGGCGGCCCCGGAAGTCACTGTGCTCACACAGCACCCAGCTGGGCCCAGCAGGTGCCAGAGATGCAGAGAGGAAGACAGACAGGGAAGAGGAGACAAGGATGTCAGAACATTCTCCACCTCCTTTGCTTTTATTCTGAGACTCTTCTGCCCGGTGTCAGGGTTCTCGAGGCAGGAGAGGGAGGCTGGGAAGTACATTTGGGGTTTGCAGGGCAGAGGAGGGTCCTGGAGGATCCATGCTGAGGTCCAAGACATTCCTCAGCCTGCACCTCTCCCTCCCTCCTGGCTGGGGGCACAGGTAATGGAAGGGAAGTGGGAAGGAGCAAGAAGCCAGGGACCTGGCCCTGGCTCCCTAGCAGCACCCCCCCCACCACACTCACACGCCCCCCTTGATCCGCAGGGACAGCACGTGGTTGTTGAAGCCCTCGGCTTGCAGGCTGCGCACCTCTCTGTCCAGCTCGATCTCCTTACCCTCAAAGCACTCCAGTCCATACAGAAAAATGGAAGGCTCTGAAAAGTGCTGGGGCGGGGGGCATGGAGAAGGGGTGAGGTTGAGAGAGCCCAGGCCCCAGTCCCAGACCTGGCCCCAAATTCCAGATACTCCAATTCTGGATCGGTATCTTCCCTCCCTCCTAAGCTTTACCCTGCAGGGCTCTGGACAATGGCAGCTGGGTGTCCCCCCTGATTCTCAGACTGAGCCCCCAATGCCACCTCAAACCTCTTCTCAGTGCCAATAAATGGTACTTCTAAGAATAGTAATGATAATATGGGTAATTATAGCGGTTGTCAGATATTCAGGGCTTACCACATGCCAGATTCTGCGTTAAGTGCTTTACCTGATCTCATAACTTCTCAACAACCCTATAAGGTATGTGCTATTATTATCATCCCTGCTTAACAGAACAGAAACTGAGTCTGGAGAAGATTAAACCACTTGCTCAAGTCTCTAGAGCTGGGCTTCAGAAGCAGATGTGCGTGCCTTCAGAGCCTAAGATGTAGCTGTAAAGCCTGGGCTCAGCAGTTGGGCCGCCCCTGGAGAGCTCAGCTCTGCCTGTTACAGCCTTTGTGGCCTGGAGCAAGTCACATCACCTCTCTGTGCCTCAGTTTCACATCTGGAAAAGGGAGGTGATAGTGGTAACAAACCTCATAGGGTCTCGGTGGGGATTAGATGCCTTAGCACATGGGAAGTCTTTTATTTATTTATGTTTATTTATTTTTTTAAAAGATTTTATTTATTTATTCATGAGAGACACAGAGAGAGAGGGAGAGAGAGGCAGAGACACAGGCAGAGGGAGAAGCAGGCTCTATGCAGGGAGCCCAACGTGGGACTGGATCCCAGGTCTCCAGGATCATGCCCTGGGCCGAAGGTGGCACTAAACTGCTGTGCCACCAGGGCTGCCCTGGGAAGTCTTTTAAACACTGCCTGGAGCCTGGTACATGCTCGGTGGACAGCTGTCTGCTGTGCTGCCATGGCTGGCCCACCCAGTCCTACAGCCTCTAGTTCTTAATATGGCCTGGGCCACTTCCCTCCATCTCCTCCCTAGTCCAGGACACCATCATTTATTCTGGCTTTCTGTAGCAGCAGACCTATTGCCTTGTCCCTACCCATCTGGCCTCCACACACAGCAGAGCTGGCTCTCTATTCCGCTCCTTCCTGCACAGAACCCGCATGTCAGAAGTCTGGCGCCTGCCCCCAGTCCACCCGAGTGCTAGTCTCTACTGTCCCCGTACCACCTCTATATCGGGACACACCACTCTGCAATGTAATCTTTATGTCAGTGTGGTCATGGGTTCCTTGAAGGCAGGGCCATGTCTGATTTATTTCAGTGTCCCCAAGACCTGACACGGTGGCCACTCAATACAACTCTAGTAAGTGGAACTGGCTTTGAAGCCTCCGGGTCAGGGGAACCAGAGTGGTTCTGAAGAAGCCTGACTTCAAGCTCCAGCAGCCTAGCCAACAGTGAGAAGAGGCTTGGTACCTGGCATTCCCCCAGCAGTACACCCTACCTCAGGGGTTGTCTGGAACTGCACAAGGTTACTCACCAGGGGTACCTTCTGGAGAGAGCCCAGGACTGTGGAAGATAGGCAGCCCATGGCCGTAAGAGTGGGGAACTCGCCCTCAGAGAGAATGTACTGGTCACCCTCAAAGTTCTTCTCACCAAACAGGATCCAGCTGGGGAAGGGGAAGAGTAGGGGGATGTGAATAGGGATCTGACTTTGTCCCATCCTGTGCTTGGCCTGTCAGGCCCTCTGAGATGCAGCAGAGTGGATGCAGATATGACTGTGACCCACTCCCCAACCAAGTCCATGGGAGGTCAAGGATGAATAGGCCCTGCAGCAAGAGATTGAGGTCGAGATTTCAGAAATGACTGGATGATATCATACTGCCCCTATGGAGAGAAACTGGGCAATATTGAGCAAAAAAACCCTACGCACAACCACTCAGCAATCCCATTTCTCGGACTCTCAAAATTTCCTTCAAAAACATGAAATGACAGGGATCCCTGAGTGGCGCAGCGGTTTGGCGCCTGCCTTTGGCCCAGGGCGTGATCCTGGAGACCCGGAATCGAATCCCACATCAGGCTCCCGGTGCATGGGGCCTGCTTCTCCCTCTGCCTGTGTCTCTGCCTCTCTCTCTCTCTCTGTGACTATCATAAAAAAAAAAAAAAAAAAAGTTTGTTAAAAAAAAAACATGAAATGACATCTGCACAAAGCTCTTCATACAGCACTGTTTGCAGCGGCTGAGTGGAAGCAGCCCAAAAGTCCATCAGCAGGACACAGCTGATTAAACTAAGGATGTAGGGGATAATAATATAGCAGTAAAAAGGGAGGAGGAAGAGGTCTTTTTTGTTTGTTTGTTTTGTTTTGTTTTGTTTTTGTTTTTGTTTTTTTTTTTGGAGGAAGAGGTCTTAAGGGGAAATAAAGTGATCTCCAAACTGCTAAGGAAAAACAAGGGGAAAACAGTATGTATAGTATGCTTTCCTTTTGAAAAACAGAGATACAATTCGCATACCATAAAATTCATTCTTTTAAAGTGTACAATTCAGTGGTCTTTAGTATATTCACCAGGTTGTATTATGCTTCTTTTTGTGTAAGGAAATGGGGAAGGAGGGCAACAAATATATTCAGTTTCTATAGCTTTATGCAAATTTATATATGAGAGGGATGCCTGGGTGGCTCAGTGGTTGAGCGTCTACCTTTGACTCAGGTAGTGATCCCAGGGTTGTGGGATCAAGTCCCGGCTTGGGGTCCCTGCAGGAACCCTGCTTCTTCCTCTGCTTATGTTTCTGCCTTGCTTTCTGTGTCTTTCATGAATAGATAAATAAATAGATAAATCTTTTAAAAAATACATATGAGAGTATATTTGCTTATATTTTTCAAAAAGAAACAATGGATGAATTAACTAAACATTGAATTAAAAAAAGATTACCTATGAGGGAGGAGGGGGAAAGATCAAAGGAATAGAGTAGATCCTCCTGATTGACTCGGCTTTGGAGCTACTCTGGACTGAATGTGTCTCTGCAAAATTCATATGTTGAAGCCCTAACTTCAAATATGATGGCTTTTGGGAAGTTCGGAGGAGATCGGGAGGGTGGGTACCCATGATGGGAACAGGTCCCTATAAAAAGAGAAAGAGACAGGAGTGCTCTCCACCACCTGAGGGCACAGGAAGAAGGCAGCTATTCACCATCCAGGAAATGAGTCCTTGCCAGGGAACCAAATGGGCCGTACCTTGACCTTCCCAGCCTTTAGAACCAGGGGAAATAAATTCCTATTGTTTAAGCCCCCCAGTCTATGATATTTTGTTATAGCAGCCCAAGTTAAGACAGGGACACTGCAAATATTTTATGCATTAAAAAACAAGTAAAAATGGAAATTATTCCTAAAAATTTACATAAATAAATGAACCTAACTGCATGTCAGGTTGGTGACATAACCACCCACATAAAAAGTATTATTTCAAGGGTCTTAAAAATGATATTTTGAACTGCACATAGCAAATGGGATCCTGGTAAATGTCCTGAGGACAAAAAGAACCATGGGAAACCCCAAACAGCATTCACTGCTTTTTTACCGTTAGTAGTAATATTGGTATTACAGTCTTGAAACATCCAGCTTTCGTCTAAATACCACTGGAATCGGAGTCCCTTGGTAGATAACTGGTTCCAAGTTTCAGGCAAAAATGTATGAAATGATCCCAGGGCATCTTATTGTACCAGAAAAACAAGTAAATTATTTTTAAAAAACCCAAACTATTGGAGTTGCATCAAAAGCAGACTATTTGAAGGGGCTCCCATTTGCCAAAGACAGAATGATTAGAGCACACAAAAGAACAGTAGCTCCAATGCATGGAAGCATTTCAATTACAAATATATCCATAAGTTCATAACAACATTCAAAAAATATTTCATTAGTCAGCTATGGAGGTTGCTAGGGTACCTACCAACTCAGAAATTATTCTGAAAATTGATCAAGAGAAATTGATCGTTGGGAAAGGATCAAACTGCCTTTTTTGCATAAACTATTTCAGGTAAACAAAAAGTTGAAAAGGAAAAGCTCTTCTTTATAGAGGTATTCCAGCTAACATATGGAAAAGGAATACCAAAAAAAAAAAAAATCTTAAAATCATCATTTTGTAACCTCTAAAGAAATAGCGAGTCTAGGCCATTATCATCAGTGGGTGCTAAAACCATGAGGTGAGCCGTAAATGGCAAATCTTATTTTTTTTAAATGGCAAATGTTGGGCAGCCCCCGTGGTGCAGTGGTTTAGCACCACCTGCAGCTCAGGGTGTGATCCTAGAGACCTGGGATCGAGTCCCACATCAGGCTCCCTGCATGGAGCCCGCTTTTCCCTCTGCCTGTGTCTCTGCCTCTCTCTCTCTCTGTGTCTCTCATGAATAAATAAATAAATAAATAATAAAAAAAATAAATGGCAAATGTTATGATACAGGGATCTTGATGTCATTAAAAGTGGGACAACCAGGCATGTGCCTGAGATGAGGTAGTAAGAAGTACTACTTAGGGCACCCCGGGTGGCTCAGGGGTTTAGTGCTGCCTTCGGCCGGGTTGTGACCCTGGAGACCCGGGATCGAGTCCCATGTCTGGCTCCCTGCGCGGAGCCTGCTTCTCCCTCTGCCTGTGTCTCTGCCTCTCTCTCGTGCTCTGTGTCTCTCATGAAGAAATAAATAAAATCTTCAAAAAAAAAAAAAAAAAAAAAAGAAGTACTACCTATATAGGGTACCACCTATATAGTCTCCTTGCCAACAAAATGAAACACCCTGAATCTCATCAAGCCTCCAGATCTACCAGTTTACAGAACATATGGGACACAAAGGGGGGAAAAGGCACCAGAAGGAAGTAGTCAGCCAAATTCAGAAGATGGGAAACTTACAGGGTGAATTATTGGTTTTCTTTTTCTTTCTTTCTTTGTCTCTCTTTTTTTAAAAGATTTAAAAAAAAATTATTTGAAAGAGACAGAGAATGGGAGCATGAGCAGAGAGAGGGAGAAGACTCCCTGCTGAGCAGGGAGCCCGATGTGGGGCTCAATCCCAGAACCCTGAGATCTTGACCTGAGCCAAAGGCGGACACTTAACTGAATGAGCCACCCAGGTGCTCCTCTTTTCTTTCCTTCTTTCCTTTCTTCCTGTTTAGAAAAGGAGGGGGGCTGCAGAAAGAGAGGAGAAAGAATCCCAAGCAGGCTCCACTCCTATGGCAGAGGGGTGGGGGTGTGGGTAGGCTCGACTTCACCACCCTGAGATCATGACTAGAGCCAAAACCAAGAATTTGTCGTTTAACCAACCGAGCCACTCAGGCATCCCTATTGAGTTTCTTTAAATAAATGGTATAAAACAAAAAGAAGGGAGGGGAATGGCTATAAATTAAAGACCGCGTTGACCAAAAGCAATGTGTGGACCTTGTTTGGATCCTGAGAAAAACAAAACAAACCAATTTCACAAAGGCATTTTTTTAAGACAATGAGACAAATCTGAACATGGGCTGTATTAGGTAATATCAAGAAATTATTGTTAATTTTATTAGATGTAATAATAAATTGCAACTATGTGGGTTGGGGAGGCTCCTTTCTTATTAGAGATATATATGTTGAAGTATTTACCTGCGAAATTTTATGTTGGGTTGGGAATTTTAAATGCACCACTAAAAAAAAAAAAAAAAAAAAAAAAGCAAAGGGATAGATGAAACAAGATTGGGGTTCTTTATCCTATACAATCTACAAGCTTTACATTTTCCGTTAAAACTTTATTTGGCTTTGTTTGTTTTAAGATTGAATGATTTGGGACAGAACAAGTAATCTCAAGGAAGCCAAAGGAAAGAAATCATTTGAAGGAAAGACCTTCCTGCAGCCCAGATTCCCCAGCTGAGTTGAGCAGTCCAGGCAGGTGCGCCCCGCTTTCCCCCTCCCTCACTTCCTCACCTGCCCCCGTGGACACGGCAGGACTGGGGCTGGAAGGAGACGGGCAAGGAGGTCTGGTCATCCTCGAAGGAGATGTGGTCGCCCAGGAAGTCGGGGCCAGAGAAAAGCTGAATCTGCAGGTACAGAAAGGAAGAGCTGAGAGTGGAGGGCGATGGAACGGGATGGAGGAGGAAGAGGGGACAGGCCCCCCAACAGTTCCTTACCTTTGAGACAAAGTGCAGATTGTGCTCGCCGACCTGAAGGGAGGGCCCAAAGTTTCGAGACGTAAGAAAGGTACCAGCCTCCAGCCCGTTTCCCGACCCTTTCCACGGTTCTCGGATAGCTCAGGCCCGTGTTAGCCCCGCCCCTTCCCAGGCGCCCCGCCCCCGCGCCCGGAGCCCGCGCCTCCCAGCCCCGCCCCCCGCGGTGGGCCCCGCCCAGGCTCCGAGCCCCTGCCCCCGGGGCCCCGCCCCCGCGGCTGGCGCGCACCTGCAGGACCGGCTGCAGCGAGGCGAGGGCGCTGTTGCCCGCGCCCCAGTCGTCGCAGGTGCGGTACACGCCCTTCTCCAGCACGTACTGCTCCCCGGAGAAGCCCACCTTCTGATAGGCCACCCACCTGCAGGGAGGGCGGGGCGCGGGTCAGCGGGGCGGGGCCGGCTCCTTCCCGGGAACCGCTCCCCGCGCGCCTGGCTCCCGGAGCCGGGGTCACTCACACGCCGCTGAGCACGTGGATGGCCTGCGTGTGGGGGCCGTGTCGCGCCAGCTCCACGTCCGGCAATGCCTCTCTCACCTCCGCGGCGTGCCCCTCGAAGTCCGTGGCCTCAAACAGCACGAGGGCCGGGTCCCCGAAGTCCTGGGCCCCAGGGATAGTCAGGTCTCTCCTGCCCACCCACGGAAACCCCTGGGAGTGCCCAGACCCCGGGGACACAGCCCACCAGGGGACTTTGGAGTAAGGCGATCAGTGTGGCCTGGGGAAGAGCAGCAGGAAGGCATGAGGCTAGACCTCAAGAACACTTCCAGGTACTCAGGAGAACTAGGAAAGAGGGAACAAACTCTTCCCTCCACAGATTGTACTTGGTGGGGCGGCAGGAGTATGGCTGTGGCCCCAGGGAGAGGGATGGCCCAGTTGCCCTTGCTTACCGTCCGGATGACCCGCAGGGAGGTCAGCGCCTCGTCATAGCCTCCCCAGTGTGACCAATCAGCATATTCTCCCTCCTCCAGCAGATACTGGTGGCCGCGAAAGCCTGCCTTCTGGTAGCCCACCCAGCTGGGGGAAGGAGGAGGGGAACAAGCGGACTTGGTCATGGAAGGCCCATGAATGTATAAGACAGCTGCCCCACCCCTAGGCAGCCCGGGCCACGCCCTAACACCCCCCCCACCTCCCCACCCCCCCCACCCCCGCATAGAGGTAAGAGGGGAGGATGAAAGAGGAGGAAAGGTTCTGCGTCCTCACCAGCCCCCAAGAACTCGCAGAGACCCCACAGAGGCCAGGTGGGGGCTCTGGCTGTCCTCTGGCTCCTGGAGGTTGTAGATGTCTCTGCTCACTTCCCAGCTCTGGCCCTGAAAGCCTGTGGCCTCATAAACCACAACCTGGGGACAAGGGGTGGTGTGAGGGTGGTGGGGAGCCATCTAGCCTGAAACACCCAGCCAGCCCAGGGAGGCCCTGCCCAGCATTAGCCCAGAACTAAGTCCTCCCACTCTCAACCTGAGCTCCAGTCCCTTAGGTAACTGCTGTCTCTTCTCTGACCTGCTCCTTACACACCAAAAGCCGGTTCCCAGTGAGCCCATAGGATTCCACCCTCCCAGAGCCAGCTTGTTTCCCAGCACTCTCCTCTCCTGTCTTCTGGTCCAGGCTAAGGTAGCCACACACATATACACACCCTACCCAAAGGCCGTCTTTGACAGTGCAGCCCAGACTCTTACCTTGGGCTCCCTTGGCTTCTCCACGCTTGGGCAGCCCTGCAGAGGAGACAAAGCTGAGGCGCCAGCCCAGAGGTGAAAGAAGACAGATGGGGGCTGGCAACCCAGGATTTACTTGATCCTGAGACCCCTAAAAATGGCCAACCCTCTGTCTTCCCTCTGCCTCACCCCTTGGGCTAATTCCACACCTCCCTCTCCATCCCATGCTCAGCAGGAGCCCCCAGGCCCTACTTCTTCCCCCAGAATTGCAGGACAAGGTCACCTGTGACCACTTGCCCCTTACCAATCTCATGGGCTTCAAGGAGCCCACTCTGAGGTCAGATGTACCCCAGGCCTCCAAGGTCGGGTACTCTCCAGGCTCCAGAATGCAGGGAGAGTCTTCAAAGGAGGGTTTGGGGTACAGCAGCCACCTGGGGAGGAGGCAGAGAGGCAGCTCTACCCCAGATACCCAGGGACACAGATTGGTGGATGGGGGGAAGTTTAGAGGGGAGAAGGAATTTTAGGGGAAGAGGCCCCCATCAAGGGGACACTGGAGGATATTTCAGGACCCCCTAATCTGCAGTAGCCACTCCACTGATCCCTCTTCCTCTGGCCCAGCGCGCTCTAATTTCACACAGCAGCTGGAGAATTCTTTCCTGCACACATACCTGCTTAGGGACCCCCAGTAGCTTCCCATTAGCCCCCACAAGATAGCCCAGCTGCACAGAGGCCTTTTGATCTGTCCCCTGATCATACTCCTGGTCTTCACATCTCCCCACCTGCTGCTTGGTTGGGCCAGATTCAACTTTTGAGGCTTAGATCTCTCACCTCTGAGCCTTTGCAGGTATTGTTCCCTCCACTAGGTATATTCTTCCCCATTAAATTAATTCATTAATATTTAGGGGCATCTACCCCGTGCCAGCCCTTGCTTCAGGCATCAGGGAGAGAGTAGTGAACAAAACCTACAAAGTCCCTCATGCCCTGCTCTCATTATGCTGAGATTCTTCTGTGGTCGGCTCACCCCTGCTGAGGTGTCTCCTCCTCCAGGGAGGCTTCTCTGACCTCAGGCTGCTTCGGTGCTTTTCTGTGCTGCCCCATACCAGGACTCTGATCGCCACTGTCTTTTTACTTGCCTGTCCCCTCCAGTAGACTAAGCACTTCTTGAGGGCAGGAGTTGTGTCCCATCACCTCTGTGTCCCCAGCACTTAGAACAATGAATGTAAAATGAAGGGTTTCCAGAATAGCCCAGACTCACAGTCCTGCAGAGACAGTGGCAGATGCGGCCTGTAGGGGCTTCTCCAGGCCCTGGGTGTCCTCCAAGGCATCGGTTAGCTCCACTTGCTCCCCCTTGAGGCCCTTCTCAGAGTACACGATGATCTCTGGGGTACTGTAGTCCTATAGAAGGAAAGAGGGATGAAAAAGAAGTGTAAAGCAGTGCTCCTCAGAGAACACCCCCCACACCCTGCCAGTAACTGCTTCCCCAACTGTGTCCAACCAGGGCTCCAGAGCGCTTCTGGGAACGCTTTGTGGACATCTCCACAGAAGCCAGAGGGTAACTGGGGCGTTCTCTGCAAAGTGGGCCAGACAAGCCTGAGACCAAAGCCCTCTCTTTGGCGCTGGACCTTTGGCACCAGAGGTCCAAAGTTCCCAGCGGGAGCCTGCCAAGTACCATGCCTCTGGGTACCCTGATTTCCAACCCAGAGACAAGTAGGATTGACTGTTTCCTGAGATCTAACTTTGACTCTTCCTTTGTAAACAATTCCTGCCCTAGTCCAGACTGGCTTCTATCTGCAACTTATCCCAGGCAGCAGAGGATCCTCTCTGCATTCTGGGTGTTTCTTTCCCGCCAGGACCATGTCATTCCCTCGCTGCTTCATCAGATGCTTATGAAGCACCTACTGAGTGCAAGGCACTGTGGTAAGGGCATGTCCTACTCCATCTCAGTTGGCCCTCCCAACAGGAGTTATTACTCCATTCACAGGCTAGGAAAGTGAGGCTCAGCGAAGTTAAGCGGCCTGCCCTTGGGCACAAAGCCTGTACGTAGCAGGGTAAAGAACAGAGCAATATGGTTTTTGTTCAGTGTTGCAACCAGCACCTCCCACATGCCTAGAACACACCAGGTGCCCAATCGATGCTGAACGAATCAAATCAAACTAGGTCCCCCACCTGACTTCAAAGCTCTTGTTTTTTTTTTTTTTTTCTCTTACTCCTCGTTACCTCCTACATGAAGATGAATTTATCGTGAGAAGCTCTCAATAAACTGTCTACAAACATTTGTGTGTTTCCGGAGAGGCTTTCAAAACTATTCCCTCCTTTGCATAGCTGGGCCACTGCCCTCATTAAGACTCGTCAGCTCTCGTCCTCTTACCAGGAGTATTGCAACAGCACTGTCTTGGAGTTATTCAAACTTCAATTAAAAAAAAAAAAAAAAGTCTGATAGGTCCTGCCTTTAGAGTTACTGCTTTCTCTTCTGTGTCTCTAGTGGCCAAGACAGTTTTGTCAAAAACTATACGAAACCATAACACTGACCATGCCTTTTCAAACTACACACTTCTCCCTCCAAAGTCAGAGGTGCCCCTCACCTGGAAATCACAGCCCTGCCTGGCCTTCCTGAGTCCCAGATTTCTCCTCCTGGTAGCCAGAGGGATGTTTATAAACCCCTAATCTGATTATTTGGCTTTCTTGCTTCAAGTCCAACCCTCATACCCTAGTTCAACCATGAGTCCTGCAGGGCAGAGAGCAGATCTCCCCACCTACCCATTGCCTGGCATGGTGCCTGGCATGCAGCAGACATTAACCAGCATTGGTGAGCAAATGAGCAAACAGCTGTGGCACCCTGGGTCTAACTGTGGGCCTGAGATCCTGGGCCCTGGGGGGTGGGCTGGCACCCATAGCCACTCCCGCGCATTTCTGTTGCTCTAACTGAATCCTTCTCCAAGTCCAGCTCATACTTTCCCAGGCTGCTCTCCCAAACTGGGGCTTGGCCTCTATCTGCCCCCTGCCTCCCCAAGCCAGGCCAAGCACCCCAGAACTCCTTTCTTCCCCAGATAGCTTTGAGGTCAGGAATCTATAGGTGACCCCATAATAAGCCCCATTTAAGCTCCTCACCCATATAAGCTCTCCTAGCCATTCCAACTGCAGGCACCTAGGCTGTCCCCGTCCTCAGGGCCTGGGGAGCATCTGGTCCCCGCTCCCAGCCACTTACCCGGACAACCCGCCTCACAGAGCCAATGCCCTGGGTGCTCCACGCTGGCCCTGGGGCTCCTAAATCCACATCTCCTTCAGGCACAACCAGCTTCCTGCCCCGGAACTCTGGCTCTTCGTATAGCACCCAGCTGTAGGCACAGAGACCCAGGGTCATGGGTGGGTAGAGGATGTACCCACAAAGCAGGGGGGGGGTGCCTGAGGGGGTTTCCGTCAGGTTGGCCCAGGTACATCTCATTGCTCTGAAATCCTGTAGGTCCACAAGCAGCCCCCTGCCTCGCCCCGGCAGCCTGCACTCACCAGCCTCGAACCACCCTCACGGAGGCCACCCGGGGCCAACTGGAGGTGTCAGCAGTGTCTTCCCAGACCTCCCTGCTGCTGCCTTGGCAGCCAGGCTCTGAGAAGAGGATCATCTGGAGAGGACGCAGAGGGAATCCTCAGGCCCTGTCCCCGGGTCCCCGCCTCCTGCTGCTCCCCCTCCCCACAGCCTTCCCCCCTACCTTTCCAGGCCTGGTGTTCAGCTTGCCCTGGATCTTCAATGCTGGGCTCTGGCATGGAGGGAGGTGATAAAAAGTCTTATGGTGTGGCTTCCTTACTGCCTCCCCACAACCTGTCATTCCAAGGATCCCACCTGCTCCCTATTGGCCTCCATACCCAAAGAGCTGCCCACAGAGGATGTCACTAACTCCAGGGACCTCATCACCCATCCCAGGGGGCAGGTGCCTATCACTCCCTTTCCCCAGCTTCCAAGAGATCAGAGCCACTAAGCCCTTTGGATTCCAAAGTTGTAAGCCTCCTGCTATGTGAATAGGGAAACTGAGGCCCAGAAAATTGTGGCTTATATAAGGTCACACTGAACTAGACATCAGATCCAAGCCTCTGGCCTCTCCAGACTCTGTTCCCAGTGCCACAGTGCTCATGCCACCCAAACCCTGCCCCAGATGAGGTCAGGCACCCTCCCTTGCTCATCCAAGGTCTCACTCACCCACCCCACCAGGGGCTGGGCACAAGCAGGCTTCTCTGGTGGTGGCCTTTCGCTGCAGAGCAGGGGCAGCTGTCCTGGCACCTTCCTGGTTCCAGGTGTCACGTGGGGTGGCAGAGCAGATAGTTTTGTGCCCAGTGGTTCCGAGATGGGGGCCTCCTGGGTGGCAGACACCAGACCACTGAAGAGAAGGCTGCCTCCAAGACGAGAAGTAGGCCTACTGCTTGCTTGCCACTCTGGCCCCAGCTCTGGGCGGGGGCCCTTGGCATCTGCTACATGTTTCTTCATCATCTCCAGAGGAGAACAAGAGACCTGGGGGGGCCTCGCAGGGCGAGAGTCCCAGGAGGGGCTAGGCCCGGCCTTCTCCTGCCTGCGCTGGAGCTTCTCATCGTCACTTAGGTAGGGGTTCTCTGGTTCTTCCTCCTCCTCTTCCTCTTCCTCTTTCCCTTCTAGTGTGGGCACCTCCTGGGGGCTGGGTCCCAGCACCCATGGTCCGGGCTGGTCCTCCTCGATGGCAGGCAGCGTAGCATACATGGCCAGGTAGGAGGACCGGGGGGCTCGTGGCAGCCGGTGAGTGCGGAGGATCTCGGGCGGCTCCATGCTCCGCAGAGTATCCAGGAACATCTCCATGTCAGCAGCCAGGGCCACCTCCTCCTCCTCCCTGGATGTCTCTGGGAGCATTTCGCCCTCAGTGGAGTTGGGGACAATTTGGGACTCCAGGCTGGCCTCTGCTCTTATCAGCACTGAGGCAGGGGGCCCTCCTGGGCTGGGGGACACCTTACCCTCTGAGGAGGGGGCAGGGGGAACAGCAGTGTCCTGGGCAATCACTGTCTGGGTGGAAAATGGGGCAGCAGGAGCACCAGGATCCTGGACAAGCTCCTTTTGGGTGGGAGATGCGATGGGGCTCACTTTGGAGCCCTCAACAATCTCCTCCTCTTGGGGAGATGGGATAGTGAAAGTGGTCAGGCCTTCAACAGCCTCATCCTGGCTGGGACAAGAAGCAAGGTCACCTTTAGTAACATGGACAGCCTCTTTTGGGGTGCTAGGGCTGCCTGCTGGGGCCTGGACCACCTTGCTTGGCTTGGGAGATGAGGCAGCAGGAGCAGCAGGGCCTGCCACCACCTCTGCCTGGGTAAGGGAGAAGACAGGGACATGTTCAGAGTCCCGAACAAGCTTATTCCCCGGGGAGGATGGAGCCGAAAGCGCTCCTGAGCTAGGGACAGCCTTCCGTCTTGTAGAGGATGGAGCAAGAGACTGTCCAGGGCCGGTAACAAGCACCTCGCTCTTCGCCATGGGTGGGCTGGTGACAACAGAGGGATCTGTGAGCCCCTCCCTTTTTATGGAGGGCAGCGCCTGGGGTACCCTGGGCTTGAGAGTAAGCTGGGTCCTGGGGTATGTGGGCACCGCTGGCTGCTCTGGGGGGTGCTCTGGGTCCAGGGAGGGAGTAGGAGTCTGGCGTCCGAGAGAGGAGGGTAATGACACATGGCTCCGAGAAATCTGGGGAGAGGGCTGGGTGGGCCCGGAGGCTCCTTGCCGCGTTAGGACCTCAGGGGCTCGGCTCTGGTCTTGCTCTGGGTGAGCTGCAGGGACGTCCTGGTTCGGAGGCGGGTGACCATCCTCCGAGCTGCCTGCAGGGCCCAGAGCAGATCTGTCCTTTGGCTCTGCCATCCCCGGCTCAGGCAGCTGCCCCGAGGCCGCGCCCCCTGGGCCACCCAGACCCGGATTCCTTGGCACAACAGCCGTGGGCCTGGGAAGCCGGCTGGCAGCGGGGCTCCGCTCAGTAGGTACGAGGCTACTTAGCAGCTCCCGGGCTTGACTGCGGGTAGGGGAGCCCTCGGCCTGGGGGCTCACGACCACTGCCCGTACTGCGCGAACAACATTGCGGCCCCTGGGCTGGGCCTCGCCCCACGGCCCTGGGCCCACGGTCACGGAGCTGTTCACCCGCCGCTCCACGTGCCCTCCCACCACCACGGTGGTCTGCACGGTGCGCGTCACCCGGCGTTCCTCGAGGCTCCGGGGGCTCCCACTGCTGAGGCTGACGCCCGGGTGGGGGCTGGGCTCCCGGGGCCCGGGCAGGGGCACCAAAAGCTCTGTCCTGGCCAGGGCTTCCGGGTTGGCCTGCTCAGTCCTGGGCTCTTGGGGGCTGCTGTCGCCCTGGTCTACGGCCTCCTTCCGTCTCCCCACTGGCCTCTTCTCCTTGGGGAGTAGCGTGTACTTCTTGGAAAAGATGGGCCCGTGGCTCTGGAAGCTCTTGGAGCCGGCCCCATCCCGGGGTCCCTTGTAACTTATAGTCGATTCTGCCCGGGTTGCAAAGCCATTGACTTCCTCTCGACCATGGCTGTACTCCAACATCTCCTCCCGGGGGGCTTCTGTCTGGGCCCCCGACACCAGGGACACCTTGTGAAAACGGTGTCTCATCTCTTCCTGGGCAGGGGGCCGCCGCCACGCCAGTGTGGTGCTCACCACTGGGGCCTCAGCCTGAGCCGGGGGCCCACCTGCCCCCTCCATGTCGGGCCCCAGCAACCTGTCCAGAGATGTCCTTGGCTCAGTATGGTCCAGCTCCCTGCAGATGGTGCCAGGAAGAAGAGAGACAGGGTCAAGGGGTGGGGAGGGTGGCTCTCAGCAGTACAGAGTAACTACCCCTGCCAAGCTCAGGCTCAGTAACCCCAGGAAAGTCATTTGACTTTTTGGGCCTTTGTTTCTTCATCTGTAAAATGGGCATGATACTCCCAGCTCTCCCACCATCTCCCCACTTTCAGATGATCCCCAATGCCAGAGTCCTTCAAGGGGTGAAGCTGAGGCCCGAGCCTGGAAGGAGACAGAGGGGAGAGAGCAAAAAAGCATATGGGTTGGATTCACTGGTCTGTGAATAGGGCCATGACTCTGCCCCAAGGAGCCCTGGGTCTAGTCCTCCAGAAGCCAAACATTAGGAAACCAGGCAACTGTTCTGACCCTGTCCCTGATAATTTTAAGGCAAGGTAAGGAAAGATGGGATGTGGGCTCTGGCAAAGCCAAGTTTCCCCTGACCCTATTGCTTACTAGCTGAATAACCCTGGGCCAGCTACCTCTCCCCTTCAAGCTTCAGGGACCCCAGTCACAAAACTGGAATACTAAGGGTATGTGTCTCATAGTTATTGTCCAAGTCCAATAGGAGAGAAAGAATGACAAGTTGCTTAAAAACAAAAACACTGGAGGGGCACCTGGGTGGCTTAGTTGGTTAAGCGTCTGACTTGGGCTCAGGTCATGATCTCAGGGTCCTGGGATCTAGCCCCGCATCAGGCTCTGTGCTCAGTGGGGAGTCTGCCCCTCCCCAGCTCCTCTCCACTTCTGCGCTCTCTCTCTCTCTCTCCCTCTCTCTCCCTCCTTCTCTCTCAAAAAACAAAATCTTCAAAAAAAAAAAAAAAAAAAACCCAAAACAAAAATTTCCCACTATCACCTTGGAAAACTGTGAGCAAATGTTCACGGGCATGCACACCTGTGCTGGGCAGAGCATGTGGTGACAGCTGCTGGAGCCTAAGTGCACCTGTGAGTCTGAATGAAGCCCAGCAGCACACAGCACTTTGCCTGTGAATGTACTTTCCCTCAATTTTCTCCTCTGTGATTATCTGTACAGATGAAGAAACCGAGGGTCCGAGAAGAGAAGAGACTGGCTCAGGGCGGTGCAGCTGCTAAGCCGCCGGGCTGTGGTTAGAATTCCCGTTTGAATCCGTGTCCGGGCATCTTCCCTCCTGTCCACTAGGCCAAGGCTCTGAGCACATCCTGCTACTCCCATAAGCCTCTTCAGCAAGCACATTTCACATTCGCTCCTTGAGGGCTGGAGCCTGGGTCTTATTTTTTTTCCTAACCCTTCCTTGATCTCTCTGGGTCTCTATTATCTCCTTTAATGGGTAGGGAGTAGCAATAAGCTCTCTAGAAACTCTCAGGTGAATCTCTCTGGTTCAATAGTAATAGTAATAATAACGAGAATAGCCATCTCTTGAGGGCTTAGGGCTTACTCAGGACGGAGCACCTTGCTAACTGCTTTATGTCCATTGTCCTAGTGAATCTTCAAAAGAATCCCATGTATTTGATACCTCAAAGAACCATTTCTAAACAAACCTCCCCATTTTGCAGATGAGAACAAAAAAAGGCTCAGGGGGGTTAAGAAACTTGCCCAGAATCACACACAGTGGCAGAGGCAAGACTTGAACCCCAGGGATCCCTGGGTGGCACAGCGGTTTAGCACCTGCCTTTGGCCCAGGGTGCAATCCTGGAGACCTGGGATCGAATCCCACGTCGGGCTCCTGGTGCATGGAGCCTGCTTCTCCCTCTGCCTGTGTCTCTGCCCCTCTCTCTCCCTGTGACTATCATAAATAAATAAAAATTAAAAAAAAAAAAAAGACTTGAACCCCAACCTTAAGCACCTGACCATCATTAGGGAGTAAACTCCCTAACGTTAATTATTTGGTGAACAGAGACTCTATGGTTTGGAGGCTCTACTTTTTAAAGGGGGCCACAGTAGTGCTGGAGGGACCACTCAGCTCCCACTCCAACTTCCAGCCTGTGCTGAACAGGACAACCCTATTCTCAGATCCCAAGGATCCAAGAGGTCAGGCTATTCATCCTCAGCCTCAGGGCCAGCCCATCTCCAGGCCAGTTCTCTCATGAGGCAGCCCCTCGGGCCATTATAAGGGACATTAAGGCCAGAAATGCTCCCATTCCCCCAACTCCCCTCCCCCACCTCTATTTTCTTCCCTCCTGAGAAGCTGGTGGAACCCAGAACTTTGATCCTGCTCTGTGGCCCTAGAAGTGACTCAGGTTTTATGAGGAACAGAGATGAAAGGGGCTGAGGCCTAGGGAAGCCTGACTTGACTCCAGAACCATGGGAAATTATGACAGGATCTGAGTGGCCCTGGAAAATCCTTGCATATGGGGAAGGGAGGGGCCTGACATGAATCTCCAAACCTTTCCCCAGACCAGAATTCCTGAGAGCAGGACACAACCAGACATCTGAGGCCCCACATCAGAGCCCTTTGCTGAGGCTCCTCTCCCCACCCCCCTCACTGAGGAGCCCCTTTCCTTCTAATAGAACCTTGTTGTGCCTGCTGAGACTCCAGACAAGGAGCTTCAACCTATCACTGAGCCCCCCACTGAGTCTCCTCTTTATTTCTGCAATAATAAGTACTAGGGTTCCATTGAGATTCCCTGCCCCTGAGGACATTAACATTAAATGGCAGAGACTGGGTTTCTAAGTCATTGATTGATTGATTCATTCATTTGTTCATCCAGTGTTACGTGATGTGTTAGGCCCTGGCTTGGTTCACCCAAAGATGGTAATCTAGGAGTTCAGGGGTCAAAGAATTAGATGTAAAAACAGGAACCACAGGGGATCCCTGGGTGGCTCAGGGGTTTAGTGCCTGCCTTTGGCCCAGGGCATGATCCTGGAGTCCCAAGATCGAGTCCCACATCAGGCTCCCTGCATGGTGCCTGCTTCTCTCTCTCTCTCTCTCTCTCTCTCTCTCTCTCTCATGAATAAAATCTAAAAAAAAAAACAAAAAAAACAGGAGCCACATTTGGAAGGCCCTATTGGTTTTGGCAAAGCATCAAGAGAACATCTTCAAAGGAAGCCATTGGTCATCAGATCAGATATCGTAAATGACCTCCTAGCAATCAGAATTCCATGCCTTTCTCAAGCCAGCCCAGCCCCTGAACAACACCCCTGCCAGTCACTCATTCCATAAACATGTGGTCATTGGCTTCTGCTTGCATACTTCTAGGGATATAGAGGTCACCAGTTGACAGTTGACCTGTCCTATCCCTGGATAGTCATGACTGCTGGAGTGTTCTTCAAACTGTGCTGGAATCTGCCTGAATATAGCTGCCCCCTTGTGTCCTTGCTCTGAAGACACACCCTAATGACCCAGGATGCCTCTCCTAGGCTAGCAGAAGTCCTCATTCCCAGAGCTCTCTCTTCTTTGGGGCCCCAGACCAGAAATGGATCTGTTGGCAGGATGACTGTGACCTCCAAACTAGGTGTGTGGGGCCGGGAAAGGGAGAGGCTGAGGAGGGGGTGGGGGGAGTGTGGGAAAGAGCCTTGTCTAATCCAACAAGTCCTGGATTCTCCCCGCTTACCTGTGAGTCACCCCCAAACTAGGCCAAACCAGTCCACAGGCCCACAGGCCCACAAATACATGCTGCGTCACACAGGCACACGCTGACACACAGACCCACCGAGTCACACGGGCACAAAAACAGACACAGAGACCAACAGGGTCAGACTCACAGAGTCAAAGTTAAAGACACTCTGAGACACGGTGGACGCACAAGTCACACACTCACAGAAACACACAGACCTAGTAACACATGCCCACAGTCATAGGACACATGGTCAACACACAGCCCTCCTCCTCCTCCTCTTGATATTTGCCTGCACTTGAACACAGACACACACAAATGCATACATATCTTACACAATCCTACTTGCAGCCCCAACTCTGTCCCACATCCCCGCCGCCCCCCACCAACATCTGCCCATCCTAACCCAGAGACTGCTTTGCCCAGAAAGGGGTCAGAGAAGGATAATATCCCTGGAGGTCCGCTTCCTGCCTCTGTAAGCAAGCCTAGCCTCCAGCCAGAGTCTGTCATTAGCTACCTTGTCCCAAAATAGCCGGGAGTGGCAGGTAGAGCCCGAGTCCCCTCAGCTAAACCTACTGCTTCTTCCTTCTCCAAGGCCTGCCTCCTCCCCCCACTCTCCCTCTCTCTGCAGCCCTTCTCTCCCCGCTGGAGCACCAGAGCAGGTGTCTGAGCCAGCCTGGCTCCCGCCTTTCCCTCTTCCTTACCCCAGAATGAGGTACCCTGACTCCCGCCCAGGGGCCTGGGCATTCCTGATGCTGCCAAATCTACCTCCACAGGGTCACTGAAAACCCACTACAGCAGCCACTCAACCCTCTACTGGCGGCACAGGGCCCACCAAGCCTCTGGGAGAGGCAGGAGAAAGCAGTGGTTAGAGCCACAGGCCTCCAGGTTCAAGTTCTGACGTCTTCTTTCCCAATCTAGTTGACTTTAGGCAAGTGATGTAACCTCCCTGAACCTTAGTTTCCTTATGGCAATGGGGGCAGTGAGCAAGATCAGGCCTACTTCATGGGGCTTTTTGAGGATTAAAAAGAACTATGCTTAGGGGGCTCTTGGGTAGCATAGTCACTGAAGTGCCCGACTCTGGGTTTTGGCTCAGGTCATGATCTCAGGGTCATAGGATCAAGCCCCAAGTCAGGCTCCACGCTCAGGGCAGAGTCTGCTTGAGATTCTCTCTCTCTCCCTCTCCCTCTGCCTTTCCCCTGCGCGTGTGCACGCGTGCGTGCACACACACACACACACCCTCTCTAAAATAAAGAAGTCTTTAAAAAAAGAAAAAAGAAAAAAGAATGATGCTTAGAAAAGAAGCCATAAGTAACAGCCACCACCATCATCCTCAGGAATTCTCAGGGCCCTGTATAAGGCCCAGTGCCCCTTCCTGGTGGCCCTAGAGACATCACCCCCTCCTGAGTTTTAAGGGACCCACCCTTCTACCTCTGGGCCTACCAGACAGATCCAGGAGAGTCATTTTAACACAAATGAAAACTGAGGCTTGGGAACCTCGAGGCTCGTCTGTGGTCGCCACCCCAGAGCCAGGTGGGGTAATTATTGCTGCGACTGAGGCGTTAGTAATGAGCATCCCTGCTGTTTCAGCGGCCCAATTCCCTGGAGTTCAAAGCATGTCCCATGACCACCTCCTCCCTCTTTACCTCCAGCTACCAAATCTATTCAACAGCTCAAGGCCCAGAAAGGTTAAGCAGCTTGTCCCGGGACACCCAGCACTTTGGCTGGGCACCTATCCCCAGGCTGGGTCTGTGGTGTCCTAAACAGAACCAAGGAGGGGTGGGTATTGCTGAGGAGAAGATGACCCTTCCTCCTCCCCTCCATGACAAGCTATCCTCCTCCTCCTCAGGTTGACAGAGAAGGAGAGAGGCATTAGTTCCCCGGAGGTAGCTTGCAGATGAGGGGAGGGAGAGGAGGGCAGAGCTGGGTGGTCAGGACAGAGTCCGCTCACGCCCAGGGAGCTGAATGAATGGGCCTTGGGTTGGAAAAGCCCAGAGACCAGGCAGGGACCCAAGAGGGGGCAGCCAGGCCAGTTGCCGCTCTCGTTGTCGGCCCACGTGGGGACTGACCCTACTCACCGTCCGCGTGGGGACCCGGGCGTCCAGTGGCCCTGGAGCTCCTGCCACTGGGCTGTGATCTCCTGGTGCAGTGGGGCTCTCCGCCGGGGCTCCTGGGGCAGGTCTGTCAGGCACCCTGTGATGGGGCGGGGCCCCTGGGGAGGCTCCTGCCAGCCCCTGGATTCCTCAGGGCCGCAGGGGTGGAGAGCTGGTCGGGCCGGTTTAGGCTCCTCAGCCTCCTCCCCAGGTGCCTGCCCGTGCCCCTGTAGGGTGATAGTGATGTGGTAGCGGGTCTTCCTGGCAGAGGGACACTCGCGTAGGATTTGGGCTGGATCTGACAGGGCTGGCTCCGGTGTGACAGGCTCGCCCTTTGCCCCTTCTGCCTCGGGGAAAGACACTGGGCGGGGCAGCAGGTTTTCCAGGTTGCCCAGTGGCTCAGGCCTCAGAGGAACCTCCGGGGCAGTGTACGGGGGTTGCAGGCCAGTGCGACCTGGGGTTCCTTGCTCCGAACATCCAGGAGCTGGCACCGGGCATGAGGGGCACCTGGCACCAGCAGGCTCTGCCGCTAGTGCCAGGCTCTCCCGTCCCACGGAGGCGTAGTTGGCCAGGTCGGAAGCACTGCCCACCGCTGGCCTCTGTAGGCGCCCCAGGGGTTGAGTGGACTCCCCAGAGCTGTGTCGCCTCTTCCAAAGCCAGGAACCACGGCTCCCCGCCTGAAGGTCCCATTCCGAGCAGCTGTGGGATTGGGCCTAAGGGAATGCAAAAGCAAGAGAATGGTGACAGCACTCCTCGCCCTCCAAGCACCTCTCAACACCCTTGACTGCCCTCCTTGGCACAGGAGAAGCTGAACAGAGCTCTGACATCAAGCAGAGCTGCCCTAAAGGTCATGAGAACTGGACAAGGGCAGAGCTCTGGGAAGGACCTCAGCATTTAACTCACTCTCCTGCTTCTAATCTGAGGGAAGTGAGGCCCAGAGAGGACACCCACTTGACTGCAGTCACTCAGTGAGGGCCCAACTCTCAGGCCAACGGCCACCTTCCCAGGCATCCACAGACCTCTGGCCCTTCGGCAGCAACTTCTCTGGGGGTTGGGGACTGCATGGGCATGCCTGCTACAAGTGTCTATGGCCTCTGCCCACTCCAGGCTTCCAGAGAGCTTACAGCCACCAGCCCCCACACCCAGTACCTCGCAGCCTGAGAATCCCAAGCACACCCAGGAGGAGGTACCTGGGCATAGAGGTGTACATGGGCCGTGAGGGAGCCAGGGAAGAGGGTTCCCCTGAAAGTGGGACAAACCTAATCTCCATCTGCTCTCTTTCCCTGCAGCCCAGCCTGGCCATGTGAGTGAGTGAAGGGAGAGGGCCAGGGATTCCACACCCATTATGGACACTACTCCCCAAACCACTAATCTTCAGGGGCAGGATTGTGTCCTTGGTAAAAGAGGAGCCAGGTCTGGGCTCAAAAGTCCTCCTAGCAGGGGCCCTTGATCCCAAATACCTCTATTTACTCATCTGTGAAATAGGTACAGCCTCTTGTTCCCCAAGGGCTGAATACTTCAAGAGACAGGATGGCACTGTGATTCACATGGGGGGCTGGAGCGAGGCAACCCAGGCTCAAATCACAGCTCTGCTACTTCCTAGCCACAATCTCAGCTTCCCAGTGTGTAATATGGGTATGATAATAACAGTACCTGCTTCCTGGGAGTGTTGTGAAGATAGTAGGAGATAAGCCGCGCAGAGTAACCAGCACATAATGAGCACTCAATTAAATGCTAGTAATTACTAATGGTATTCAGGACCGCAGACACATGGCTGCTTGAGCCACCTCCAGAGGAGGCCTTCTGCTCCTCCAAAGGGAGGACACCCTGTCACTGTTCAAGCCATGGCTCAAGTCCCCACTGAAGACAGGGGAATTGTGGCCAGTAAGTGAGACCACTGGTCCAGCTTCACCCCTGAGGTGCTGTGCCAGGAAGTGGGGAAAGGGGGCCAAAGATGAGACAAGGTCAAGCTGAGGGAGTATGGAAAGGGGGCTCCTCCCCGAGGGCCTGGGCATTAGGAAGCTCAGGCTTCCAGAGCATCTAGGCCCCTCGCTGGAGGTCCTGCATCCATGACTTTCTTTCTCACAACAACTATGAGTGGCATTGTTCCCATTTTGCAGATAGGGAAACTGAGGTGGGGGAATGATCTGCCTAGGGGCACATAGTGAATCAGTGGCAGAGGGAAGATTAGAGAACTCAGGGTTCTCAGGGCCTGCGCAGCCCCTCCCAGAGCTTCTGAAACCCCCTCCCCGCCTACTGCTTCAGATTCACTCTTACCTGGAGGCTGACATTGCTGGTGCTGCCCAGGCCCTGGGCCAGGTCAGGGCAGCTCTGGCCACCCCAGGGCCTAGGAAGGAAGCACAGGGAAAGGAGTGAAGTAACCTCCTCCTTTCTCACCCTCAGACTGGACCCTGGGGCCCTCGCCCACTTCACTCAGGGCACACAGGCAGGCTGAGGTCCTGAACCCTTGGGAGTGGGGCAGGGTCTACACAGCAGCCTCCCCTCTGCTCCCTCCCACAGCTGTCTACTCCTCCAAAAGAGAGAAAGAGACAGGGATGAACTTAGGACAAAAGCGAGGACTAGGTCTGTAGCGAGGCCAGAATATAGAAAAAGGACAGCATCTCAATAATTCAAAGACTTGCCATTTGCTGAGGCCCTCCCAGTGCCAAGCTGAGCCTTCGGTATGGTGCTCAAGTGGTCTTCTTCGGGCCTCACAATAATCCTACAAGGAGGATACTACGCTCCCGTTTTTCAGATAAGGAAACTGAGGCCCAGAAAGGTGAAGTAACTTGCCTGGAGTCACACAGCTGGTGAGCCTTGGAGTTAGGACACTAGAACTGTCCCATTCCAAGGGCTGGTTGGACATCACGACACTAATGAGTGCCTCCATTGCCTCCTCTGTGCACCCTGTGCCCAACCCCGGGGAATCTGCAGGGATCAGAGAGGTCTGTGTCTTAATGCTGGAGTCCCTTTCCCACATCTGGTGAGAACCGAGTCCAAGTGCCTGCATGGGATGTATCATCACACTGGCCCATGAGCATGCACAGTCCCTCCCATGTCCTCCCAACCCCTGACTCACCTGCATGCCAACCCTGCCTCCTCTCAAGTGGGGAAAGGGAGGGGCAGTGCCACCACCTGGGCCTATAGGGCAGGTTCCTGCCCAACCAACCGACCTGGTAATGGGAGAGGGCATGTCTTCCAGGTGGGGGCGGGCAGGGCAGTGGCAGGGTGTGGGCACCCCCAGGGGCACCCAGGCTTCCAGGCTTTCCAGGGTGGCTAGGCCCTCCCCTCGTCTCTCTCTCTCTTTGGTGTGAGAGAGCAGAACAAACCCCTCCTCTCACTCTGCCCTAGTCCTCAGGTACCCCACCCCTCCCAGTGCTGCTGAAGACAGCGGTGTCATGATAAGATCAGAACAAATTGCCTGGTAACTACCTAGATACACAACACCCCGGGCCTGTGAACATATTCCACGCTCTTTTCAGATATAGGTCCTGTGAACCACTGGGGTCCTCTTTACTATGCACCTCCCAGCCATTCAGCATTGCCATCCAGGGCCTTTTTCCTACCACCTGGACATTAGTTGCCAGTGAATGGGCTCAGACAGAGGAAGCAATTTGTTCAAGGTGACAAGGTCAGTGGCAGCTAGGGTTTGGATGGTGCTCTGGCCCCCTGGCTGGCAGTCCTGAAATGTCTCCAGGCAACAGAGCAGCCCAGTGCTTCAGGATACGGGCTCAGGAGTAGTCAGACTGCTTAAGCTTGCAACCCAGCTCCACCACTTCCCAGCTGTGTGACTGGGCAGGTGACTTCACCTCTCTGAACTTCCATTTCCATATGTGAATCACACGAACTACCTGCCTCAGAGAGCTGCTGTGAGGATTAAATGAGATAATCCAGGTAAGGCACTGAAGCAAGGGGCAAACAAAGCTTTATTGTTATTACGATCTGGGATGACAGGGGAAATCGTCCCCGTGGCATCTAAGGGCAAATGCAGTGCAGTCTAAGGCAACTCAGATGCTTGTCATGCTCACAACAAAGGGAATGAAGACCAGAGGTAAACTGGCCTGTGATGTGACAATCAAAGTCCACAGGAGCGGGAGGAGCTACCACGTTTGCCTTTACAGAGAGGAAATCACTGTCCGCCGGCCGCCTGCTTGTTTAGGGAATTGCAAAAGTTGTTTTAAAGTTTTAAAAGAGCACAGGTACTTTCTAAAGACCGGGTTCACATATACCCCAAATCGCAGCACACTAACACATTTTTTTATGCTCTGAGACGCTCATACACGCTTATTTGAACATCCACTACCCTCTCTCTCTCTCTCTCTCTCACACACACACACACACAGGGCCGGGGGCGCCCCTTCAGCCCTCCTCCATCCCCCTCACCTATCCCGAGCTCTGGCCTCCTCCGGGGTCCGCTTCCCCCGGCGCTCCCTCCAGAGCCCTAGCCTTGCCAAGCGGCGGGCCAGGCGCGCCCCCAGCCCCCCGTGCCGCTCGGCCATGGCAAGGGCAAGGCTCTACGGCGCTGCGGGCCCCGGGGGCCACCCGGATCCGCTCCCCTGCAGAGAAACGCCTTCTCCGGCCCGCCCCCTTGAGCAAACAGCGGCCGCGCCCGCAGTCCCTGAGGGCGGGGGACGGACCCAGAGGCTGCCCTGGCCCCCGGGCAGGGGGTACGCTCTGCGGGGGGCCCCTGCTTGAGCCCCACTTCTCCTCCCCTCCCTTGCCGTGCTCTCCGCGCGGTCCGCGCGACTTCTCTAGGCCTCGGGAGGCCTCAGGGGCGCCCCGCGTGCCGGGGACCCCACACCCGCGGTGCACGAGGTGGGCGCGGAGAGAGGAACCTCCCGCGAGCGGGGGCCCGGAGGCGGGGGCTGCCCAGGAGGCGGGGCGAGGAGGCGGGGGCGGGGCAACACCGGGAGGGGGCGCGGCCCGGCGGAGCGGGTGGGGCTCAGCCCGAGTGCTGGGCATCTGGCTCAGGGCCAAAGGGGTGACGCGGTGGGCTTTACACCCGGACCTTGATCCCCACGTCCTGGGGAGGCCAGAGCCCCCCGCCGTGGCCCTGACGCGGTGGGCTCCTGGTGACAGCTGTCCCGCGCGCTCCTGGAGAGCTACGACGCGCCCGGCCCGGGAAGCCGCGCTCAAACCCACGGGGCGCGAACGGAGCCCCCTGCTGGAAGCCGGCCAGCTGTTACTGTTCAGTAATAGCTGCTGATTATAACCTGGGTCTCCTGCTTCCAGGCAGTGTCCTTTCCCACCTGATGCTAACTCCCAGGAGTCCAGAGGTGCAGAACACCTTGCACACCTGAGGGGATCCTCTGGGACTGCAGAGAGGTCGGTCATTAGGAGAGTCCTCGTTTGGGTTCTCTTTGCCAGTTCTTACCTGTTTACACTCCTTGTAGGGCCTCTGCCCCTCCCCTAGACTTGGACCTCCTTAGCTCTTTGCCCTCGCGGGAACTGGTCCTGGCACACAGGGCAGCATGGTGTTTCCTGGTCATGAGTGGACATTGACATCCTTGTGTTCCTGCCCTTCCACCCCCCACAGGCGGCTCAGATCCCGGCATGTACCGAGAGAGGAGCACACCCCTCCTGATCATGGCAGGGAGTACCAGCTAAGGAGGCACACTAGTTTCCTGTGAACTGGGAGACAAGAAGGTGATGGGAAGCATCAGATGTACATCTGATGTACATGGAGGTGTTCCAGCAGGTGCTAGAACATCTGTTCAGGAAAGAAGGCAGTGGGCCCAGTGCTTGGCAACATAGTCTGCACCATGCAGAGTCCTGGAAGGCGGACTATCCATTGGCAAGCTGAGATTGGAGGACTAGATCCCAGAAAGGAAGCAGGACCCAAATCCAGCTAGATGTGGATGGCTGCAAGCACCCATCCCATAGTGGGCATCACAGGCTCTCCCTGGCTGTGTTCCCTGACCTGCTTCCAGGTGAGGTGTGAGGCCTGACAAATACACAGTGACTTCTCCCTCCACTGTTGAAGCTCAGGAGGCCTCAACTTGCCATAGAGAAAATCCTTTAATTGCTCTGCTCCTGCCTCCTCTCCAGGCACGAGGGCTCAGGCTGGCTGCCCCTACTTTTCCCCAGGTGCCAAGGACACCTTGGTCTTTTCTGAATCCCAACCCGTCTGCCTCTCCGATGGCAGTGCCACAAGATCCAGTGCTTCCTGGTGCCATCGGGCAAAGCAGGCAAGAGATGCCAGGGACAGGTGGCCACAAGGCTGTGCGACATGCAGGTGATGATGCAGCTTCAGGTGAACGTGCTGGGTGAAGCGACGTGGACAAACACTGCACTGGAAGGCCCGGGCCCCCGAGTGCAGGCGCAGGTGGGTCTTGAGGTTGCTGGAGTTGCTGAAGCGTTTGTGGCACATCTGGTGGGAATGGGCACTGGTGTCAGCTCTGTGCACCTTGCTGGCTCAGGATCTCTGCTCTCCTCCCCACCGTGGGCACCCCCCCCACACACACACCACCACCACCACTGCCTCCCTATAGCACAGACCCTGGAAGCTGTCCCCTGTAGATTTCTCCCTGGGACCCACAGTGTCTGGCACATTGAAGCCAGGTAGATCTGGGTTAGTATCCTGGTTCTTCCTCCCTGTGTGACCTTCCATAAGTGACATCTCCTGTCTGAGCCTTGCTCTCCTTATTGGTAACATGTGACTATTAATACCTAACCTCATAGGTATGATGGACAGAATGAGATCATCACACAGGACCCTTACGCGTGGGCCTACAGCTTTCGTGGGCGTAATTAACATTTACTGGGAGCTGCCACATGCCAGGAATTGGTCTCACATAGTCTTTCCCAGGACCCTGGAGAGGCATGACTAAGTGCTAGCCTAATTCCAATATTACATCGAGAAGGCAGAGGCTCAGAGGAGGAGAGCCACTAGCCAAAGGTCACACAAGTTGGAGGGAGAGCTGGGATTTGAAGCCAAGTAGCCCAGAAGACAGAGAGCCACTATGCTTTATTCATGTCTGCCTCTGTAAAACAGGGAAAAATTCCTGCTGTTGGACGTGGCAGGACTTCAAAGAGAGGAGCTCGTATCAAGCTGATGTTATTGGTAGTGTTTGCATACTTTGCACACACTAGGCTTTTTACTTCTCCGGGACTCCACTCCTCAGGACTCCCCAGCTTTATTAGCCTCCTCCCATAGACGTACATCTCTAGTCCTCACTCCAAGCCCAGGGAGTAACTTCCAATATTGCATTCTGGTCTTTCCAAGCTGACAGGAGTCATTTTCACCTCCACCTGCCTCCCCACCTCCACCCTTGCCCCCAGGCCTGTCTCCACTTGCTCAGGAAGATTGGAGATTGGAGGCTATAGGTGCCATCCCACCATGGGCCTGGAGCTACTCACCAGCCTGCAGGAGTACAGGGGAGGGGAAGGAGGGTCTCACCAGGCACTCATAGGGCCGCTCCCCAGTATGCACCAAGTGGTGCTTCTGCAGGTGGGCGAGCTGAGTGAAGCTCTTCTGGCACAGGGCACATTGGAATGGGCGCTCCCCACTGTGCACACGCAGATGGACCTGAGCAAGGTGTGGGAGAAATGCTGCCAACTTGCCCAGAACCCTCCAGCAGAGCCCGGGATCCTGTCCAGATCTCTCCCCACACTCCCACAGGACCTCTATTGAGCACCAAGGCTTCTCAATCTCCTGGCTACTCTATCACTCCCCTCAGGGCCTCTCTTCCATTCCCTAAGATACCCTCACTCTTTCTGGTGCCCAGTGGGGGGGGGGGGTGACAGTGCCAGAAGGCTAGGTAAGGTATAGTCCATGTATATATATCCTGAGCAGTGCTGCTCAAAGTGTGGTCCACAGGCGCGTCCTGGGTGGTACAGTTGGTTAAGTGATCTACTCTTAGTTTCAGCTCAGGTCGTGATTTCAGGGTCATGGGATCGAGCCTTGTATTGGGCTCCATGCTTAGCTCAGAGTCAGCTGGGACTCTCTCTCCCTCTCCCTCTGCCCCTCCTCCCTGGTCTCTCTCTCTCTCAAATAAATAATCTTTAAAAAAAAAAAAAAAGTCTGGTCCACTGACCAGCAGGATTAGCATCACCTGGAAACGTGGAAAATGCAGATGCTTAGGCCCTGCCCCCAGACCAGCTGCATCAAAATCTCTGGGGCTGAGACCTCAGAATCTGCATGTTTCCTAGGGCTCCAGGTTTGAATCTCATTAAAGCTTAAGAACTCACACCCTGGAGAACCTAGAAGAATAGTTCCTCAACAATCATAACTTTTCCTCAACTTCAGAGTTGCCAGCATGGGCCTAGAACCCCTCTCTGCTGCCACACAGAGAGGTGCCCACGATGCCCCCACTGGACCATGTGGATGATGACACTAACAGCGCCATGCTGCTTTGTGGGATCCCATGTGAAAAAGGCTAATTGTCAGGTCTGTGACCCAAACTCACTAAAAGCTACCCGTTCCCCAACTGGGCCTTCCTCCTCCTCCTCCTCCTCCTTCTTCTTTTAAAGATTCCATTTACTTATTCATGATAGACACACAGAGAGAGGCAGAGACACAGGCAGAGGGAGAAGCAGGCTCCCCACGAGGCACCTGATGCAAGACTCGATCCCAGAGATCCCGGGATCATGACCTGAGCCAAAGGCAAACGCTCAACCACTCAGCCACCCAGGTGCCCCCCACTGGACCTTCAAACAAACAAATCAGAGGAGGCTTGACTGGGAATCCAGAAAGGTAGTTGTTCAGGAAAGGGCTTTGCGCTAGACCTCGAGAGGCTAATATCAAGGCCTAACTTCACCATTAAGCCAAAGTGAGCTTGGGGAAACCCTTCCCTTGGCTGCCCCATTTTTGACTGAAATGAGAGCTCTCCTAGACAGTCTCTTAGAGTGGGGAGGAGTTCGGAGGCCATCCTATCCTGTGTCTCCTCTCTGCAAACATGACAGTGAGGGGCCAAACGAACCATCCCAGATCACAGCCTAGAGGTTGCCCAGGAGTTGCTGTGGCTTTAAGGTCCTTGATTCTGAACTCAGCTTAGGAGGGGATCATGGAAGGACACTGAGGGGAGCAGCGGGGGCCTGGGAGGCAGATACCTTGAGGTTGGAAAGCTGCCCAAAGTTCTTGCTGCACACGTTGCACTGGTACAGGGTTTTTCCGTTCTCCTTCTTCAGCAGGTAAGGCGGCGCTGTGGTGCCCGGCCGGGAGCCTGCTGGGGCCCGCCTGGCTGCAGCCACCCTGCCAGTGCTCTTTGGCCCTGGGGAGTAGGTCCTGGCAGCTCCAGGATCTCGATTCCTAGCCTGGGAAGGCTGGATTTGGCCACAGGCCGGGGAGGCCCCTGGGTAAGGATACGGGATGTCCCTCTGGGCAGTGGGGTGCCCGGGTTCATTGACTTTCATCAGCAAACTGGGCACAGCCATGGTGGGGTAGGAGGAGCCTGAGGGCAGCATGAGGAGGGGGGGACATTGGACAGAAGGTAGGGCCCCATAGGTGCAGGGGTAAGGAGGAAGCAGAAGTGGATATGCAGGAGAGATGGGGTGGAGGCAGAATGGGAGCTCTTCGGAGATGGGGGTGGGCAGAGGGCAGGGGCAGACCGCTAAAGGGCTGGGGCTCTTTCTGTTCCGGCAGGGGGTCGGGGAAGAGCCGCTGGGAGGAGAGAAGGATGGGCAGAGGGCCCCCTCGCCAGCTCTTAACTGCCCACTTCCCCTCTTGTCCCTGCTTGCAGGATACTTGGCCTTGAGTTTCTCATCAATGGAGCCGGCCTTCGGCCCTGGTGGCTGGTGCTCTGAGCAGGAAAAGAAAGATGGTCAGGGCGGTCAGGGTGCTGCAGCCTGGGGGAAGGTTCTGCTCCCCATCCAACCTGGCCTGCCCGGGGTGGGGGAGCCCTCTAGCCTGCAAGCCTGCTGGATGACTGGACAGGTGTTTCCCCTCTCTGAGCCTTCCTGGTCTGCACTTGCTGACAAAAGCTGCTAGTGTTTATGCAGCGCTCAAAAATTTTAGACAGAGAAAACTATTCAAGGGCGCCTCGGTGGCTCAGTCAGGTCTGCCTTTGGCTCAGGTCATGATCCCAGGGTCCTGGGATGGAGCCCCACAGCGGCAAGGAGTCCTGCTTCTCCCTCTCCTGCCCTGTTCGAGCTCTCTCTCGATATCTCTGTCTCTCTCTCTTAAATAAATAAAATATTTAAAAAAAAGAAAACTATTCAAGAAGCTTATTAGACATCTAAGTGAAGTCAAGTGGGCAGGTGGATGAATTGGTTTGGAGTTTATTTGTTTGGTGATTTGGTTTGGAGTCTAAAGGAGAGATCCAAGCTGAAGATACACCTTTGGGTGCCAGGGGCCCTGCCTAATGAGACCACCTGAGCCAGATCGGCAGTGTCCAAAATAGTCACTTGACATGTGATCACATTTCAACTAATTAAAATAAGTACAATAAAAAATTCAGTTCCTCACTCATACCAGCCACGTTTTTTTCCTAGCACTTGTAGTTTATTCTTTTTTATGACACTTTTAATATTTAAAATATTTTCTTTAAATTCAATTTGCCAACATATGGTATAAAACCCAGTGCTCATCCCGTCAAGTGCCCCCATCAGTGCCCGTCACCCAGTCACCCCCTGCCCCCGCCCACCTCCCCTTCCACAACCCCTTGTTTGTTTCCCAGAGTTAGGAGTCTCTCATGATTTGTCTCCCTCTCTAATTTTTCCCACTCATTTTCTCTCCTTTCCCCTTTAATCCCTTTCACTATTTTTTATATTCCGTACGAGTGAAACCATGTGATGATTGTCCTTCTCTGATGGACTGACTTCACTCAGCATAATACCCTCCAGGTCCATCCACGTCGAAGCAAATGGTGGGTATTCATCGTACCAGCCACATTTAAAAGGCTCAGTAGGCAAGGTAGCAAACAGCATAAGCATAGATGGTATCCCTAATTGCAGGAAGTTCTATCAAATCGTGCTACTTGGGATGCCTGGGTGGCTCAGCAGTTGAGCGTCTACCTTTGGCTCAGGGAGTGATCCTGGGGTCCTGGGATTGAGTCCCACATTGGGCTCTCTGTGAGGAGCCTGCTTCTCCTGCTGCCTGTGTCTCTGCCTCTCTGTGTGTGACTATCATGAATAATAAATAAAATCTTAAAAAACAAAAACAGGGGATCCCTGGGTGGCTCAGTGGTTTGGCACCTGCCTTCGGCCCAGGGCGTGATCCTGGAGACCCAGGATCGAGTCCCACCTTGGGCTCCCTGCATGGAGCCTGCTTCTCCCTCTGCCTGTGTCTCTGCCCCCCTCTCTCTCTCTGTGTCTCTCATGAGTAAATAAATAAAATCTAAAAAACAAAACAAAACAAAAACAAAAAAAGTGCTACTCTCCATGAAGCAGAGGAGAGCAAAGAGGAGGGCAAGAAGAGGAGAGAGGAGACTAAAGTGGGGGAGGGAAGGGAAGAAGGCTCTGGAGAAGGAAGTCCAGAGCATAGAGATATTTTGGAGGTAAGTAGAGAAGAACTAGCAAGGGAGACTGAGATGCAACAGCCAGGGAGGCTAGAGATAAGCTAGGAGGGATGTAAAGTGAAATACTAAAAAGAAAAAAAAAATGCCATGAAGTAAATTGTCTGCTTGGATTCTCATTTATTCACTGAGCCAACCTCACTGAACTGCTTCACTCTGTGCTCCGTGCTGGGTAAATGAGGGACATAGCAGCAAAGCTCCTGCCCTCCAGGAGGTCACAGGTGTGTAATGAGATAGTGCATTACTACAAAACAGACCTAGAATATAGGTATAGCGGGATCCTACTCTCATGGAAGAAGAAACTGGCCTCAGTGATGTGCCTGAAGTCACATTTCCAGAAGGAGCAGAACCAGGACTCCACCCTCAGCTCTCTGGCTCCCAGTCAGAGTCACCTAGGGACGCCTAGGTGCTCAGCGGTTGAGTGTCTGTCTTTGGCTCAGGCGTGATCCTGGAGTCTTAGGATCGAGTCCCACATCAAGATCCTTGCATGGAGGGATCCCTGGGTGGCGCAGCGGTTTGGCGCCTGCCTTTGGCCCAGGGCGCGATCCTGGAGACCCGGGATCGAATCCCACATCGGGCTCCCGGTGCATGGAGCCTGCTTCTCCCTCTGCCTGTGTCTGCCTCTCTCTCTCTCACTGTGTGCCTATCATAAAATAAAAATAATAAAAAAAAAATTAAAAAAAAAAAAAAAAAAAAAAGATCCTTGCATGGAGCCTGCTTCTCCCTATGCCTATGTCTCTGCCTCTCTCTGTGTGTCTCTCATGAATAAATAAATAAAATCTTCAAAAAAAAAAAAAAAAAAGAATCCTCTAGCTCAAACATTCTAGGCAGACAAAGCCCCATCCTCAATCCCCAGGACTTTGGTTGTACCTACTCCAGATCTCCCTGCCTGAGAAAGCCACTCTCCATCTCCTCTGGCTCAGGTGTCACCCTGAAACCTCCCCCCACCACACTGCCAAAACCAAGACTCCAGGCCTAAACATGGAAGTAAAGTGTGCCTGAGACACTGTCCTCACCAGTGACACTGGGTCCCCTCACTATCTTGTCCTGAAACCTAAGAGTCCTCTCCCGCCTCCCACTTCCCACCTCCATCAAGGTACAGCCCTCTGCCCTGGGCTTACTTGTGCTCAAGACATCACTTCTGAGACTCTGCCCGGCTGTGCCCAATGGTGTGGGCTGCAGGGTGCACAGGTATAGGTCCAGGCCTTGGCAACAGGTCAGCAAGGCAGACCTGGCTGGTGCCAAGGGTGAGGGGCACAGCCAGCTGGCACAGGATGAGCCACGGGCATCCACTGTGTCAGAGAGTGGCCTGCAAGCTGAGAAGACCTGGAGGGCAGGAGGCAAGGGGCTTGAGGTGGGGAGCTGGGATATCTGTGTCCCTGGGATGGTCCCAGCTTTTGTTTGGTTTCCCAAAGGAGAAGAGAAGGGTGCCTGGGTGGCTCAGTCAGTTAGGCATCTGCCTTTGGCTCGGGACATGATCCCAGGGTCCTGGGATCGAGCCCCGTGTCAGGCTCCCTGCTCAGTGGGGAGCCTGCTTCTCCTTCTCTCTCTGCCCCTGCCCCCTGCTTGTGCTCTCTGGCTCTACCTCTGTGTTAAATAAATAAATAAATAAATAAATAAATAAATAAATAAAATCTTTAAAAATAATAATAATAAAAGGAGAGGAGAAGCTAAGAGCTGCCTTCCACCACGTCTGCTGCTCAAAGGGCTTCCCATCCCTCATCTGAAAATTTCTTTCCTGGGGCACTTTGATGCTCACCCCAGTATGCCCTCCTACTCTCCAGGGGTTCTGGCCTTATTCTCTCTCCCGAGCCCTGTTCCCTCTTCCACCTTCCCTTCCTGACCGCCCTGGCCCCACTGTGTCTCAGACCATCAACTGTGTTTTGAATGGAGCCAAGATGAACTTAGAGAAAATCCTCATCAAAGACTGTAAACCCCCAAAGATGGCCCTGAGTTCCCCTCCCCCTAAGGCCCAGGCCGTGGCCAGACAGCCAAGTATCCAGCAGGCAGGCTTTATCCCTTCTGATGCCCTGGAGGAAGAGTCTGGCCCCTGGGACATGGGAGAGGGTCTTTGGCACCTCAAGGGCACATCCCCTCGATGTGCTGGGTGGGGTAGGGATGCTGAGGACCAGGGAATGATGGGAATCTGGCCCCTTCCGATTTTCCCCCACTTCATCCTGACATCCTCTCCCTTCCATAAGTAGTCTGGAATCCTTCCTTACCTGGTCGCCTTGGCAGAGCTGTGAATCCAAGCTGGAGGACAGAGAGCTCCCTATACTCCCCAGAGGCTTAGGCTTGTGGCAGCAATGTCGTTCTGGAGCAGATTCCCACTTCATGCCCTTACTACCTGGGAAGACATAAGTGAGCAGTGAAGGACCTCCAAATAGGAGCCTGGCTCCTAGAGCCGACCCCTCCACTAAATCACCATGTGACTTTGAGCCAGTCACTGCCCCTCTTGACCTCAGTTTCTCTATCTGCAAAACATGAGGGTTAGACAGGCTGATGTGTGAAGGAGTCAGTACTGACATTTGGAGGCCAGTGATGCTCTCTTGCTAGGTGTCAGAAGACTGAATGGAGACAATCAGAGGTGAGAAGCAGAGTTGGCCTTATCCTCATCCCCAGGGGAGAAGAGAAAGAGGATGTTTCTAATGGATGTTACTTCCAAGTGTACTCAGAGAGCTGAAGGAACATTCCACATTTTCTGGAGGACACCAGGAATTGAGAAGCTGCTTCCTTCCGTGCTGGGAGGGACTTCTGCCTCCATGATTGTCAACCACAGCCTTCCCACCAAGGGGTGCCCCTGCATCCTCGATCATCCACACAGCTTTTCTGGGCAGCTGAAGAAGCCGGGCCAGACTTAGCTCCCTCCCTGGGGACAGCCTGAGAGAGTAGGCCAAGAACCCTCTGGGTCTCCTGACTGGCCTGATGGGAAGATGCCCTGATTCCTCGGCTGTTGCTCACTTAGCACTCTGCTTCTCTGCCTTATTTCACTGAGGACCACATAGCACAGGGACCACCTCAGCTCATCGAGTGTCCCAAGGTTCCTTCCCATTCTCCTCAGTAGCCACACATCCCTCCTTCTCAAGTGCCCCTGGTCCATTCACTCGAGTATCTCAGCCTTCCAAACCCCAGTCTCCCTTTTCTCTTCCCCGACTCCTCCCAACCCTACCCATCAGAGGCTCTTCACCTGCTGGCATGAGGCTCTTCACCTGGCTCTGCATAAGTTCCCTCTGGAAGATGCAAGGAGGTGGGGCAGGCAACCAGCTGCTCTGGTTGGGGCCCCGGTGAGTGTGAGAGATGACAGGAAGGCACTACATTTGAAGCTGCCACAAATAGGAAGAAGAGGGTAGGCGGGCAGGCAGGGGGCCCTGCGAGACCCAATGAGAGGGAACCGCCCACCAGCCTTTACCTACCTGTGGCAACTCTACAAGACAAAGTGCTGATTTTGGACCACCACGAACCGGGCTTACTGGAATGTCAGTGTGTGGAGGTGGGGTGGGGTGGGGTGGGGGTTACTATGTCTGGCTGTAAGAGAACCCAGATGGCTGAGCCCAAGAGGGACAGAGCAGGGCTGAAAAGCTGGAGCTGGGGTCCCTCTGGAGATAGGAGCTCAGCCGAGATAGAGGCAAGTGGTGATGATGATGGCAAAGACGTGATGCAGGGACAGAAATGGGTGCAGACAGACAAGAGCAGGCAACAAAGAAGGATACAGGGTGAAGCAGAGAAGACAGTAGGAACCAGATCTCACAGAGCAGAAGCCGAGGAGGCAGCAAAAACACCTTGCTCTTTCTTGGCCCAACTCTGATCTGCCTCTTCTGAGAAACTCTCTTATCTAGATGCTGCACTGAGGCCCCAGTGGGGGCAAGAGGTTAACTCCAGAACATAGCAAAATGCTGATGAGGCATGGCTAGCTATCAAAAGGGAGGCTCCATTAGCCAGGGAGCAGCTTTTTAGGCCAAGCAATTTCATTATTTTTATGAGCAAAAAAGGTGCATCATTTCCGGAGACGCAAACCCTGCCCGGTCCATGTGTCTGTGTCACACAGTGTCTAGCCCAGTGTGACACAGCCCCAACCCGTCATCAGATTCCACCCAGCCATTGCATCTAGGTGGCCTGGAACACACAAAGACATTTTGGACTCTCTGCCATGAGCCAGGGGCATATTATCACTCTTTTTCTGCCAGCCCCGCCCAGCCCCTGGCTGCTGATCACCTTCCCTATGGCCTCCATCACTTCCTATCATAATTATCTTCCCATATAACTGACTCCTGCGTGTCTGGGAGCATCTCAAGGACAGGGACCACTGTTCTACTCATTTTTGCTTCCCTTGTAGACATTTGCTGGGTTTTCTGGATGCCCAGTTCTTTGGATCTTCCCCCCCCCTCCAGCCCCATGAGTCTGGAGGGAGGAAGAAGGCACCTCCCACTATAAAAGCCAAAATAATAAAGGAAATCTTTTAAAAATAAATAAATAAAAGCCAAAATGGCTGGCCTTGCATTTAATTCTGACTCCTCGTCCCAGCACATGAAACAGACATGTGACGTGGACTAGCCCAATTAGATACCCTTATCCAGACTGGATCAGAAGCCAGTGGCCCTGAAGTGGGGCCACTGGCTTCTGTGGAGATCAGTGGAGATTCCACTTTGCACATGATGCCATGTTGTCTTCCATGGCAGCAGGGGAAACAAAGGGGTTCAGAGGAGGTTGTAGAATCCTATCTGAGCTGGTCCTGGGACATGTGGTCCTGGGGCTTCCAGCCTGTTCTCCAAGCCCGGCTCTGCAGCCTTTCCAGACATTCTGTGAGTTTCCCCAACATCTGTTAAATGAATTGCTTTTCTTAAATCCCCCTGAAATGGTTTCTATAGCTTAAATCAAGAATCTTGCATTAAAAAAAAAAAAGAATCCTGCATAATGTATGCCCAGAACAGAAGATGAAGCAACAGGGTTCAGGCTGGAATAGTCAAGGATGTGAGTGGCTAGCTACCTGTATAAACAGCTTCCTGCCTTTTCCAGATTAATGGAGGAGTTCCTCCCACAGCACCCCTTGTAGTCTTGATCCACCCAAACTCCATGCCCCAAAAGCTAGAGCCCTCCAAGCCTCCAAGGCCACAAGTTTGCCTCCCCTACAGTCTTGCTGGAATCCCAGAGGGGCATCCACAGAAGGCCGCAGACTCGTCTCCAAGGAGGAGTTGCACACAATGTTGGCTTCTACCTACCACCGACCAACTCCACCCCTTCCTGGCATCATACTCTGCTCCCAACTCTCAAAAAAGTCTAGACAACCTCTTGATTAGAAACAAAAAGGGAAGTGGCCTTGGAGATTTCTGGGTCTCCAATTCCTGAAAGGCCTGGCTAGGAATGTCCTGGGAGGTGGTCCCTCAAGTTCCCACCCAAAATAGCCTCTACCTGCCTATCCCTTCCTTGCTCCCATCTCCTGGGCCCTGTCAGGTCTTCTGTGTTGTCAGCCTCCAGGTCCACTGTGACGTCATTGGCCCAACTGTGATGTCACCATGTTAGACATACCCGGGGTGGGTAGCACAGGCATGGGACCACAGCCTCTTAGCCAGGGAACCTGCACAGTGCCTGGACCCAGATGAGAGACCCAGACCATGCCAAGTCTTCAGGGAGAAGAAGGAGATTGGGACGTGGAGGGGAAATAGGATTCGGGGCCTTCCAGGGTCAGTGAGAGATGCCAGTGAGAACTGACGAGCTGGAGGGCTGGACAGAAGTCAGCAGGCTCCTGGCTCATGCACATTTACTTTCTTTCTCTTTCTGTCAATTACAAATTAAAACATACTAGTGGTAAACATTTCAAACATCAGAGAACAAAAGAACAAAAATGGAAGTTCCCCTCTTTCACAATTTCCCAGTGGTCAATGTGAATTGTTTGGTATTTATCCTTCCAGACATTTATGTATGAACCTACAAACAAGTAAGTGAACTTTTTAAAATATTTTATTTTATTTTATTTTATTTATTTTATTTATTCATTCATGAGAGACACAGAAAGAGAGGCAGAGACATAGGCAGAGGGAGGAGAAGCAGGCTCCATGCAAGGAGCCCAATGAGGGACTTGATTCTGGGAATCCGGGATCAGGCCCTAAGCCAAAGGCAGATGCTCAACTGCTGAGCCATCCAGGAGTCCCTAAAATATTTTATTTATTCATGAGAGACACAGAGAGAAATACAGAGACATAGGCAGATGGAGAAGCAGACTCCCTGTGGAAAGCCTGATGTGGGACTAGATCCCAGGACCCCGGGATCATGGCCTGAGCCAAAGGCAGATGCTCAACCACTGAGCCACCCAAGCACCCTATAAATGAACTTTCAAATTTTATTTTTATATAACATGGATTATAACAATACATCTACTGTGCATGCAGCTCTCTGTATCCAGCAATCTACTGTGACCATCATTTCGAGCAAAGCATACACAGCTGCCTCTTACTTTTTCCTGACTGTATAGGGTTCCACTATAGAGATGGACAAATTATTTTTTTTTTGAGATGGACAAATTATATGGCATTCCTGCATTGTGTATTTCCAATTTTTCCCTGTTCTACACAAGACTGGAAAAGACCTCTGTATGGAAGTATATGCAGAGTGATTAAGAATATCAGCTCTGGGATCCCTGGGTGGCGCAGCAGTTTGGCGCCTGCCTTTGGCCCAGGGCGCGATCCTGGAGACCCGGGATCGAGTCCCACGTCAGGCTCCCGGTGCATAGAGCCTGCTTCTCCCTCTGCCTGTGTCTCTGCCTCATTCTCTCTCTCTCTCTGTGACTATCACAAATAAATAAAAATAAAAAATAAAAGAATATCAGCTCTGCTGAACTTAATCCCACCTCAGTGAACTTATGCAAGTCACTTAACCTCTCTGTGCCTTTTCCTTATCTATCAAATGAGGATAATAATAGTACTTGCTTCATGGAGTTCTTTTGAGAATTCCTCAAGTTAATTTATGTAAAGCTCTTAGAACAGTGCCTGGCCCAAAGCAAGCGCTTGACAATCGTGGGTTAACGTTACTATTGTACATCAACCCTTGCCCTAGTTAGGCAAGTATCTGCAAGTCGGCTTCCTAATAATGTTACAGTTGTAATGAATGTTCCTGGCTCAGTGTGGAGGACCAGAATTTGAACATCACACTTGGAAAGATTAACTACATTCCATTTTATTCTTTAGCCCCTAGTTGGAGACCATTGTGCTCACCCAATGCTGTCCTGCCCTTACGTCAGTCCGCACATTACAATAATTACAGCTTTTGGCATTTGGGTACTTAATATGTGCCAGGAACCCTGCAAAGCATTTTGACATGTTTTGCTTAACCCAATCAGCACAATGACACTTCAAGATGAAGAGTTTTATTCCTATTTTACAGGCAGGAAAATTGAAACTCAGAAAAAGAAAGTGACTGGCTCAAGACCACATGACCCAAGTTAGGGCTGCAATGT
The DNA here is from genome assembly GCF_011100685.1 of Canis lupus familiaris. Lineage (NCBI taxonomy): Eukaryota > Metazoa > Chordata > Mammalia > Carnivora > Canidae > Canis > Canis lupus. The sequence continues at coordinate 73,052,116 of NC_049223.1, read as the reverse complement.
CCTGGAGAGGAAGGAAAGCTCAAGGAAGACTTGTTTGAGGGGCACCTTGAAGAAGTAAAAAGAGCCACAGGTGTGGTACAGTGGAGTCTCTATTCCCTTTAGGACTATGAGAACTATGTCTCAGGTGTTGGACTAGTTGCTGGGAATATAGCCCATGGAAATATGACCCAGACCCTGGAAATTCACATTTTGGTTACCAGAAGCCTTGCTAGATGCAGCTAAAATAGAAATTGGGATGCAACTCTCAGGACTTATTATTAGAATAGGCATACTCTACTTTGGGGGGCAAAGTAGACCCAGGGGCGTCTGGCTGGCTTGTGCAGTAAGAGGAAGAAACAATGGAACCACGGGCAAAAGCCCTACTTCCTCTTTGAAAACCTCAAAACCTTCTCCAATCCACAGCTATGGCTATCTCCAACCCTGAGGCCAGCCAGCTGAGCTCTTGAGGTTGGCTCAGTGCATGGGTCCTGAAGCTCTGTCACAAGGATACTTATAAGGACACCAGGTAAGGAATCCAAGTCAGGAGGGGATCTGGGACTGTCATTGGTTCAGAGAGTTAAGCAGCTGTGTGGAAGTGACTCTAGACAGGGCTAAGGGTGGGGAGCTCCGTGCTTTCACCTCACTCTGCTCTGTGGTTGACACCTCCTTCCTCCTGCCTGACACTCACTTATCTCATCTCCCTGGACAGTCTGCCAGATGCAGTGAGTTCGTTTTGGCTTCACACCCTAGGGTGGGGAGATCCTGAGATAGGCTGCCCCAGCTTTCACATCTGCAGAAGGGGCCTCAAGACTCTTGCATCTTCCCCTGCACCCACCTGTTATCTTCCAGTCCTGAGGACAAAATTAAGAGATGTCTTCAAAGAATACCCGAACCCACCCATCCTCTCATCTCAATCATTCCAAGAGGATAGGAGATCAAAAAAGTCACAGGCACTGGATTCAAACCCAGTAGGGCTGATATATTCTTCACCACTATGCAATGCTACATACCATGCACATTGATGTCCTTTGCACCCTGTATGAAATGGAACAACTGAAGTCCACCTATATGTTCACTACATATTATGTGCAACCATGCAACAAAACACTGTGCAGCCAGGAAAAAGCAAGGGTACATTTACTGAGTGACTCCTACATGTTAAACCTCTACAATTGTCTCATTTAATCTTCCTCAAAATCTTTCAAGGTTAAAAAAAAATCTTCTAAGATAAGGATTACTAATGTCTCCATCTAACTCTTAATCTCAGTGAGTTTGAGCCCCACATTGTGTATAGAGATTACTTTTTTAAATGTTATGTATATATATAATAAAAGACAATGGTTGGCAACAATGCAGAGAAATCAGATGCTCTACAGATGTGAGCCAGCCAGGTTCCTCTTATTAATTACATATGTTTTAAAAATTACAACCATCCCAATGCTGCTATGAACATGTGTATACAGGTGCTTATTTGAACACCTACCTGTTCTCTGTTCTTGGGGTATATGCCTAGAAGGGGAACTGCTGGGTTATACAGTAATTTTTTGCTTAACTTTTTTTTTAAAAGGTTTTATTTATTTATTGAGAAAGAAAGACCATTCGAGAGAGAGAGAGAGAGAGAGAGAGAGAGAGAGAGCACAAGTGGTGGGGAGGGGCAGAGGGAGAGGGAAAAGTAGACTCCCTGCAGAGCAGGAAGCCCAATGCAAGACTCCATCTCGGGACTCCAGGATCATGACCTGAGATGAAGGCAGAGGCTCAAACAACTGAGCCACCCAGGCACCCCTCTTTGTTTGACTTTTTGGGAAACCACCAAATCATTTTCCACAGCAGCTGCACCATTTTGCGTTTCCACCAACAATGTATGAGTGTTCCAATTTCTCTACAATTTTTCCAACACTTCTTTTACTTTTATTTTTAGTTATAGACACTCTTTCCTTTTTTTTTTTTTAAGAGTTTATTTATTTATTCATGAGAGACACAGAGAGATAGAGAGGCAGAGACTTAGGCAGAGGGAGAAGCAGACTCCATGCAGGGAGCCGGATGCGGGACTAGATCCCAGGACTCCAGCATCGCTGCCCTGAGCCAAAGGCAGACGCCCAACCGCTAAGCCACCCAGGCGTCCCGACACACTTTCCTTTCTTGGAATCCTTTGAAGCAGAAAAGTTTTTAATTTTATAAAGTCTAGTTTACCTACTATTTATAGTAGCAAAAAATAGAAATGGTTAATTTTATGTGATGTGAATTTTACTATGTTTAAAAATGTGAAAAAACAACCCAAGAATGGGAAAAATATTTTCAAATCATAATACCTGATAAGGAATTTGTATTCAAAATATAAAAGCAACTCTTACAACTTAATAAGCAAGGGCAAATAATTGGAGATCCGTGGGTGGCTCAGCGGTTTAGCACCGCCTTCAGTCCAGGGCGTGATCCTGGAGCCCCGGGATCGAGTCCTGCATCAGGCTCCCTGCATGGAGCCTGCTTCTCCCTCTGCCTGTGTCTCTGCTTCTCTCTCTGTGTGTCTCTCATGAATAAATAAATAAAGACTTTTAAAAGAAAAAAGGCGGGATCCCTGGGTGGCGCAGCGGTTTGGCGCCTGCCTTTGGCCCAGGGCGCGATCCAGGAGACCCGGGATCGAATCCCACATCGGGCTCCCGGTGCATGGAGCCTGCTTCTCCTTCTGCCTGTGTCTCTGCCTCTCTCTCTCTCAGTGAATGGGTTAAAATGCTCATGCATTCATTTCTCCAAAGAAGATATACAAATGGCCAGTAAACATAAAGAAATGTTCAGGATCATACATCATTAGGGAAAGGCAAATGAAAACCACTATGAATACTGTTTTGCTCCCATTAGGATGGTTGTAATTTTTTTTTTAAGATTTATTTATTTGAGAGAAAGAGAGAGAGAGAGAGAGAGAATAAGTGTGAGGGGCAGAAGGAGAGGGAGAAAGAATCTCAAGCAGACTCTTCACTCAGTGTGGAGCCTGACACAGGGCTCTATCTTATGGCTCCGAGACCACAACCCAAAACTTCCTGTACTACACAAGTGGACACAGGTGAAATGTGAAGGAAAAAAAAACAAAAACAAAACAAACAAACAAACAAAAACCACCGAAAAGTTTCCCAGAATCCCTTGCAGTTAGGACTCTGGGTATGTGAATATGGTTCTGCTCTAGATACATTTGAGTAAAATTTGGAAGGTTAAAGTGAAGAGATCAAATGCTCTAGGTCAACCATTTTGCAAGAGTGTCTGCACAGGGTCCAGAATCAAGATTTGAGACATCTTTTTTCTTTTCTTTTTCTGACGGTGGATCTCAACCAATTTATGTTGAATGAATAAGTGAAGCATGCAAAGAGGAGGAAGAGCTCTAGGCAGAAACTTGGAGGCAGGAGAGACAGCTCTTCTGGGTTCCTGCATCTTTTGCTCTTCTTTCAAGGGACACGATAATCTCTTCAAGGGCTTGACCCCTTACAAATGCTTTCATGCTCCTTGTAGTCTTTAATCTCACAACAGCCCAGTGGGGCAAGCAAGGCACTGTTCTGTCTGCCTGCTAATGGGAAAACTGATCTTTGGGAAGGGAAAGTGATTTGCCCATGGTCTCATGGCAACTTGGTGGCTTACTGAGAGAACATAGGCCTCCTGGCTCTGAGGTTTGGCTCTGACTTGCCTCCCCACTGCAGGGAGCAGACCCAGAAGCTTCCTCAGTGGGCTGTAGAAACTATGAGATTCAGAAGTCATACAAAGTAATGGTGGTGATAGTAACCAAGAGGAGAAAAAGAATTGGAACTTTTCTGTTGTTATGATAGATTTCTTTTAGTGAGTTACTTCCTAGACATCTATTTCCTCATTCATTCCTATGAGGTGGCTATTCTTCCTCCTATTTTACAGATAAGAAACTGAGCTCAGGTGGCTCAGTCAGCCTAAGTGGCTGCCTTTGGTTCAGGTCATGATCCCAGAGTCCTGGGATCAAGCCCTACATCTGGCTCCCTGCTCAGGGGGGAGTCTGCTTCTCCCTCTCCCTGCCCCCAGCTGCTGCTCTCTCTTGCTATCTCTCTCTCTCTCTCTCTCTCAAATAAGTAAATAAAATCTTAAAAAAAAAGAAAAGAAAAGAAAAGAAACTGAGCTCAGAAAGGCTCATTAACGTGCTGGGATCACACTGCCAATAAGTAGCAGAGCTGAATCATAGGCCAAGTATGTTGAGCTTTTTACCATCTTTGGCTCATGTACAAAGAACAAAGCATCTAGGACCACAGGTGTGATACTGTGACACTGAGAGACAGTGTTCATGCTTGGGGCCAGAAGAACCTCCGAGCCCTGGTCAAGAGGCACTGCCAAAGCCAGACAGCTTCCTCCAGCACGAGAGGCAAGAGTCTTAGATACCAGGAAGGCCCATGGTTCTGACTCCTGCTGCCTTAACTCTGTCATAACAGATATTTACAGATGCCAGGTAGATGCGTAGCAAACCCGGAATGCAAATGTAACTCAAACACTCAGGCTTTACCAAGCCTGGAAGTAAATGAGGATATGTTAAAAGAAATGGTTTAAATTTCACCCCAACCCAACCTTGAAACCTTCCTCAGTTATTTTGCCTCAAGGTAGTTCATTATTTTGGTTAATAGCCCAAGGCCCCAGTCAACTGGACTAAATTAAAATGCTACCTCTGCTACTCTAGCTTGCACCTTTTTTAGTACATGTGCTGCTGAAGCGAGCTCTAGCTTGCACCTTGAGCAACTTCTGAAACATGCCTTAGCCTCAGTTTCCTTATCTATAAAATAGGACTAGTAATAGATCTTGGGGTTGTTATGAAGGTTGTAGCAGGCTGTGCATGGAAAGTGCCTAACCCAGCACCTTGCACAGAAAAAAAAGGCTGGATGAATGGGAACTGTGAGGGGGATTTTATCTGGGGAGTTTTGGGGATGGCCTGATGGGCTTTCAAACATGCTACCTGAGGGATGCCACCAGTTGTCTCCATGGGGAGCCAAGGACACTGTCTCCTGGGAATCCCCAACACTGAGCCAACAAGTCATGCCTACCATACCAAAGCAATGTGCTCTCAGTAATAGGAAGAATATCCCTCTCATATCTGGGTCCCCCTCTGTCAACAGAGGGGAGCCAAGACAGCCCGACTTGCTTTCTGATATATCAGAGCCCCTCATGGTAGCAGTTCCTTCAGCTCTGACAAGTAGGTTTGCTGGCCTATCAGACCCAGTGGCTGTTACTCAGTGTCTTGGCCATTTCACTCTCCCAGGGGCAGTCCTTGTACACAATGGCTTCCTGGATTCATTTCAGCCCACAGTGTCTGAACCTCAGTAGACTCCAAATCTTCTGGCCGTCCAAAATCTCCCAGTCTGGACCACAGACTATAATAAGGACAATGATGAAAAGCTTTAAGAGACAGAAAGTGTTGAAGGAATAAAGAGCAGGGAGCTTTCCTTCTGCTGTCCAGAGAAGGCCAACTTACTGTGTCACTAATGACTCAATGCTTCAGTGGCTTTCCAGACCCTCTGGTTTAGCAGTCCCTTCCCTGCCCACTACTAATGTACATGACCTCACTTTATCCTGCCAGAGGAGGTAGCATCTCTATTCCATAGAAAAGCAAATAAGACTCAGAGATTTTAAATGATTGGCCCAAGGTTATATAACAAGCTAGAATTTGAACCCAGGTCTAACTCCAGAGCTAACTCCTAACTCTAAGAATCACAGAATCTTTTTTAAGAACTAAATGAGCAATTTGGAAAACATATGAGAGAAATTTAAAGACACCATTCACAGTAAAAATCTTTTGAGGTACACCCGGGTTGCTCACTTGGCTAAGCATCTGACTCTTGATTTTGGCTCAGGTCATGTCTCAAGGTCATAAATTCAAGCCCCACACTGGGTGTGGAGCCTACTTAAAAAAAAAAAACAACTCTCATCTTGATCAAAACCCACAAGGCATCCAACAGTATTACCACCTGTAGATTTAGTCATTCTTAACACTTTAAAGAAAACCAAAGAGGTCAACACAAGGTGGCTGAAGAAACTGAGGGTCCTCTTTTCTGTACAGGATGGGCAGGCACAGATTCTAGAAGACTTGTTCCCTGTGGATTATGGCAATGCCAGTCTCTGCTCTGCCCTCAGGCAGAAGTTGTCTAAAGCTCATTGCCCTGAGCAGTGTCAGGAACTGAGGAGGAACATGTTCCAGCTGGCTTTGGAGCATCTCTTCACAAACTCATTTCCCATAGAATACTCTTAAAGTAAGAATATATCAGAACACCACCAGAAGGTCACGACCTCCAGATTAAAGGAGACATCCCAGTCTCACAAAACAACAGAGGTGTCACAAATTAACTGCTACAAGAAATGATAAAAAATGTATTCCTATTTTGAATAGACAGTAAGTACTGAGCACCACAGTCACTGAAACTATAAGACTAGGTGCAAGACACAGTAAAATTATCAAATATCTTAAATGCAATTCAGTATGTGGTTGGAGAACACATTAATTAAGATGAAAGTGAAGAAATATTTGTTGAAATGAAGCAATGCATTTGTGCACCGGGGAATAGTTCAGGAAGCTTGTAGGACTTCTTGATGTGTTAGTTCAGGTCCTCCTGGAAGCAAATGTCAGAAGGGGATTAAATGTGGGATAGATTTATTGAGGAAAAGACTCGTGAGGGAAAACAGGCAAGGAGCCGAGGAAGCTGGGAGAGCTGGCAGGAGATGGCGCCAGTGAGACCCGGATGGAGGACAGAGAGGAAGGAATGAAGATTGGGCTGGGAAAGTCTTAGACTGTGATGAAATTTTAAGAAAGTTTCAGCAGAGCCACGGGGTCTTCCTCAATCTGAAATTGCCCATTAGAAGACTCGTTGGTCTCCCAAGATAGCCCTGGCTTCCAGCCCTTGCCTGCTCAGTCACTGCCCGGGGGCAAGCCATGGGAAGTGTGGTCTTGGAGAGAATGTGGCAAGGGATTTCTGCCATTACGGTGGGCCCTGCACAGTGCTTGGGTGTGGCATACCATTTATTAAAGGCAATGATTATGTCACAGCAGGATCAATCATAGAAACGTGTTTATTTTTATTATGCATATATTTTTCCAATAAATTTTATTTATTATTATTTTTTCCAATAAATTTAAAAGGGTGAAAATATCACTAGCCTTGATTGCATTTTAGAATGCTACATTACATCTCAAAAAACATTTTGGAAAATTCTGAGTTCCTTTGATGCCTAGCCAAGGATAATTGGGTTTGTGGAAAGAAGATACAGGACAGGTGGGAAATCTGGGTTCTAGCCTAGTTCTGCCACCAATTTGCTCTGGGAACTTCTTCAATCCATTTCTTTAGTTTTCACACCTTAAAATGGGTACAAACAAGAGAGGCTCATACCTGTCTCTGGGGACCTGCAGTTCCAAGTCCCGTAGAGACAGGCTCCTGGGCAGAGGACTTTATGGCAATGTGACTGCTTTTGTGGCATCAGAGGCTGCTTGCACTCCCCACCCTGTACCCACTTGGGCATGCCAAGCAGGAACCTAGCTGCCCACCACCCTCTACTTGTGGCCTTCCGGAGCAGACTGATTCAGCTTCTGTATTTTCATTTCCCCCCTGTCAGCTGTTAGAGCAGCTTTGAGTGCTGGAAGGTGAGGAGGCTTTGGAAGGGGGCTGTGGTAGACAAGGGGGAAGGTGTCACCTTCCAAAACAACCCCTGGCCACTTTGAAGCAGACTCAACACCACCCCGTTTCCAGGAAACCCTCAGAGGCTGAGCGAAGGAGGGTGTTTTTAAGAAATGTAGCCTGGTGCAAGATTGCAAGGCCTCCCGGACAGAAGGGGGACAAGCCAAGAGCCTGAGGTCCAATCAGATTTGGAGGGGGATCAGGGAGCAGAATGAGGTGGACAGGGGTTAATGGTGAGATCAGGGTATGAGGTCCCCAAGGGTGAGGTCTGTGTCTCCTTCATCTGACTAGGAGTTCCTAGATGGCCGTGTCCTGGTCTCCCTTTGAGATGAGGAGGCTTGTGTCTTGCATTAAATCAAGAGTTTAATACGGGGCCTCCAAAACGCAGCCTCATCAATTTATCTCCCCAAGTCTAGTGGCAAAGCTTCCCATCTCCCAAAAGTCTGCTTCTATTAAGGCTCTCCACTCCACCCTCTGCTACAGGTCCAGCTCTGCCACACCTTCCTGAACTGCTGGCTAATTGGTACCTGCAGCCTCCTCTGGACTCCACTGCCTGTCTTTGGCCTAGGAACTTAAGCTAGTTCAGTTCTGCTTCTTCAGTCGGAACCCTTTCTCCCTCTGAAAGGGGCAGAGGCTTCCAGCTAACCAGTGCACTCCTGATGATCAGCTCTAACTCTGGGCATATACTAACAGTCCACAAAGAAGACCATGTCCAGTAAACACGAAAGAAGCCACCCCTACCTGCAGGCTGGCTGAGCATGAGGCACAATGCTAACACTCTACACCTGTCACCTCAGCTCCTCCCTTCAAACCCTTGTGCACACCGGTCCTTGCTAGGTGCTGGAGACACTATAGTCAAAAGCTGACAATGATCATTGGAGTTGACATCCTCACAACAACTCTGGGGGTTAGGCATTATTGGTCCCATTTCATATTACCTAGGATTATAAAGTCAGTAAGCAAACTTCATGTTCAAAGTCAGATCTTCTCTCAGGTAAAAGGCTTTTTAAGAAATTGGAGATACTCTTTAAAAAAAAAGGGGGGGATCCCTGGGTGGCTCAGTGGTTTAGCGCCTGCCTTCGGCCCAGGGCGTGATCCTGGAGTCCCCGGATTGAGTCTCACATCGGGCTCCCTGCATGGAGCCTGCTTCTCTGTCTGCCTGTGTCTCTGCCTCTCTCTCTCCCTGTGTCTCTCATGAATAAATAAATAAAATCTTAAAAAAAAAAAAAAGAAATTGGAGATACTGGGTTCTACAGATTTAACGTCCTAGATAAATAAGAATACGGCTCCTGCCTATCACATTCATTTTATGAAACATTTGGCTCCTTGAAGAGATGGCTGATCTCAGCACTGGGCTGGGAAAATACAGGTAAGGCTGGAACAGCTTGAAGTGCCAGAAAGTAAGAAAGTGCTCAAAGAAAGATGAGGACACAGGACCCAAGCACCAGTCTGAAGGGGTTACCACTGGCCCAACTGAGGACAATTAGGCATCAAAATAAATGATAGGGGTGCCTGGTGGCTCAGTCAGTTAAGCATCTGCCTTAGGCTCAGGTCATGATCCTAGGGTCCTGGGATGGAAACCGCCCCCTCCACCCATTCCAGCTCCCTCCTCAGTGGGGAGTCTGCTTCTCCTCCTCCCCCTGCTTGTGCGCACACATGTGCTCTCTCTCTCCCCTCTCTCTCTGTCAAATAAAATATTTTTTTTAAATGATAGGAATGGGGGCAGCCCAGGTGGCTCAGCAGTTTAGCGCCGCCTTCAGCCCAGGGCCTGATCCTGGAGACCAGGGATAGAGTTTCACGTTGGGCTCCCTGCACGGAGCCTGCTTCTCCCTCTGCCTGTGTCTCTGCCTCTCTCTGTGTGTGTCTCATGGATAAATAAAATCTTTTTAAAAAATAATAGGAATGGATTATAGCCTATTGAAAAATGGGAAAATAAAAATAAAAATGGGAATCCATGAATCCATTCTGATATAAATAAATGAGCAAACAAAGGGAGAAGGCAGATCTCTTCTAATAAATGCAGAGATAATGTAATTAGAAAACCACCATTTGAAAAAAAAAAAAAGAAAACCACCATTTGGTGGTTACCATTTGGTAACCATCACACATACAAAAAAAAATGATTCAGCAACTAACTAAGGGATACTAAAACTACAGGGTGGATGTGAGATGCTTTTTGGAGTTGGTCTAAAACACCTCTTCCATACTGCATCTTTACAGTGTCCATATTATCAATATCAAAAAATCAAAGCAAAGCAAAAGAATTTTAACATCCTTAAATCAAGAAATCTTTAAGATCATTTAGATAAAACATCTGTGGACTTTTGTCCACATATATTGTTTGTGAGAAACAAGATATTTGTGTCATTCTTGGCATGTGTCCCTACACAATTATTGTAGGGAAAATAGGCACTTTGCAGTGGAGAAGCCTGATACCTCAACCAAGCAATTCAAACTCAACATGCAATGGTTCAAATAAATATCATCTCCTTCCTGATATGATGTACTGAGAGAGAAGTATCTTTTCTGTGATATGCCAGTCAGAAATGCAAAATTTGAATCTAATCAGGAGGGGACATCAGACAGACAAATTGAAGGATATTCAACGAAAAATTGGGTTATTACTTTTTAAAATGTCAGGTCGTGAGGGACACCTGGCTAGCTCAGTGGAGCATGCGACTTTTGATCTTGGGCTCAGTGAATTTGAGCCCCATATGGGGTGTAAAAATAAATATGCTTTAAAATGCCATATCATGAGAAACAAAAAGATACAAAGAATTTTCCCAGATTGAAGAGAAGAGTTGTGAGAATTTAATGGAAATTAAATTCTGGATTGATTCTAGACAAAAAATTATATTGTTAGAACCTTGGTAGTAGGGGCGCCTCGGTGGCTCAGTAGTTGGGCATTTGTCTTCTGTTCAGGGCGTGATCCCTGGAGTTGTGGGATTGATGTCCCACATCGGGTTCCCTGCGGGGAGCCTGCTTCTCCCTCTGCCTGTGTCTCTGCCTCTCTCTCTGCGTCTCTCATGAATAAATACATAAAACCTTAGAAAAAAATAGAACTTTGGTAATTTCTAAAAACTGGAGTAAAATCTATAGATTATAACATCTTGACTTTAATAACTGTATTATGATTGTGTTTGTGAATGTCCTTGCATTTTTAGAACACATACCCTTAAGTATTTAGGGATAAAAGAGCATGAGCTCAGCAATTTACTCAAAAATAGTTGAGTGGGGCAGCCCTGGTGGCCCAGCGGTTTAGCGCCACCTTCGGCCCGGGGTGTGATCCTGGAACCGGAGATCGAGTCCCATGTCAGGCTCCTTGCATGGAGCCTGCTTATCCCTCTGCCTGTGTCTCTGCTTCTCTCTCTCTCTCTCTCTCTTTGTGTCTGTCATGAATAAATAAATAAAATCTTAAAAAAAAAGTTGAGTGTAGAGGAACTGGGAGAGGAGATGAAATAACAAATGAGGTAGAATTTTTAATATTTGAAAAATCTGGGTGAAGAGGATATAGGACTTTTATTCTTCTTGCGACTTTTCTATAGATCTGAAATGATCTAAAAATAAAAAGTTAAAACATTTGAGCATCAATGATTTCATTGGCTCTTCATGTAGAAGTTGGAAAAAAAAAAAGGTCTTACCACATCCTTATTTTACAAATGTGGGTTACAAGGGTGTAGAGAACTGAGGGTATGTTGCACAGCTGTTAAGTTTGTGGTGCAGCAGGATTTGAACCCAGATCTCTAAGTTTCAGATCTAGGGCTGCTCTTCCACCTGGGTTTGAAGGATCAGGATTACCCAGTCCCTGATGGGGATGCACCCCACACTCAGAGCTTCTATCTCTCTCTCTCTCTTGTTTAAGATTTTATTTATTTATTCATGAGAGACACACACACACAGAGAGGAGAGACACAGGCAGAGGGAGAAGCAGGCTCCATGCAGGGAGCTTGACGTGGGACTCAATCCCAGGACTCCAGGATCACACCCTGGGCCAAAGACAGGCGCTCAACCACTGAGCCACCCAGGGATCCCCTCTCTTTGTCTATCCTAAGAAATTACACTGTTCAAACTATTCTCACCCCTCCCCCATCTTAAAATACCTATGCAACTCCATTGAGTGGATTGAGCCCCCTTGCCTGCACCACAACCTGGAAATAGGTCTATCTGAGATGCCTCTGACTCAAGACTAAAACACGTCTGTGAAGTAGACATCAAAGCCAACAAAGCCCCTTAGAGGTGCTAGATAGGTCAACAGGGTGAAGGAATGAACTAGTGAATGAGTTGATGGCAGCACTTCCACAGACTCTCATTTTAGCCTAAAGATTGTGGATAGTTGGAGACGGCTTTTCTTCTTGGGGCCAGCTCAGGAGGGGCTGGTGAGGGGCCATCCAAAACTCTGTAGCCCTCAACATGATTCCCCCAGGAACCAAAGGGCTGCTCTAGGGGATCCCTGGGTGGCTCAGTTGGTTTAGGGTCTGCCTTCAGCCCAGGGCATGATCCTGGAGTCCGGGGATCAAGTCCCAGGATGGAGTCCCACATCGAGCTCCCTGCATGGAGCCTGCTTCTCCCTCTGCCTGTGTCTCTGCCTCTCTCTGTGTGTGTGTCTCATGAATACATGAATAAAATATTTTTTAAAAAAGGGAGTGCTGCTCTATTCTCCTAGCATTCTCATTACCCATGAGCCATCCACCTAGGTGTTGTGGACCACAGGGGTAGGAGAGACTGAGCAAAGGCAGAAGGGCTCAGTGGCCCGTTGAGATCTGGAGCCAGAAGATGGGTCTCTGGAGTCCCACTCAGGCAGATCCAGGTCTACTGGGCCTGGAGCTTTTACAATTTAGGAGGCCCTCTTTAAACAAAGGAAAACAAAAATTATAAATATGAAATGTATACTCCTAGTGAATATTTATTTAGAATAAGAAAAGAAGTCATGATAAATCACATTTTTTTTTAAAGATTTTATTTATTTATCTATGAGAGAGACACAGAGAGAGGCAAAGACATAGGCAGGGGGAGAAGCCCAGGATCACGACCTGAGCCAAAGGCAGACGCTCAATCACTGAGCCAGCCCAGTGCCCTAAATCACATCTTTTAAAAGCTAAAAAATACCAGAAATGTCACAAAAAATTTGTATTAACTGTCCAGCGCACCTCTATACTACTTTTTAACAGAATAGCTACTGGTATTTCACACTTCAAATTCTTAACTGTGATTAAAATATCTCATTTATGTACATTTTATAAAAATACATGCACACATGACTTGGCTCCCCCACAGCGGAGCCCTGAGCTTAAATTTACTAAATCTACTAAAACTAATCTACTTCTGTTCCACTCCTTCTGGACAAAAAGTTTTGAGCTTAGGAAGGGGGTGAGCAGGAATTCTCTCTTCCAAACTTGGTTGCTCTAGAAAGGCCCTAGAGACCTGCTGGTTCTCACTCCTCCCTTTCTCAAAAAAAAAAAAAAAAAAAAAAAAAAAAAAGGCAATTATCAAGAAAATTGAGCCTTGGAAAGCTGAGGGCTCCAGCTGTGCTTGTTCCACAATACAAAGGGTTAAACCTCTGACCAAAGCTGAATGCAGCCACCATGCAGGCCTCTTTCCTTCCCTCTGAAGGGGTCTTGATCTTTCCTGCCTCAGGGTCTTTGCACATTGTTCTCTCTGCCTGAAATGCACCCCCTACACACCCCATTTAAACCTCTTTTCCACATTGTCACCTGGTCAAGATTTAGGCATCTGTTAAGTCTCAGTTTAAAAGTCAGTTTCACAGGGAGGCTTTCCTGATCCCCTTTCTCTTAAATTAAATCACTATAATTATTTATTCACTGTAGTTCTATCCTGTTAGCACCACAAAGTCTGGGCCTTGTTTGTCTGTCTCTTCGTGCCTGCATTTTTGCAGTCTAGTGGCACAGTGTCTGGTGTACAGCGCCTGGCACACGGTGGAGCTCAGTATTTTTGAATGAATGAATGAACAAAGGAACTTGGTGCTGGTGATGAATAAGGGGGAAATGTGGAGGTAGAGCACCCCCTGCTGGACACCAACGCACCAGGGACCCAGGACTCCTTGCCGGAAGAATGATGGGGTGATACATTTCTCATCAGAGGAGTACTTAAGGACCCTAGCCTCATTTACGACTCTTACCAATTTATGCCTTCTAACGTCTGTGAGTTCCATCCCAACTCTGCTCCCAACGTCCAGGGAATAGTCTGAGCCCTGGGCTCAGCCTCCCCGCGTCTTGCCAACCACCTTATGTTCCTCCCAGCTCCATAGTGACCGCCCCTGAGCCTCCCCACAATTAATATCCCTCCCCCCTGGACCTTTAGCTTTGAATAAGAATAGTCCCAGATTCTTCCATCGATTCTCTTTCCTCCTCCTCCTTAATCAATCAATCGAGAATGATTGGCTGGGGCACTGGGGTGGCTGTGGGGAGGGAATGGTGGTCAGGGATCATGGAAAGTTGGGGGGGATGGGGCTGGGGTGGGTGAGTGTGTTTCTGGAACATATCCTGTTAATGTTAGGGGCAGAAGAGTGGGTTTGCTCTTGGGGAGAAGAGGGGGATGAGAAGATAGATACCTGGGATGAGATATTTAAAAATGATTGATGAGGAACTCCTGTCTACTGCCTTGACTGACAGAGTGTGAAGTATCTCTAGATTATACAGCACAGTCTATGTGTGGTGGGGAGTCTAAGAAGATTAGACTAAGAGAAATACAGGGTTTCAGTGAGAGAGGGATCGGGCTCAGCAAACAGGATGGAGGCTCAGAGAAGAGGTTGGGATTCAGTGAGGGGAGTGGAAGCTCAGTGCTGAAGATGGAGGGGCAGCACAGAGAGAGCAGGAGTTAATCTTGGGGAAAAGGGTAGGGATCAAGAAGAAATAGAAGTCACTCCTCTGGTGGGGAGGAGAACCAACCATACCTATGTCTCGCCATAGTGGTTCCCATTCTTGGCCCCTCCCCCAGCCGTGCCCCAAGTGGGTCTGGGGAAGAGTGACAGTTACTTAATGACCCTGAGTCCTGCTAGCTCTTCTGAGCAGCCTGTGGTCACTCGAGGGCTAAAGGGGGTTGAAGCCAAAGTCCCAGGTTATTGATCTCTGGCCCCAAAGGTCAGCATCAGGGGCAGAGGGAGTGGTGTTGCCACAGTGGGGGCCTCAAGGGACCCCACAACGTGGGGCTGTGCTGCACAGCCTGGTTTTCATGTCTGCATCCTTGGCTCCCTGTGACCTGCTCCTCCTCACAACACATACATCCCCACTCCATCCTGTCTTGCCTGAAACTTTATCTAGAGATGTTTCAGAATAAACTCTTGGTATCTGGACTTTTGAGCAGCTAGAGAGCATAAAAGCAGGGACTTGGATGGAATTACTTGCAACTGCTCCCACCCCTAAGACAAAGACCTGTGAGTCCATGAACTCATTGGTGAGCTCTGGGAAAGTACCAGTCCGGTGGTCAGGAAGGACAGCCGCAATTTGCTACATGGACTTAGGCAAATCTCTTAACCTCTATGGTTTTCTTCCTTTCTTTCCTTCTTTCCTTCCTTTTTTTTTCTTTCTTTCTTTCTTCTTTCTTTTTTTCTCTTTCTCTTTCTCTTTCTGTGTGTTTTTCTTACATGTAAAATGAAGGGATTGAATCAGATGAGCTCTAACATTTCTTCCACATAAACAATATAAGATTCTTTTTTTAATTTATTTTTTATTTTTTAATTTTTACAATATAAGATTCTAATGAATCAAGTAGGGACAGGGGCTGCCAGTAAGGGTTAAGGGTAGGAATTAGGTTAGGTTCAAAAGATGGTAAAAAGAATTCTTGGACTTAGAAATAAAACCTGGATCTTACTCTTGGGTCATTATTAGCCATGGAAGCCTGAGCCTTCATTTATTCATTCAACAAACATTTAATAACATTTAATAAGCAATTACTCTTTTCCAAGCTTTATGCTGTGTGCTGGGCATACAATGAACAAGACAGATGTAGTTCCTGATGTCATGGTGTTACATTATGATAGCCAATGGGAGAGAAAGACAAATAGCCAAATATAATAAAATGGGGGAAATACTCTGTTATAGAAGTATAGGGTACTATAAGAACAAGTGAGAGGGGTGGTAGGTTAGTGAGTGGATGGAGGCGGAGAGATTCCTGAATGAAGTGACATCTATGTTGGAGCCTAAAGAATGAATAAGTAGGGCAGCCCCTGTGGCCCAGTGGTTTAGCGCCACCTTCAGCCCGGGGTGTGATCCTGGAGACCTGGGATCCCTGCATGGAGCCTGCTTCTCCCTCTGCCTGTGTCTCTGCCTCTCCCTCTCTGTGTCTGTCATGAATAAATAAATAAAATCTTAAAAAAAAAAAAAAAAGAATGAATAAGTAAAGGAAAAGTGAAGTATGGGAACTGATGCTTTGGGCAGAGGGTTAAGCACAGAAAAACACCAGGAAGTAAAGGAGAGCAAGGGTATGGAGGCCCTGGAAGGCTAACTGACAGGAGTCAAGAGTATAAGTTTAGAGGGAAGTCTGGTTTTGGGGGTAGAGACCTGCTTCACCTGCAAAACTGAGATAACCACATACCCCTCTTGCCTCCTTCCTTTTGCAGCAACTGTTTTCCAGCGTCTGGTAAGACAATGAATGGGAAAACACTTTGTGTTTGCAAAAACATTGTACAAAGTAATGCACAGACAATAGAAAGAGGCTGAGGATCAAGCTGGGTAAATCTGGCTTTAACTTAACTTCCAGAGGAACAGTGGGAAATCAACCAAAATTGAAGCATTGAGCCTCTAACAAATTTGCCCAAGGTCACACAACTGGGGAAGGATGGTACAGGGATTTGAATAAAAAGATTGATCCTAGAGTCTTTGCAGAAGAGGGAGAGGACTTGTTCTAAAGACAAGTGGTTAAAGGATATAGAGATCAGCTTCAATTTGATGGAAGAAAGAACTTTCTGACAATCCAAACTATAAGAGGATGGGCAAGGTTTCCAGAAGCTGTAAGCTCCCTATTGCTGGAGGTTTGCATCTGAGTCTACAAAATGGCTGTTGTCAAATTTGGGGCCTGGGAGAGCATTGGCTGATCTGCAAGGTCTCTTTTGACCTGAGAATCTTGGAATCAAGGATCCTGGGTCTCCATTCTCTCTGCTCTGTACTCTCTCCTTTAGAACAGCATTGGGGGCATCTCCTCTCAGGACTCAATTTTTTTTAAATTTATGATAGTCACAGAGAGAAAGAGAGAGAGAGAGAGAGAGAGAGAGGCAGAGACACAGGCAGAGGGAGAAGCAGGCTCCATGCACCGGGAGCCAGACGTGGGATTCGATCCCGGGTCTCCAGGATCGTGCCCTGGGCCAAAGGCAGGCGCCAAACCGCTTCGCCACCCAGGGATCCCTCCTCTCAGAACTCAAAGGGCTGTTTGTATTCAGAAGAGGCGGGGGTGTGGGGGGGGGACAGCTTCTTCTTCTTTTTTTTTAAGATTTTATTTTTAAGTAATCTCTACAGGCAACATGAGGCTTGACTCACAACCCTGAGGTCAGGAGTGGCATGCTCTATCAACTGAGCTAGTCAGGTGCTCAAAAAAAAAAAAAAAAAAAAAAAAGACAGCTTCTATACATCTGTCCTTCTGTCATCTTTCCTCCACCATGGCCAAATCACAGGCGCCCAGTGGTGAGGAGAGGGAAAGGACAGTCCCTTGTCATCTGAAAGCCTTGATTTTGGTTGTTGGGGGATTATATGAGCTAATGTTGGTCTTGACAGAGTGTCTGGCACATGGTAAACATTCATACATGTTAGCGCTTACTTTTTGTTTTACTTGCTGGGAGAATTTGAGGAAGTTATTCAAACAGTCTGAACCCCAGTCTTCTCTTCTGTGAAATGGGGAGATAACACCTCTCTCACAGGGTGGTTGGAGGGGGCTATACCTAGCACTTAGCAGAAGGTAACAAATATGATTTTCCTCTTTAAAGGGGGGAAGTCAAGGATACTCAGACACCCTTTGTCCTATTCTCACTCTGTAATTATCACAAATGCAGGAAGAGATCTTAAGGATCATAAATCTTCTCTTCCTATTTGATAGTTGAGGAAACCGAGGCCCAGAGATTTGCTCAAGGTCACCTGGTGAATTAGTGATAGAGCTAGGACTAGAGCCCAGAATTTTATTGCCATACCATTATATCTCTCTTACTGACAAAATGTTGAATAAATGTGTGAGTGAAGATTGAATGAAAGGAGGACAAGTCTCTCTGTATGTCTTCACAGGGACATAGGGGACTTGCCAATGTGGGAATCAAACTTTGCAGTGGTTCCTCAATCAAGCTGTTCACTTTCAGTCATCCTGGCTTTCATTTCTACTGTGATTTTCCTCTAGAATGCCCTGCCCTCCTTGGCTTTCAAAGTCCTACACCAGGTCCAGTGCAGTGTCATCTTCCCTGTGAAGCCTTCCATAACATATCACATGAGTTAGCTTTCAGTGTTTCCACAGTACGTTACATATGCTTCTTTTTTTTAAAAGATATTTATTTATTCATGAGTGACACACAGAGAAAGAGAGAGAGAGAGAGAGAGAGGCAGAGACACAGGCAGAGGGAGAAGCAGGCTTCATGCAGGCAGCCTGATGTGGGACTCGATCCTGGGTCTCCAGGATCACATCCTGGGGGCTGAAGGCAGGCGCTAAACCACTGAGCCACCCAGGCATCCCATCGGCTTCATCTTTATTTTTTTCTAATTTTTAAAATATTTTATTTATTTATTCACACACACACACACACACACACACACACACACACACAGAAGCAGGCTCCATGCAGGGAGCCCGATCTGGGATTCAATCCCAGGACTCCAGGATCACGCCCTGGGCCGAAGGCAGGCACTAAACCACTGAGCCACCCAGGGATCCCTGGCTTCATCTTTAAATGGGAACATGCCTATCTTAATAGATTTGGTGTGAGGATTAAATGAGATAATTTATGTAAAGCACTCATCACAGTGTCTGGTACATGGTGAACTATCAAAAAGCATTAACTGTCATAACTTTTGTTCCACTGATAACTCTCGGTTCACTTCAGAATCTAGAAAAGTCATCTCCAACTTCAATGTCCTCAAAGCAAGCCAAGTGTCTTTTTTCATTTTGCTAGGGGGTCAGTGTAGCAGAATGGTAAAGAGTATGGCTTTGTAACCATCAAAAAAGTAAAGGTAACAAAACAACACACTTAGGCTTGTAAGGTCCCGAAAATTTCCCTCCCATGCACCCTTTCTTAGGCAGTTACTTGTGGATGTGCTCCTTAAGTGTGATTAAGAAAGAGATTGATTGGGGTCCAGGAATCAGTGGCTCTAACCACTGTAGTGAAGGTGACAGGGTGACAGCTATGAAGCATGCCCAGAAAGTAACCAGGAAGGAAAGTCTCAGGAAAGAGGCTCTGGGAAAAATGAGGGCTAAGTGAAAAACATAATGTGATGAATCCCTTGAAAATAATTGAAGATATTTCAATTACAAATATTGCAGGAAAGAAAGAAATATGGTGAGAGAGCCCAGGAAAAATAAAATGTGGCAAAGAAAAGAAATTTTGTTCTACTTAGTGTACAACTTGGCAATATGGTGAACATTTCCATAATCCTAACAATATAAACATTGGTTATCAGTTTGGTTGAAAGTGGTGATTTAGGACAGCCCAGGTGGCTCAGCGGTTTAGCGCCAACTTTGGCCCAGGGCGTGATCCTGAGGACCCGGGATTGAGTCCCGCGTCAGGCTCCCTGCATGGAGCCTGCTTCTCCCTCTGCCTGTGTCTCTGCCTCTCTCTCTGTCTCTCATAAATAAATAAAATCTTTATTAAAAAAAAAAGAAAGAAAGTGGTGATTTAACTCAACTAGGAAGAAGGGAAAAAGGGAGGCAGGTCCTGTAAGAAAGACAAGTCCTTGCCCACTATAATAGGAAATCAATGGATAATATCTAAAATTGATAAATCAAAAAAATAAAAATAAAAAAATAAAATTGATAAATCAAGGAATAGAGATGCACACATATTATTTAGAGATATGGAAGTATCCTCCAGAAAAAAAGGGCTCAAAGAGTGGTTGCTACATAGGAGCAGAGGGGGTAGGGTATTCAGGGGACTATTGTTTTTCATTATAATTCTTTCAATACTAATTGATTTTTTAAATCACATCCATTAATTATTTTAACTGTTAAAAAAAAGTATAGAAGAAGAATATTGGAGTGAGATAGATTTGGGATGTACTCTTTGTGATTTGTGAGTCAAGGCAAATCACCTAACTCCACTCACTAAGTCTCAGTTTCCTCTTCAGGAAAATGGGGGTCAGATTAGGATGGTTGAAGACAAAAAAGAGACAATACACACAGAGCACTTAGTGCACGCCTGGCGTATAATCAGCTCTCAATAAACAGTACCTACAGAGTCAGGAAAAAGGCTGAGGCTGAAGTAGTACTGGGGAAATGACAGCATTTGGTTAGACATCCTGCCTCCAACCTCCACGATACATGACAATCATTGGACACCTACAAATGGATACCAGGTGAATGACAGTTGCATGAGCTGTGACCTGTGGGCCAGACTGGAGTCACAGTGAAGATCACTGAAAAGATCAGCAGCCATGAAGTAAATTATGGTTGGGCATGGCAAGTTCCATGCAACAGGACATCTGGTGAGTTACAGTCATTGGACAGTGGGCTATAGCAGGCTCATCATTTCCTCCTCTTGCTTGTACCTTGTGGGGGATGTGTCAGAAGGAAAAGATTTAGAGGCTGTCAGGGTGAGGGTCAGAGGTCAGCTGGGGTCAGGAAGTCTATTTCACTGAGGTCACTCTCGTCTCCTTTCAATGTAATGAAGCCATTATTGGTGAAAGCAAGTGCCTGGCGTCCTGCTCTGTGAAGCAAGGCCCGCATGGGGAGCAGGACTGAAAGAAGGAAGGGGACTCCCTTGGCTCATCCTCCTTCTGCCAATTCAACAGGCCTAAGAGGTGAGAGGTACACAATCACACTTGATGTAGGAAGCCCTAGTCCCTAGAGTGGGATGAAGATGACAACATGGGTGAAAACAGATTGCTTCTTCCTGTAATTAGGAATGGGGTCTCTCTCTCAATCTCTGTCTCTCGGTCTCTCTGTCTCTGTCTCTGTCTTTCACACACACACACATACAAATATCACTTTAGAATGTCAGAATTGGAAGAAACATTTGTCTAACAGCTAATCTAATGCCCTCATTTTGCTCTTAAAGGGTAAAACAAGTGTCTTTTTTGAGATAATAGAGCAAATCAACAGGCTTGAACTATATATACTATACATTTTACTTAATTACTTGTTTATGGTCTGTCCCTCTCCTCTAGCATGTAAGCTCAATGAGGACAGGAATTTCATCTATTTTATTCACTGATATCAGTGCTTTAAACAGTGCCATTTGACACACAATAGATACTCAAATATTTGTTAGGGGATTGTGTGAATGAATGGAAACACTGTGCATTGTATTCCCTTCCTTTTTTTTTTTTTAATTTTTATTTATTTATGATAGTCACACAGAGAGAGAGAGAGAGAGAGAGAGAGAGAGGCGGAGACACAGGCAGAGGGAGAAGCAGGCTCCATGCACCAGGAGCCCGATATGGGACTCGATCCTGGGTCTCCAGGATCGCACCCTGGGCCAAAGGCAGGCGCTAAACCGCTGCGCCACCCAGGGATCCCTGTATTCCCTTCCTGATGAATCACAGAGTATATACTAAGGCTTTGAAAAGCCCTGCGTAGGAAATCTAGTTAACATTTTCCAAATATTTCACTATAGAAACTTATTAAAAATAGTAAAATGTATTAATCATCTCATGGAACTAGTTTCCTGAAGGACACATTGTGGGAAATATTTTTTCAAATGCACACCACCATTCATGTTAGCAGATGGTCAGGGCTTAACTCCAAACCACCCCCTGGAACTTACCACCGAGTTCTCAAAACACTTCAAGAACAGGAGTTGGGGACACCTGGGTGGCTCAGCTGTTGAGTGTCTGCCTTTGGCCTAGGGCCTGATCCTGGAGTCCCGGGATCGAGTCCCACATCGGGCTCCCTGCATGGACCTTGCTTCTCTCTCTGCCTCTCCCTCTCTGTGTGTCTCATGAATAAATGAATAAAATATTTTTTTTAAAAGAAAAGAAACAGGAGTTGGATGTAGATGATTGCCCAAAAAAAGACCTGCTTTGGCTCTGGCCAGCTCTTTGATTTACAAAGCCAAGGACTTTTGGGGAGGGTGATAAATAAAAATGACAGATGAGCTGTGGCACAAGAAAGAGAAATCACAAGCTTGGGTCGTATTTATTAATCGTACTGAACATACAGGCTTGCTCCACAGTCTTTTTGCTTGTATATATCTGTTCCTCATTGATAAAACAGGGACAACACTAGTCACAATTTACTAGGACTGTGGAAAGAATATGAGCTTTGGAGTCAAACGTGAGTTTAAATTTGTTTCTGCCATGTATTAGCTGAGTTACATTAGGCAGGTTATATTGATTCTTTGAGCTTCAATTTCCTCTCCTACAAAGTGAGAATATTAATACCTATTACTCAGAGTTATTGACAGGCTTGAATGAGATAAGAAATGTGTCTTTCTTTTTAAAAATTTTTTTGGCCATTTAAGTTTTTATTTTAATTCCAGTTAGTTAATGTACAGTGTTATGTGAATTTCAGATGTACAATGTAGTAAAGCAGTGTGCCTGTATTCTTGATAAATAATAGTTGTTGTTATTACTGCCTGTCAGAATATAAGCTCCACAGAGGCTACACCTTTTTATATTGTATATTGATGTATTCCCAACAATTAGAACAATGCCTGCCACATGGAAGTGCTCAATAAATATTTTTTAAATGTTGAGTGAGTCATTACTAAGACGTCTTTCAGCTCTTCCTTTTATAAATATATGAGCCTACACAAGAAAAATTTGGCAAAGTTCTTTAAAGAGTAGATGTTCTTTGTATTAATACTAGATACCTTTGTCTAAAGAGCCCTTTTTCTTCCTACAGAGATATTATCATTTCCAGAAATACACAAGAAACTTGCAATACTTAGCTATATAAGGTCTTGTCTCCCTAACCAGATTATAAGTTCTTGGAAGACAAGGAATCTTTCTTTCTTCCTTTTTCTCTTTCTTTCTTTCTTTCTTTCCTTTCTTTCTTTCTTTCTTCCTTCCTTCCTTCCTTCCTTCCTTCCTTCCTTCCTTCCTTCCTTCCTTCCTCCTTCCTTCCTTCCTTCCTTCCTTCCTTCCTTCCTTCCTTCCTTCCTTCCTTTCTCTCTCTCTCTCTCTCTTTCTTTCTTTCTTTCTTAAAACCCTACCTCCAGTGTGGGGCTTGAACTCATAACCCCAAGATCAAGAGTCACATGCTCTACCAACTGAGCCAGCCAGATGCTATGGACATGTTTCTTCTTTACTTTTTGGTCATCATACTACTTAGTACATATTACTTATCTGATTCTTCCACCAAACTTGTGAGCTAACACATTGACTGATCACAGTGGGTACCTACCAAGTTTTCACTAAAACAAGAACCCAAAAGAAGAAGGTTTGGTCATGAGTCCCCATCTCCCACATAGAATCAATCCACTGGGGATGAGGAGTCAATTATGTTGGGAACCTTCCTAAAGCATCCTCTGCCTCTACATATACAACTTTATGAGGCCCTGAATGCCTCCCAGGTTGTATTGTGTAGACTTGAGAGAGATAGCCTAGAGAATAAATATGATGATTCTAATGACGTTTATTATTTCAATTAAAGCCTATTCAGGAGATTCTTGAGTGTCTTCTATGTGCCAGGTACTGTGCTAGGTACTAGTAAGGATGTGGGAGAAGATGCAGAAAGAAGTAACACATGAATGGCCTAGTTCTAAGAAGCAAATGATCCAGCAGTTTCTGGTTCATAGAAACAATCATATGCACAATAGCTATAATAATAACTATAGTTTACATTATTAAAACTATCACAGGCACTATTTTATTATTTTTTTACAGGCAGTATTTTAAAGGCTTTACACGCATGATCTAACTTTATCCTCATAATAACTGAGAGTTAAATATTCTCATTATCCCCATCAAACAGAGGAGGAAACTGAGGCATAGAGAGGTTAAAGAATTTGCCCCAGATCACAGAGCTGTGAAAGTAGACTCGACATTCAAACATGGGCAGGCTGACTCCAACATCTGTGCTCCTATTTTCCTATTAATTAGGAAAATAATTTGAAAACAAAGATTAGTTTCTCTCCTACTCTGGTTTCCCTTGTTTTTGTTTGTTTTGTTTTGTTTCTCCTGCTCTGGTTTCCTTTTTTTTTTTTTTTTCTTTTTAAAGATTTTATTTATTCATGAGAGACACACAGAGGCAGAGACATAGACAGAGGGAGAAGCAGGCTCCCCGCATGGAGCCTGATGTGGGACTTGATCCTGGAACCCCGAGATCACGCCCTGAGCTGAAGGCAGATGCTCAACCACTGAGCCACGTAGGCGTCCCTCTGGTTTCCTTTTTTAAAAAAATATTTTATTTTTTAAAAAATTCTTTATTTTTGAATAATCTCCACACCCAGTGTGAGGCTGGAACCCACAACTCTGAGGTCAGGACTCGTATGCTCTATCGACTGAGCCAGCCAGGTGCCCCTACTCTGGTTTCCTTTGAATCGGGAAACATTATCTCCTCTTTTCTCACCCTCTGTGGCTAAATTAACAGTTATATCCATTTTTCTGAAAGGGAGCTTGAGATATTTACTCTGCTCTCTCACAGAATTGTACTGCTGGAAGTTCCCTTTTTTGGCGTTTAAGAGAATCCCTTCAGTTGTCTCAAATGTGTCAGGGTCGCTGAAGAGTTGAGAAGAATCAGGTTTTCTGGGTTGGATTTGGAGGTGGAAAGTCAAGAAGGCATTCTCAGAGCTGGGAGCTGGGAGCCAGGAGAGCTTGGCTTTATTCAGCACCGTGGACAGGGCTCCCGCCTCTCTCAGGACCCTGGACAGAGAGGCTGGTCAAGCCTGCCGAGGGAGCAACTCTCATTTGTGAGCGGACCAAGCGAAACCAAACCGCTAAACTTTTTCCCTCCTTTCACCCAGACCTCAGTCACCTGTTCTTTAATCTTAAGAACAGAGATACAGGAAGTGCATTATATTTTAAAGGCGCTAGTAACGAGGGGAGATAAGACTCTGAGACGGGTAGGATTATATAAATAAAAATGGCTTTGGCCGATGTACTTGGAAGAACTAAATTAAGGTTCTCAGTCGGGAGTGGGGCATTGCTAATGATTTTTGTTAATGATATGTATTTTTTAGGCTGAGTAGCAGCACGGTTGTCCTCTTTATCACCCAATATCCTATCCGCCATCGTTTACACTCAAGTTTTAGTCTCTTGAACATTCCATGTAGGAAAGAGAGAAAAAAGTAATCTCTCCACAGCCCCTTGCTCTTCTCTCTTTCTCTTCCCTGCCCCCACTCATTCCTTTTCTCTCTTTTTCAAATACACACGTGGGCTCGCGCGCGCAAATACACACACACACACACACACACAGGGGCTCAGGATGAGAAACGCGAGAGGTTCTGCACACTTGGTGGAGGAGACTGAATTCAGAGCAAGCGGATGCCCCCGAAAGCAGGCTCTGTCTCTTTAAATGGGTTGTAGCAGTGGGGGAGGGGAACTGGCCGGAGCTGGCATTGTCCAGTTTGAACTGAGCACCGGAAGTGAAGGGGCAGGGCCAGGGCCGTGCACTGAGCCCCCGGCCATTGTCCATCTCCAACCAGGGCACTAGCCACCCCCTTGACCAACCCTCTTTATCTCTTAGAAGGGGAGGTTACCTCTTCAAGTAAGAAGATCCTCTACTCCAGTTCCCCCACCAACCTCACTCCTTGGGGAGGGAAGCTCACTAAGGATGGGACTCTGCAGGGAGGCGGGTCTGGGAACCCAAGTGTCCCGAGTGTTGGAAGAAATGCCTCCACCCACCTATCCAACTTCGTCCCTCTCCCTGCGACGGATAGGGACGCGACTGGGATAGGGACAGGATGAGGACAGCTGGAGGAGAGAGGAACACACTTAAAACCTCTTTGGGTTCCTCCTGCTCTCCCGGGAAGCACCACGTGGAGTCAATTTTAGACACAGATTTGGAAGGAAAGATGGGAGGATTTTTTTTTTTTTTTTTTAACTCAGATGGAGTTGGGAGCACTTTGAGAGATCTAGAAAAACTGTCGGAAACTCAGGGAGGCAGAGACACTCAGTTAGTCAGAGACATCCCCTTGAGAAGCAGCGCCCTGGGTCAGGACTGGAGATCAGCCCTGCTGGGTCTCCAGCCTCCCCCCTGCTTCCCCATCCCAGGCTTCCTAATGTCCTGAACTCCAGGTCTATCTAAGCACACGGGGGTGGGGGGTGAGAGCGGGTCAGCGCCAAGCAGCCGGGTCAGCTCGGAGGCCTGAAGGGGAAGGGAGGGGGAGGGGCGCTCAAGAGCTGGGGGAGGGGGAGGGCTCATCCATTTCTCCCTTGACAGGTGGTTTGAGTCTCTGATTGGCCAGCGCTGCCAGGCTCACACCTCCCTCCCCCAACTCTCTGGAATGTATAATTATCTGCGCGGGGGGTGGGGGTGGTGTGTGAGTGTGTGTGGGAGCAGTCACATGGTTTTAAAACTACCCCCCCCACGAGCCCCCCACCTGTATGCTGCTTTGGGGGCCCCCACTAAGTCGTTAAAGTACAGGATCCCAAATTCCGGGGTACTCAAGACTTCTAGGGCTGACGACCCCCATCTCCAGATGTGTGTGTGGAGAGGGGGTGTCAAACCTCAAGGTTCTGAGAAGGGACACCCCAGAGGTGTCAGAGACCACAGCGATGGGGGAGGGCCGGAGCTGGAGCCAGAGGGAAAGGGAGGGGAAAGAAGAGGGAGGGGAGGGGAGGGGGCTGCCCGCGGGGGGTTGGGTCATTGTCTTTTAGAATTTGGGAGCCTTTGAAAAGCCGTGGGCCCTCCCACCGCTATTGTGCTGGGGAAGATGTAGCAGCCTCTTCTCTGAGCCACCCCTTTGCCTCCGGACTTCTCTGGGGCCAGCAGCCACCCGACCAGGGGCCCGGGGCCGCGGGCTCAGCCGACTACCATGGGCTCTGTGTCAAACCAGCAGTTTGCAGGTTCGAGCTCGGGACTTACTGGGGACACCTTAGGCCTCAGGGGCGCCAAGGAGCCACATAAAAGGGAGGTGGGGAAATGTCCTCCAGACTGACCGAAGGACCTTAAGTCTGTGCGGCCTCCTGCTTCAGGGGCCATTTCTGGACCAAGGAACCCTGGTGTCCCAGTGGCGTGCACGCCGAGGCTACAGGGGCGGGGGGAGAGAAGAGGAGGGGCCTGTCCCGCCATCTATCCCTGGGCAACGTGTTGTGGGAAGAGGAGCAAAACTTTTGGGGCAACGCTGGCTTCGGTGTAAGCTTGGGGTGCGCGGGAGGCGGCCAGGACAGGTCTCTCCTCGCCAGCTGCTTGGTAGCTGCAGCCACCTGGGTGCCCACCCGCGGGGTGGACTCTCGGGTCTCCCTGCTGGGTCTCGAGAGGGCCCTCCAATTCCGTGGCCCCCCAGTTGAGCGCCCTCCCAACCTCCAGGTGGCTGCGCCAAGGCGCCGGAGGAGGCGCCGGAGGACGCCGCCCGGGCGGCAGAGGAGCCGCAGCTGCTGCACGGTGCCGGCATCTGTAAGTGGTTCAACGTGCGCATGGGGTTCGGCTTCCTGTCCATGACCGCCCGCGCCGGGGTCGCGCTTGACCCCCCGGTGGATGTCTTTGTGCACCAGGTGAGACCGATTCTGGGAACTTTGCCGAGGGAAGGGGATGTTGGCGCGCATATTCAAGGTTGGGCGGACCGACTCGGCTGTCGGATTGAGGGAGATCGCGGGCCCTCATTGTGCGTTCCCATCTGGGCCGTGGCACCCCGTTTCTGAGTCCCCATTGACTCCGACCGGACGGGGTGGGGTGCAGTCTATCATCAGCACCCCCAACCCTTCCCGGAACCCCTCTGGCTTACCACGTGTCTGTTACCTCTTTCCCCTGGGAAGAGGGCAGGGGGCAGGGAGGTGACCCCATGTGGCAGAAACTAAGGTTGTATTGTGCTTGCCGGTGGGGGGAGGGCGAGCAGGCTGGCCAGGGAAGCACATGCCCGTTCAGAGCAGGGCCCTGAGTGCCCAGCGTCTTTCACTAACGTGTGAATGCATCTCCCTGGCGGGAGAGAGGCAGGCAAACCCCTCCGGGATCAGACAGGGGTAAAACCGAGGAAGTCAGCCGGGATCTCCACCCAGGTGGTCACCCAAAACTCAAGCCTGAGTGGGTTTGGCAGATCCTTGAAGGACCTGGGACTTGAAACTCTTCCAGAATACTCATCTTAGGCACATAGTTAACCTACTGGGCTGTTGCCCTGGAATTCTACCCAGAAGGAAAACCTAGGGAGCCCAGGCCTTGAAGATCCCTAGTCCAGGCTGGGAGGGAGTTAGGTCACAACCCCAAGTTCTCAGTTAAAGCAAGGCAGCCTGGTGGGGGTGAAATTCAGTGTCGCAGGGCAGGGGGTGGAGGGAGGCTAGCCTCTGGACCTATTCTCTGCTTGGCATTTATGGCCCTAGACAGCCATTGATTGCTGTCCTAACATTCCAGCCTCGAACAAGAAGCGGGAGACTTCAGGTTTCCCTCCTCCCTGGCTTCCTCTTCCTCTCACCCCCTCCTGAATATCTTTAGAAGTGTTCCGGTGGTCTTGGGACACCAGCCACCCATAACAAGCATGTAAAGGAAGTTGCTGCTTGTGTCCCTTCCACCTTTGGAGGTTTGGTTTTAGACCCGGGAAGGAGAAATTGATAATCTCAGGTCCAGTAGGTTGACACCCAGGCCGGGCAGGGAGGGGTTACTTTGGAGAGGTTGGCTTTAGGAGCCATGGGGGAGGGGAAAGGAGGATGTGGGGATTAAGGGTTGGAGCCTGAGGGATGGTATTCTGGAGGGGGAGGGGTGGAGAAGGGAGATCCTGGGTGGACTGATGGGAGGCTGCAGGAGAGAGTCTCTGTAGCTTGGCCTCCAGTGAGGACACGGTGGGGCGAAACCAGGGAGATAGGAGATCAGGAAGTCAGTTCCTGTTGGGTATTGGGGGTCGCTGGGCTACTCGAACATCCCCTGGGAGGGTGTGCAGTAGGATGCTTAGCTACCTCCTGGCTGTGTCCTGCATGTCCTCCCACTCTTAACCACCCCCCTCCCCCACCCCACGATCAGGCAACTAGTTCTGGCTCGGTCCCCCCTCCCATTGTCTCATTTACA
This sequence comes from Canis lupus familiaris, assembly GCF_011100685.1. Lineage (NCBI taxonomy): Eukaryota > Metazoa > Chordata > Mammalia > Carnivora > Canidae > Canis > Canis lupus. The sequence goes on along the minus strand of NC_049223.1, from coordinate 73,023,251 downwards.
TATGTGAATGATAACCCACAGGAAGTAATTGTGGGAGAATGAAGGGAATTGGCCTCTTTAGATCTATTAAATCACTTTATTACAGGAACCAGCTTTGAATGGCCCTCCTCAGCGGGGTAGCCAGCTCTCCCACTCTCCCATTTATCTGATCACAAAGAGATTAAAATCTCTTGGTCTGGAGACAGACTGGACAGCTTCCCCAACTTTGGGAGGCTTGGAATAAAAGAGACCCAACATTTCCTTGCCTCCTTTCCAAAGGCTGCTCAGTAGGGCTGGGAGGAACGTAGCCTCTCATTCATCTAGTGTTCCTTGGTGCTATCCAAATCTCAAGGAAGGTTTTCCTGAACAAATGGACTGTCCCTCAGTCCACTTAACATTAGGGTCAAAAGCTATTGGAAAATAATTGGATGGTATGGAGGAAAGTAGGGACTTTAAGGTTTGGGGAGTGGAGCCTGTACCATGCTCCTTCATATAGGTTATTTGGGAGATCATCTGGACTTTAGGGTCTTGGAATGTCCAGGGACATTCCACAGTTGAATAAGTTATCAAGAGGAGTTGAGCTGGGGGAAGGAATCAAGAATTTGTCTCCCAAACACCCTACACCAATAGTCATAGAGGACAATGATTGGAAATTCCCTGAGCCTTAACCTGGTATGATAGCATGCTGCTGGGACTTGGGTTGATTCTCAAACCCTACGGTAGCAGTACACTGGTCATTACTCTCTCAAGTCCCTGCACTTGAGAAATTTGAAATATCTTCTTGGGGATCTAATGTAGAGGAATGAAGGAGATGCAGGATGATCCTAAAAGTTGTTCTAGGGAAGGAAAGTGTTCCCAAAGTCTATGTGGGAGTAAGGCAGCTCTCTTTAAGAAGAAAACTTCCCCTTCTTTGGCTGCTGGTGGTGGGTACCCTAGAGCCTGAGGTGGTGAGAAGGATGATTGTCCTGATGAAACTCTGCCAGGGGAGAGGTTCAGGAAGCCCCTTTCTAAGAAAAGAGGAAAAGGAGGGGAAACAACGTTTTCTTTTCCTTTCCAAGGTTGGGCTTATTTGGTTCACAACATTCTATTCACTACTGTTCTTGTGCTCCCTCTCAAAACCCTGTCCTCCAGGAGTTGAATAGGAAAGAAAACCTACCCTTAACCCTTAAAAAAAAAAAATCAGGGCAAAGATATTTCTCTAAACAACTCTTTTATTTAGACACCCATCTTCAGATCTAGAACTCTCTGCTTGTCCCTGGGGTTAGGAGAGTTTAAGAATCCCAATGGCAGATCCCCAGCCCTTAAGTCAAAGTTTCTCAACCTCAACACTTGTGATATTTTGAGAAGGATAACTCTTTGTTCAGGGCATCCCTGGGTTGTGCCAAAACCCCCCTGGGAGGTAGAACCCCCCCCCATAATTGAGAACGTTATACAGGGAAATCAGGAGCAAGAAAGCCCTAAACTGTTTTCCTAAGATTCAGCAAGAATTTTGAAATCTTCACAGCCATTTTAAGAGTTTTGCTTAACTCCTGTTTCTTGTGGCTCCCCAAACCCTAAGATTTGTACAAATTTGAGAACAAGAAAAGGCTCCCTGCTTCATCTACAGTGGCTCAGAACCCAAATATGTTTAAGGTGGCTTTCTAGGTAAAGGGCTGTATTGGAAGGCCTGGAGGCCCAAGTCTCAGGGACCAAGTTTGGCTTAGGAGAAAAAAAACTTCAATACCGAGAAACTGTTAACAGCTGAAGCCACGTGGCTTGCTTTTTCTGCAAAGGGTGAGTGGGAGAGCAACCTCAGGCAGGGTCTGGATTAGGATTTCGGGTGGGGTGGGGAAGAGAGGGAGAATGTAATGAGATCTTTCCCACATGGTTTATAACCTTACTGGTGCCTCTGATTACTTGTCTCATGTCTAGTTAGTGATGTGCTTGTCTTATCGCCTCTAACTTAGAAGCTCTTCTGAAGAGCAGGATTGGCTGTCTGGTTAGTTTCTTCCCTTGTCTGTATTTGGGCTGAAGGAATGAGGATGAAGTAAGGAGCTCCTGAGTCATTTACAGTTTTGGGGCCTTGTCAGTCAGTAGAGGTCCTCCCCCAGAGAAAAAGACTGGAGATAAGGGAGAGAGCATTAGCTGATCACTGTTCTTTCCGGACTGCTAAAATAGGGCTGTGCTCTTAGATGCCCCGTGAAAGTTTGTGGTGTAAATGTCACAGTGTTGAGACCCAGATAGGATCCTCTAGTTTTTGCTTATGGGCTGGAAGCAAGCCACAGGTTTGGTGGTCATTCATTAGCTTTTCATTTTAACAGGACAAATCAGATTTTAAAAAAGTAAGTGAACCACCCTGATTTTCAGAAAAGTTGGTAGAGGTTAGTTTGAGCATTATGGGATCTTCTTGGGTCTTTTTCTGAAGAGACATGCTTTCTAGACAGTACCCCAAGTGTAATGGTTGTACTGCTATCCAGAGTGAGCTTTCAATATGAGAAACTTGTCACCTCTCAGCTGGTGACACTACTGCCTGGCTGGTAAGTGGTTTTTAGTGACTTTCCCGAGGGCAAGGTTGTATCTTGAACATTCCTGATCAAACAATTCTATTAGAAGTGCCTGTTGGGTGTGGAGGGGACTGCTCTAGGCAAAGCCTCTACCCGTCCCTTCTTCCTGCAGGCATGAGTAACAATTACTATCTATATTAAGTTTGGGGTCAGGCAGTGTGGGGAAAGAGGAGGAGAAAGTTTTCAGGAATAGTACATAATTGGTACAGAGTAATTTCTTTCTTTCTTTTTGTACAGAGTAATTTCAAATTAATCTCAGCTTGGAGTTATTTAATTCAGATAGGAACTCAAAGTCTAGGAAGAGTAAATGGTTTTTGTAAAGGGTAAAGAGCACAAGAACAACTAACTGGGTTTCTGGCTTAAAACTGCAGGACCCTTTCTTCTATGCCCTTTGGGTGAGGACCCTTTCTTCTATGCCGTTTAGGTGGGTAGGGGCCTAGTGAGAAGTCAGCTCCCTAACCTTGAAAGTTTGGTCCCCTTGAAACTCTTTCCTGAAGACAGAAGATCCTTGCCCTGGGGAGATGGGGAGATTAAAGCTCTGATTCTCAGTTAAGAATCAGGCAGCTCCTTTGGTCTCTCCAGCCACCTTTAAGCAGACAGACTGATGAGCAGCACCATCTGGTGGAGAACTCCAGGCAGGAGCTGGTGGTCCTGGCTGTGTGTGAGCAGAAGTGGTATGTGAGGTGCTGGCAGCCTCTGGTTCTGGACTGATCTCTTTCCTCAACCCTCCCTGACACATCCTCAAATAAACTGCTTCTGGTAGAACCGGTTGGTTTCCTTAGCCCCTACCAAACCCTACCTTCAGGAATGAAGCTCAGGTAGGCCCATGGTGACACCTCAGGACTGAGTCATTTCTTTTATCTGCTTCCTTTACTTATATATAGCTATTAGAAAGTTTTAAAATGTGTATATGTGATTTGCGTTACATTGCATAGCACAGGGCTGTAGGGTCAGGCTAGTTGCAGGTAGAGTGGCTCTACCTCCCATTGAATTTGGGCGAGGTGCTTCATTTGTCTGCTTTGTGACCTTGGCTGTAACACAGGGTCATATAATAAGGCCTACCTGGCAGGCTTGGTATAAGGGTTAAGTGCTTAGAGCTCTGCTTAGCCTATAGTAAGCATGGATAGATGTCAGCAACTTTGGATAGTGGAGAACTTGGTTTATTCCACAAATATTCACGTACTGCTCGGTGTCTAGAACCGAAGGGATGGACCCACACTAGACAGTCATGAGCTGGAGTGGCGCTAAGGTTGCCAAAAACACAGGAACCCAAACTTTGAACCCTGAGACCAAAGCAAGTTTGCTGAAATTCTCCCTGCCACTTCAGTGGAAGGAGTGATGGGATTAAAAATGGGCATTGTTGGGCAGCCCGGGTGGCTCAGTGGTTTAGTGCCGCCTTCAGCCCAGGGCCTGATCCAGTCCCGAGTCCGGCTCCCTGTGTGGAGCCTGCGTCTCCCTCTGCCTGTGTCTCTGCCTCTCTGCCTCTCTCTCTCATGAATAAATAAATGAAATCTTAAAGGGGGGGAGGGGCATTGTTGGAGCCAGTTATCATGGAATCAGACCCGCAGCTTTTACAAATGATTAAAGAATCAGTGTGCCTGATCTTCGTAGAGCAAGTTTCAAGGAAATTTCCTCTGCTTTTTTACTGTACATTCCCTGAGTGGTCCCTAAGCTCCTTTATATCAACTGCTTGAAGCCATAGCTTGATGCTGGGATGGAGTATTTGATGAGGGGGAGGTTAGTGTAGACAGTGCTGGGGTATGAAGGAAGCAGAAGATCTAAATATTGAACTGGCCCCAGTCCTTCTGTGCCATCCAAAAGAAGAAATGCCTCCTGCAACTTTTCTGTCTGGTTAAATGCCACCCTCCCGCATCCATCCCCACCCTCTATGTGCTGCCCACCTCCTGCCTGAAGAAACTGGGTAAGGAAGATGGAAAGGAAGCCTGCCTCCTCCACTAACCTTTAAAATAATTTATCTGAAGAAATGACCCTCATTCATTTTCCTGCATAAAGGATTTGACCAAAGGTAACGAGTTGGGGCGGGGGGCGCAGAGGTGTCCTGTGTAGTTCTATCCGTGGAAGGCTGGGATGGCAGGTCAGGGAGAAAGAAGGAATGGCTGCTGGTGGCGCCGTTGGCAGACCCAGCAGGCTTGACTGGGGAAGAAAGGGGTGTCTATCCGTTTCTCTCCGTGACCATAACCCCAACGTGGAGAGGAAGGAACTGATGAATGTGGTGAATGTGGTGAATGTGGGGTAGGGGGTAGTGGGGGGAAGCTGCAGCCTCTGGAACTCCAGGAATCTGACCACCAGAACCAACCAGTGTCAACTCTTTGTTTCCTGGGGCTGGGCTCTATTGGGGGAGCTCAAGCCTTGCCCCTCCCCCCCAGGCCTTTTCTTTTTCGGAGGGGATGGGGAGAGGGGCGGGCCCTGCTTTGTGTGTGGTTGGGGGGTGGGGTGGGGGTGGTAGCAAGAATTTCAGGCTCCTTTCTGATGCAGGCCCTGTGAGGCCAGCTCAGTGGGGCTGCACAGTGATTACCTATCTGATAAGAGAGGAATTCAAACTATGTGCTGTAGAAAGGGGCGGGGTGGGGGGGCAGGGAGCCACCCCTGGAGACCACCAGTCTAAATCTTGACTGGCTATGGTAAGGTGTCTGCAGGGTTATTTTTTTAACTATGAGAGTCTTAAATAGACCTCAGATACTCCAGTGATGCAGTGTGTGACCCAAGAGGACAATTCAATTTCACATTGCTCCCACTGCTGTTGTCTTGTTCCCCCAGTAAGCCTGGGAGGTGTAGATGGATATTTTTCTGAGTTTCCGCAGTTATAAAAACCAGAGTTAAAATTTTGAGTCTTTTGACACTTGGATCTCACCGTTACTCTGCCCTGATCCAGTCTGAAGGGGTTGATAATTGCTACTCATGGAGGATTTGTGTGGCTGGGCTATGCGTTAACTACTCTTCCTGCATAACCTCATAGCTCCTCCATAAAATTAATATTTGCTCCATTTTATAGGTCAGTGCAGAAAGGAGAGAATAGGCCCTCAGACCCCAAACCCTTGTTCTTATCACTAACGGCTGAATCACAACTGAAACTGGGAGTTCCCAGCCTCAGAGCCCATTAGCCAAATGGGAGGACCTGGGATTATACCTCCTGACCCAACTGGCTTGTCCCAGCTAAATAAGAATCTACAAGTCAAATCTTCTTCTTCTTCTTCTTCTTCTTCTTCTTTTTTTTTTTTTTTTAAGATTTTATATAGTTTATCCATGAGAGACAGAGAGAGGGAGAAAGAAAGAGAGGCAGAGACACAGGCAGAGTGAGAAGCCGGCTCCATGCAGGGAGCCTGATGCCGGACTCGATCCCGGGACTCCAGGATCACGTCCTGGGCGGGAGGCAGGCCCTAAACCACTGAGCCACCCAGGGATCCCCTCTACAAGTCAAATCTAACTTCAAATCAGGATGGTTTCTGTGCAACAGGAAAGGGGAAAGAGCCCTTCACTTTTCTGCAGTGTTTTTATTTCCTGCCATAACTCTGCCCCTTCCTTCATATCAACATTGGGGGAGGGTAGCAGTCCTCTTGTCCAGGCTGTTCCAGTGGGAAGGAAAAGAAGGGAGAGGCTATTCCTATGATGGAACTGGTGGACAAAAGCTACAGATAATAATACTTGAAGTATTTGCTGAGCACATTCTTGATGTTACCATGCCCAGATAATCTTCATTAGAGGCTTAGGTGGATAACTTATTGTTATCCCATTCTCTGAAGGAGCTGAAGGCCAGAGGTGAATGATTGACTATGGTCATGCAGCCAAAAACTGGTAGAACCAGCATTTCATTAACTATGATGTCTGGCACTCAAGCTTATGCTCCTAACCAATTACCTCGATGGCATCTTTGTCTTCAGCAATGCCATCTAAATTAAAACAGCAATGTAAATGAGAAATTTGGGATCCCATCTGGCTAAAGAGCATGTTGTGCCTAAGACCTAAGTCCAGTTTGAAATATTCCTAACAATCACCACCTCCATGATATAATAATGTTACTTACTTATGTTCCTTCAAGCTAAGACTGGGTGCACAGTGATCCCTTTTGCTTCTCTGAACCCTATCTTGTACGACAATACCTTGTTGACATTTGACACACTCTTGGATGTTTGACTATAATGGAGTAAAGCTATAACGAAGTCTACTCTGGGGAGGATACAAGAGAGGCTGTGTCCTCCACCAATGTGTACCTGTTGATGTATTAAGTGGCGAGGTGGAATGGACTATGAGCTTTAAGTCAGGAATCTTCGATTCTTCTGACCCTGTTTCTGCCACTCAGCTAGCTATGTGATAAACTCCTATATTTTTTGGAAGACTACCGGGCAGGTGTTGATATTTTTATTTATTTATTTATTTATTTATTTATTTATTTATTTATTTATTTTAATTTTTATTTATTTATGATAGTCACACAGAGAGAGAGAGAGAGGCAGAGACATAGGCAGAGGGAGAAGCACGCTCCATGCACCGGGAGCCCGACGTGGGATTCCATCTCGGGTCTCCAGGATCGCACCCTGGGCCAAAGGCAGGCACCAAACCGCTGCGCCACCCAGGGATCCCGATATTTTTAAATTTAAATTTTGGTATAAATAGTGTTTTAGTGGGATTGTTCCAAGCATTCTAGATCTTTTTTTCCTTCATCAGTATTACCTAGTCATCTTTCCAAGTCCAATAATTCAGATTTACCTCTTGGCTCATTGGTTCATTCAAAAATGTATTAGGTGTTAAATATTGTGATTCTTTTTTTCTTACTGTTTTATAGTCACTTTCTTGTAGCTTTATCAGTCTATCTGACTTGACTTTTACAGGTTTTTTTTTAACATTTTAATATTTATATCCTCTGGAATGTATTTTGTGTACATGTGTTATAAAGTGCAGAAGTCTGGCTCAAAATGGATAGCTAATTTTCTCTACAGTTTTGAACTGTTTTTCCTTACCTGTTGATATCTCTATATATACTTGGATCTCTTAGTTCTAATATTCTGTCCCATTGTCTTGTCATTCTTCATTGTATAGATACACTTACTTGTCTCTCTCTTTGTATTGTATTTTATTTTATTTATTTATTCATGAGAGACACACACACACACACACACACACACAGAGGCAGAGACACAGGCAGTGGGAGAAGCAGGCTCCATGCAAGGAGCCTGAAATGGGACTTGATCCCTGGTCTCCAGGATCACACCCTAGACTGGAGGTGGTGTTAAACCACTGAGCCACCCAGGCTGCCCTAGTTGTCTCTTTCTTAATCATAAGTTACAGACATCAAGTACCTTTATCATTAAATATTTCAGCGTCTATTTTCAAAACTAGGGTCATTCTCTTTCATAATCTCAGTAGTACAAAGATCAAAATTTGGGCATTTCACATTGAAACATTTATCTATATTCTGTATGCAAATTTTAAGTTGTCCTAATGTTTTTTTCCCGGTTCCAGGACCCAATCAAGGCGCATGCCTTGCACTTAATTGTTTAGTTTCTGTACTTATTCAGACTTCTTCATGACCTCAAATTTTTAAAGTATACAAGGCTGTTATTTTATATTTTTAAAGTGTACAAGGCTGTTATTTTATTTTATTTATTTTATTTTATTTTATTTTTTGTTGCAAGGCTGTTATTTTATATTTTACAATTTTATAGTTGTTGATTTCTCTTCCTTTCTTTTTCTTTAAGTAATCTCTACACCCAACACGGGACTTAAATTCATGACCGCAAGATCAAGATTTGCACACTCCACCCAACAAGCCAGTCAGGCACCCCTATTTGTTGACTTATTATGAATGCTAAGTTTAAGAATTTTCCATCTGTTCTATTTTAGTTTAAGTGAGAATAACTTACCAAAAATGTTACAGCATCTTTTTTTTTTTTTTTTTTTTTAAGGTTTTATTTATTTATTCATGAGAGACACAGAAAGAGGCAGAGGCAGGGAAGCAGGCTCCATGCAGGGAGCCCGATGTGGAACTCGATCCCCAGACTCTGGGATCACACACTGAGCCAAAGGCAGATGCTGAACCTCTGAGCCATCCAGGCATCCCTACAGCATCTGTTTATGTAATGATTGTTCTTTGTTAACATAACTTGGATCCCTTGTGCTTCGTTGTGGTTACTCTTTGAATTGACAGTTTTGCTGATAACATGGAAGTGTTCTCACACTTGTGCTTCAGATCTTACAAGAATGTGTGTATGTAGGTTTTGGTGTAGGAATGGAGGCTAACATTCAAATCTACCATGTTTCCCTTCCCTAGAGCAAGCTGCACATGGAGGGCTTCCGGAGCCTGAAGGAGGGTGAGGCGGTGGAGTTCACCTTTAAGAAGTCTGCTAAAGGCTTAGAATCTATCCGGGTCACTGGACCTGGTGGAGTATTTTGTATTGGAAGTGAGAGGCGGCCCAAAGGGAAGAACATGCAGAAGCGCAGATCAAAGGGAGACAGGTATGAAGGCCACTTGAATGGAGAGAGGTCTCCCGATCTAGCACCTTTCTTGGACCAGGATGCCAAAGACCAAATGAAGCCTGTGATTCCTAGCAACATCTGGGTGTTCGTGGTTTCTGCCTTTGGATGTGGGAGGTGGGGAAAGCGCCCTAGGTAAGGAAGGCATTTGACCTAACTCTTCTACTTGACAGGCAGTTTTTGTTCTGTGAGCTCTAGCCTCAATTGCTAGTTAGGGATAGTGATGCTAGCATCACATGATTATTTTACTTTTTATTATATTTTTAAAGATTGAGTTAATTATTTGAGATAGAGAGCAGGAGCTTGGGAGCAGTGGGAGAGGAAGAAGAAGGCTGGATCCCAGGACCCCAGGATCATGACTTGAGCCGAAGGCAAACGCTTAACTGACTGAGCCACCCAGGCTCCCCTTCACAGGATTATTTTAGAAGCAAAGGAGACCGTGGATGTGAAAATCTTAAGTGACGGGGTCGAGCTGGTGTACATACCTGTTGCTTCTTCACTAAGTCTCCAAATGGCTGGTTTCTTTTGTCTTCACTCTGTGCTGGAACAGATCATATAGTCTGACTCCTTTAATTTTCTCTATTTTTAGTGAATGACAGGTACCTTTTTTTTTTTTTTTAAGATTTTATTTATTTATTCACGAGAAACACAGAGAGAGAGGCAGACACTCAGGCAGAGGAAGAAGCAGGTTCCATGCAGGGAGCCCGATGTGGGACTCCCAGGTCTCTAGGATCACGCCCTGGGCTGAAGGTGGCACTAAACCGCTGAGCCACCCGTGCTGCCTGACAGGTACCCTTTCTTAAGGGTACAGTAGCATCTCACTTTTCTCCTGAATTACAGTTCCCAGTTGGGGTCCATAATTTACTTTTTTTTTACTTCAGTATTTTCAGGTTGACCTGAATCTGAAGATCCATGTAAATAATTACAGATTTTGAAGAACTTAAGAGTTATCAGTCATGGTCCTGTCCTTCCTTTTGTAAGTGGGGAAATTGGTTTCCAGGAAGGGGAGTGAGCATAGTAACTGACCAGAGCCCAGGTGTCCTCACTCAGAGGAAGGCTTCTGCTCTTACTCCTTTCTCAATTTTACCATTCTGCTTTGTACTAGGTGCTACAACTGTGGAGGTCTAGACCACCATGCCAAGGAATGCAAGCTGCCACCCCAGCCCAAGAAGTGCCATTTCTGCCAGAGCATCAGCCATATGGTAGCCTCGTGTCCACTGAAGGCCCAGCAGGCCCCCAGCTCACAGGGAAAGCCAGCCTACTTTCGGGAGGAAGAAGAAGAAGAGATCCATAGCCCTGCCCTACTCCCAGAGGCCCAGAATTGAGCTACAGTGGGTGGGGGTAATTCTTTTTGTGATCAGGAAGTTTGGAGGAGCAGGCATCAATCGGCAGAGTGGAGAAAGTGGGGACAAGGTGGGTAGGGGGCAGCTGGCTCTGCCATATATCTCAGGCCAGGGTCCCACAGCATCACCCCCTCTTCCCTCTTGGCAGGGTAGGGGGGAAGGGGTGAGGCAAATGAATTACAACCGTGCTCTATCCAAATGCTTGTGGAGAGTTCTGAAGAAAATCCCTCCCCGTGTGCTTTACCTGAGTCTCCACCCTCAGATCTCCAGCTTTTGAAAGTAGCGTGGATAGGGAAGTTGTTTTCCTTTCAAAGAAGGACATGTAATAATAATTTTTCCCATGCCAGAGTGTAGAGATGAAGCATGAGACCAGATTGATGGGCCCAACCCATGACCACTATATTCTATGGGGAGGGAATCTCTAAGGGGTAAGGCAGGGGTTTTCTACATCTTGTCCCATAACCCACTCTTGGGATAGGGTGCTGAGGACTATCCCAAGCAATGGGTTGTGACAGTAGCCACAGGGATTGTTGTGTTGGAGCTACAGACCTCCTGCTCCTAAGCTTAATCCCACCCATTCTGGGCTGATAGGATTTTATTTATTTGCTCCCTTGGACAACCGCACCTTGGGCCCCACTTTCTCCAGGATGCCAACTGCACTAGCTGTGTGCGAATGACGTATCTTGTGCATTTTAACTTTTTTTTTCGTAATATAAATATTCTGGTTTTTGTATTTTTGTGTATTTTAATCTTAAGGCCCTCATTCCTGCACTGTGTTCTCAGGTACATGAGCAATCTCAGGGATAAGTCAGCAGCAGCTCCAGGTCTGCACAGCAGGAATACTTTTTTGTTTTATCACCAGGGAGAACAACTATTTGGAGTGCATAGCCTATTGAACTACCTCATTTTTGCCAATTAGAGCTGGCTTTTCTGCCATAGTGTTCTCTTGAAACCCCTCTACCTTCAGTGTTCCATGGGAGATGAGATTTTAACTCAGTTGCTCCATGATTTGATCTCCTTCTAGTGGAAGATTGGAAATTGGTCTAAACAGGAAAAGCTGGTATAGGAAGTAACGTTAGGAGAGGCTGCACCAACTAAAAGGTGCGGAGGGGAAGCCAGGATTAGTTGAGGGTTGTCTATACGTGTAATAAAGGATTCCTGTTCCAGACTTCTAATCCCAGGGCACGGGACTCACTTTACATACCGGATCCATCCTTTGCTGGATTGGGCTAGGCCTACCATGCACAACAGGGTGTGTGTGTGTGTGTGCGTGCGTGCGCGTGTTTTAAAGATGAGTTGGTAAGGATAGGTTTAAGAATAGTAACTCTGGAACCCATCTTGAGCTGCCCAGGGATGCGGTGTATGAAGCAAAGGCTAACTTTCTTAACCTTTATAAATTCTGGGCTTTTCTTGTTGACTTCCAGAGAGACCATAAGCCATGGCTTCTTTGCAGTGTCCAGAGCCAGTGTCCTGCCCTGCTGCAGCAGTGATTAGTGTCGTGGTAGTTAAAGGATAAAAGAAGGTTTTACTTAATATGCTGTGAGATCACCACAAACCTACCTCACTGTGTTGAAATGGGGCAGATGCAATAGAACACATTGGGTGATGTGTGTCTGATCCTGGGTTCTTGTCTCCCCTGCTTGCTGCCCCCTCTAGTGATTGTATTTGTCTGGGTTTTGTAGGTTTTCATGAATAGCTGATTGGGTGATTGCTAGGTGGCCTGGTTTGTGTAAATATAATGTGTTGGTCTTCTCCATGTTCTTTCGGGGTTTTATTGTTTACAAACTTCTTTTTTGTATTGAGAAAAATAGCCAAAGCATCTTTGACAAAAGGTTCTGCACCAGGAAAAGAAACTGGAACATAGCTTGGTGACCCCTCTTGAAGTGTGGCGGCCTTGGACTATCCTTTTGTGTTCTCTCCCCGTATTTCCTTTTTTGGGCCAGACCTTCTGTCCTAAAAACTTAACTCCTACCCTACCCTTCTCCTATCCCTCCTTCCAAGAAAAAGCCCCACACCTACACATTTCACGTTCTAAAGAAGCGAAGAACACTTCCTCCCTTGTTCCCAATCTCCTGTGTCAAGACCATTCCTTGATGTGATTCATACTAATACACTTGTATTTGGATGGAACAAACCTACTTTAATCTCTCCAGGCTGAGGGTAGAGGGAAGCAGAAGCAACGAGGGGGGCCTTGAATGTAGAAAGTAGGGTCAGGAGACCAAGAAAGGAAGATGAATGTATATCAAGTCACTCAGGAACTTTTATGCAGGTGCAAGAAACTTCTGTCAAAGTGGCCACAAGATTGTTTAATAGGAGACGGACGAATGTAACTCCCATGTTTACTGCTAGAAACCAAAGCTTTGTGAAATCTTGAATTTATTGGGGCGGGGAGGGGGGTGGTGGTAGGAAAGCTGTACCTATCTGTTCTTAACCTGATCCCTTCCCCTCATTTCTGAACTGCAGGAGACTGAGCCCTCTTGGGCTTTAGTGACTCCATCTCTGGGGAGTGTTTATTTGATGGTTGATGTTGCTGTGCCGGGTACTTCCTTTCCCACTTGCTATTGTCTTGTAACACACATGCGGACCCTTTTCCCTCTCTCTTTACCTTGGGAAAATACAATGAATAAAAACTTATTGGTACTGAAACTGTCCTCTTGTTGGATCTTTAGGGTGTTTTCCATAATTCCTACCTTCTTGGATTGGGACACAGAAACCCCAGAAGAACCGTTAAATTTCCTGTTCAGCCATTTTGTTAAAAATGAATCTTGAAAATTCAGTCTTCTTAGCACCTCATTACAGTGGATTTTTGTTTCTAGTTAAGGCCTCTTGTCCTTTTCCTTGGAAGCTGCCACATTCAAGAGGGGATTAGGAGCTTGGCATGCATAAGAATGGGGTTGCCTGTGCCACTGGCTGGGATGAAAGGATGGGGCCATGGTTTGGGGCATGAGACCCTAATACTTTCTCCCCTGCTCCTCAAAGCCCTTTACAAATCTTAATTAATTAACCCCCTGCAGCACCCCAGGGAGGGAAATATGTGGGACTAGGGAAATTGAGGCCAGAGGAAGTAACACTGATTAGCTATACAAAAACGCTAACATGTTCTTTGAACACAAGTGTGCTAGCCTTCTAATGAACATTGTATTTTAAAACATCTAGTGCCCCCCGCCCCCCAAAAAAGGATGATGGTTTAAAAAAAAACAAAACTTGATTGGAGGTATGCCATATATTCTGCAAAATGCACAGAAATGGCAGAACAGGGGTAAGCAGTTTCATACATCCACTGCAGAAACATACCAAAAAGTCAAAGCTGACCATGGAAGAAGCTTCTAAAAGCAAACTACTAAAGGGCCAGGGCGAAAGTGGTCTTCCTGCAAAATTGGAAATAATCAACTGGGCTGAAACTTAATTCCCAGGGTGCAAAGCAGGAAGGATGGAAAAGCTTAAGACTATTCATGGGTGGGTTACTCATTTTTAGGGCTTTCTTTGATGTTTGTTAAAAGTAACCCTTGTCATGAGACACATGATGAACTGGGAGTTACCAGTGTAATAACTTCCTTGTTTCCTTGATGAACATACAATTCCAAAGAGAAACTATAAGAAGGTTCTTTAGAAATTGTAAGGTTGATTTTTTTTTTCCTTTTTTAATTTTGAGAAAATTGAACTCTTAAGTTTCTTTTTGAGTGCCTCAATTTTCCTTAAAGGTTTGGCACAGAGCTTAATGCCTTTGATTTTTCTATGAGGGTTAACAATGGCCTTCCAGTTATCTTCTCAGTCATTCTCAAGAGCAGAGCCCTTTCCAGGCTCAGTCCCATTCTGAGTTGCTCTGGGTAGGTCGTGAGAATCTGAAAATCCTAAAATAGGAGTGCCTTAAATCAGCACAAAATGGATTGATAGGAAGCGCGTCCGTGAGACTGACTAGGGCTAAGAATTTACCAAAGGATCAAATAAACTAAAGAAAACTGCAAACAGTAAATACAGAATTTCAAAGTCTTGAACCAGGACTCCATCGCCCAGTTCTCAGGCGTTCCAGCAAGTAGGGCATCGCCCAACTCCCATTTCGCAACAGTCCTAACCTGCCACTAGCTGCTGAAAAGTTGTGCTTCCGTCCTGGGGATCCCGGGATTCGCGCTCTATTACGGGGTAGCCCGCGCGGGGCCTCCCAATCCTGGTCTACAGATATCCCAGCTCCCCCAGGTGATCGGGTCCCCCAGGCCGGGTCCCCAGCACGTGTCCCGGAGCCTGCACGCCCGCCGCCCGTCACGGGAGCGCGGCTCTCCCGCAGGACCCCCCCTCCGCCCCAACAGCCCTCCCCGACTCTCGGGAGTGCGAATTTCGCCCGGAACGTTGGCACCGCCCCTCCTCCCAGTACGCAGGCGCAGGGTGGAGTCCCGCCCATTAGGTGACGGGGGCGTGTCCCAGCGCCCAACGATGACGTGTTCTTCCAGCGCCACGTCGTGAGGAAGTGGAGCGGTTGAAGGGCGCCTGGCGGTGCGGGGCTCGCGCCGTGTTCAAGCTGTGAGCTAAAGGTGAGTGGTGACTGGGCGGGAAGGCGGCTGTGAGAGAAGCAGAGGGGACAGTGGAAGAGATGAATGAGGGAGTAAATAATTGGGAGACCACCGAGGTTGCAGGTGATGCGGACGACACCTGAAGGGATTAGTGTGTCGGAGCGCAGAATGGGAAACGGAGTCTCGGCGAAGATGAAGAAAGAAGAAGCGGGGAGGGATCAGGATGTGGGCGCTATGATGTGGCAAGAAGCACGTTGGATGTTCAGGAAAAGTCAGTGCAGATACCGAGGAAGAGGGGATAGAAGCGAAGTCCACCAAGCCAAAATCAAGGAAGGACCTCTGCTCCGAAGTCTCATGGCTTATCAGCTCTGGATGGGAAAGAATTCGAGGCTTAGGCCAGTGTCTTTGGATCCTACTTACTACTAGCTACTTTCCACAGTCCGGATAAATCTCTACAAAGTCATCCGAAGCTTTTTGCAAGCTCTGGTGATTTAGTCTCTCTTGTTCATCCGAGGTTACCTGGCTGGTGTCTTATTGTTCTGGGATCATCTTCTGCCAGGGCAGGAGCTATGTCATGGATCAAGGAAGGAGAGCTGTCACTTTGGGAGCGGTTCTGTGCCAACATTATAAAGGTGAGCCTCCTGGTTAGTTGGGCAATCTTGTGTCAAAACCTATCATTAAAATTGAGTGACCCATGGTGTTAGGTGAAATTTAACAATGGAACCAGCAAGTCAATGAATTGCAAGGTAGCTTCCAGGTCTACATTTCTGGCAGATTATTGTCCTAACTTTCACATTTTCAGGAACCCCAGGACCTCTCAATATCATTGGGCAACATCGACTGTTAGGTCTTTCTTATAGGGAGCTGAAATTTGTTACTTGGAACTTTAATCTCTTTTTCCTTTTCTTCTTTTGGATTTAGATGGGCTAATCTTTCCCTGATGTGGCAGTATAGCATAATAGTTAAGAGTTTGGGCTTTAGAGAGAGACAAACAGAATGAAAGTCTCTGTTTATCTTTTATAAACCATGTGACTTTATATGATACATCAAAAACAGCAGGGTCTAGCAGTTCTTAATTACTGCTATTATTGGGCCTGTTTTCAGCCGTCAGAAGATTCCAATCATTCGATTTCCTACTTTTTACATCCGCAGGATCTTGCCTTCACTCTTATCTAGGAATCACAACAATGTTATATTTTCTGTATATAACAGGTTTCAGATTGAAGAGAGTCAGCCTGATTGTGTCTTTCAACTACAGTCTGTCAAGCAGTGGGTAGAAGTGAATCTATGAGTCAGCAAGCCTTATACCCCACCCCCCACACACATTCACACACAAATGCCAAGTGATCTCAGGCAGGCCAGGAAAATAGAAGGCGTCTTCTTAGGGAACCACTGCAGTCATGTGTTGGGAAGAACAAACTGCATGATTTTACTGGAATTTTTTTTTTTTTTTTTTTTTTTAAGAGTACACATGCAGGACAAAAGCTGAAAATGTTGGAGAGGTGAGGAGATGCAGTCAGTGAAGAGGCCCTCCAGTGAGGGGAATTAGGCTCAGGAGTGAATTTTTGCTGTGATAGACAACAAAAGGCTGCTCTAAGGCAGATAAGTTCTGTTGGTCCCCAAAATGTCTTTTTTGTTTGCTTTGAAATGGTTCATGACATTTACATTTACATTTTTTTTTTTTTTTTTTATGATAGTCACACACACACAGAGAGAGAGGCAGAGACATAGGCAGAGGGAGAAGCAGGCTCCATTCCCCGGGAGCCCGACATGGGATTCGATCCTGGGTCTCCAGGATCGCGCCCTGGGCCAAAGGCAGGCACTAAACCACTGCGCCACCCAGGGTTCCCGACATTTACATTTTGATGAAACTCTCGATGCTTGGTTTCTCTTGAGTAATTAGAAGAGCAACAACATTGGGCCCCTGTTCCTGTGTGCCAGCAATTGGATAGAATGGATTCCTCTTTTCTGTGGAGGATATCCTTGCCACGGGGCCACAGCCATCAGTATCATTCCTGTGCCTTCCAGTTGGAGATTCACGAAATCAAAGTGGTGGGCCAGCACATATGGTTGAAAGATGAATTCTGAAAGCATAGTCTTCAGTTTGAATGACCACTTTGTCTTTTCTTAGCTGTGTGACTTATGCAAGTTACTTGACCTCTCTGAGCCTGTTTTTTCACCTATGAAATGAAGATAATACTATTTACTTGAGGTTTGTATGAATAAAGAAAACTGAATTGAAGTATAAAAAGCCTAGCATAGTATTAGGCATGTAGTAAGTGCTCAATGTAAATAAGCATATATAAATAAGTAAAAGCACTTAATACCCATTTATTGAGCCAAAAGCTAAAAATACCCAGTTCCATTCCTCAGGGGGCTTTTATCATCTAACTCGAGCCTATTAGCTTTGGGTTTTGTGTCTCCCTGTGTGTATCGTTAGTCTTCTTACTTCACAGGCGGGCCCAATGCCCAAACACATCGCTTTTATAATGGATGGAAACCGTCGCTATGCCAAGAAGTGCCAAGTGGAGCGACAGGAAGGCCACTCGCAGGGCTTCAACAAGCTGGCTGAGGTGAGTGTGGGTGGCAGAAGCCAATGGGAACAGTCTATGGAGAATTGGGCTTTAGCTACAAAATTAGGCCCTGACTTCACTATGGTTTGAGAGTATTTTTTTAATAGCTGTTTGTTTTGTCACTTATTTGCTTGCTATAGTTCTCATATCAACATTAACAAAAATTAAGTTAAATAGTGAATCATCACAGAATATTAGAAATAAGAACAAAATTGACTTCTCTTACAATCTTAGTAAATCAGCAGTTTATAGTTTTCTTTGCCTCACCCCAGTCCCTGAGTATGTTCTGCATGACTTAACATTTATCAAATTACACCTATATCTTCAGTAACCTTATTTTACGTGATATTTTCGCAAGTCTTTTTCTAGGTTGATATGTAGCTTTTCTAACTGTATGTTTTAATCCCTGTAGAATATTTTATTATAAGGATCTGACATTTGTTTAGCTATTTCATTATTATTAGATCTTACAAATAGTTCCATATTAGAATAAATTCTTTTAAGTGACATTTCTGGAGCAAAGGTAGGGTGACTATCTATCTGGTTTGCCTGCAGCCTTTTAAAACTGGGAAAAGTGCCAGACAACTTGGGTCATCACTCTAAGCAAAGATCAAGGGCTTTTTATGCTTTTAATGCATGCTGCAAGTTGGAGAATGTTAAATTTAACAACAAGAATGGAATATTGTCTGTTGCTGTGAAGCTAACTCTAAGAGGAATGGCAATATGGTCTGGGTGGATCTCAGCTTCTCAACACAAGAACATGGCCTGATGCCAGGGCAATGATATATATATTTTTTTGCCTTGAATGAGAAGATGTGGGGCTCTCTCAAATACTCTGAGGAGGTCTTTAGGTTTGTTGATCCCAGCTTCTTTTTTGTGACTAAGTAAGAGGCAGTTTTTCCCTCTCAGACTCTGCGATGGTGTTTGAACCTGGGCATCCTAGAGGTGACAGTCTACGCATTCAGCATTGAGAACTTCAAACGCTCCAAGAGTGAGGTAGACGGGCTGATGGATCTGGCCCGGCAGAAGTTCAGCCGCTTGATGGAAGAACAGTAAGATTCTATCAGAGGGGGTAGTATTTCTTAACTCCACCTCCAGCCCACACTAACCCTCAACTCTCTTATCTGAAGCTTAAGGAACTCTAAACCCTTTTAATGTTAGCTTTGTTTGATGGAAACTTTGGCAAGCTAGTTTTTCTCTTCCCCCTTTTTAAGGGGGCATTAATCTGAGCACATAAAGGTATTTCACAGAATTCAAGGACAAGTATAACCAGCCTCAAGCAAAACTGAATCTAGGAATTGAAATCTGTTAGATAGGGCCTTTTCTCCTACCTCTATATTCCACCTTTCTCTGTTTCAAGAGAGCATCCCTGAATGAACTAAAGCCCTTAATTAATAGCCCACCTTAGGTCAGGTATCTACCCCATGACCAATAAACTGTGATAGGGGTGTAGCATGAGAGAAACATTGAAGAAGTCCTTTTCTGCCATGCAGTTATCCCTAAAAAAGTTGCTGTACTGCTCTGCATATTCTCTTGGAAGGGACAGGATGATGTGTAAGAGGCCTTTACGGGGGAAGAGTCAGTATTGTTCTTAACTATCACTAAGTTTAAGCTTAACTTAGGGAGCAACGCCAGAAAGGGACAAAGAGGAAGTTTGATGGAGATTATTTGCTTCAAAGCATAGAAACCTCTCCAGCTGGAACTGCCCTGGACTCTTCATTACAACCATTTTTCTGCCCACCTCCTCCCCATACCAGGACGCAGGGTATGGGACCAGAGAGAACAGAGGACCTAGAGTACTAGTGGAGCTGGGCCTAGAACAGTTTTGTCATTTCTGTCCCATTGCAGATTTGGTGATTGGGGGGGGAGGGTAGCTAGGTTTCTCTTGGTTTATGTAGGATAAATAAGACTTGGCCACAGACCTTGCTTCTTGGTCCCCAGCAGGGTTCCCACCCAAGGGCTGGGGTTGGACGTGTTGGAGGCACTTTCCAGATGTTCAAGTTCTTCTGTACTTCACATGGATCTCACCTTTTTAAAGTGTTTATACTATGTGTCAGGCCCTGAGCCTAACATGTATTTTCATTTAATACATTTCATTTCATTTAATATATTTAATTTCATTCACATTATCTTGTGAGAAAGAGATTATTATCCCAGTTGTAGAGAGGAGGAAAGTGAAAACCAGAGAAGTTTAGGTTGTCTCTTGGGTACAAGATCTTTCCAACTCCAGAGCTGAGCTGTTGTCTACTACTTTGTAGTCTGAAAGACAGGAGGTAATCTTACAGTTCCTGAAAGATCAAAATGCATAGCAGTAGAGGTGCTACTGAGATTGCTCGAATCAGTTAGCAGTAAAGAGTCTTCAGTTCTAAAGTCCTGGACAGAACAAGAAGAAATCTTTTTATTTTTTTAAGATTTTATTTATTTATCAGAGACCTAGAGGCAGAGACACGACAGAGGGAGGAGAAGCAGGCTGAGCCACCCAGGTGTCCCCAAGAAGAAATCTTAACATTGGCTTTCCAACAATGTGCCGCAGAACCTCAGAGTTCTAAGGAGTGGGTGTGCAAAGAAGCCAGAGGGAATGGGGTATCAGGTGCTCGTTGGCATTTGCCTATTTTATATATTGGGCTTCTGTTTAATATGTGTTTTAAAGAAAGAGTTCTTGGCTAAAGGAAGGCTGGAAAACTGCTGTCCTGGTTCAGTTTCATCAGTTGGGAAACAGCCGTAGTGATTAGAAGTGAAAGGTGTGCCCGTGGTTACACAGCAAGCTCATAGCAAAGCCAGGTTGGTAACCCAGATCTCCTCACTCCTCACCAGGGCTTTTGCCTCTCCTTCCCTATAGACACCACTCAAGTAACCTGCCTGTTGTCTGAGAATAAGCACTTTCATGTACTTTAGTTCACTCAACACAGAGATGGTTATCACCCCCAGTTCACAGGGTGAGGGAAACTGAGGCTCAGAGAGGCTAAGTGTTATACAAAGTCAGCTAGTAGGTGCTGGCTCTAGGACTTGAATCTAGCTATTTTCATTCTGGTTTTACCTTGATCCCTATACATATGTCTACTATAACAGCTTCATTGGATTCTCAAAAACAGGTGGTTAGATCTTGGTTCCTCTGGAAGAAAAGTGATATGGGTTACAGAGTGGATCAGCTGTGGATGTGGCCTTGCACTCTAGATCAGGGATCTCCAGGACTTGCCTAATACCCCAGCCTACAAGGATACTTCTTGTTATTAAATTCCCATCTTCCAAACACTAGTCATTCAGTTTCTCCATAGCTTCCCCAGGTGAGAGAAGCTAGTTGGACAACTGAATTCGTGCCTGCTGTGCAGAGTTTGGGATTACTGTATGAAAGCAGATAAATGCCATGATGAAGAGGACAGGCTCTGGAACCAGACTCCCTAGGTTCAAATTCAGCTTTCCACTCACCAGCCACCTGATGTTGAGCAAATTACCTAATCTCCCTGTGCCTCAGTTTCCTCATCTGTAAAAGTGGAATGATAATGGTATCTGCTTCAAAGGCTGGTGTAAGGATGGAACATGTTGATGCATGTAAAGCACTTAGACCAGTGTCTGGCACTTAGTAAACAAAATTAATGTGAGATGATGCTGTTACTGACATATTTTACCAGAAGGTACAGAAGTAACGAATAATATAGCTCCTGCCCTTGAGTTTTTTCACTTGTCAAAATGGGACGGGATACATCAAGTGTGACTTGCATGAAGTGGTGTAATGGAAGTGGTAAAGAGTTTGGGTTCAGGTTCTCAAAATCAGGCAGACCTGGGTTTCAGTTCTGATACCGCCCTTGATGGCTGTATGACCTTGGGCAGTCTGTCTGGCTGTCCTGTCCGAGCTTCAGTTTCTTGCTAGAGAATTGGGAATGTGGCAGGCTCTGGCCAGAGTCATTGAGGGGACATCGGTGAAACACCGCACATGGGACAGTGCCTGACACACAGGGAAGCATTCAGGACCTGGGAGTGGAGTGGTAGCAGTTCTCCAGCTCCACAGGCTCTCTGTCCCAACCCTGCCTCCTTTTCCTGATCAGGGAGAAACTGCAGAAGCACGGAGTGTGTATCCGGGTCCTAGGTGATCTACATTTGTTGCCCTTGGATCTCCAGGAGCTGATTGCACAAGCAGTGCGGGCCACCAAGCACTATAACAAGTAAGTGTTCACATTTCCCCTTAGTGACCTGTAGCAGTCTTTGACTCCTTGCTAGCTCGAGGGAGACATGTGGGACCTCTCTGCATGTGGGGTCTTGGTCTGCATTTGGTACAAAAGACAAGGAGAGGTTTCGGATGTTTAGAGACTTCCTCTATCATCAAGGCAGACAAGAGATGGTTCTTAATAACTTGTTAAATGTGTGTGTACTTATACATACAGTTTTTCATCCTCCTCTATGTGCCTACACCCCATGATAGATGCATATGCATATATATATATATAATCATCATTATTATTTTACTTGACAGAGGATAGGGTGGAAATGAGCATTTAGGGTGGGTAAGCTATGGATGTGGCCTTGAGCTCTGGATCAGAGTTCTCCAGGACTTGCCTGATACTCTACATTATAGTATATATCCTGTCCTTGAAGACAGATCCTTTGAGAAGTTCTTTTTCTGTCCCACTCCTTTAACCTGTGGAGAGGCTGACATTGGGATATCATGCAGATGCAGAGGCAAACAGAGTTCAATAGTCCAAACTTCATTATATGTGCCTTTGGAATATAATACGTATTTGGCAGTGGATTGGATTTCATCAAGTTTCCTTCCTGTTCTACTTTGTGCTAATGTCACAGTGGATTCATATCCTCTAAAAGCTGTTTGGCCACAGAAGGACAGAGGGTTAGGGGGTAAAAGGGCCAATTAGGGTTCATCTTATTACAAAACAAATAATGTGTCTATTCTAAGAAAAGTTGGAAAATGCAAAGAATTCATTATCTTACCTTTCAGAGATGTCTATGATTCACATTTGGGTGTGTGTGTGTTCTTCCATGGAAGCTGTACTCTGTAAGCTGTGACTCCACAATCTTTAGTCCCTGTCTGCTAAATGACTCTCTTCTTACCTTCTTAGGTGTTTCCTAAATGTCTGCTTTGCTTACACATCCCGTCATGAGATCAGTAATGCTGTGAGAGAGATGGCCTGGGGAGTGGAGCAGGGCCTGCTGGATCCCAGGTATCACTAGTTGTTTATCATGGTAACCGATAGGGACCAGGTGTATACCTCCTAAGCCTTGCACTTGGGCCAGAAGTCCCATCACAGATGCATGTAGACAGAGTTAGGGGCATGATTCTTCCCAGAGAGAGCTTAGGATAGGCTTATTATAGCCTGCTTCAGAATTTCTGTGTTTACCACACCCCAAGAAGCCCCAGAAAAATGCTGTAGCAGGTAGCAAGGCTGTGGCACTCACTAAAAAATAATGTCCTTAACACCTGAAACTAATACAATACTGTATGTTAACTATATTGGAATTAATTTTTTAGAAATATTTTATTTTTAAGTAATCTCTACACCAAACATGAGGCCGGAACTTATGACCCTAAGAATAAGAGTCTCATGCTCCATTGACGGAGCGAGCCAAGTGCTAAAAATTTTTTTAAGATGTCTTATTTGTTTGAGAGAGAGAATGAGCAGTGTAGAGGGGCAGATGGAGAAGAAGAAGGAGACTCCCCTCCAAGCAGGGAGCCCAACTCGGGGCCAGATCCCAGGACTCCAAGATCACGACTTGAGCCAAAGGCAGATGCTCAACTGACTGAGCCACCCAGGTGCCCATAATTTTTTTTTTTTTTTTTTTTGAAAGGATGCCCTCCAGGTGCCTGGGTGGCTCAGTCAGGTAAGCATCTGACTTTGACTCAGGTTATGTTCTCAGAGTCCTGGGATCGAGCCCCATGTTGAGTTCTATGCTCAGTGGGGAGTCTGGTTCTCCTTCTCTCTCTCCCTCTGCCTCCCCCTTTGCTTGTTCATGCTCTCTCTTAAATAAGTAAATAAAACCTTAAAAAAAAAAAAAGATGTCCTCAATGGGGCACCTGGCTGGCTCAGTCAGTGGAGCATGTGACTCTTGATCACAGATTTATGAGTTTGAGCCCCATGTTAGGTGTAGAGATTACTTAAAAAGTAAAATCTTTAAAAAAAATAAAGATGACCTCCTGCCCTTTAGCAGTGTTTTTCCTAGAATGATTTTTTAGGAATGTGGCTTGTTGAGGGTATAGTCCTTTAGGTCTTTTGTATCACAGTTTCATGCAAGATTTCAGGTATTTTTTTTTTTCAAGAAGTATTCATTATAAGCAGCATGTGGAATCCTATTAGAAGGGGAGAGACTGGGATCCCTGGGTGGCGCAGCGGTTTGGCGCCTGCCTTTGGCCCAGGGCGCGATCCTGGAGACCCGGGATCGAATCCCACGTCGGGCTCCCAGTGCATGGAGCCTGCTTCTCCCTCTGCCTGTGTCTCTGCCTCTCTCTCTCTCTGTGTGACTATCATAAATAAATAAAAATTAAAAAAAAAAAAAAAAAAAGAAGGGGAGAGACTTTGGAAGCCATCTAGCCACTTGGTCCCTTCATGTTACATGTTAGTGTAACATTTGGTAATAATATTAATAAACTAATAATAGCAAGAGTAAAGTACCAGCAAAAATAAGTACCAGGCAATATGTTATGTTCTGTATTTTATTCAGTTATTGATCTCATTTGTGAGAGGTTCATGTGTTTTCTCCGTTTTATAGATGAGAAAACTGAGCTGAGTGTTAGGTTGGCTTTCCCTAGGCCATTCTGTTAGTGAGCACTAGAGATAACTCATCTCTAGAGCTGATTTCAGAGTGCTCGTCCTTTTCCTGTCGTCTAGGACCTTGGGACTCAGGAATTTGTCTGATTTCCTTCTTGGGCATAATTTTATTTACCTGGGAAACTAAATTAAAAATCAGAAAGTTGCTCTGAAAATGGG
This sequence comes from Canis lupus familiaris, assembly GCF_011100685.1. Classification (NCBI taxonomy): domain Eukaryota; kingdom Metazoa; phylum Chordata; class Mammalia; order Carnivora; family Canidae; genus Canis; species Canis lupus. The sequence goes on along the minus strand of NC_049223.1, from coordinate 72,998,887 downwards.
ATTAGATAAGCAGAAAAGGTGTTAGGAAATAGATAAAATCAAGATGCCTTGATGAGCTAAGTCTGGGTAAGGACTGTGTTATGATTATGAGTGACTCCTGGGTTTTTTACTTCCAAAACAGTGCATAGTGGTGCCTTTCCCTGTGCCAGGGAACCCTGAGGGAGAATTCAGTTTGAGGAGGAAGTTCAGCAGTTTAATTTGGAATACACTGTAGAGGTTTAAAATAGATATCAGGTCAGCAGTTGTGAGGAGAGGTGGGACTGGACATATCAGCATGGGGGTCATTTGAGTAGTTGGTAACCAAAGGAAAGAGGGTGTGAGGACATTGAAGAGAGTCTGGGTTGAGAAGGGGAGAGGGCCGAGGATCGAGTTTTAAGAAACTCTTAAATTCTGCTGGCTGGGTAGAGGAGAAAGAGCCTTAAGGAAAAAGGCGGGAAGGCAGGAAGAAAACCAGGCAGTCAGTATTACAGAAGCCAATAGAAAAGGGAATTTGCTGGTGCAGGTCGGGAGGATGCAGGCATTGATGGGGAGCAGAGTGTCAAATGCTATAGAGAAGTCAGTTAAGCTGTAGATTGAAAATGAACTGTTGGGCAAGAAATTAAGATGCTGGTTAAGTCAGTGGGGGGCAAACAGGAAGATGAGAGATAGAAGACAAAGGGGGTTATATGAGTACTACAGGTTATTGTGATTTTCTAATTCTTGACCTTTGGAGTGATTTCATAGTTCACAGTATTATTGTGCTTTCCAGTTAATGTTTCATTTAAAGAGACAAATGTTTACGCTGAAAAGAAAGCCAGCTTTTAGCAAGTAGATTTCTGTGGCTTCATGCCTAGGACTAGGACTCTGATCTTGCCTCTTAGTTCGGTGTACTTGATTCTTATACCACAACAACAACCATTGACCTTTACCTTCACCTTCTTGCTCAGCAAGTTTTCCCGAATTCATTTTCTTTGCCCTGCATGGCTTAGGAATTTACGCAAATGTGCGATTAGTCAAGTGGACATGGTGTGGGTGGGGCAGGGTCCCTCAGGTAAGGAGGCTGCAAGCTTAGGAAGGTTGATGTTCTACTCAGACTGGGCTAATCAGGGCCCCACTATGCATATACTTTTAAAAAGGTCACACATGTTCATCAGAGAGGATTTGCAAGCTACTGGATGCATAAAGATGAAAATTTAGATCTTCCAGGATCAACAACACTCTTGGTAACACTTTGATTTTAAGTGTGTCTTTCTAGCCCTTTCTGTTTGCTTAAATACATGTGTGTGAGTTTAATCAACTGAATTGGTTTTTCCCATCAAGTTGTGACCATGTCTGTTACCTGTATTTGGGTTCCAGATTGTTTGGAAGCACGTTGTCAAAAACTGTATTAGCTTATAAGTTCCTCACGTTCAGAAAACCAACATGTATTTATTTCTGAGATCTCTTTTCAGTGATTCATTGCTTGGTTCATTTATTCAAACATGTATCAAGTCTTTCTCTGTCCCAAGAAGGTCCTATGCAAGAATACAGAGATGAATGTGTCATGGGGCTTGTCTTCATGCGGCTCACAGTCTGTTTCATGTACACACATAAGTAATCCATGGTGCTTGTTGCCACAGTAATGGATGCGCAGGGCACAAGCTGGTGCTGACAAAAGTAGTGATCAGTTGTGGTTCGACGTTCAGCCAGAGTCATCTTTTTAAAACACAAAGCCGAGCATCCCCGGTGGCGCAGCGGTTTGGGGACACCTGCAGCCTGGGGTGTGATCCTGGAGACCCGGGATCGAGTCCCACATCGGGCTCCCTGCATGGAGCCTGCTTCTCCCTCTGCCTGTGTCTCTGCCTCTCTCTCTCTCTGTGTCTATGAATAAATAAATAAAATCTTAAAAAAACACAAAGCCAATAATGATATAAATACTTAAAACAAATCACACTCTGAACACTTTACAACCTGGATCATACGTTTTTCACTTGATGCTATAATATGAGCACTTTTCCATGCCTTCTTTTTTTGTAATTTGTCATATCATTATTTTTAATGGCTGCAGAATATATCTTGCTTTAATTGACTTAATTATTCAAGTTGTTAGTTATGTAGGCTGTTTCCAGTTTCTCTATTACAAATAATGCTACAATTGAAATCTATAAACTTAATTCTGATCAAAATTCTGGATTGTTATCTTAGGATGTGGGTCTGGATGTGTCCATTTCACCTTATTTTTGCCAAATAAAATAGTAACCTACTCTAATTTTATAGGTGAAAGTTGGTATTTTACTTTTAGAAATAATAAAAATTATTTCTTGGGCCATCTGTTGGCTCAGTTGGTAGAGCATGAGACTCTTGATCTCGGGGTTGTAGGTTCAAGCCCAATTTTGGGTGTAGAGATTACTTAAAAAAAAATTATTTATTAAAGGTCTTCATGTAGACGGCTAATGCCATGATGGGTTTTTGTTGGCCATAGCACAGGTGTTCTATTTTCATTTTGTCAGTTTTATCTCCTTCCCCCCCCTTCCCCAGAGTTTACTTCATTTTGAATAAGAATTCTGCCCATTGCCTAAAGTAGGTGGAACAAACCTTTTACAGACACATTTGAAACTCAGAAAGCTTAAGTGGGGATCCGAAGTCACACAGCAGAGTTGTGGAACTGGAAATAACATTTCTTCTTCATTTACATAGCACTTGATTTTTTTTTTTTTTTTTAGAGAGATTTTACTTATTTATTTGACAGAGCACAAGCAGGGGGAGGCAGAGAGGAGAAGAAAGAAGTAGGCTCTCCATTGAGTGAGGAGCCCAATGGGGGGCTCAATCCCAGGACCCTGGGATCATGACCAGAGCTGAAGGTAGACGCTTAATCGACTGAGCCACCTAGGCAACCCTACATAGTACTTTATAATTAGTTCCTAAGATACACTCAAATCTGTTACTTCATTTGTTTTTGGTTTTTTTAGGAGGTGGGGCAGAGGGAGAGAGAGAGATCTTAAGCAGGTTCCACACCTACCATGAAGCCTGACACAGGATCAAACTCAAAATCCTGAGATCATGACCTGAGCCGAAATCAAGAGTCAGATGCTTTTTTTTTTTAAATTTTTTTATTTATGATAGTCACGGGGGGAGGGGGGTCAGAGACATAGGCAGAGGGAGAAGCAGGCTCCATGCACCGGGAGCCCGATGTGGGATTCGATCCCGGGTCTCCAGGATCGCTCCCTGGGCCAAAGGCAGGCGCTAAAACCGCTGCGCCACCCAGGGATCCCAAGAGTCAGATGCTTAACCAGCTGAGCCACCCAGGAGCCCCTGTTACTTCATTTGATTTGACCCTCACAGTAACATATAGGTAGATAGGTCAAATGTGCCCATTTCAAAGATAAGAGAGCTGAGAAATTATATTGATTGTATAGGATCTCAGAATTCTTAGAGAATTAAGACCATGCTACCAAGACAAGAAATAGAGTCCTTCGTCTTATAATTCATAAGTGAATGTTGTTTCCCATGTGATGGTACAAAAAATAAAGCTCTCTCTGTGATTTGCAAAAAGAGGACTAAGAGATGGAGTAACTTACTCAAAGTTAGACTCTCATTTTAAATACTCAGCCCCAGGGCGCCTGGGTGACTCAGTCAATTGAACCTCCAACTATTGATTTCGGCTCACGTCATGATCTTGGGGTCCTGATGAAGCCCCAAGTCGGACTCCATGCTCAGCAGGGAGTCTGCTTGAGATTCTCTCTCTCCCTGTCCCTCTGCCACTCCCCCAACTCATGGTCACTCTCTTTCTCTCTCAAATAAATAAATAAATCTTTAAAAACAAAACAAAACAAAACGACCCTCAGCCCATCTCACTGAAGAACCTTTTTAAACTGTGCTCCTGGGATCCCTGGGTGGCGCAGCGGTTTGGCGCCTGCCTTTGGCCCAGGGCGCGATCCTGGAGATCCGGGATCGAATCCCACGTCAGGCTCCCGGTACATGGAGCCTGCTTCTCCCTCTGCCTGTGTCTCTGCCTCTCTCTCTCTCTCTGTGACTATCATAAATAAATAAAAATGTAAAAAAAAAAAAAAAAAAAAAAATTTAAACTGTGCTCCTGGAAGAACCTTCCCACCAAGAAATTTTATCTTCTAGACCCTTCGCAAGATACAAGTCTTGCCACTTGGAGATTCCAAATTCTGCCTCTTGTTGCTTAGTAGGACAGGTAAACAATGTTCTTAGAACCAACAGACACTGGCCTTACACATACCTTCTTTCCGTGGACAGGAGTGTTTTACTTCAGATAAATGGTGGGAGTTCCCATTCTCTGCCATTCCATCTCCTTTCTAAAGTCCATCTGCTTGGGAAAGTAGCTCTTAACAGACACAAGAGAGCTGATCATTTTTCTGTTTTTAAAAGTCCTGAGTAGTGTGGATTTTTTACAGTGTTTCATGGTCCATATGACTTAAAATTTTTAAAAATGTTATTTAGGAATGCCTGGGTTGCCCAGTCAGTTAAGCGGCTGACTCTTGATTTTGGCTCAGGTCATGATCTCGAGGTTGTGGGATCGAGCCCTGGGTCAGGCTCTGCACTCAGAAGGGAGTCTGCTTGAGATTCTCTTTCTCCCTCTTTCTGTCTTTCTCAAATAATAAATAAAGCTTTTAAAAAAATATTCATTATAATAAATTCAAATAGTAAAGCAGTACATAAACTAAAAAAGAGATAGTCTTTCCTTCTTATCCAACCTTCCAGAAGTAATCACCATTAAGAGAATGGTGTATCTTTCTAAACTTTGTTCTTTTTTTATATATACTTATATTTATGTATGTGAGTAGTTGAGTATGTGTGTGTGTTTTCTGCACTGTATATTTTCTTTCCTCTTTTTTAACTAGGCTCTGGGCTCAACATGGGGCTTGAACTCAAAACCAATCAAGACCTGAGCTGAGACCGAGAGTCGGATGCTTAACTGACTGAGCCACCCAGGCACCTCTGCATTGTATATTTCTTTTTGCTTTTCTTTCTTCTTTCTTCTTTTCTTTTCGAAAGGTTTCGGGGAGGGGCAGAGGGAGAAGGCGAGAGTGACTCTGAAGTAGGCTCCATGCACAGTGAACAGCCCAAAACAGGGCTCAAACCTATAACTCTGAGATCATGACCTGAGCCAATCAAGAGGCGCTTAATTGACTGAGCCACCCAGGTGCCCCTGCACTGTGTGTTTTCTGATGCTTGTTTTTTTTTTTTTTTTTTTCCATTTACTATTAGATCTGAGACCTCTTAATGTGTTTAGATTTATCTTTTTTTTTTTAAGATTGTATTTATTTTTTCATGAGAGACACACAGAGAGAGGCAGAGACATAGGGAGAGGGAGAAGCAGGCTCCGTGTAGGGACCCCTATGTGGAACTCTATCCTGGGACTCCAGGATCACGCCCTGGGCCAAAGGCAGACGCTCAACCACTGAGCCACGCAGGGGTCCCTTGATTTATCTTTATTAAAAATAGTTGCATTAGTATTGCATCAAATTGCAGAGTCAGATATCCATTTTATTTTTGTTATTTTTAATAATTTATTTATTTATTTGAAAGAGAGAAGGGGCGCACAGGTGCAGGGTGGGGAGAGGCAGAGGGAAAGGGAGAAGCAGCTCCTGGCTGAGTGCAGAGCCGGACATGGGGTTGGATTCCAGGACACTGAGATCATGATTTGAGCCCAAGTTAGACACTTCACCAACTAAGCCACCCAGGTGCCCCAGATGTATGCATTTTAAAAAAACAAGATGAGGGATCCCTGAGTGGCTCAGCGGTTGAGCATCTGCCTCCGGTTCAGGGCATGATCCTGGGATCCGAGATCGAGTCCCACATCGGGCTCCTTGCAGAGAGCCTGCTTCTCCCTCTGCCTGTGTCTCTGCCTCTCTCTGTGTCTCTCATGAATAAATAAATAAAATCTTAAAAAAAATAAAATAATAAAACAAGATGCTTTAAGTGAAGGATGCATTCTACTGGGTGTATCTTGTTTTAGGCCTGTAGTGAAATGGCTTTGGACAAGTTAATTTATCTTCTCTTGAGTTTCAGTTTCCTTATGTATAAAATGAGGATAGAAATACTTTATGTAGTTGTAAGGATTAAAGTCATACATTCATTTAAATGTTAAGGGCCTCTGCCTATATTGGCTAAGTGTTCTATAAACTGGGAAGCCTTATTATGTATAAGTTCACCAGGAGAATAATCCAAAAAGAGATGTGTGCTTACTTTTGTCTCTTCCCTACTTGCCTTAGTGATGTCTCTGAGTCTCTGCTTGATAAGTGCCTCTATACCAACCACTCTCCTCATCCTGACATCTTGATACGGACTTCTGGAGAAGTGAGGCTCAGCGACTTCTTGCTCTGGCAGGTAAGTAATTTGCAACCACTGCTGTGTTTGTGTCAGCCTGAAAACTGTAACTGCACCCATAGGATGGATTTAGTGCGGCTCATCCCCACTCCTAGTCATGCTGATACCAGAGAACTATTGGAGAGGAAGGAGTTGAGGGGGGACGTGCATCCAGGCTGTGCCTGATAATATCTGCTGTCCCTTCCTCCTCGGTCCCTGACTCTGCCACCTCTGTGGTTCTTGCTCTCTAAAGTGCCTAGAGGAAAATAAATAAATAAATAAATAAATAAAGTAAGTAAGTAAGTAAGTAAGTAAGTAAGTAAGTGCCTAGAGGAAAATCAAGGCTATCCAGCTGTGGTGGAAATTTTACTTGTGTCCCTGTTCAAAGCAGTAGACTTCTGCATTGGGTCCCAGAGGTTTGGCTGCTGCCCAGGTGATCTACAGGTACTCCAGCCCATCTGGGCTAGGATCTTGCCTTGCAGTCACAGGTCTCTCTCCTTCAGATTCAGCAGCTGTGTCTATGCAAGCACAGATCACAAGGGATATAAACTATATGCAGACTCTTTCTTAGGGTCTTGCTGCTGCCTCTCAGCTCAGCTCTTACCCCAGTGTAAGTAGTCCTCCAAAAGCTTGTAGCCAAGTCAGTTTGCCTTTGCTTGAAAATCTCCATCATCTGTTAATTTGGCCCCCAAGTAGCACATGGCTGTTCAAGGAGAGGTTGGAGGGACTCAGCTTTGAAGCAACTTCCAGAAATTTTAATGGACCATAGTCTTAATAGATTTAGCTACTGAAGCTACTTTTTCAGTCTTTAGCTATATTGAAGGAAATAATGCATAGCTTATGGTTCAGTGGCCTATTGTGTAGGTCAGATCGTGTCTGGAAAGTTTACTTCTAGACACTGAGTTTTAAAAGACTGCATTGGTAAACTGGAGGATTTATCAAAAGTGGCCAACCTGCAATTCATGCCATGTAGGGAATGAGTGCAGGATAGCAATCTGAGAAAGGGAGGCATGGTGGCAGTTTATTCCCTAAGGAAAAACTGAGTTCCTCCTGTGTGCTGGGAATATGGCAATAATCAAGTCAGAAATAATCCCTGCTGTTCTATAATTTATAGTTTGTTGGTAAAGGCCAGAACAAGTCATTATAACCTTGGGGACAGATGACAGGCAGCTGTAATCTTGTCTTCAAATATTTGAAAGAATGTCACTTTGAAGAAGAAACAATCCTGTTCCAGAGCGAAGACCTGAGACTTTGGCAGAGGTTGCCGGGAAGGTGACATTGGTTTAGCATAACAAGCTGTCTGACAACTAAAGTTAGCCCTCTTGAGGCAGTGAATTCTTCACTACTGAAGGTATCAAGCAGTGGCTGTCAAGAAAGTTTCAAAAGGAATTCTCACATCAGTGATTATTATTAGGGTTCACCCAGCTTTGTAGTCTCTGGCTGCTTTATGTACATTATCTTGTTTAATTTTCATTATACCCTAAAAACCAGCTTTTCTTACTACCCACTTTTACAGTTGAGACCGAGGCCCAAAGAGGTTAAGTAACTCGCTTCAGGTCAAATGGATGGTAAATGGTGGAGCCAGGATCCAAAGCCAGGTCACCTGGCCCCAGAGCTCATGGTCTTCACCACCCTGCTACCCTGCTACTTAAAAATAACAGCCTCAGCTACCATTTGCTCATTGCTGACTTTTATCAGACAACATGTGTCCCAGATGACCTCTGAGGGCCAAGAGCCAATAACATAATCCAGATGTTATTTCATAGTCCTAAAATTGGCTCTTAGAAAAATCCTGGTGGGAATGTTGTTCTAGTCTTGCTGTAGTTCTGCCTTGCTGCACGCAGGTGCCTCAGATGACCCCTCCCCATGAATGAGGGACATTGGGGCTGGCTGCAGCAGTAGCTGCAGCTCCAGGTGCCTGGGCTGTCTCAACTCTGGGCTCCTGGGTCGTGCTCCTCCTTTGGAATCCTGACCAGAAATATGTTTAAGCAACATGCTATTACACTATACTATCTTCCTTCCCGCTGCTTTCCCAGACTTCCCACTGCTGCTTGGTGTTCCAACCAGTTCTATGGCCAGAATACACATTTTGGAACCTCTGTGAGGCCATCCTGCAGTACCAGATGAACCATAGCATGCTCCAGGTAAGAGTTCAGGGCTGACCTGACTGGATATCCTGGAAGAAAAGGTTAGCACTGATTGACCACCAACTACTTACAGGAGGCACTTGCTAGTAAGCATGTTAATGATGATAATAGCTACTACTTATTTGTTATGTGTCAGGCACTGTGAGCATTTGATAGGTACTATCTCATTTAATGCCCCCAAGATCACAATGGCATGGGTATTATCAGCCCCGCTAGTGCAAGTGAATACAAAGAAATTCTTTTGTTAAGGACATATAACCAGTAAGAGACAGAACTGGGATTCAAATTCCATGTCTTTAATCTCTTTGCCACAGAAAGACAGGAAAGACTTCAGAGAGATTGATTGGCCATTCCCTGGCCATTTTAAGCTAATAAAAGATTGTAGAAATTAGAATATACAAATTTCATGCCTCTTCCAGAAGGGATTAAGAACAAAGTAATGCTTTCTATTATATAAAACTATGTTCTACCAACATTTGCAGTTATATTTCAATTTTGATCACCACATCCTAAAACAGGCTTTAATAGGAGGCAGAGTCCCCTACATCTGAATAGAATTCTTAATAATAAATGGTAGTGTGTGTTGTGGTTAGTTCACTAGCTGTTTTTCATGTAAGTTTTCTTACTTAACCCTTCCACCAATCCCACAGGTTTGGTGTCTTCATTTTCCAAATTTGGAAACAGAGGAGCAGAGTAACCTGTCTCAAGGCCACAGAATTTTAAAGCCAAAGCTGGTGCTGTTCCTTGAGTCTAGAAAGATAATGGCCAGAAGGAAATAATGATTTAAGTCAGGGCTTCTTAATCCCTTGGAGAATCTGGTAAAAAAACATAGACCATTTCCCTAGAAAAATTGCACAGATCATTCTAACATATGGCATTTCACATAGAATTATACTCATCACTGAAACACTTATATTGCTACCAGGGGCTCAAAGAACTCCTGGAATTTGTCGATGAATCCCAAGTCCAGAACTCCTGGAATAAGTCAATCAAATCATGTGCTTGGTTACTAGAATATAAGGAATTGAAAAAGGAAGTTCTGTTAACGTGAAAGGAAAAATAGCAGAGTCTCAGTTATCCACCATCAGTGAAAAATGAATATCAGATATTTCCATATGACCAAAGCTCTCTTAAGAACCAAAACTTTAAAAAAAAAAAAAAAAAAGAACCAAAACTTTTTTCTATCCTTTTTTGATGGGAAACTTTCTGAAATGTGTCTTGTTCATAATCATTGACACCTACTATATACCAGACACTTGCTGATAATGTTAATTAGAATAATCACATTCTAATGATGCTAATAATGATGATGGCAGCTGCCATCTTGAAGCCCTTCATTGGGCAGTGATGTCCTTGAAGAGTGGGACTGTTTACCTTAAGCTAGATGGCCCCCAAATACTTGGCTTTGGGATTTCATGTAAATTTTTGTACATCCTCTGTCTCATTTTCTACCATTGTCTATGGCTAATTTTGACAGCATCCCTCCTCCTCTTCATATTGACTGTTTTAATTTGGCTATAGACAAGGAAACCAGCTAGTTTAACTTGTTAGAGTTAGGTCTATAAAGTGAGAGTAAATTGGCTCTGAGGATGTTGGTGCATGAGCTTCTACGTATGGATACTCTTGCCTCTGATTTGGCAGCTCCGAAGCCTTTTATAGTAATTTCGGGTTTCTCAGATGCTTTCCTACATGGCTGTCAGAGGAGTTACTTTCATTCATTGCATAAATATTTATTGAGTACCAAATATGAGTCAGGGGCTATATTAAGCATAAGATTTCTACCTTTGTGGAGCTTATAGTCTTACTTGAGTTAGATAATAAGTAAACAGATATATAAGAAAATTTCAGACTGTAATAAGACAATGAAGAAAATAGAGTAATACGCTAGAACACAGTGAAGAAAGGAAGAGGTCCTGAATGAAGCAGTCAAGGAAGGCCTCTCTGAGGAGGTAGTTTTTAAGCCATGATATAAAAGAAGAGAAGCAGCCAGATGTGTGAAAATCTGGGGGTAGAGAATTATTGTCTACAAAAGGAGCACCAACGCAAGGGTACTGAGGTTATCAAGTCTGGGTCTTAGAAGAACAAAGAGGCCACTGTGCATGAGGGAGAAGGGTTAGAGATGGGGCTGGGTGGGAGTCAGGCCTCTGGTTATATAGGGCCTTATGGGCCATGGTGACAGAGCTGAAGAATTGTGATCAGACGAATGGCAGGATCTGATTTAGATTTTGCAAAAATCACTCAAGATTTTCGGGATAGGGGGGCAGGAATCAGGGACCAAACTTGTAGAGGATATGCCTCAAGGTCAAATAGTGGCTGTAGGGAGGATGAGGGCTGAGTGGATCGAGATGGGGAGAAAAACAAATTTTAAGATAGAAACAAATGAAAGTAACTCCAAGTTAATAATATAACCCCTAGAGGAAAGAATTAATTCAAGTTATCTGAACATAGTTCTCTGACTATACATCTTTGGTGGGATGTATTCTAAGGATAATACAAACTGAAAGGAAAATTAAACATTATTTAAGAGGTTTTTATTAGCAGTAATGTTGATGATGTAATTTTGAAACTCTTAGGTATCTCGGAAGACAAATCAAATTGAGTACAAATATTAATGTTACTAGGAACCCAGACATTGAGGTTTTGGCCTGGGCAGTTGGGAGGATGGTTCTGCTGTTTCCTGGGGTGAGGATAGGACATGTTTAAGGAAAATCATTAAGAGTTCCATTTTGTACCTGTGAGTCATAATTGCAAACATTTGAGTTCTTACCATATCAGGCAACCTTTACATAGATTCTGTGTAGTGTTAGGAGGTAAATACCATTGTTATTACCACCATTTTTGAAGTGAGGGAACCACAGGTATAACAGAGATACTGACTATCCTGAACCCTTTTTCAGCGGGCCTCTTGGGGATCCTGACCAGGCTTTATCTACCCAGAAGTCTTCAAGGCTCTGTTTCTAGAAATCTTAGCACCTCAGCAGAAATAGTAAGGATAGATTCCAGACTAACAGCATCCTTGCCAATGTGGCCTCCGACCAGGAAGTTGATCTTCCCAGCGTCTCCCTTTCATATCCCCTGTGTCATGACCAAACTGGACTCTTCATGGTACTTTGTTCAGTTCCCAACCTCCGTGTTTGTGTTCCCAGCCCATTTCCCAAATCCCCGTAGTTAAAATCTGAGCTGCTGTCTCTAAGTCCAGCACAGAGTGTCTCTGTTTCTACAGGAAGTCAGGGCAGAGAGCAGGGAGGTGGCTTCTAGACCTAGAGTAGCTCACTGGGATGAGCATACCCTCAACTCAGGGAAGCTAAGGGAAACAGGGACTCAGCTACAAGTTGTTTGGGGCTAGAGCTTGGTATCTGAAGGGCCCTTGGCAGTCTTCAGGTGATCATGCATCAGCTGTAGGAAATGGCTGATAAAGGGAGGAAATGTTGACTCAGAGGCAGTAGGGCAGAGAGAACACATCAGCAGGGGAGGGGTAGGTGGCAGCACAGAGCCACCAAGCCTCCGATACAAGCTGCATTAATGGAAGTTCCGTGAGGGGTCCCTGACAGATGAGTAGTAAGTGTTTGGTCCATCTCATCTGTAAGAATAGTATCATAGAAGATAATGCATTCCCACTAAACTTCCTTTGATGCATTTGTCAGAGATTAAACATGAGGCTGGGTCATTTGACTGCTTTATTTCTATTTTATACTATTTCTTCAGGTAGTCACAGTCTTCTCCTTAGGAAGAGTTAAAAGCTTGAACTTTTATCTCAGACATCCCTGACTTTGGCCAAAATCAGGAGATGCTGGACTCTGAACAGACTGGGCCACCCCAGCACTCCAGGCAGGTATTCTTATTGATATCACTCCTCTCCTTTTACAGATGAGGAAAATGATATTCTGCAGGGTTAAGTCACTGCTGCCTGCTAATTCTGGGACTGCCTGGAGTTCTGGGAGTGCTTCAGTACATGTATTTCTGGCAGCGATAGCTGTCTCACACAGCCTTCAGGAGGGCATCCCCCATGCCACTGACCTGGACATGTTGACTGTGGCAAGTGGGAACTTAGGGGAGAACCTGTCATTGGCTAATGAATGTTTTGTAACCAAATGCCTGCAGCCTCTTTCCAGATCCGGACAATCTTGCAGAGGACTTGAGGATTTATGTACTGGAGGGGCTTACTACATCCTGTTCCCTAATTCTGCTGAGGAGTGAACATTAGCAGAGAGGCTTAATGCTCAATAGAGGTTTAGATGAATAGGTCAGAGCCCCATTTCTCCAAGGAAGCTCCAGGAGCCCTTGTACCAAAATGGCATAAAGTCTGTACCAAAAATCACTAAGGAAATTACTACTACCCCTACACCTGATTGGTCATTATATAGGGACAGTAGACAGTATGGTCAAGGAGAGAGAAATTGACTGTGAGGACTTCTTGAGCCTGGATTTTCTGAGGCTGAGTACCTGAGTAAACTTAGAACACCTATGAAATGTGGAAGTAGGTCCAGACCATACAGAGGCTGGACAGAGAGCCATTCATACACACCTGGCTCCCCATGCCACCCCTACAAAGTGTAGCTTACCCAGAGGCACAAGACACATTTCCCATAGAAGCTTCTCTCAAGAAGCTACCTTAGTGGAGGAACCAATGGAACTTTAGCCCATTCTGTGACCTAGGCCATGTCCCTCCCCCTGCTCAGCATCAGTGTCCTGGTCTGTACAGTGGGAAGGCTGGGTGGGGTTGGTCTTAAGGAACTCCCCTGGCTCTGTCATTCTAACAGTGAATCACTGATTCCTGGCAATTAGGAGCCAGGCTATCCCTTGACTCCAGCCTCCCTGCCTGCACTCAGTCTGGGGATGCCATTCAGAAGAAGCCTGAGCCTTACAGAGTGTCTTTAAGCAGCTCCATGTTTCTTCCCTCTGTGGCTGGGTACTCCCCTCCTTTCTGTCCTGCCAGAACTTAGGTATTTAGCTCTAGTCACAAGCAGTGGTGATAGAACAGTTGACCGTTAGTTAATAGCCAGCCACCAGGTTGGGCATTTGTTTTTTCATTTTTCCTCAAGCCACCTGTTGTACAGAGGTCTCACTTTGGCCTGGTCAAGCTCTTCAATCAATTCCATGTGTCTTTGCCATTATTTCCACTGCCTGATACCCTCCTCCCCGCCGTACACCCCACCTTTATCTAAATCCTCCCCATCCGTTAAAGCCCAGTGCAAATTCTGCCTGTCCATAAGCTGTCACTGTTCCTTGACTTTCATCAGTGACAATGTCTCTTTTCTCTGAGCTCCATGACCTTTTTTCTCTTGCCTCACTGATGACCCTTACCATGTTCTGCCTTGTATTATGGGACTTTGTATATAGATCTGTGGCCTAATCAGCCCATAAGCACATGAATTTCTGAGACCATATCTTGTACATCATAACTCATAAGGTCCTGTATGTAAAACCCAAGGTTCCTCCTGACCAAGGCCAGGAAGAAGTCCTTCTAGTACGATGGAAGGCCTTCACAGCAACTTCTCAAACACCTTCTAGTCTTCGTAGCTCCATGTGTGAGTTCATCACCCTAGCAGAAGAGTGCCCTTGAATGCCTGGGTTCATTCAGGAGCCTAAGAAGGGATTTTCCAGAATTTCCATTTGTCGTCTTTATTCATGCAGTAAACTTTTATTGCTCAGAGACCCTAGCAAATCACTTCCCTACTCTGAACTTCCATGTCTGTCTCCAGCACATAAAAAGTAGCTCCACTGCAAGGGTCAAGTGCTTTTGCATGTGTAAGATATTCTTTAAAGGGGGAAGACCGAGCATTCCAGGTTTATAAGCTGAGAAGGACACAGATAGGCACACAAATACCGTAATACAAGGTAGAATGTAAAGGTCATGAGGGTATATAGAATGCCAAGTTAGCAGCAAAGTATAGTTTCTTACATGTGGTATAGGTTTGGCAAGAGGAGCTCTGGTGCAAAGGCTCTGTGGCCAGTCAGGATGGCAGGAGCAGATCACATCAGGGAGGCACAGCAAGGCTGTGGTTCTGCTCCAGAGGGATTTTCCCTCTGCAAGAGCATCCTCCCTGCCCTCCTAGGATCAACCGGTCATCAATTGATTATTTCACATGTACAGAGTGCCAAAGTGCCAGAGAGGAAAAGCCATACAATCTCTGCTTTCTGGGAGTTTATGGTTTGTCTGAAGATACACAAAGATATGACAAGTGCTGCCAGGGAGCATGATTACTAACCTGGTGTCAGTGCTCTATCGAGCCTTCAAAGTGCTTTATTTTCTAACAGAAAAAGTGGGCTATGGACACTAAAACCTATTCTACTAGGCAGAAGGCAGTAAGTGCCTTAAGAGAGCCAAACCTGTTTCTCACAGTGTTCCTAGGAGGATCATTTGCTGGAAGAGTCAGGCTGGTCTCCACACAGGAGGCAAGTTTGGAGCCAAACTCTGAAAAACAGCTGCAGGAGTTGGGAGGATGGCTCCCTTAAAGTGACCTGGGAAGCCAAAGGAAAGGACCCAGTGGACGTGCCCCAGGCAGGACTAGGATCTTCCACACAGCAGAGAATAGACAATAACTTGTAAAATTGTGGTTTCTGTTTGAGAGCCTGCTTAATATGCTAGAGAGGGTTTTGCATATATTATCTCTAATCCTTAAAACCACTCTTCAAGGTAGACACAACCCCCACTTTACAGATGAAGAAATGAGGTTAGGAGAGGATTTGCCCAAAGCCACAAAGCTAGTTGGTGGGGGAACCAGAAGTCAGACCCATGTTCACCTGGTTCCCTTCCAAGTGTGAGCCTGAGAAGAATTTTAAGAAATACAGAGGCTCGAACCCAAAACAAACCAAGATGGACCCAGAACTGCCACTGCCGTGCTTATACATCATGGGCACCACCCTTATACACCTACCCCCAAGCTTTTCCAAATCTGGTACAGACTCTCCATTGTTCCACTTGACTTGGCCTGCCTGTTGCCTCACCCTCTGCCTCCTCCATCCCAGTTCCACTCACACCTAAAAATGATCTCCCCACCCTGATCCCCACTTTTCTCTAGCAGAAGGCCCGAGACATGTATGCAGAGGAGCGGAAGAGGCAGCAGCTGGAGAGGGACCAGGCTGCAGTGACAGAGCAGCTGCTGCGAGAGGGGCTCCAGGCCAGTGGGGACGCCCAGCTCCGACGGACACGCTTGCACAAACTCTCAGCCAGACGGGAAGAGCGGGTCCAAGGCTTCCTGCAGGCCCTGGAACTCAAGCGGGCTGACTGGCTGGCACGTCTGGGCACTGCATCAGCCTGAGGGAGGCTGGCCTCCTGCCACTTTGCCCTGCCTCTGCCTCCAGGCCTCCACTCCCCTTTCTTTTCTTGGTGAAAGGCACCTCCCTCCTAGTGATGAATTGTGTTTCCTTTGCTTGGCCAGGGAGCCCCAGAGGCCAGATCTGCTGGCCATACAGACACCTTTTGGACTGACTGGGACAGTGGACCCTGGGGAGGGTTGAGGTGAGAGTCTCCCACAAGTACACTAAACCTGGCTCTGGCCACTGGTAGGTTCAGACAGCAGAGAGCTCCAGTTCTTGGCTGCCTGTTCCTCCGCCTCTGCCACCTCTTCATGTGCTCCTAGATGCACTTTATTTTTTCACCAGCACATCTTTCAACACACAGAGTTTCAGGGCAGAGTTCTCCCCCAAAACCTTAGCCCTTTACCCATCCATCTTAACCTTCTACGCGACTTTTACAAAAGATTCGGCTCCACCTTGGATCTGCTGGTAAATAGCTCATAGGCAGCCAGCATTATTTGGGCAAGGAAGGGGAGGGAGAGACAGAAAGAAAATGTGCCCATCTGCTGCTCCTCCCCCTGGGCTCTCCACCTGGGATTTGCTATTGAATCTCTACCCCCCCCCCCCCCTCACCACACAGTGCTGATTGCTCACTGAAAGGCTCAGCGCCCCCAATGGCGCGCGGAAGCCAGGCGGGTGATTACAATCCAATTACCTATTGTCGACTCAGCCCACACAAGCTTTTCTCCTCCTCTTGCAGGGCATGGGGCCAGGCTCCACGCCCCTGTGAGACCGGCCCCCTCCATGACTACAGGGTAACAGAAGGGCCTGTAGGCCCTGGTGACTCTAATCCACCACAGGCCTCCCTCCCTGGCCCACATCACAGGACCCAGAGCACAGAAACAAGCCCTTCTCCCGACTGACTGCTGTCCTCACCATCCCAGACTCTGCTGCCTGCCGTCTCAGCCTTTGAGGCTTCTCTGTTCTTGAGCTGGCCCCCTAAGTAGCCCCTGAGACGATTTCTTCTCAGCGTGGCAGAGTCTCAGCTTGTTAGGGCTGACACTGCCCAGCAGGGAGAAGAGGGCCAAGTCAAGGGCTATGTCCTTTCCCTTACCTCTCCCTGCCAGGCCTTGCTGCAGAGCTGCTGAGAGGATTAGTGCCTTTGAAGAGCTGTCTGCCTGAGCAGCTCTGCTTCAGGTGCCGGGAGCAGCAAGCACCAGCCTTTAACACCAGCCAAACACCACTCTGTTTAGTCTTCCCATTTTACTTTCTGCAAACTGTTTCCCCAGCACCTCCCTCTAGGGGAGAGGTGGGGTCTTGCAAGCAGTGGTCACAGCAGTCTTTAAACCCCTACCTTCCTTATATTCCAGTCTCCTCTTCCCCTTCCTGTGCCAGGTATCCTGGCACAAGAGACCCCTTGGCCATCATCCCTGCTCCCAGAATCAGGCCAAAATGCCAGACACTGCGATTGAAAAGCCAATCAATGCACCCTTTGGCAAGCCCCCCACACACACCTGGCATTCCCCGCAACCAATCCCTGGCACAGGGTTCCCAGAGAGCAGGTGCTGTACATTTTCCAGCTTTACAATGGGGCTGTTGACAGCCTTAATTAGGGAGGCATGAATTATGCGGCTATAATGCAGAGCCCTACAATTAAGGCGGGAATGAGGGGCTGGAGGCAACAAACGGAATCTGCCCAGTGAGCCTGGCTATTGAGTCCTGTCTCCGTTCTGTGTCTGACTTTCCCTAATATGACTGGGGTACAGCTGAGAAGTGATTAATGGAGCTGGTGTCTCTCTTTGGCGTTAGGACCTGTATTTGGAGGAAGGTACACACGGGGATGGGTAGGGGGCCAAGGGACCACTACTGCCAAGGAGCAGGAGCTGCAAACAGTTGATACGGACTCCTCGTGATTGCTTTCTACCGGTAGGATTTGTACAAACCTACTCAACCCTTGCCTCAAGATTAAGTAGATGGGACCTGTTTAAATGTCCTCTCACCTGTGAGCCAGTCCCTGACTTCAGGATAATTCTTGTGTTCTTGTGTCCTCCTGGATTTCAAGTAGAATGATAAGATTCTTTCTTAGATGTAAAACTTGTTTACAAATAGTACAACGGAACACCTTGCTTTGCGGCTGCGGTGGTCTGCCCTCCTCCAGGTGCGCTTGGCTACCTCCCGGATCCCTAGCTTTGGGGGCTTGTGGGGTGGGGGAAGCCAGTGGAAGAGCCCTTATGCCATCGCAACACCTGTTCCTCTACTTGTTTCCTAATCCTCGGTCGCTTGCCTCCACCCTCCTTGTCCTCGCGCAAGTGAGAGGAAGCCAGCCTGCCAGTGTGGAAGGAGGGATTTCGCCAGCTGCGTTTGCAGCGCCCAGGCTTGGTGGCCGCGTCGGGTGGGGGCAGCTGAGCTTGATGTCTCCAGAGCGGGTGGAGCGTAGGGGGAGGGGAGTGCTAGTAGGCCTAGGCGGCTGCTCTCCATCATTCTGTGGCGGGGTTCCGAGGTCCGGGAAGACAGGGACCTAAGAGAGCCACTCGACAGGCTTTGGGGTGGGGGGGCTTCGTTGGCATTTGGGGAGGCGGCTGAGAAACGGGTGCTGAAAGGACAGCTCCTACCTGCCCTACTGCACCCGAATGGGACTTCTGCGTGTAGAGTCTCCCCCCTGGAACCCCCACCCCACCTCGGGTGGACTGCCTTCCAGGTGAGGGGCACGAAAGGATTCCTCGGAGTGGCAGCTTGGAAGGATGCACGTCCGGCTGCGCCAAGCTGGCTTCCCCGCTCTTTCCCCACTTCAGCGTCAGCCTTGGCCCTGGGAATTGCAGCCTGTGCCTCCAAGCTGCGCGCTTCCTCCCGCCTCCGGCGGAGAAGGGCGGTGCGGCCAGGCCTCGCAAACCCTTCTTCTGGGGCCCCCAGCGGGAACAGGAAGGAAAGCGGCCGAGATGCGCCCTAAGTGTCGCATGGCTTGGAGAAGTGGGTAGCTGGGTTGCATAAGGTGGAAGGAACTTGGTAGTTTGCAAAAGCCAGCTCTTGGCGGGAGCCGAAACGCAGAGCCCGCCGACTCGCACAGCCCCCCCGCTTCGTTTATTGCCATCGACGCGCGCCTCCCCCACTGCGCCCCCACCCCCTAGGCGCGCCGCCGTCTCGCGCGCCCTCCCCCCCGTACCCCCCTCCTCACTCCCTCCAGAGGAGGTGAGTTTAAACCCCGCCCACGTGACCCCAGCTGGGCCAATGAGCGGCGGCGGGAGGTGAAATCCGGTTCTAACCGGTCCGGGGCTCCCAGCGCTATAAAAACTTTATAAACCCCCCGGAGCCCGAGCAGTGTGAAGAAGAAGAGGCGAGAACGACCCCCGGACCGGCCAAAGCCCGCGTGCCGCCGCATCCCCGCGTCCAGCGCTTACGTCCCGCCGCCGTCGCCACCATGCCCAAGAGAAAGGTACGTGGCGCGAGGGCCCCAGGCGCTGGGCCGCCACTGCCGCCGCCACCACCGCTGCCGCCGCCGCCGCCGTTTCCCCAGCCTCGGGGCGCGAGAATCGGCACCCGGCTGGAGCGGGCTCGGGCGCCCCGTACGGGGGCGCGAGACGGTGTCCGGCTGCCCCGGGCTAACCCTGCGCGGCTCGGCTGCCCGCGGGCGCCAGAGGCCATATTGGAGGAGCGGCGGCCGCGGCGGGAGGAGCCATGTTGGCGGCTGTTTATCCCGCTCCCCTCGGGTTCGACGTGCCCGCCCCGCGCCCCCTCCCCCACCGCCATGCCCCCTCCCCTCCCCGCGGGCGGGCAATTCAAACCCGAAAGGGCGGGAAGGCGGCGCTCGGGCTTGGCGGGCGGGGGAGCGCGCTGCCGCCAAAAAACCGCCGCCGTGAGGGGGCGGGGCCCGTGTCCCTCGGGGCGGGGCTTCGCCGTGTGGCCCCGCCTCCGCCCACGGCCCGGGCGCACGAGACTCGCGCCGGTGCGCGCCGCTGCCGCCCACGAGTTCCCCCGGCTGCGCGCGCCTCCAGTCTCCCGCCCTCGACGGCTGCCATGGTAACGGCGCCCGGGCCCCGCCTCCGGAGGGGTTTGTTTGCACCATCTGCAGCTGTTGCTTCTGCCTGGCGCGGCGGCGCGGGCTGCGCTCCTCCGCGCTCCCGGCTCGGTTTAGCGCGCGCTGCCCCGCGCGGCTCGGAGGAGGCTCCTGGCGGGCAGGGGCTCGGACCCCCTTCTTCCCTGCGCGCTTTGGGCCGTTTCGGGCGTGATCCTTGCACAGAGGAGCAGTCGTATTTCTGAGCACTTAGGGCATTTTCATAGGAGCTGGGGATGCTAAAACCGGAAGACTCGTATGCCTTAGAAAAGTTGTGTGCAAGACTTCCCCTTTAGCTTTTTCCTTAGGACTGCTAAGCTTAGTGAGTCCTTAAGAATTGCCTTAGAAACAACAACTTTCTTAGGTTTTGTTTGCTTTTTATAGGCTGAAGGGGATGCTAAAGGAGATAAAGCCAAGGTGAAGGATGAGGTGAGTCTTAAGCTTTTGGGACTCCTTTACTGGTAATCACACTCCTAGCCCTGAATTTCCCTAAATTCTCTGCACTTTCTGTAATGTAGACCAAACTGATACCAAAACTTTTTATCTCTTAATTTTTCGTAAGTAGTTCAACTGTCATATTTCTGATCTTTTTTTTTTTTTTCCTTTTAATAGCCACAGAGAAGATCTGCAAGGTTATCTGCTGTAAGTCCCTGTTATGAAACTGTTTATCCGAAAACCATTAAAAGTCTGCTTTGTTTCCCATGGGTTATGGTTAGCGGCTGCTTTTAAATGATCTGCTCTCTTGGGGGTTCTCACCGGTTTGATATTTGCTGGTTCTGAAATTCTGGTGGCTGTAGCCAAAGTGGGACACCTTAATGTGTTAACTCAAATGGGTTCCTGAAGATAGGAAATGCAAACGGAAAGCCAACCCTAGAAGCTTTACGAAATAGGAACTTTTGTGCCAGTGGTACTGTGGTTTGGTTGCGGGTTGTTTTTTTGGTCTATTGTACTAATATTCTCTTCCTCTCTCCTTGAAATAAAAGAAACCTGCTCCTCCAAAGCCAGAGCCCAAGCCTAAAAAGGCCCCTGCAAAGGTGAGTGGAACTGAGAGACAAGGGTACTTCTAGGAGTTGCGTAAGGCTGTGCGGTTTCCCAGGTTGCTGACAGGACTTCTGCTATATAGTGACCATCCATTGGCCCATTCGCCATAGAAGAAAGAAATTGGACTGGACCTTAAAATTATGTTAGAATTGGTCACTTCACTGGGTGAGGCCTGCCCTTCATTCAGGGTCTTAATTTAGCACAATGGTGACCCCATTAATGGATATTCCTAAGTTGTTTTTGATAGCTTGCCTTATTTATCCCTGACATTTGTAGTACTGATGTTCTAATCAAGAACTCTACCAGGATAAAAACAATTGAACAACAACTTTCAGGGGAAAAGTCATCCATTTACAGGAGATTATACATTTAAAACCCAAGTATTTAAGGCACTATATTTTATTTTTATTTTTTTTGTACTCAAAAACTTCTAGACCACAGCAAATGATAATTTGGTCTTGTTTTGATGAGTTTTTTAATCAGTGGGGAAGGGTTTATAGTTTGCGTTATTTTTGATAAACTAATTCTATGTCGTACAGAACCTTGCAGACCGTAGCCTGCTAATATGAAATTAGAAGAAACTGCCTTTTTTTTTTTTTTTTTTCTTTCCTTCCCCTTTTTAGAAGGGAGAGAAGGTACCCAAAGGGAAAAAGGGGAAAGCTGATGCTGGCAAGGATGGAAATAATCCTGCAGAAAATGGAGATGCCAAAACAGACCAGGTACAAGTATTTTCATTTTTGTTAAGTCAGTTCTGAGTCACTGATCCCAAAAGCTTTTAAAGTCCCTGGTGTCCGGTTTTAAAGAGCACTGCAGTGGAGATCCTTGTCCTAAGTCTATGCTACACCATAGAGTTTTCAAGTTGGGAATAAACTTAATCTTCTAGCATTAATGTGCCCTCATCCCCATTTTTGCAGTGAGGTCCAGAGGGAAAGTTACCAGGTTATCCTCAAAAGAAGGACTGAGTCTTGAAGGAGCTAAAATCTGAACTTGGGTGTGGGAGCAAAATAATGCTAGGGATGGGATATGAATGAGAATAGTTTGAAATCTATGGGTGGTAACGTCTTAATCTTTTTCTTCTAGGCACAGAAAGCTGAAGGTGCTGGAGATGCCAAGTGAAGTGTGTGCATTTTTGATAACTGTGTACTTCTGGTGACTGTACAGTTTGAAATACTATTTTTTATCAAGTTTTATAAAAATGCAGAATTTTGTTTTACTTTTTTTTTTTAAGCTATGTTGTTAGCACACGGAACACTTCATTGTTGTTTTGGGGGAAGGGCATATGTCACTAATAGAATATTTCCGAAGCTAGATTGATAACGAGGGAAAAACACCTTCCCCTTCTAGTTTTGAGAAACTTCCTCTTGGCTCCCAGGAGGAGGGATTCCTTGATGTTGACACACATGAGCCACCTTGGTGGTGTGGAAAAACTAAAATTCATTTTTTTATGTCCTCTTCTCCCTCTCTGCCTTCAACATAGACTTGACTCCCTTAAACCCAGAGACCTGTTGGAACCTGATCCCATGAAATGGTTCCCAGTATGTCAGGCAATCTGGACTTTACGGTGTCACCACTGAGATGGCGTCCCTCAAAAGAGTTCCTTTTTTTAGCTTGTGGATCTTCAGATTGATAATTCTGCCATTTTCATTTCATTTCCTGAAAGTCAGGGTCGGCTTGTGAAAAGTTGTTAAACAACATGCTAAATGTGAACTGTCAACCCTCACTCTAAACTTTCCCTGTTCAGAGCATCACATGAAGACTTCATTGGGTTTTATAGTGGCTTTCTGATTTTGGTAGTCCATTGAAGAAGGGAGTTTGAAAGTTGTTGTATACTGTTAACGATCGTCCGCCCATGTCCTGCCTGAAATACCATGATTGTTTATGAAAAGTATCTTTAATAAAGCTGGATACAGTTTGGCTTGGAATGCTGCCTCTAATCTTTTCCCGGGAGTGGGGGAGCCTGGTTTCTCCAGGTCTCTCGGGACAGGATGCATTCTGGTGTGAGGTGTAGAGGTTTTAGGTACAGCTATTCTGGTCCAGAATCAGTCTGTAGAACACAGTGTTAGGTGGAGTTAGGAAAGATCCCTGGAGTGGACTGGTGGTGAGAGGCTGGGAGCAGAGGAGTGATTTCTGTACTTGTTCTGCAGCGTTACCTAAAGCGTATCTTTAAAGGCAGTTTTGGTAGGTCTGAGGTATTGGCCTGGTAGCTGACAGAAGAGTCTTTTTACTTCATTCACATTGAAAATCTATAAAATTAGTAGGTCCTACTATGGTCCTTATATCAGGAAAAAGTGCTTCTGTGTTTGTATCCTACAATTGGCCACGAGATGTGTAAGACAGCTGGGCACGCTTGTTCTGCAGCAGACCTACAAGTCTTCTGTGAATTGATGAAATTCTTGTCCTTGCTGGTGAACTGCTCTGACTCCCAAACCTGAGATTTTGTTTTTGTTTTGTTTTTTTTTTTCTGATGGCTTTAGTTTTCCCCTCTAGGGAAAGGAGCAAGAAGTCCGCTTTTAAGAAATAGAACTTGTCATAAATTGCTACTTGCAGTTCGAATGTCCTTCCACAGGTCACTGGCCTCTCTTGTTTGGGGGAAATAAAGTGGAGACTATAAAACAAATATCCTACATTGCTTTGTTTATCCCCTGGAAAAGTAGAGCTATCCTATTAAGAACTTTCTTGATAATTTTTTTGTGTGTGTATTACCTCCAGTCTTTGGTCTTGGGACAATTGTGTAACACAAGTGTTAACACCCTTTTTAAGAGCAAGGAAGTGAGCTCAGATGAAGAAATTTGTTCAGGGTTATGTATCCACAGAGTGAGTAACAAAGTCAGGATTCAAACTCTCAGCTTTATTCAAAAAGAACTTGTGACTTCTATTTGGGGGCACCTTTTGGATAAAATAAAATTTGTCCACTTGGGCAGTTTGCAGCCACTTGCTTTATTGCGGAGAGAGTTCTAGGTTGTATGTGGACTCTTAATTTTTATTCAGAGGGAGGTGCCCTCCTCCAGAATGGGATGTTACAGCTGATAGGGGTACAGCAGCTTGGTATTTGAGCAGAAGTTGCAGAATTTGAGAAAGCCGCAGCTGGGGTTACTTTAACCAATATTTGTAGGTGTTCAGATTCTGTCAAATGTGTTGAGCTATGGGCCATGCCAGGAGCTCAGCCAAATGCTCTTAATTTTTGTGTCCATCTTGTGTGTAGGTGTTTATCCTCATTTTACAGTTAAAACAGAAGTGAAGTGACCAGCTGAAGTCAAACCCAGTAGTAGTAATCCTCTATTGCTGTTATCTATGAATTAAGATGAGTAGGGTGAGCTTGAACTTTGTTTTTCCCTTACCGAAAATATCTGCTGATTTGACTAGCTATGGACCATGAGAATACCTGGGCTTACAAAGCAAGAAACTACTCTTGAAAACCTGGTAAGGATGTTTAAGATTGCCATAATAACCGTGCTCACTGACAGCCCTGACCTGAACTAAGTCTGAACATGATTAAATGGATTTCCTTCCCTGGCCTGGTCTCCAAGCCCAGATCTCCCCATCTCTGGGGAGCAGTCACCATAACCTGTGTTAGGTTGGATGTTTTAGGCTCTAGTCAAGTAAAATAAAGTGGCTTAAACAAGAGGAAGATCCAGTTCCCTAAGAGAAGGTAGGGAGGTTCTAAGTTATCCCACTGGTTCTTTTTATTTTTAAAGGTTTTATTCCTTTATTCATGAGAGACACAGAGAGAGGCAAAGACATAGGCAGAGGGAGAAGCAGGCTCCATACAGGGAGCCCGATGTGGGACTCGATCCCAGGACGCTGGGCTGAAGGCAATCACTTAACCACTGAGCCACCCAGGCATCCCTGCCCCACTGGTTCTTTCCAACTTTTCTGCCCTGGTGGCCTCAGCATGTTATCCAGCCACCCCACCCCCAAGTCAGCTGCTCCAGGTCTCAATTTGACACTCTGGTGTCCAGAGGCAAAGACCTCCTTTTTCTTTTTTCTTTTTTTTTTTTTTTTTTTTAAGACTATTCATGGGAGATAAACAGGCAGAGACACAGGCAGAGGGAGAAGCAGGTTCTGTGCAGGGAGCCCAATGCGGGACCCGATCCCGGGACCCCAGGATCATGCCCTGGGCGAAAAGGAGGTGCCGAACTGCTGAGCCACCCAGGCATCCCCAAAGACCTGTTTCTGCTGAAAATGATTTCCCGGAAGCCCCTTGGCAACCTGAGTTTCTTTGGGCAGAAATTGGACCACCTGCCTACTCCTAAACAGATCATGGCAAGAGGGATGAGGCCAGATTCTGTTCAGGATTCGCCAGAGTTCCTGGAATTTAGGGGAAGGATAGATGACAGAAGAGGACAGGTGCCATAAGTGGCTAGCTGCCACCCAGCTCGGGTCCTGCGGTCTCTCCAGGCCTCTGGCCTGGCTTCACTGCAGCATTTGCTGAGCTTGAGCCTGAAGTTGAGCTAGAATTCCCATTAAAAATTCACCATTCTAAAGCATGCAATTGGTTTTTAGAATATTCACAAGGTTGTGCAACAATCAGCGCTATATAATTGCAGAATGTTCATCACTCAAAAAAGAAACCCCATACTTAGCAGTCACTCCCTGTTCCCTCTTCTGGCCTAGGCAACTGCAAATCTTTCTGTCTCTAGATTGGCCTATTCTGGACATTTCTGAATGGAATCCTATAAGGTGTTGTCTTGTGACTGGCTTCATAGCGTGAGGTTGAGGTTCATCTGCACTCTAGCATGTACTTGATTGCTTTTGTCAAATACTCATTTTACAGATACATCTTCCACTTTTTGAAAGTTCACATTGTGCCACTTCACTTTTACAAAAGCCCTTAAAAAAAAAAAAAAAAAAAAAAAGGCCCTCCAAAATAGCATTTGGGTTCCCCGACCCCTTCTACAGGCAGCACTACCCCCTGAGCGGCAAGCGTGGCACCTGCCAGGCTCCCTCCTCCATAACTACATTCCACACCAAACCATCATCATACCTTTGCTGTGTGAGCATCTGTGCTTTTTCTCCATTTATTTTGTGAATCCATTTGAGAGTGTCCTAAGGTCTCAAAAGCCTAAGAAATGTCATTTTTTGGAGTCTGGGAAAGCTCAAAAATGTCCTCATATAAGTGAGTGGTGATTGCTTCCCTCTGTGTCACCAGGCTTAGGAAAGATTTCATGGGAAGGCTCTACTTCTGGACAGCAGGGGAAACCTGTACCAGATTTTTACTTAGTTGTAGGCATTTGGGTTGTTTCAACTTTGGGGGTATTATGAATCCTCTATTACACATTGTTGTGTGGACCTATGATTTCAGTTCCTTTAGGCCCATACCTTGGAGTAGGATTGCCGGGTCTTGAATCTCAACTTTTTGAGGAGCTGCCAGGCCATTTTTGCACAGCAGCTGCACCATTTCCCGCTCCCACCAGCCATGCATGAGGGTTCCGATTTCTCCACATCCTCATCAGCACATATTTTCCCATTTCTTTTTTTATTGTAGGCATCCGGGTGGGTATGAAGTGATATTTCAGTGTGGTATTGATTTGTGTTTTCCACACCCTAAGATGTTAAGCATCTTTCCATGATTATTGAACATTTGTATATCTTTTTTTATATATATCCTTTTTTTTTTTCCACATCCTTTGCCTATTTTTTTAAGTAAACTCTATACCCAACATGGGGCTTGAATTCCCAACCCCAAGATCAAGAGGCACACGCTCTACTGCCTGAACCAGTCGGATGTCCCTTTTGCTCATTTTTAATTCGGCTATGTATCTTGTTATTGTTGAGGTGCAGGAGTTCTTTATATATTCTGGATACTAGATTCTTAACAGATTTATGATTTGCAGATGTTTTCTCACATTTTTGAGGGTTTTCACTTAATGGTGACATTTGATACACAATAGTTTTTAGTTTTGGTGAAGTCCAATTTCCGTAATTTTTACTGCTTATGCCTGGTGTCCTATCTGCATCTGTTGCGCAGTCCAGGGCCATAAAGGTTTATACTTGTGTCTCCTAAGAGTTTTAGGAAATATTCGCTCTTAAATTGAGGTGTTTAAAACATTTTGAGTTAATTTTTGTATACAGTGTGAAGTAAGCCTTCAAGCATTCCCTTTTTTTTTTTTTTTAATTTTTATTTATTTATGATAGTCACACAGGGAGAGAGAGAGGCAGAGGGAGAAGCAGGCTCCATGCACCGGGAGCCCGACGTGGGATTCGATCCCAGGTCTCCAGGATCGCGCCCTGGGCCAAAGGCAGGCGCTAAACCGCTGCGCCACCCAGGGATCCCACATTCCCTCCTTTTAAAAACTGTCCTAGACCTCTCTGGGGCCCCCCAGTTCCTAAAGTACAATTTGTCTGGTTGACCACTTCTCAAAGCCCTTCTCTGTGGTTTCTCCCTGGGGACATCATCCAGTGACTCACATTTTCACTCCCTGCCCACATCTCTCGGGTTCAGTATTTCCACCAACCTCCTGTGCAGTCCCACCCAGACAGACAACAGCCACCTCAAATCACCATGACCAGAGTGGAACTCCTCTTTGCAAACTTAAATCCCCTACTTTTCTTACACCTGCTAAAACACAACTACCCGTTGCATTCCTCAAGCAAGAAACCCGGAAGATACGCAGATATCTCTGTCCTTCCTTGTATCACAATGGCCAGTGAAAGCCTTAAATCATGGTGACTTGAATTCAGAAATTTGTATTTTTGTCATGGAAAATTTCAAATAGGGGCACCTGAGTGGCTCAGTCTGTAAGCATCTGACTCTTGGTTTCAGGTCAGGATCCCAGGGTTATGAGATCAAGCCCTGTGTCAGGCTCTGTGGGGAGTTGGCTTATCACCTTCTCCCTCTAACCCCCCCCCCTCCCATGTATCCATTCTCTAAAATAAATCTTTTAAAAGAAAAAAGTATGTGCAAAGGTAGAATAAGACAGCAAAACCCCATGTACCTAGCACCTAGTTTCAGCAATTGTAAACTCAGCTAATTTTGCTTAATTTATACCACTGGCTCCTCCCCTTTACCATAACCTGACACACCGTTTCATCCATAAATACTTAACTGTTTTAGAGGATAGAGGCTTCTTAGAAAACATAATACCATTAGCATACCAAAATAACAGTTCCTTAATATGAAATACTCCAAATTCTCAAATTTCTAATTCCCCAAGTGTCTTTTTTTCTTCAGTAATTTATTTGAGAATCCAAACAGGATCTGTGTATTAAAAATGATGGCATCTTTCTTATCTCTTGGTTCCTATGGATTCCCTCCATCTCTGTTTGCCAGTCTGGTTTTGCTCTTCTTTCTCTATGGTGTTGTTTCACAGGTTTCTTTGTCCTTTGTATTTACTACTAAATAGGAGTAGACTTAGAAGTGTGATTGGATTCATATTTAGTGGTAAAAGCACATGGTGTCATTTGCTTTCATCAGGAGACCCCACGTCTGGTTGTCTACATATTATGGCCATTGAAGTTCAGTGCCTAGATTTATTCATCAAGAGTTGCAAAATGAAGATAAGCCTACTACCCATTCTTCACATAATGCCTGAAATACCACCAAGAAGAGAAACTGACTCACCTGCTATTTGGTTAGCTGGAATTGCAGTTCGTATCAGAAAAAGAATAGATGCCCAAGTCTTTGGTCCATTTTTTTCTTCTTTTTATTTAAAGATTTTATTTATTCATGAAAGACACACAGAAAGAGAGGCAGAGACATAGGCAGAAGGAAAAGCAGCCTCCCTTGCAAAAAGCCCAATGTGGGACTCGATCCTGGGATCCCAGGATCACGCCCTGAGCCAAAGGCAGGCACTCAACTGCTGAGCCACCCAGGTGTCCTGGACCAGTTTTCAAAATAATGAGTTGGACTTAACTAGTATTCTCCAAACAAAAGTGACCAGTGGGTTGCTTTTTAGTGTTGTTACTATCATGATCACTGAACTAAACATTTTATGCATTTCAGTTCATTGCTGTTATTAAACTTACTGATGCTCAAATTGTTCTTATTGTCCAGTGGAGGGGGGGCCTCTTCAAGGGGCTGCTGAGTCCTTTTGATAACAACCCTTTTGATAGTAAGTAACATTTGGTAACTTCCTTTGCTATCTAGTAGGATAGGATATTCCAGACTTGTACATTTCCTGCTCCAGTCCTGGGTCACTTATTTCTAGGAAAAAACCCAAATTCTGGTTCCTTTTAGTGGTGAATGGCATTGCAAGACCAAAATCTAAGTTCTAGAGTGTCCACTGTTGTTGTGGTGGTCATCGTTTATGGCCTTTGTTATACAAAGCTAGGACACGTTTCCTTTTTAAGATAAAACATACTCCTATTTTGTGTTCACATTTCAGACTTGAGATTTTTCTTAACTCTTGTATCTTCCATGTGTATATTTTTTCCCGACATCGAGAATGCCAGTTCTCATCTGCACTCTGAATTATGAACTTAGCTGAACACCATTACTCCGTTGTTTTATCCCATATCCCACAACAGTATTAGAATAACAAGAGGGAGTTTAAGGTTTTTTTTTTTTTTTTTTTTTTTTTTTTTTTTTTTTTTTTTTTTTTAATGAGAGAGAGAGAGAGAGGCAGAGACATAGGCAGAGGGAGAAGCAGGCTCCATGCACCGGGAGCCCGACGTGGGATTCGATCCCGGGTCTCCAGGATCGCGCCCTGGGCCAAAGGCAGGCGCCAAACCGCTGCGCCACCCAGGGATCCCTTAAGGTTTTGTTTGTACTTTGTTTTGGGGATATTTCCTCCTTGGCAGATAAGAGTCAGCTCACTGTGTTTTAAATTTACTATAGTTTCTCTCTGTGTGGCTTGCTACTGACTGGATGCGCATTTACATTAATCTGTTTTATTTATTTTTCCATTTTTTAAGAATTTCTTGGGCTCACTTCGGCAGCATGTATTCTAAAATTGAAACGATACAGCGAAGATTAGCATGCCCCCTGCGCAAGGAGAACACGCAAATTTGTGAAGCGCTCCATATTTTGTGCAGTTCCCTAGCGTCCTGCAACCCTTCTTGGGTTAACTCAGAGGAAATGATGAGTCAAAGCACAATATATGGTATTGAATAATGAAATTATGGTATTTTACTATAAAAATACTCCTGTAAAGCAGTCTGTGACATGTTAACAAAGCTGAGTTACACCTGGAAATTTAGATGCAAATATGTCCTTTCTACATAGCTCGGAAATGAGAAAATGTCAACTTGCATTTCCTTATAGAATTAAAGAATAATAATTTCTTTTAGTTTAATACATAAAATATTTATGTAGTTCCAAGTCTAATCTACAAAACGAGATCTATTCAAAATCTAATTTCTGTTTCTACGTCCTCTACCTTATTCCCTCTCTTTCCATTCAGTGACCTGTTTTATTTAATTTAATCATTCTATTTTTTTTTTTTTTTAATTTAAACAGATGACTATGTAGGGGCCACCTGGGTAGGCACAGTGGGTTAGGCAACCAACTCTTGGTTTCCACCACTCAGGTTGTGAACTCAGGGTCATGGGATTGAGACCCACGTGGACTTTTGAGTGGAGTCTGCTTAAGACTCTCCCTCTCCCTCTGCTCCTCCCTCTTCCCCCTCCCCTACTCCCTGTTGCACTCTCTCACTTGCTCTCAAATATTTTTTTTTAAAAAAGAGAGAGAGGGATGCCTCGGTGGCTCACCGGTTGAGCATCTGCCTTCAGCTCAGGGCATGATCTTGGAGTCCTGGGGTCAAGTCCCACATCGGATTCCCCACAGGGATCCTGCGAAGATCTCCCTCTGCCTATGTCTCTGCCTCTCTCTCTCTGTGTTTCTCATGAATAAAAAAAATCTTTTATAAAAAAGAGAGCCTACTATACACTTCTCCACCTTGCTTATTCACTTAACAGTATATCCTGGGGGCACCTGAGTGGCTCAGTCAATTAAGTGACTGACTCTTGATTTCCACTCAGGTTATGGTCTGGGGGTATGAGATCAAGCCCCAAGACAGGCTCTGCACTCAGTGGGAAGTCTGCTTGATGTTCTCTCCCCCTGTCCCTCTGGTCCTCTCCCAGCTTGCACTTGCACACACTCTCTCAAATAAATAAAATTAAAAAAAAAAAAAAAACAGTATATTCTAGAGATCCGTTGTAGATGTTCCTCAGTTCTTTTACAGTAGCACAAAGTGATAAATATGTTTGGCCTTGATCCATCATACTGTTTTATGTTATATATATCTCAAGTCTTTTATATATAGTCCTTCTGTTGTCTATTTTTTTCTCTTTTCATTTTTCTTTTAATTTTTTGTATTCATTTGAGAGAGAGCAAGAGCACAAGTAGGGAGGGGGCAGAGAGAGGGAGAAGCAGACTTGCCACTGAGCAGGGAGCCTGATGCAGGCAGGGCTTTATCCTGGGACCCTGGAATCATGACCTGAGCCCATAGCAGACACTTAACTGACTGAGCCACCCAGACACCCCTTCTCTTCATTTTTTTTTTTTTTTTGTAGCTGTTTGTCTTTAGTATTTTGAAACATACGGTTTTGTCCAGTGGTTAACTTTTTATTACTGCCTTTTAGAATAACCTTCCCCTCTTCCAGCCTCACTGAGATTTCCAACCCATGGCCTCTACCTCTTTGCACTTTGCTCCAGCAGTCACCTCTTCTCCCCTGTCTTCACTTCCCTTCTCACTCAGCTCAGCTGTCGTTGCCCAGCTCCAAACCACCCTCCACCCGGTCCCCTCCCCCTCCCATGCACAGCCCATCTCCAGCCCCTGCACCTTGCGGCTGAACATTGCAATGTCCACTGGCCACGCTAACCAACCCACTTCACGGTTCGGCCCGCACTTCTGCTGGCCCCCCAACCCTGCCCAGCTCTCCTGTCACATTGCTCTGACACGCTTACCTTTTCTCCTCAGAATTCCCACCTTTGTCTCCTCTGCCATCTCCAACACCTTCCTCAGTGACTTGAATGACTCAAACCCAAACCCACTTCAGTGACTCAAACTTCAGTCCTAGAAGATGGAGTCAGACAGGGTGAATTCACTCCCCTTTCCTCTACCGCCTGCCTGCAGTGTAGTGTGCCCACGTCCCCTACTCTCTTCTCTGAGTCTGAGCCTGCAGTTTGGGATCTGGATCCCTCCGTCTGCGCTATGAGACTGAACTCGGGCAGCGGTCCCCTTTCTCTCACCTCTCCATCTCGTCCCTGTGGATCTTTCCCATCTGCAAACACTTTCAAAGCATCCTCCCTTGGTCCTCTTGAGCCGCTGCCCCATTTCTCTGCTCCCCATTACAGCAAAGCTCACCAAAGAGGTGTGTTCTTCATGACCACTGCCAACCCCCCATGCTGTCCTCCGCCCACCTGGAGAAGGAGGCTTTTGCTCCCACCTGGTAAACAGGCCACCAGCCCTGTGTCCTGCCTCATCTCTCCCTTCTCTTTTCAACCAACCTCTTTTCTTAGGTGTCCACAACTGGCACTCTGACTTTAAATACCATGTATGTGACAGTGTATGTGACTCAAATTCTGATCTCCAGAAAGAACCTCTCCCCTCAGATCCAGAGTTAAACCACTTCATAGACTTCACCAATTTAACATGGGCAAAAGATTAATTTTCTTGACAAAGTAACTTCCCCTCAAGCTCTCCCCATACGAGTAAACAGCACCATCATCCATCAAAACCTTAATATTCCCTTCCCCACACTCCATTATCAATCCATCAATAAATCCTCTTGGCTCAGTATCTAAAATCTGCTTTGGACTCAACTAGTTGCCACTGTCTGCGCAGTTCTACCTCTAGTAGACACAACTCCTGTGGGTTCTCCCAGATTTCTCAACTGCCTCTTCAGTGCTCCCACTTGGACCCCACCCTGTACCAACCACCAAAGGAAAACCACTCCTAGGGGCGTGAGTGAGCTCTGGCTTCCTCAGAGGCAGCCAAGAGGCTGGTTGATTCCCTCCAGAGCTGTGGAGACATAAGCTCCCCAGAAGCAAATGTTGAAAGGTAGGAAATGATAGATGGAAAGGGAGGGAACTGGGTTAACTGCCACCTCCTTTTCTCCAAAATTCCTCCTTTCCGCTCTTCCAGAAAAGTCTCTGGGTTAATTAACATACTGGCTGAGTGACCAACTGTGCCTCTTTGCAGCTTGTTGGGAAGCAGTACAGGATATAATGCACCTCCTCTCACTGCTTTGCCTCCTCCCTCCCCTCCCCCACCCCCACCCACCCTGGGCTTGCATCTTCCAAATAAAGTACCAGCACTTGAATCCATTCCTCAGCCTGTTTTGTTTTGTTTTGTTTTTAAGATTTTCTTTGTTAGAGCACAAGCAGGGGGAAGGGGCAGAGGGAGAAACAGACTCCTGGCTGACCATGGACCACCCCCACACCCCACCCCACCCACTGCCCTAGCCCTGCCTCATGGCTCAGTCCCAGGACCCCAGGATCCTGTCCTGAGCTGAAAGCAGATGCTTAACTGCTTAACTGACTGAGCCACCACAGGCGCCCCAGCCTCTTCTTCAGGACTAAAGTTAGCACTAGGGGAAGACACATTCCCAGGGTAAGCTACCATGAATTCTGGGGCCTCAGCATCCCTGCGAATTTGTTAGCATGCAGTTCTTGAGTCCTGCCCCACGTTCACGGAATCAGAATTTCGGGAGAAGGGACCTGGGACTGACTCTGGGATTTTAAAAAGCTGTTTGGGTGAATCTTGTGCCTGCTACAGTTGGAGAAAGATTGTTTAAGGTAAGAAAGGAGTTTGTGAGGATATGAAGCTTGGGGTTGCAGCAACTACTTTGGGATCATAAGGTCCAGAGACTGAGGATGGCAGAGCAGAAAGAGTGAGCCTGAATAGCTGCCCAGCCAACTTCAGAGCTACCAAATCCAGAAACTTCTGTGAGAGAACTAAGCGCCTTGATTGGTTTTGTCAGCTAATCTGTTACTTGTAGCTAAAAACAGCCCCAGATGATTCAAGACAGTGTTTGGTTTTATCCTCACATTAACCTGAGAAATGGGAATTAATTTCTCCATTTTGCAGCTGAAGAAACAGAGTCCTGGAGACCTAAGTGTAGCCTAACCACAAGTCCAGTTCAGGCACATCTGACTCCAGAGCCCATCCTGTGAGCCATTAATCTGTTCTGCAAATGCTCAGATGGCATTTGTTGTGTGAATTAATGACTTGGGTGTGAAACTGAACCATCAGAGCCCAGAGTGGACTCTGGACTGAGAAGTCGAAGCATACTTGACTGGTCACAGCAGAAACAGTGCCTTCATTTTCCCACAAAAACGCATGGGGTAGAGGGTGTTTTTCTCAGTTATTCAAGAGCTTTCTCATTCTTCAGGGCTGTAGGTAGAACTGAACAGGAGGGTACTCTGAGAAGCTGGGTCAGACACGAAAGATGATGACTTCCAAAACCAGAAAGAATCCCAAGGACCACCTGCCACTTCTGTGATGCAGACAGGCCATCCCAACAAGTCTGCATCGCTAGTGAGCCCTCACTGTAAGGCTGGTATCCTCTGCATAATTTGTTTGCCTTCCCACATTTAATTCTCACAGCAAGCTAGTCACCTCACGGTTCCCATTTACAGATGGGAGAATTGAAGCACCAGGAGTGTTAAGTAACCTGCCCCAAATCACATAGTTGTCAAGTAACTAAACCTGATTGGAGCTTGGATGGGCTGAGCCCAAAGGAAGGCTGCACTGGGCACCTCTGTGCGGGGGCACCTGTGTCAGCTGAGCATCCAACTTTCTTGATTTCAGCTCAGGTCAGGTGGTCTCAGGGTGGTGAGATCCAGCCCCGGTCAGGCTCCACAGGGCCTCTGCTTGAGAGTCTGTCTTCCCCTGCCCCTGCCCCTACTCACACATGCTATCTCTCTAAAATAAATAAATCTTTATTTTTTTAAAAGCTTTTATTATTCATGAGAGACACACAGAGAGACAGAGACACAGGCAGAGGGAGAGGCAGGCTCCATGCAGGGTGCCCGATGTGGGACTCGATTCCGGGGCTCCAGGATCATGCCCTGGGCCGAAGGCAGGCGCTAAACCACTGAGCCACCCAGGGAATCCCCCTAAAATAAATAAATATTTAAAAAAAGAAACCTCCACACTATCGTGAGGCCTTAGTAGTACCGTGGGCCACATTGATGGCAGAGTGGGGACTAGAATTGACACTTGCCTCCGTACTGGTCTGGCTCCCAAGATGCGCCCCAGACCTTAAAGCTGCCAACTGCCACCCCAGTGTCCATCATCTACCACTGAGCCTTCAGGAGTGTCCAGCTTGCTTGCTGATGCCACTACCCCAGGACAGGGGCTCCTGACTCTGCTTCAACCAGATGGAACACTGGGCCTTGGGATTCCATCCCCCACTCCCTCATGTTTAACAGGAAAAAACTTCACCCTCTCACCTCCTTCACCAGGGCTAGAGGGCTTAGCTGAGCAAAGACTGTTCTTAGAAAATCTTCATTCTTGGGGATGCCTGGGTGGCTCAGCGCAGTTGAGCACCTGCCTTCAGCTCAGGGCATGATCCTGGAGTCCTGGGATAGAGTTCCACATCGGGCCCCCTGCGTGGAGCCTGCTTCTCTCTCTGCTTCTCTCTCTGCCTCTCTCTCTGCCTCTCTCTCTGCCTATGTCTCTGCCTTTCTCTCTCTGCATGTCTCTCATGAATAGTAAAAATCTTTAAAAAATAAAAATAAATCTTCATTCTTCCTAAAGTTACTTTGCCAATTGTATGACCTACATTATCTCATTTAACCCTCACAACATTTTACAAAACACAACACTGAAGCGTGGAATGGTTAAGTAACATGTTCACAACTAGGCTGACCAAACTCCTCCCCTCTGTGCCATGAGAAGGCAATGTCCTCAGTGCCACAGGGGGGCTCCTATGTTCCCTGCGCAGCCCCCAAATTGAATGGAGACATACCCAAGGCCCACAGTAGTCTCCATGCCAAAGCAAAGGCCCCATTTCCCACCAGGGCACTCCAGGCACCGGGCTGAGACCCCTCACAGCCCCGGGCCCTAAGACAACCTTTTTGGCCACTCTGACCTTTGACTAGTCTGGGGCTGGGGCCAAATGGCCAGGCCTGTTAGGGCCAGCCCTACAGAGGGCCAGCCCGGAGGCTAGACATTTCTGCAGTTTCAGCAGCAGTTCGAGAGCAGTCACTGCTAGGCAGTGAGTTACAATGACTTTTGCTGCTCATTCCTACTTACCTACCTGTATATTCTAAATTTTCCACACTGGCCATGTATCCTTGGGTGCCTACCCAAAGGCAGAGAGGACGGTTCAGGGGCAGTGTTTTCTATTCCTTCTAAACATAAAAGTACAGCCTGCTCACTGTAAAAGCATTTTGAAACCACTCCATACGGACATAGAGAGGGTAAACGTGAAAATCTCACCTCTCCACCCCCACACTCCTCCCAGAGGCAGCCACCGTCATGTGGATGTGGACTCTTCCCGGCGTTTTCCTGGGCATTGACAAACACAGGAGTCCAGATGTCTTCTTAGGCCCCCTTGGCCTCTGAGGTACAGCAGACATGCTGAGGCGAGCTGCCACGTCCACCTCTGTGAATCAGGGGAGGTTGAAAGTCACCTCTCTGAATCCCAGGAATGGTGT
Source organism: Canis lupus familiaris (assembly GCF_011100685.1). Classification (NCBI taxonomy): domain Eukaryota; kingdom Metazoa; phylum Chordata; class Mammalia; order Carnivora; family Canidae; genus Canis; species Canis lupus. The sequence continues at coordinate 72,962,571 of NC_049223.1, read as the reverse complement.
TGGGAGAAAGAAGGGGACCCTTGTGAGTCCAGTCTCCTCAGTCTCTGGCCCTTGGTTCTGCCCTTGCCATCTCCTCTCTCTGACCCAGATGAAAAGCTCAGCTTCTTTATGGATTCTACCCCACAACTCATGCACACTGACATTGGTTAGGCAAGTAGACGTCACAGAGGGTTGGGGGGGCCCCAAAGTGTTCACGCTCTACCCCACATAGCAAGCAACGTTCAGTGTCATCTCTGTGATGGGTTTACATCCTTTCAGCCACCCCCATTCCCAGGGAGGGGTGCTCCCCGGCCCTTTGCCCCAGGCGTTCCATCACCTTGACCCTTGGGAAATTCAAACTCTCCTCCCTTCCTAACACAAGCAATTCTGCTTCCCAGCTCCTCCGCCAGACTCCTCTTGGAGCTAACACAAAGGCCTTCCATTGTTTGGGCCCACTCTCCTTAGCAGGCATCTGTGGCACATTTCATTTTTTCCTGCTGCTCTCATGGATTGGGTTTGGAGCCCTTAGAAGGCGAGGAGGCTTCTGTTTACATCTGGGTTACATATTTAACAAATATAAATAGCTTGGGGGTGGGGCTTTTCTTTGTTTGCACACGTGAAATCATGTTGTACACAGTGCTCGGTGACTTTCTTGTTTCACTCAACCTAAAGCACAGACGTCTTCCAAATCCTTAGTAGTAGCTGCACTTCCCTAGGAACTTAACTTGTGCCCTGAGTACCTTGTATCTGTGCTGTCCCAATCTGGTAGCCACTAACCACATGGGGCTCCTGAGCCCTTGAAATATGGCTGGTACTAGTGAGGAACCAAGTTTTTTTCAGTTTATTTAATTATTTTAAATTTAAAAACAAAAATATTTGTTAAATACAATTTTATTTTTTTGGTAGGTCATTGCTTATGATATTGTTGTATAATTGACATGTGCTAGAAGGGTAAAATACATACCAGATTTCAGAGTCTCAGTAGGAAAAAAAGAATCCAAACTTTCTCAGGGGTGCTGACTCTTCAGTCGGTAAAGCATATGACTCCTGATCTCGGGGTTGTGACTTTGAGCCCCACGTTGGGCATAGCAATTACTTAAAAAAAAAATCTCAGTAATAATTCTTTTTTTTACAATTTTATTTATTTATTCATGAGAGACACAGAGAGAGAGACAGAGACATAGGCAGAGGGAGAAGCAGGCTCCCCACAAGGAGCCGGGTATGGGACTTGATCCCAGGACTCCAGGATCATGACCAGAGCAGAAGGCAGACTCTCAACCGCTGAGCCACCCAGCTGTCCCCTCTGTAATAATTCTTACTGAAATCATTGAGATCATGCTGCAATGATATTTTGGACACATAATGTTAAAATATATATTATTAAAATTAATTTTACATTTTTCATCTTTTTTTCAACATGGCTTCTATAAATCTTAAAATTAGGGATCCCTGGGTGGCGCAGTGGTTTAGCGCCTGCCTTTGGCCCAGGGTGCGATCCTGGAGACGCAGGATCGAATCCCACGTCGGGCTCCCGGTGCATGGAGCCTGCTTCTCCCTCTGCCTGTGTCTCTGCCTCTCTCTCTCTCTCTCTGTGACTATCATAAATAAATAAAAATTAAAAAAAATAAAATATTAAAAAAAATTATAAGTAACTTGCATTGTATTTCTATTAGCATTACTTTACATGCATTACCTCACTATATTATCACACAGATTCATTTAACAAATACTTGTTGAATAGCTTATATGTATCAGACACTAGGCTAAGTGCTGGTGATACTGCAATGAACAAAACAGACCAAAATCCCACTCTTCTCAAACTTCCATTCTAGGTTGCTCATTTCTTATAACTTTATCAGGTAGATACTGTTATTATCCCATTTTAAAGATGAGGAAACTGAGGGTGAGGAAAGTCAGATAATTTCCCCAAAGTCACAGAGTAAATAAGCGGTCCAGTTGGGCTATGAATTCAAGTGCTCTGAGTCCATCCTCAGGTGCAGCCATGCTGGATGACCGTGAATAAGAGGCATTTATGGTATTTTTGTATTAGACTTTATTCAACCTGGCCCCTACCATTGCCTGCTATGCAGGAACCAAACAATAAATGTTAAGAGAACAAGTGAACTGTGTTTGAGGGCGAATATAAGATGTTGAAGAGGGACACCTGGGTGGCTCAGAGGTTGAGCGTCTGCCTTTGGCTCAGGGCGTGATCCTGGAGTCACAGGATTGAGTCTCCTATTGGGCTTCTTGTGGGGAGCCTGCTTCTCCCTCTGCCTGTGTCACTGCCTCTCTGTCTCTCATGAATAAATAAATAAAATCATTAAAAAAAAAAAAGATGTTGAAGAGAGACAAGCTCTAGGTCTGAGGTCATAAGCTGGGCCAGCGATGGGACAATGAGGGATGTATTCAGAAGCTGGGGGTGGGCATGGCTGGAAAGAGACCATACACAGGGTGGGGAGTGGGACAGCACTTGGTGCTGGGTGGCCCGGCAGGCCAAGGACCCAAGTATGATAGGACTGGGGGTGGAGAGGGTGCCCATAAGGGGCATCACAGGGTAGGGCCAGGTATTGAGAAGCTGTTCCTCAGAAGCTGCCATTCCCAAGCCAGGCCTTGTGCTAACAAACCTTTTATACTCATCTGATCAGTCAGCTGGTCACTCAGCAAAGAAGTAGTAGATGCCAACTGGCACCAACCCCAAGATAACAATCTTGCCAGAGTCCTAATAAGAAAAAAAATAAAAAAGAGTCCTAATAAGAGGTTTTATCCCCACCCATCATCTAACAGCTGAATGCCATGGGGCTCAGGGAGATGAAGTTATCTAGCCAAGTCACCCAGTAAAAGCTAATGACAGAGCTGAATTTACACCCAGGGCATCTGGTTCCAGAACCCACAGTCCACTCTCCTTACCAGCTTAGGCCTGCCTTCCATGCCCTGATTGCCCGCCTCTGGCCCTCCCCAGGTTCACTGGGATGGGAGTGGGAGCAGGTCTGTCACCAGGTCCTGAGCTACAGGGATGGGCCAGGATTTGGCCCAGCACAGAAGAACAGGGGAGGGGTTGAATCTCATTCCTGAAGATATGGGGTTTTATGGGTACCTCAGACCAGGAAAAGGGGAATCTGGGCCTCTAGTGAAGGAAGTATTTCCATCCTGCCCACAGAGGGGCCAACAACATGGTGGGGAAGGAGCTGGTACGGTGGCAAGATGCCAGGCTCGGGCTTGGGGTAGGCCCTGTTTCCAATCCTGGCTCTGTCCCTGACTGTATGATCTTCGGCAAGTAACCTCTCCTCTCTGAGGCCTGGCTTCCTCAGTAATAAAATGGAGATAAGAAATGATACTTCCTCCTGTCTTCAGTCCTCAGGCTAGAGCAGAGGAAACCCGCGCTCCCTGGCTCTCGCCCCTAGCCGGAGTATGGGGAACAGCTGATCCTGACAGGGGCTTCCGGAAAAGAGATGCACAGGGTTTTCTATGAGCCTCATTTAATCCCCACAATACCCATAGTAAGGCAAGTACTATTTTCATCCCATTTTGCAGAAGGGAAAACTGAGGTAGGGGAGGCAGCAGAGCTGACTTGAGCCTGAGCACAGTGGCACTTAAGGCCCTTAGGTCTATGCTTCCAAACACTGCTGCATTGTCCCTCAAACTCCTACCTCTCTTGTTTAATACAACGTGAACCCCCCCCACAGGGCACCCAGAGCTTTGGCTATGAGAAGTAGCCTTGACCCCAGGCTTCCTGTCTGCCTGGCATTTGGGGTGCAGTGAGGAGATCAGGTGTCAGAGTCGGCAGCACCAAATGTAATTCCCTGATTAGTTCTACTGTTCCAGTGTGGGGCTTAAATGCCCAACATAGGGCTCAAACTCACAACCCCCAGATCAAGAGTCATATGCCCTACCAACTGAGCCATCCTGTTGCCCCAATTTTCCTATCTTTAAAATGTGGGGTACCTGACCAAATGCAAGGGGGTAAGAGACAGGTCTATAAAAGTGCCCAGCCCAAAATTTCCTAGAGGACTTCTGGGGAGCTGAAGTGAGGGGCAGAGGCTCCTGGCGGGAAGGTGAGGGCAGGCCCCCTGGGGAGAGGCTGGGAGTGAGGTAGGGAAAATGGGGCTGTTACAACCTGGTGTCAGCGGCCTGGAACCAGGCTGGGCTGCAAAACAGGGGTGCAGGGGGAGTGAGGGGAGGAGCAGGGCTGGATGAGGTCAAACCCAGGAAGAAAACCAGGCCATGCAGAGCCTGAGGTGCATGCCCTGCCCTGCCTCTTCCCTTGGCCCCTCAGAGGTCCTTGCACATCCTCAAGGTCCTGGACTGATCAGTGCTTCTGAAACCCAGGTCTCCTGCCTCTGCCTGTGGCCCCACTAGCCAACTGTTCACCCAGGCTCAGAATCTTGGAGGCCTTTGAATCATTCCCACATCCTGGCCATGTCCCCATCAGCTTTTAAGATCCATCTCCAGGGCATCCTCCTCCTCCTGACACCCTCACCGAGTGTGATCTGCCCATAACGCAGTTAGTTCACAGCTAATTTCACCAAGTCCAGAGTTATAGACATTCACATGGGCCAAGGGCTGAGCACTGAGTAAAGGCTCAGGGATGGCTTCCTTTAGCTGAAGTCCACCAGGCCCTGAGACCTATCGCTTCCTCTCTCAGGACTTCTGCTCCTCCCCTGAGCTCAGGCTGTCACCTCTCCCTCCCAGGTCACATACCTTGTCCACGGTCTCCCCTTCAGCCTCTTCTCCAACCCACCATCTGTGTGAGATGACACCAACTTTCATCTGGTTCTTTCAATAATTATTGGTATGGCAAGTGACTATAGTTAACAATACTGTATTATATATTTGGAAGTTGCAGAGAGAGTAGATGTCAAAGTTGTCACCACAAGAAAAACAAAACAAAACTGTAACTATGGGTGGTGATGAGTGTTAACTAGACATACTGTGCTCATCATTTTGTAATATATGTAAGTATCAACTCATTATGTTGTACACTTAAAACAAATATGATGTTGTAGGTCAATTATATCTCAATAAAACATAAATGCAAAAATTTTTAAATTTATCTGAGCCAAGGGCAGCTGAGTGGCTCAGCTGGTTAAGCGTCAGACTCTTGGTTTCAGCTCAGGTCATGATCTCGGGGTTGTGGGATTGAGCCCCATGTCAGGCTCCGCACTCACGAGTAGACTCAGAGTCTACTTGAGGTTCTCTCTCTCCCTCTGCATCTCCCTCACCCCCAATCATGCTCACGTGCCCTCTCTCTATCAAGTAAATAAATAAATCTTAAAAAGAAGAAGAAGAAGAAGAAGAAGACGACGACGACTAATGTGGGTTTCTTATATCTGAGTCATCCTGCCTGCTGTGCTCATCTTGGCCCCAGGTTTGTTTCCCTCCAAAGCTCTCACAGTCTGTAATTATTATCCTGCTTACTAGTTTGGGAAAAATGGAAGTTCTGAAAATTATGGCAGATTGAACATACACATCTAATTCCACATCCTCCTAAAACCCCACTAAAACTACAGTAAAGAGATTTTGTTTAAGGCACAAACCCCCTAAGATGAGAAAAGTGCAGGAAGAGATCAGAGCAGAGCATCTGGAAGCTGGAAACAGATGGTTGGGTGGTAACTACACAGCGAACCCAAGAAAACTGGAGCCTAAGCTGGATGTGGGGAAGAAGGATCACAGACTCCCTCAGAAGGCCCAGGTAGGGGCCTACATGTTTAAATGTAGGGCAGTCTGAAATAAGACTTTGGAAGCTGTTTCAAGATTAGAATTGTCAGGTCCCTTGGGGGTCTGACATTGGGGTTCCTTCCCCGATCCCGGTAGAAGACTGGAAGTCTATTCTTTGGAAAGGATATAAAACAGATTCACTGGAATGGGGAAACCACAGGTGCAGGGGAGGGAGCATCCTCCTAAGTCAGGCAGTGATGCAAGCATCCATGTTGTGAATGCTGAGACACCTCCTGCCCATTTCCCAGCTGGCCTCCCAGAAAGCTGGATCAGGGCTTTGCGCTCCAGGCAGGGGACCTGGAAAAGTTTTCTCAGAGGTAATCCGATCAGGCCAAGGAGACCTCTGTTAATATCTTCATAGAGATAAGAGAACATCCTGCATCCATGAGGCAAGAGGGGTACATTATTTTAAAAAGAACAAACATTTAAAAAAATCATCATCAATAAGCCCTTGCAAATTAAAAATGCAATGGAAGCGTTGGAATAAATTTGAGAAAACCTTCCAGAAAGAAAACAAAGAAAAAAAGAAATGGAGAAGAAGAAAGTAAAAAAAAAAAAAAAAGAAAAGAAAAGAAAGAAAGAAACTTAGAAGACTGGCCCAGGGCACTCAATATGTGGACAACAGAAATTGCAGAAAGAGAAAAACACAAAAAAGAGAGGAGATGTCAATTAAAAATTGAAGACAATTCCCAGAACTGAAGAATGGATACTTCCATGTTGAAAAGTATCTCCAAAGTGCTCAGTGCATGGATGAAAACAGACCAGTATCAAGACACTGTCATGAAATATCAGAACCCTGGAGAAAAAGAGGAGATCCTCCACCTTCCAAAGGGGAAAAGACATTCCATACAGAGCACCAGCAATCAGGATGCCTTTGGACTTCTCAGTAACAGCACTAAAAAGAAATAATCCTCAACTAGAATTATTTATAATAGTGATAGCGAAATTCCAATGGTATTCATAATATGCCAGGTACTGTTCTTTTTAAAAATAAAATTTTAAAAGATTTATTTATTTATTTATTTATTTATTTATTTATTTATTTATTTAAAAGAGAGAGGAGGGAGGAGAAGAGGGAGAGGAGAGAAACCTTAAGCAGATTCCTCGCTGAGTGTGGAGCCCAACTCACGACTGGATCTCAAGACCCATGAGATCATGACCTGAGTGGAAACCAAGAGTTGGACACTTAGCCAACTCAGCCACCCAGTTTCCTTTACATGCCAGGAACTGTTCTAGGAGTTTTTATTTTATTTATTATTCATTTTTTAAAGATTTAAGTATTTATTCATAAGAGACACTGAGAGAGGCAGAGACATAGGTAGAGGGAGCCCGAGGTGGGACTCCATCCCAGGACCCTGGGATCACGGCCTGAGCCAAAGGCAGATGCTCAACCACTGAGCCACCCAGGTGCCCTCTAGGAGTTTTTAAAATACATTCTGTACCCAGTCAAATTATTAAGGGTGAAAGTAGAACAAAGATGTTTGCAGACACGTAAGATCTCAAAATGTCGCTTCCCACATCCTCTTTCCCAAGAAACTAGTGGAATAGGTGCTCCACAGAAAGGATGGAGTAAATCAGTCCCCAGGGGAATCTCTAGGAAGCCTGAAGAAGATCCCAGGTTGAGCAGGGGGAGCTGCCTGAGAAGCTCCCAAAGCCTAAGCTCCAGTTCTACACTTCCACGGGGCCCTGTGAGTGCTGGGAGTTGCAGAGGGTTCTAGGTGGGCAGGAGAAGCCAAACTATAATCAGAAATCCTTTCTGCTAGATTGCCTGATGAGATCTCAGAAGAAAAAGTCCTGAGTCTCCAGGGGATATGAGGCTCCAGGATTTATTGGCTTATCAATCTAAATAAATTATACCTAATTTTGTATGCTTTTTTTTTAGGACCTCCAGATTGTATAAACTTTAAACCCTACAAAATCCAGATGTTTCCCTGCCTAGAATGCTAACTGTTCACCAGGTGTATAGAGAAAATACTCCAGATCGGAATAGAAAGAAGACTCTGAGAACAGTTTCCTCAAGGAGATGGACTTGACTGAATATGTGAAGTAGTAGGAGATAGAGCTGTGCCTCCAGGACCCACTTCCAGGAAGGGCTTGCTGCCTATCTGCAGGGAGTCTGGACAGCGCACCACTGCCAGCTGCCAGCTCCTTCAGGGCGCCCCCGATGCAGAGCCGCCTTGCCCAAGATGGCATCCTTCCCTGAGGCCACCCCCACACTGTGACTGGCAGGTCTAAGGGCCTGAGCATGTCAGCCGGCCTCCAGACCCTCTGAGGGGAAACACTTGCTCCAAGGCTCCCTGCCAGGCTTGCGGGGGGGGGGGGGGGGGGGGGGGGCTTTGCTAGGCCTCACTGAACTTCCATTTCTTCCTCTGCCCAACTCTGCTTCCACCCACTTCCTTTGATCCCTAATAAACATCTCTAACTCCCCATCCACCTCTAGAGATACCAACCTGAGACACTGATGTATGGGAACAGTTTGGGAAGACATTTGGATAACTGGTGGAGAGTGGGATACATACAAACTAAGCAAGTGACGAAACAGGACAATTATTAACTCTGGGGAAAGCAAACAGCTGTACGAGAAAGGAAAAGTAGGGGCACCGGGGTGGCTCAGCCAGAGGGCCATCTAACTTGTGGTTTCGCCTCAGGTCATGATCTCTGAGTTGTGGACTCCAATTCCCTCTCTGTGTTCCCCCCACCAACACCCCCCCCCCCCCCCGGTCTGGGCTCCAGGCTCAGTGGGAAATCTGCTTCTTTCCCTCTCTCTCCCTCTCCCTCTGCCTCCCCCTACTTGCACCCTCTCTCTCAAATGAATGAATGAATGAATGAATGAATGAATGAATGAAAAATAATCATAACTTACATATAATAGTGTGCACAGTAACTACTCAACCAACCAAAATTATGTTAGCAGTTTGGGGAGACAGGATTATGTGTATGTGGGGCAGGTGATGGGGAAAGAGTTAAAACTTTATCTTCCTCAGTAGAAAATCAAGAGATAGTGCTTAAAACTGACACATCAAGAAATGGCAAAACAAGCATGCTACTTAGAGGTGATGGAGATAAATGTAAAATACAGTCAGCTGAAAATTGAAAATAGGTGCTTCTGGAAAAGTGGAAATAGGAGGAAGTGGGTGATGGACTGCCTCCCGTTTTTTGGTGGGGTTTTTTTTTTTAAAGATTTATTTATTTATGATAGACATAGAGAGAAAGAGAGGCAGAGATACAGGAGGAGGGAGAAGCAGGCTCCATGCCGGGAGCCTGATGCGGGACTCGATCCCAGGACTCCAGGATCGCGCCCTGGGCCAAAGGCAGGCGCCAAACCGCTGAGCCACCCAGGGATCCCCTGCCTCCTGTTTTTGTAGAAAGCCTTGTAATATTTGTTATTTCTTTAAACCATGTATATGTATAGCTTTCATTTAAAAAAAAGAATCTTGGGACGCCTGGGTGGCTCAGCGGTTGAGCATCTGCCTTCAGTTCAGGGCGTGATCCTGGAATCCTGGGATCAAGTCCCACATGGGGCTCCCTGCATGGAGCCTGCTTCTCCTTCTGCCTGTGTCTCTGCCTCTCTCTCTCTCTTTCTCTCTCTCCGTGTGTGTGTGTCTCTCTCTGTCTCTCATGAATAAATAGATAAAATCTTAAAAAAAAAAAAAAAAAGAATCTTAGGGGCACCTGGCTGGCTCAGTCCATGGAGCGTGCCACTCTTGTCTCAGCATGGTGAGTTTGAACCCTACATTGGGTGTAGAGATCACTTAAATAAAATAAACTTTAAAAATGGATTAAAAAAATAAAAAATAAAAAAGAATATAAGCTTCCTGATGGCAAGGACCCATGAGAATCTTCTTACTATAAAATCTCGAGCTCAAAAAGTATTTGTTGTTTGAATAATTAGAAGTCATCCCCCTACTTGAGACTCAAAATGACTCCCCATAGGGCACAGCACTGAGAACACAGTGCTTGCTGGGGGTCCTGGGTGGCTCAGTCGGTGGGGCATCTGACTTCAGCTCAGGTCAGTATCTCGGGGTTCTGGGATCAAGCTCTGTGTCCAGCTCCATGCTCAGTGGGGAGACTGCTTCTCCTTCTCCCCCCATCCCCTCCCCACCTCATGCTATCACTCTGTCTCAGATAAATAAACAAAATCTTAAAAAAAAAAAAAAAAAGATCACAGTGCTTGTGATGCCTCCAGGAACTACAGGCGGGATCTGGCATCTGCACACTCCTCTCCCTGACTCTTCCTCATGGATCTTTCAGATGCTCACATGCACATGTCCCTCCAGCCTCAGGAACTTTGCACATGCTATTCCTCCTACCTGAAAAGCTCTTCACCACCATCACCTAGTTCTTTCCCCACAAATTGGCTCCCACAAATTGGTTAGATTTCACTCCAAATGTCACTTCCTCCAGGAGCTCCTCCCCATCTCCTGTATCCCTGTCTTCATCAGCCTAAGGGGGCCACGGTGGGGCTATCCCAGGATCTGAAAGGACCTTATAGACCATATTAAGGCATTCACCCTTTTTTTTTTTTTTTAGATTTATTTTATTTGAAAGAGAGAGAGCACACATGGGGCAGAGGTGGGGCAGAGAGAGAGGGAGAAAAAATCTCAAGCATACTCTGCGCTGAGCATGGAGCCTGGTGTGGGGCTCAAGCTCATGACCCTGAGAACATGACCTAAGCAGAAATCAAGAGTTGATGCTCAACTGAAGAAGCCACCCAGGCACCCCCAAGCATTTACTCTTTATGCAGAAAAGAATGAGATGCTAGCCAAGAAAGATAAGATCAGATATGCTGGTAGGTCTGAGACTCAGAAAGAATTATGAAAAGCAGCAAGCCCCTTACTTGGGACATGCTGTCCCTTGCTCAACAAAAAATGGCTTCATTCTACTTTCCCCGGGCTCCTCGGGTAATTTCCTGTGGTAGTTCTCCAGAGTTCGGTATGATTACCATTGGGGGTTCTAGGGATGACTTTAATGATATGTGGTCAAATTTTTTTTCAGGGACACTTGGGTGGCTCAGACACTCACTTGAGTGTCTGCCTCAGGCTCAGGTCATAATCCCAGGGTCCTAGGATCAAGCCCCGAATTGGGCTCCCCATAGGGAGCCTGCTTCTCCCTCTGCCTGTGTCTCTGCCTCTCTGTCTCTCTTAAAATAAAGTCACAAGCACTGTGAATAAATAAATAAAATCTTTAAAAAAAATAAAAGTAAAGTCTGGACTTTGTGTAATAATAATAATAGACCAACGTGGGTTCATTAATTGTAACAAATGCATCACTGTGGTGTGGGATGTTGATAGCAGGTATGAATGTGGGGGGGGGGGTAGTTGTGGGGACACTCCACACCTTTTGCTCAATTTTATGTGAACTAAAATCGTTCTTTAAAAAAGAAAATTAAAAAGCCAAGGCTCAGAAATTCAATCATTAGCTAGCTGTGTGACTTTGGATGAATCACTTGACCTCTCTGAACCTCAAATTCCTCATTTGTTAAATACGAACGTCTGTTGAATAGCCTACCCTTAGAGGGCTGTGGTGAGAATTTAATATGATCTTGCATATAAAAGTACTCTGTGAGTGCATAGCATAGAGTAAGCCCTCCTTAAATGTTGCCTGCTATTTTCATGAGCCTGGGAGCCACAAATTTGAAAAGGTTTCTCTTATTTTAATTATTCATTAAAAAAAAAGATTTTTATTTATTCCTGAGAGATACAGAGAGAGACACAGGCAGAGGGAGAAGCAGGCTCCCTGCGGGGAGCCTAATGCAGGACTCCATCCCAGAACCCAGGATCACCACCTCAGCCAAAGGCAGATTCTCAACCACTGGACCACCCAGCTGCCCCTTAATTATTCATTTTTGTGTGTCTTTCACACAGCAGGCACTTAGGACAAGCTGGTTGGGTGGCGGTGGCATCGCTGCCTTTGGGAAGGATCGCTCTCAATCACAGGAGCTGGATGCAGGGTGTTCACACCCAAGTCCCACGCAGTCCTGAGCAGGATGCAGTGGCTGAAGGAGTGCCAGGGCAACCTCAACTCCCTTCCCAGAACCCGGGTCGGGAGGGGCGAGATCTAGAAAGCGGGTCTCCCCGACCCCGGCCTGCCCCTGCGTCGCCAAGGTCTGTTTCCCCAGCCCTGAGGAGTCCCCGGGTGCCAGGCAGGCGCTGCTCCCTGCGGCCACACGGTGGCGGCACAGAGCCGAGCTCCCCATACCTGGGAGGCGCTGGAGAGGCAGCGCCCCATCAGTTGGGCCTCCCGGGCCCCGATCCCCACCTCAGCCAGCACAGGTCTTGGCATCCCTGGTAAGAGAGCCACTGGGCCCGAGTACACCTCAATAACTCCCGCTGGGCCCTGGATTCCAGATCGCGGGTCGGACACCCCCAGCTCACTCGCTCCGCCCGGACCGGCGCACCGTGGGCCGCCCATCCCGCGCAGCGCACCTTGCGGGCACCGGGCCAACCCAGGCTCAGGCTCGGGCCGCGAGCCGGCGGGGCCCAACTGCGCGGGCTGGAGGAACGAGGAGGCCGTGGGCTCGACCTCGCGGCCCTCACTGCCTGGCCCCGGACCTCTCCATCCTCTGCTTCCGCCTCCGGGCCTGCTGCTTCTCGGAGCTTCTCAGAACGCCCTCGCTGCCCACCCTCCGGACGGGGGGCCCGGGCACTGGCAAGGACGGGCACAGCCGGGCAGGCCCGGGGGAACCGGAGGGAGCACGCGCGGGCACGTGCGGGGGCGGGGCCTCGGCGGGGGCGGGGCCTCGGCGGGGCGGGGCCTCGGCGGGGCGGGGCCTCGGCGGGGCGGGGCCTCGGCGGGGCGGGGCCTCGGCGGGGGCGGGGCGGGCTCAGGTTCCCGCGGGCCGCAGAGTCCGCGAGGCGCGCGCAGGGTGCCGGGAGCGGGAACTATGCGGAAATGAGGCGCGGGGTCGGAGGGGCAGGCGCCGGACGCGGGCGCGGGGCCGGGGTCTCCGGGGGGATTTGAGGGAGCTCCGGGCCGAGGAAACCTGGGCGCTGGACGGCTCGGCCCCGGCGCTGACTGGGCCTGGGGGGTCCGCGGGCGACGAGGGCCGGAGGGGGCGTGGAGGAGGCGGGAACCCCGCCCACGTTCCGGGCCGGGTTCTGGGAACCCACCAGGATATCCTGGGACTTCAATCCAGGGGCTCGATCTGGAGGCGACGGTTTCACGGAGGCCGCTGACCGGGGGCCGCCGGCGTGTCCCCGCACTCCCCTCCCCTGCGTTGCAGGAACTGCTCGGGCCGGCCCCCGAGTGTGTGAGGGCTCGGCGGCTCCCTCCCTCCCCACGCCGAGGCGCGGGTCCCTGCCCTGAGAACCCGCGGAGCCCTCCCTCTCCTCCAGTTTCAACCAGGTTGCGGGAGGACGGGGCCTCGGGCCACGGGAAGCTCGGCGGGCGCCGGGGCCTCCTCTGCTCCCGCCTTCTTCGCGCTCTCCTCGGCGGAGGTTTCGTGCGCTCCCCGTCGGCGGGCGGGCGGCGGCCACCTCCTCCAGCTCCTTTCCGTTGCAGCCTTTGCGAGGGAGGACTTTGGCTGAGGCGGACTTTGAGGGCTGAAGACACGGTGCGGCTGTTGCCCCCCGCTCCCCACCGAGTCGCGGGCTGGAGCGGAGTCCGCAGGACTGTGGTGCGGCGTCCTGGAGTCCTCGGCTTGCGGCCAGGCTTGGGCCTGAGAAACACGCCGGGAAACCCTGCCCATTTGCCCCCCCCCACCCTAAATGTTTTATATAAAAGAAATTCATGCGTCTTATTAAAAAATTAAACCTTACGAAAATATAGATTTAAGAAAATGAAAAGCCCTCATCTCCACTGCTGAGATGTTGAGTATCCTTACACCTTTTCTGTTTATTTACATCCTTAACGTATAAAAATATACATAAAGGAAGGGCTCATGCTGCCCATACAGTTTTGCAACTTGCTCTTCTATGGACAATTTTTTTTCCCGTGTCATTATACGGACATTTTTAATGAGTTCATAGTATTTCAGAATATGGGTATCCCATAATTCAGTTAGCCCTCTAATGATAAACATTCAGTTTATGCCTATTTTTAGAATAATCTTTGTGTTATTTCAAATTACAAATATTTGCTCCTTGTAAAAACTTTTATTTAAAAACATTTTTAGGGCAGCCGGGGTGGCTCAGCAGTTTAGTGTTCGGGCTCCCTACATGGAGCCTGCTTCTGCCCTCTGCCTGTGTCTCTGCCTCCCTCTCTCTGTGTCTCTATGAATAAATAAATAAAATCTTTTAAAAAAAACATTAAAAAATTATTTCTTTATTTGAGGGTATGTGTCCATTTGCCCAAGCAGGGGGAGGGGCAGAGGGAGAGAGAGAATCCCAACTGACTCCCTGCTGAGGGGGGAAGCAGGAGGCAGGTCTTAATCTCAGGACCGTGAGATCATAACCTGAGCTGAAATCAAGAGTTGACCTGCTAAACCCACCGAGCCTCCCAGGCAACCTTCAATGTAAAAATTTTTAAATAAAATATTGGTAAATGCCAAAAATGGTAGTAAAGACAAAATGAGGTTCACCGTATTCCTACCGGGTAGCAAACTCCTTAATTTGTAAGCTACACTTTACAGAAAAGTTACTATATGCCAGATATATGCTAAGTTATTCATGGAACAGCAATCTAAGGGTTGGAGAAATCTCTCCTGTGAGGTTTGCCCAAGATCACACAACTAGAAAGTTCCAAGCCAGGACCTGAGCCCAACTTTACCTGATTCCAAAGCTCTGCTGGTCTCTTACTAGTAACATTTGGGTGTATTTCCTTTCAATATTTTTTTCTATGCAACAGGACAAAAATACTCACATGTAATTATTTATGGCTTTTCCTCTCTCCCAGACTTAGTTCTAAGGAGTCTTTGTAAGGAGGGCAGAGAGGAACAGATCTCAGTAGAGGAGTGGAGCGACCTGGAGAAATTTCCTCCTTGGAGAAATTTCCTCCTAGTCACACTCTGGAAAAGCTGCAACTAAGAGATGGGAGGGGATTGAGCTGGCAAAATTTGGGTGGCCAGGAATTTGGGGGAAAAAAAGGAGAGGTTTGGGGGGCTACTCTGATAGCATGGAACTTTGAGGAAGAGAGATGTTGGAGATTTTGAGATGTACTGTGTAATCCCTTTGAAGTGTCCTCCTTTGGTAAAGACTTTTGTTTTCTGGGGTGCCTGGGTGGCTCAAATCGGTTAAGCAGATGACTCAGTTTCAGCTCAGGTCATGATCTCAGGGTCTTGGGATCAAGCCCCACTTCAGGCTCCCCACTCAGCAGGGAGTCTGCTTGAGACTTCCCTCGCTCTCTGCCACCCCCTCCCCCTGCCACCCCTCCCCCCAATCTTGCAGATACTTGCTCTCTCTCTCTCTCAAATAAATAAGTAAAATCTTAAAAAAAAAAAAAAAAAGACTTGTTTTCTGACAGTGCTTTTTGGAGTTTGATCAATTTCTTTGGTTGAGGAGGGAACAAAAAAGCCCAGCTTTATTTTGGTTCACATACAGTTTGTATGATATATGTATATATTTTATTTACATGAACAGGATAGCTTTCCTGCCCTTGCCCTTCATTTGGGATGTCCTGCCTCTCCCCCTGTCTTTCTCTATTTCCCTCATCCTCTAAGGCCCACTTCTTTGCAAATCCCTCACTATAGACCAGGTAAGGGCAAGCGACTGGCGCCCCTACTGGTGACTTGGTAGTTCATCTTTTTAAAATATTTTATTGGTTTATTTGAGGGAGAGCGTGAGTGGGGCCAGGCAGAGTGGAGGGACAAGCAGACTCCCTGCTGAGCAGGGAGCCCAACATGGGGCTCCATCCTAGGACCCCAAGATCATAACCAGAGCTCAGTGAGCTGCTTAACCAACTAAGCCACCCAGATACCCCGACCTGGTAATTCATATTAAGTGACAATTTTGCCACCAGTGGAATCTCTTTGATTAAAAGAAACTGTGTGATCCAGCAATTGCGCTACTTTTCATTTACCCAAAGGATAGAAAATACAGATTCGAGGCGTACATGCATCCCAATGTTTACAGCAGCATTATCAACAATAGTCAAACTATGGGAGAGCCCAAATGTCCACCGGCTGATGAATGGATAAAGGAGAGGTGGTATACACACACATATACACGCACAAACACACATACACACAATGGATTATGACTCAGCCATCAAAAAGAATGAAATCTTGCCATTTGCAATAACATGGTTGGAGTATAGTAAGTGAAGTAAATCAGTCAGAGATAGACAAGTACCATATGATCTCATTCATTTGTGGAATTTAAGAAGGAAAACAGATGAACATATGTGAAGGGGGGAAAAAGAGAGAGGGAAACAAACCATAACAGACTCTTAATGATAGAGAACAAATTGAGGGTTGATGAAGGGATGTGGGTGGGGCATAGGCTAGATGTGTGATGGATATTAAGGAGGGCACTTGTGATGAGCACTGGGTATTGAATATAAGTAATGAATCACTGAATTCTACTCTAGAAACCGTAGTGCACTATATGTTAACTAACAAAATTTAAATTAAAAAAAAAAAAAGAAACTGTGTGGGTTTGGTGGTTTTCTATATCTTCTGGTGTCAAGCAAAGTACCGTGCACCAGTTATCAATCCCAAGAGAGTAGAGTACTGTGCACCTGTTACAAATCCCAGGGGAGAACTCTAAACCTTTCTAACCCATCTCGTCTTGGTATTTGAGCCGCCAAAGAAAACACATGCAGTCAAGCATTGGATGGAACAATGCTTTGCTCACATAGAGAAGAGTGAGATCACCTTCAGTCTTGGGCACTGGTCTCCTATGGCCAGCAGATCTCTCACAGTTGTGGATACAGGGCAATTTGCCTACATGTTCACTCTTCTTGTTCTGTGGTGGAAGGACCTCATCGCCTTCCAGAGAACTGATAGAGCAATGGAGTTGGCCAGATGCTATATGATGCACACACTCTAAGAAGAAACAAAAGAATACTCACTGCACTTAAGACAAGGAAAGATAATACCACACAAGGTGATATACCCAGCACAAGCTGTATGGGCTCTTTGTCTCTTCGTTGGGAAGTGTTCCAGGCCTAGACTGCATTCTTATGCAGCTGAGTGGGGATCAAAAGACTACAAGCATGATATTGCCTTTCTCAACACTTGGCTAGCATGACTCTTATTTCCCTCTTTGCTTTTGCTGCTAAGAAGCTCAGAACTTTTCTATTTCTTCATCTGTATTTTCTCTTTGCCCCAATTTTCTTAACTATTTATTTCTAGTCTTTAAAAAAAAACAAAAACCTCTCTATTAGGGCACCGAGGTGGCTTAGTTGGTTAAGCATCTGCCTTGGGCTCAGGTCATGATCTCAGGGTTCTGGGATTAAGTTCCACCTGGGGCTCCCTGCTCAATGCGGAGTCTGCTTCTCCCTCTCCCTCTGCCTTGCCCCCACCCCCCGCTTGTGCTCTTTGTCTATCGAACAAATAAATAAAATCTTTATAAAATATTTTATTTATTTATTTATTTATTTATTTATTTATTTATTTAATTTATGAGAGACACAGAGAGAGAGAGGCAGAGACATAGGCAGAGGGAGAATCAGGCTTCATGTAGGGAAGCCTGATCTGGGACTCAATCCTGGGATGTCAGGATCACGCCCTGAGCCAAAAGCAGACGCTGAACCACTGAGCCACCCAGGCATCCCAATAAATAAAATCTTTAAAAAAAAACCAAAAACCTTTCTAATACAGAACACTTCAAACATGCATAAAAGTAGAGAGAATATAATAAATTATCCCCTGTCTTCAATAATTATCAATGTTTTGCCAACCTTGTTTTAATTACCTCTCCACTTTTCCCTCTCTCTGGAGTATTGTAAAGCAAATCCCAGACATCATATCATTTCGCCCAAATTATTTCAGCATATATCTTTAACAGATAGGGCTTTTTCAAACATAACTATCATACCTAACAAAACTAATATAGATTCCCCAAAATCACTTAATGCCTATTTCCTGTTCAAATTTCTTTAATAGTTGGGCAGCCTGGGTGGCTTAGTGGTTTAGCGCCCCCTTCAGTCCAGGGCCTGATCCTGGAGGCCCGGATCGAATTCCGCGTTGGGCTCCCTGCATAGAGCCTGCTCCTCCTTCTGCCTGTGTCTCTGCCTCTCTCTCTCTCTCTCTGTGTCTCTCATGAATAAGTAAATAAAATCTTTAAAAAAGATTTCTTTAATAGTTGATTTATTCCAATCAGGATTCAAATAAGGTTCACACATTTCATTTTTCTCTTAAGTAATTTTTATTTTTTTAAATATTTTATTTATCTATTCATGAGAGACACAGAGAGAGAGAGGCAGAGACACAGGCAGAGGGAGAAGCAGGCTCCATGCAGGGAGCCTGATGTGGGACTCGATCCCCGGGACCCCAGGATCACCCCCTGGGCCAAAGGCAGGTGCTAAACTGCTGAGCCACCCAGGGATCCCCCTCCTTTTTGTTTTCCATGCTATTTATTTGTAAAAGGAATCAGAGCATTTGTCCTGTAAAGTCTCCCAAGTCACAGAAGTTTTCGCTGATTGCTTCCTTAATAGTGTAGTTTAACTTGTTCTTCTGTCACTTGTATTTCAGTAAACTGAAAGTTAGATCTAGCAGCTTGATTAGATTAGGTTTAATGATTTTGGCAAGAATAACTTACTGGCAATGGTGCTGTGTACTTATTAGGTCACATCTGGAGGCATATAATATTTAGTTGAAACATTTTTATTGATTGAACTGTCAGTCAGGCACTTGGCCTGATGCCTTGATTATAAAATTCCCCGTCGTGGGATGCCTGGGTGGCTCAGCGGTTGAGAGCCTGCCTTTGGCCCAGGGCATGATCCTGGAGTCCTGGGATCAAGTCCCACATCGGGCTCTTTGCGTGGAGCCTGCTTCTCCCTCTGTCTGTGTCTCTCCTCTCTCTCTCTCTCTCTCTTTCTCTCTGTCATGAATAAATAAATAAAATATTAAAAAAATAAAATAAAATTCCCCATCAACATTTTATCTATTAGTTTTAGCGTCTACATATGATCCATCATTTCATTAGATGTTACAAAAAGGTAATTTTCCTTTTTAAAAATATTTTATTTAGGGACATCTGGGTGGCTCAGCGGTTGAGCATCTGCCTTCAGCTCAGGGTGTGATTCCGGAGTCCCAGGATCAAGTCCCACATCAGGCTTCCTGAATGGAGCCTGCTTCTCCCTCTGCCTATGTCTCTGTCTCTCTCTGTGACTCTCATGAATAAATAAAATCTTTAAAATAAATAAATAAAATATTTTATTTACTTAAAAAGATTTATTCACCTTTGAGAAATAGAGGGGGAGGGACAAGAGGGAGAGGGAGAATCTTAAGCAGACTCCCCACTGAGCGGGATGCTGGGTGAATCTCATTCTTGGAGGTCATGGCCTGAGCCCAAACAAAGAATCAGATGCCCAACCAACTATACCAGCCAGGCACCGTAAGTATTTATTTATTTTTTAAATTAATTAATTAATTAATTTTTTTTTATTTTTAATTTTTTTATTTATTTGTGATAGTCACAGAGAGAGAATGAGGCAGAGACACAGGCAGAGGGAGAAGCAGGCTCCATGCACCGGGAGCCCGACGTGGGATTCGATCCCGGGTCTCCAGGATCGCGCCCTGGGCCAAAGGCAGGCGCCAAACCGCTGCGCCACCCAGGGATCCCCAATTAATTAATTTTTAAAAGATTTTATTTATTTATTCATGACAGACACAGAGAGCCAGAGGGAGAAGCAGTCTCCATGCAGGGAGCCCGACGTGGGACTCGATCCCGAGTCTCCAGGATCACACCCGGGGCTGAAGGCGGCACTAAACCACTAAGCCACCAGGGCTGCCCTATTTATTTTTTTAATAGATTTTATTTATTTATTCTTGAGAGACACAGAGAGAGGCAGAGACATAGGAAGAGGGAGAAGCAGGCTCCCTGTGAGGAGCTCAATGTGAGACTTGATCCCACTTTGGGATCATGACCTGAGCCAAAGGTAGATGCTCAACCAATGAGCTACCCAGGGCGCCATTTAAATAATCTCTATACCTAAAGTGGGGCTCAAATTCATGACCTGGAGATCAAGAGTCTCTCTGTGGACTGAGCCAGCCAGGTGCCCCAAAAGGTTATTTCTAACTCTGTCGTTCTTTTTTGCATTCAATAGTTGAAATTCTTCCATAAAGAACTTTTTGTCATTCATTATTTAATGTTTCTGAAATACAGTGCATATAAGAAAGACAGGATAAATGCTCAATTTCTCTTATGTATGTTTATAATTTGCCTGAACTCCTTTGTGGAACAAGATGTGAAGAAAAGGCAGGCAGAACAGTGTGTGGAAAGAGCACAGGCCATGGACTCAGCATCCTGACTCCATCATTTATTACCTGTATGACCTGGGGCAATACCTCTGAATTTCAGTTTCCTTACTTGCAAGTTGGGGATACTAATCTCCAACTTCCCCAAATCTTTAGTAGAATAATTTCCAGGCTGAGATCATGCAAGTCCTTATACCCAAAATATAATGTATTCATTCTGCAAAATTTAGAGGATGCAGATAAACACAAAGAAGGGACTACGAGCCTTGTGAAAAGCATCTACCACATGCCTGGCATACAGCAGGTATTTTTATTTAAAAAACATTTTTTAAGTAAACTGTATGCCCAAGGTGAGGCTTGAATCCACAACCCCAAGATCAAGAGTTGTATGCTTGACCTATTGAGCCAGGCACCCCCATATAGCAGGGTTTATTTTTTTAAGATTTGTTTATTTATTTATTTTTTTAAAGATTTTATTTATTTATTGGAGAGAGAGCGAGAGCTGGGAGGGGGTGGGTAGAGAGGAAAGAAGAGGCATAAGCAGACTCTGGCTGAGCACAGAGCCTAACAAGGGGGCCCAATCCCAGGACCCTGAGATCATGACCTGAACCAAAGTCAAACACTTAACTGGCTGAGCCACCCAGGTGCCCCAAGATTTATTTATTTTTTAGAGAGCATGAGAGAGAATGAGCATGAATCAGGAGGAGCAGGGGGAGAGGGAGAGGGAGAGAAACTCAAGCAGATTCCCTGCTGAGCACAGAGCCTGACACAAGCTCCATCTCACGACCCTCAGATCACCTGAATGGAAACCAAGAGTCAGACACAAATGACTGAGCCATCAAGGTGCCCCTAGCAGGTAGTTCTGATAATTCAGTTTTGCTTCTCTGTGTCAATATCTTCCTAGAAGAGAGTAAATTCTTTTTTTTTTTTTAAGATTTTATTTATTCATGAGAGACAGAGAAAGAGAGAGAGGCAGAGACACAGGCAGAAAGAGAAACAAGCCCCATGCAGGGAGCCCGACGTGGAACTCGATCCCAGGTCTCCAGGAATCAGGCCATGGGCTGAAGGCAGCACTAAACCGCTGAGCCATTGGGCTGCCCAGAGAGTAAATTAAATCAGGGGGTGCCTATAGCCTTAGCCCAAGAAAATCTCAGCAAGAGCAAGGGAGGGGGTTGCAGGGAGGGAGCAGGGACCAGATTCCTCTGGTCTTAGGTCAAGAGCTAGTGAACTAAAGCTAAGCATATCTGCCACAAATTTGCAGTGAGATCCTGGGAACGTCATTCGACCTCCCCGTATATAGTTTCTCACCTGTAAGATAGAAGTTGTTGACCTTAAGAGTTGCTGGGAGTTGTTTGTGTGGATGTGGGCATGCCCATCTCAGTGCCAGCCATGGGGAGGTGCTCAGAGGAATGAGTGTTAGCTGGATCTGAGTCTAGGAAGTTCCCTTTCTGGGCTTCCCTTATAAGTAAAGTCACTCACAATGGCTCTGTGGGGTCTGGCTCAGAGCCCAGCTTTGTCATAAAAGTGCTATGTGAGTTGGGTGAGCCACCTCATTTTTGGAGCCTAGATTCCTCCACTTGTGAAATGGCCAGCTTAGAGGTCCAAATCCAGATGCCCCAGGAGCAGGCAGGTAACAAGACAGTGAAGTAGGTGAAGAGTTGATACAATAGGGGGTGGTAGGGGCTGTGGCTACCTAATGAGCCTTCCTAATTTAAGAAGGGCTGCCACTCATCCTGCTGATGGTTACAAATCAGGAATGTGAGCCCAGGTTACCAGACTTTTAAAGAAGCTGGAGGGGTTCCTGGTGGCTAATTTGGTTAGGTGTCTGACTCTTGAGCTCAGGGTCGTAAGCTGGGTGTGAAGTCAAAGAAAGAGAGAGAGAGAAGGGGAGGAAGGAAGGAAGGAAGGAAGGAAGGAAGGAAGAAGAAGGAAGGAAGGAAGGAAGGAAGGAAGGAAGGAAGGAAGGGAGGAAGGAAGGAAAAGGAAAGAAAAGAAAGCAAGTAAGCAAGCTGGAAAGCTGTATATTTAATTTAAATTAAAGCAATGGCAAGTTATCGGAGTTATTTAGCAACCTGTGTGGACCAAACAAATATAAAGCGAGGTTAAGAGAATGGACTCCAAAGTAAGAGACATTTGTGTGCCAACTTTACCACTTAATAACTGTGTGTCCTTGAACAAATCATTTAGCCTGTCTGTGCCTCACTTTTCTTATCTGTAAAATGAGGATAATTATTGCACTTGCTTCACATGCTGTGAGGGTTAGATAAGCAAAGATGGGAGTAGGGTGAGGTTAAAGAGCCATAAACTTGGGTGTAAGATTTAAGGGGTAACCAAAAAACACGGCAATCAAGATAACCAATATTTTCATGCAATATTTTTAAAAGTAGGGCTGCCTGGGTGGCTCAGTTGGTTAAGCATCTGACTCCGGCTCAGGTCATGATCTGAGTCCCGGGATGGAGCCCCAAGTTGGGTTCCACTCTCAGAAGGCAGCTTGCTTCTCCCTCTCCCTCTGTCACTCCCCCTGCTTATGTTCTCTTTCAAATAAATAAAATCTTAAAAAAATAAAAATAAAAAAATTTAAAAATAAAGTCAAAAGTAGGGGGGCCTGGGTAGCTCCGTTAGTTAGGTTCCAACTCTTGGTTTTGGCTCAGGTCATGATCTCATGGGTCATAGGATAGAGCCCCAGGTCAGGCTCTGCACTTAGTGGGAGTCTACGTGGGGATTCTCTCCCTCTACCTATTCTCTCTCTCCCTTTCAAATAAATAAATCCTCTAAAAAAAGTCAAAAGTAATTCAAGAAATATTATGATGAAGAAAATATTGATATTTTAAATAAAGATAGGATCTGAACTAGTACCTGCATGACTGGGCCTCACTCACTTTACCCTAATACCAGCCCTATGGGAGCCTGTCTTCATTTTTTTTTTTTTTAATTTAAAAAAATTTTTAAATTTATTTAATTTTTTTCTGTCTTCATTTTTAAAGTGAGATGACACACAAGGAAACACTTCCAGGCCCAGTGTTTCAAGGGTAAGAGAGAGAGAGCATTGGACTTTGTTCACTGCCATGCTCCCAGCACCCATAATAGTGCTCACCCAGGGTAGGGTATTAATAAATATTTGTTGAATGTCAGAGACAGAGAGAGAAATAAAACATGTCTAACCTCAGAACAAGGCCTGGCACCAAGGAGGTGCTCAATAAAATAATAATGATGATGATAATTGAGAAGATAATGCCATTGTGGGTTTTAATCTGTCTTCAGGTCAATGGTGAACCTAGTATATTTGATACTCAGAATGGATCATCTTTTTAACCACAACATGACAGAATTATCTTCAATAATAATTGTGAAATAAAACTAATAGTGGCCAGAAAAGAAACACAGGAAAAATGTCCTTGTATTGACTTCATATACACACTCAGACCAACCAAAATTCAAAAAAAAAAAAAAAAATTACAACACAAACGGGAAAAAAAGTAACGGACCAATATATTTTAGTTACTATTTATTTATTTATTTATTTATTTATTTATTTATTTATTTATTTTACAAAAAGGAACACGTACACACATACACAAGAAAAGGTGTCTCCAAAAGAGGCAGCAGGGCAGGGTTCAGAGAATGATTTGCACAAAGAATGAGAGAATTGCTATAACTCAAGTTTTGTTCCTTCATTTTTTTTTATAATCACTGTACTATCGTTGTTGATTTCAAATCTGCTTAAATGCAGGGATATGGGGACCTGAACGCCCCAAAGTGAGCTCCAATAATCCTGACCTGCTGTGAACTCTCAGATTGAAGGCATATGTTGGGGATCAATTGTGTAGTTGGGAGTTCCCCAAATTAGCCTCCATGTGGCATATATTATTTATTAAAGGTTAGGTAATATAAATGTACCAATTTGAAGCCTACATATATATTCTTAAAATTCATAATAATCACAGCAATTATTTAGAACTTAGACCAACAGAGAAAGATCTCTTGAGGAGGGAGGATTTTATCACTGACATTGTTTAGAATTGCCAGGGCATGGTGATAATAAAAAGCAGACCTGCCCAGTTTCATTAATGTTTTTAAATTCTCCACAGACAATGCACGCCTTATTTCTTGCACACAGAGGATTTGCCACCACCCTTACCTGATTCACCTCAGCCCCAGGCTACCACTTCTCGATGGCTAGCTAAAACAATCCCAAAGGCCCTTTCAAAGCTGACACTCTACTACTTTCTAATTCTGGATCTGCAAGCTATTTCAAGCCATGTGACCCTGGGTAATTCAGGTAATTTCTCTAAGTCTCAATTTCCCCGTCTGTGAAATGGGAACAATAACCCCAAGCCCATGCCTTATCCCTGTAAGGGCTCCATGAGGTAGTGTGGGATAAGACTTTTTATAAAGAGGGAGGCACTGCATGTAGGTGGCAGTTACACATGCGGCAGGCCTAGATGACAAAGGTGATGTCCCTCTGAAGTCATATAGAAGTTGTTCTTGTGGGGCATTTGGTGGTTCAGGGGTTTGAGTGTCCAACTCTTGGTTTCAGCTAAGGTCATGATCTCAGGGTTGGATCAGCATGGAGTCTGCTTGAGATTCTCCCCCTCTGCCCCTCCCCCTACTCATGATCTCTCTCTCTCTCTCTCTCTCTCTCTCTCAAATAAATAAAATCTTAAAGAAGAAGAAGAAGAAGAAGAAGAAGAAGAAGAAGAAGAAGAAGAAGAAGAAGAAGAAGAAGAAGAAGAAGAAGAAGAAGAAGTTGAAGTTGAAGAAGAAGAAGAAGTTGTTGTTCTTGAATTGAGGATCCGGGATAGGGAAAGGGGATCCAGTGGGTGCTGGACTTTGCAAATCACTGAGCGTGACTATTTCCTTTCAGGAAATGGCTAGCTCCTCTTGGCCCAGAGGCAGGGAACTGATGGCAATGACCCCAGCTTCTCTGCTGCTGTGATGGAGCCCAGCTGGATGAAGCATTTCCCTTCCAGGGGTAGATGGCAGAGGCAGAAGCTGGGTATGAGGAAAATGCTGATGCCAATTGGCTCCTGTCTTTAGAAGAATCTTGAAATTAGCTTACCTGCTTGTTTAACTGTCTCTCCAAAGAGAATGGAAGTTCCTAGAGCAGAGGTTGACAAACTTTTTTTCTCAAGAGCCATCTAGTAAACATTTCAGGCTTTCCAGACCATATGGTTTGTGTTGCAACTACTCAACTCTGTTGTTGTAGCGCAAAGCAGCCCTAGACTACACGTAAACGGAGCATGGCTGTGTGCCAATAAAACTTTATTTGTGGATACTGAAATTTGAATTTCATATATTTTTCACATGTCATAAATATTCTTCTTTTGATGTTCTCACTCTTTTAAAGATGTAAAAACCATTCTTAGCTCACAGGCGTACAAAAATAGTAGGTCAGATTTGGCCCACGGGCCATAATTCACCCACCCCTATCCTACAGGGTAGCAACCCTCTCGGTCTACTCCTTTACTGCATCCCCAGAGGCCGCAACAGGGCCCAGCACATAGCTGGTACCTGATAAATATCTACTGATGACCAACCGCTTTCTCTTTTGTCCCTTGACCTTCGATTCCTTTTCCATCCTCTCTAATTAATAGCAGCAAGCTTCTGCCTCACCCCCAAGCTCCAGGGCAGGGAGGAGCACCCTGACCAATTTTCCAGCAGTCTGGGGACTGTCCCACCTGCACGCTCCTGTTCCTTTTCTTCCTTTCTGACAACCCCATCTCTGGCCTCATTCTTTACCAGCCTTGTGATCACAGTCATGGGAGTGCCTTTAAACCAAAGCCTCTTCTCACATCTTCATGTCACACCAATGGAGAACCCATGTAGTGACTCTCCAAGTCCCAGCCTCCTGCCCTCTCCTCCTGTGCAGGGGGAAGAATTAGGAGGGAAGGGAAATGAGCTATGATTGTTACTTGCCATTTCTCTTGAGCACCTATCATGTGCCAGGCACCACACAGATATTTTATTGCCTGATCTAACTTGATACAGCCACCCCTTGTTTACAGATGCAGAAACTGAGGCTTCCTGGGGTTAACTAAATGCTCGGAGTCACATAGCTAGGAAGTGGCAGAGTCGGGATTAAAGCCCAGGTTGGTGTGGCTCCATTCAAAAGTATGTTTTGAGGGCTTGCCATATGCCAGAGGTATCCAGGGATACAGCAGTAAACAAAACAGACAAGTCCTGCCTCATCGAACTTTATTCTACTGGGAGAAATAAACAAGAGCAAACAGGTAAATAGGCAGTATGATTGCTGGTAGGGAGGCAATCCCAGGAGTATGATAACATAGGTAGGTGATGCCATTGATGGGGCGCTATTTTAGATAGGGCCAGTTCTCCCTGAAGAGGTGACATTTGAGCAGAGGTGTGAATGAAGTAAGGGAGTGAACTCTGAGAGCCAGAAAAAGAACATTCCACGGGAAGGGGACAGCAGGAGCAAAAGCCTGAGGTGGGAGCTACCTAGCATGTCAGAGAGCAGTAAGGATGCCTGGTGGCAGAAAGGCAGTGAGTGAATGGTAGGAGAGATGTCCTGGGGAGCAGGGAGCGGGCTCCCATGGGGCTTTGCAGGCCCAGCAAAATCTACAGATTTTATTTGAAATGTGATAGAGGAACCATGGGAGGGTTTCAAGCAGGGGAGTGATGCCACCCCCAACCCCTAGGCCTCGATGAAGCTGACTAGCGACTGCACCCCCTTCCTCACCTAGTCACCACTACCCACTGTCTGCACTCTGTGAACCCCTGTGCCCCCTTCTGGGCTTACAGTATAGTGAAGTGATTAAGAACACTGGCTTGGAGTCCGAGAGATCTGGGTTCTCAGCCCAGCCTGCAATGCTTACCAGCTAGCTGTATGACCACAGGCAATCCTGCCCCTTGATAAGCCTCAGTTTTCTCATCTGAAAAATGGGGACAATGATTTTTATCTCATGGTGGTATTGGGATGATTTGATGACCTCTTGTTTATAAAACAACTCCAAGCAGGCCAGATTGTATTCTCTCAGTAAGCCCTCATAGTTGGTGATTATTATTTAAATACTTAGCCAAGCTATGGCATTTTGTAATTGCTTGTTATAGATGACAGCCGTTATGATTATCCCTCTCATCGTGTTCTACCTGTTGCCAGGAAACACGTGTGCCAAGACCCTCCTCTACTGAAAGGCTAAGAAAGAATGATGGCAGATCCTCTCCAGAGGCAATGTCCTGTGCTCTTGAACATTTATAGCAAGCACATGCCCAGGCTGCATTAGAGAGACCCAAAACTTAGCCCTCGGCCCCTGTCAGTTCAGCCCCACGCCAGAAAATCTCTTTAACAGGATACAAAATAATAACTTCACTTGTGTCCAGCAAAGCCCTTTCATGAGTCATTCATTTAACAAACACCTCAAGTGACCGCCCAGAACAGCCTGTTCTAACCCCATCATTATTATTATTATTATATTATTAATAACTAGCATTTACCCGCTACTCATGGGGTTAGATTGCCTGAGTCTGAGTCCCAGAGTTACCATTTCATACCTAGATGATGTTGGAATATCACTTAGCCTCTTTGATCAGGCAGTGTGCCAGGCAGTGTGTCAGGTGCCAGGAAGACAACAAAGAACCAAGGTGGGACTCCTGCCCTCTCAGAGCTTACTGTGCAATTGAAGAGCCAGATTTTTTTTTAAGATTTTATTTATTCATGAGAGACACAGAGAGAGAGAGAGGCAGAGACATAGGCAGAGGGAGAAGCAGGCTCAATGCAGGGAGCCCAATGTGGGACTCGATCCTGGGACTCCGGGATCACGCCCTGGGCCAAAGGGAGGTGCTCAACTGCTGAGCCACCCAGGCATCCCAAAGAGCCAGGTGTTAATCAAATAATCACAGAAACACAGGTAAAGGTACAATCTTGGGAATTATCCATTGCTAGGAGAGTGTATAACAAAGAGATAAAGGAAGTTGTCCTGTTGGAAGTGAATGTGGAAATAAGCTGGTTTGAGGAAGAGGGAAGACAGTTTCAAGTACAAGGAGCAGTTCAAAGGCCCTGTGGCAGGAGAACTGAAGGAAGGTCAGTGTGGCTGGAGCCTAGAGGGAAATGGGGGAAACTGTGAGCTGATGCTATAGCAGGATCACTGCCTTATAGGTGATTTTTGGTCTCCACAGCTCTCTGCTGAGTGGCAGCTACCACTACAGCACAGACAAGCCAGCTGACCTGCCCAAGCTGGACAGGCAGGGTTCAGGTGTCCTCTGGGCTCCCATTTCCCAGCATGACCCACCACTGCCTTTCCAATACCCTCGGGAGAGAGGACATAGGAAGTGAAACTTATTCATAGGAACGCACAGTCACTACTCAGTCCTTGAGATGATGCACTTGATAGGGAACCCTTTCCTATGAGAAGGGAAAGGAAGAGGGCCAGGGACCCCAGGAAAGGGGGCAGATGGATTGTGCCTGATTTCCCCTCACTTCCTCTACTCCTGCTCATCTCCCCCATCTCCCTCTCTCAGTCTTTTGCCCTAATGCTCTGGAGTCTCTTCCTGTCTCACTTCAAGCCGGCTTGCAGCCAGATATTTGGCACCTGTGTGATATCTGTTCCATACCCCAGGTAGGATCACTAGATTTAGCAAATCAAAATACAGGATGCCCAGTTAAATTTGAATTTCAGATAAACAGCAATAGTTTCTTAGTCTAAGTAAGTCCACATATTACAATGCTAGCCCTGAGCAGCAGGGGTCGGGGCATTGCAAACTGGTTCCAGGCAACCAAGTTGGCTGATACTAACACTGATGTCAATAATGGTTGCCACCTCTGGTCCAAGCTGGTTTAGCTCCCACCTTTTCTCATCAGGGAGGCAGAGAGGGAGTGAACAAGAGAACAAAGTTTGGGCCCACATTGCCAGGGTTGTCTCTCAGCTCTGCCATTTCCCAGCTGTGTAACCTCAGAAAATGGGATGCTTAATTTCTCTGTCCTCAGTTTCCTCATCTGTGCACTGGAGATAGTAACAGCGCCTACCTCATAATGTTGTAAGGATTCCATGAGTTTATACAGGTAAAGTGCTTAGAACAGTGCCTGGTCCCTAGTAAGTACTGGGTGTGTGTTGGCTGTAATTCTTTATGTAATCACACCAGACTGAATGTAAACTCCATGAGAGCAGGGGCTATTTTGTTTATTGTTCTATCCTCAGCATCTAGAAGCAGTCCAGGTACACAATATATCCTCAGGAAGAGGGTCTGGCATGTAATATGTAGGGATAAATGTTTACTGAATTAAAATGAACAGAGAGGTGCCTGGGTGGCTCAGTACATTGGACAACTGATTCTTGATTTTGGCTCAGGTCATGGTCTTGGGGTCCTAGATTGAGCTCTGTGTCAGGCTCTGTGCTCAGTGGGGAGTCTGCTAGGGGATTCTCTCCCTCTTCTTCTGCCCCTCTCCCTGCTCACATGCACTTTGGCTCTCAAATAAATAAATAAGTCTTTTAAAAAACGGGGTACACCTGGGTGGCTCAGTCAGTTAAGCATTTGCCTTCAGCTCAGGTCATGATGCCAGGGTCCTGGGAGCTAGCCCCACAAGGGGCTCCCTGCTCAGTGGGGAGTCCACTTCTTCCTCTCCCTACCCCCCACTCATGCTCTCTCTCACTCACTTACTTTCCCTCTTAAATGAATAAATACAATCTTTTTAAAATAAAATAAAATATAAAAATAAAATAAAAGTAGTGCTCGGGATAGACCCAAAGGATTTGGATTATAATTCTTTCACAGATAAGGAAACTGGTTTAGAGATATACAATGAGTTAGGTTCCCAATGTTGAGGAGGTAGTAGAGCTAGGATTCAAATAAAGTTTTGTTGGGTTCTTGGGGGAATCCCTGGGTGGCTCAGCAGTTTAGCACCTGCCTTCAGCCCAGGGTGTGATCCTGGAGTCCCGGGATTGAGTCCCACATCGGGCTCCCTGCATTGAGCCTGCTTCTCTCTCTCTCTTATGAATAAATAAATAAAATATTAAAAAAAAAAAAAGATTTGTCGGGTTCTGGATCACCTGGCTGGCTCAGTCCACACAGCATGTGAGACTTGATCTCAGGGTTGTGAGTTCAATCCCCATGCTGGGCATAGAGCCTATTTAAAAAAAAAATTTGACGGAGGGACGCCTGGGTAGCTCAATGGGTTAAGCATCAGACTCTTGATTTGGCTCAGGTCATGATCTAAGGGATGTGGGATTCAGCCCCAAATACGGCTCTGTGATAAGCAGGGTGTCTGTACCCCTCTCATAAATAAATAAATAAATAAATCTGTTAAAAATTTTTTGTTGGGTTCCAGTCTTTTCCACTGAAAACTCAATTCACTTGCTACTCTGGGAAAGTCGTGGAATAAGGGGAGCATCTGGATTTAGGAGAAGGCCTCACACACTTTGATTTCTTAAAAGTCCCAATCTGCACTTGACCAGCTGGGTGACCTTGGGTAAATCACCTCATCCTTGGGAGGCTGTTTTATGATTGTAAACTAGGTGGTGGGAATTTAAAGAAATCACAGGTTGATGGAACTGGTTCACAGAAGATTGTTTTTGATGGAAAGAAACAATCCTTTCCATCCCCCTGCCTTAAGATTTATTTATTTATTTACTTATTTATTTGAGTGGGGGAGGGGCAGTGGGGAGAGAGTCTTACCAGAGGCAGGGCTCAATCCCACTACCCTGAGATCACCACCTGAGCCAAAACCAAGAGTCCCACACTTAATCGACTGTGCCACTTAGGCGCCCCAACCATCCCCCTGCCCTTGGAACAGCTCTGCAGATAACTGGCCATTCTGCGCCACCCATGAACCCTGCAAGCCCATCCCCCCACTGCCCCACCTGTGAATAAGTCTCACCACACCTGGAGCCCTAATACCTCTTTAGGTGGAGGCTGAATCTCTCCAAGCGGAATCTTTCTCCATGGCCTTTAACTCCAAGTGGAGCCCAAGTGTCCCTCAACCCTGGGAGTCTGGTCCCTGCCCTCCTCAGAGGGGGCACAAACACAAATCAACCCAGAGCTGGGCCTGAAGTTGCAGAGATTGTGGGGAGACCTGGGTGGAAAACAGCCCCCTCTAGGACAGATGACCAAAAAATGTGTATTAAGAAATCACTCTGGGGGCGCTGTGGGTCCTGATGGTGGCAACAGAAGAATGAGTAGGAACCTACCTGGAGCTGGGGCGCTAACATCCTCAGGGATCTCTAGGGCCTCTGAGGGGAGGGCCCGAGGGCGGGGGCGGGGGGTGGTTAAGTTCCTTTCCAGCCTCTGCCTGGGTCGGGCCGGGGCCTTGGGTGTGAGTGCGCGCGTGGGGAGGGGAGGGAGGGAGGCGGGAGGAAGGGGCTAAAGGAACTGGGGGCTTCCCTCCCAGAGGAGGAAGAAGGAATGGCTGGGGCGTGATTCCTAACGAGCAGATGAGGGGAAAGCGACGACCCCGGCGCGGTCCGCACGGGGAGGCCCAGGTTCGGGAGGGAGGAGCCGGGAAGGCCTCTTCCCGGCGAGCAGAGCCCGGCCAGGGGCTCGCGGCGGAGGCGGGGCCTGCCGTCCGCGCGCCGGGGGCGGGGGTCCGCTCCGGGAAAGCCGCGCCGCGGGGGCTGGGGCGGGGCCTCGGCGGTCCCGCCCCCCGCGCAGGTAGCCAATGGGCGCGGCGGCGCCGGGTGACGGAGGGAGCCGAAGTGCGAGTGCCGCGGCGGCAGCGGCGGCGGACGGCCCGGCCCGAGCGCGGGGGTCTCGCGGAGGGCGCGGGGGCGCGGGGGCGCAGAGCCGGGGACCCCGGGACCCGGGAGGCGG
This sequence comes from Canis lupus familiaris, assembly GCF_011100685.1. Taxonomy (NCBI): domain Eukaryota; kingdom Metazoa; phylum Chordata; class Mammalia; order Carnivora; family Canidae; genus Canis; species Canis lupus. The sequence continues at coordinate 72,930,821 of NC_049223.1, read as the reverse complement.
CGCGGCCCGGGCCTCCGGAGGAGCGCAGGCGGCCCGGCGGCGGCGCGATGCCGCTCGCCCAGCTCAAGGAGCCCTGGCCGCTCATGGAGCTGGTGCCGCTGGACCCGGAGGTGAGTGAGCGGGGCGGGGGACGGGCGCCGGCGGCCGGCGAGCCTGGGTCCCCACGGGGGCGGGGCGGCTCGCGGCGCCGCTGCAGCCTGGCGGGCGCCCTCGAGGGCGCGAGTGCACTCCGATCTCTTGCCCTTCCTCGGCTCCACCCCCCGTGCCCCGGGTGTGAGTGCGTGCGTGAGGGACAGTTCCGCCAAGCGCCCAGGACCCCCTTAGCTCGGAGAGGGGGGTCCCGCGGGGCGCTGGGATCTGGCTGGTCTCGCCCCACACACCTACGACCTGTACCGGGAGCTGTCGGAGCGTCCTCTGTCAGCGCAGATGGGCAGGGCTGCGGTGCCAGATGTCTGGGATTCTACAGGAGACAAGGGTCATGGGAACCCCACGTCTCCTTGACGTCTCCCAGCGCCTTACCCCGAGAGCTCCCCGCTTCTCTGTTGCTGACCCTAGCAGGATTACCCCTCTCGGCACTTGGCAGTTGTGGAATATGGGGTGACACCACCCGTCTAGGGCTGAAACTCTTGGTTTTCCTTGCCCCAGGGCTAGGGCCAGAGGATACCTGTGTCCCCTACCCTAGGCTGTGGAGAAGAGACAGGGGAAGAGCCCTTAGACCTTGTGAAGATTATCCCAGGAGACAGAGAGGACCTTGGTGCCTGCCTCCTTTCTTGTGAGCCCTCCCATAGGAAGGGTTGGGCCCCTGGGGCATTTGGCCTCTGCCACCTTGCCTCTCCCAGAAGCAGCTTCTGCCCTCTTCTGAGGATTCTGTGGTGCCAGGCCCTAGGATGCAGAAGGCCAGCTCTTCCTGTGCCCATTGACCCCCAGGGTCAAGGTCAAGAACCTGAACCAGCAGATTAGGAAAAGTTTCTCCTCAGCCTCGTGCTGGGAAGAAGGCAGATGAAACTCCAATTCTCCAGGGGTGTGTGTGGGGGGTATAGTGGGAGAGTGTGAAGACCTCAGTGAGCCCCGGGGGCCAAAGGTGGTTTTTCTCCTGGCTTGGTCCCTAGCCCCTGCCTACCTCCCCTCCTCTGCCTTCTCTTACCTGAGGCAACCGCCAAGTCCCCTGCCTCTCAGGGCCATAGGTTGGGATCAGAGGACCCTGGATCCCCAGCACCCAGGGTGTGCTACCCCTTTAAAGGGATGGTCATAGCTGACACTGGCTATTGGAGGGTGGGCGCGGCAGGATTAGGTAACCAACCTGAAGGTGCAATTTGGAGTAAATTGCTCTGGGATCCCTGCCATGGGGTTTTTACAGGCCCTGCACGACTCTCTCGGAGGTTCTCTCGCTGACTCACCCTCTGAGGTGAGGAACACTGCCCTCTGCAGTAACCCCCCCTCCTGCCACCTCCCGGCAGGCCTGGGGCATAAGGGCCTGGTTGGAGGGGCGCTCCGAGGTGGATTCCTTTGCCCTGGCATGCCCCTGTGACTTAGGCCTCCCTAGAGGAAGGTAGGCTGGAAGGACTTAACCCAAGGACTTACCTTGGGTTATACTGGTAGGAAGGGCAGACACCCTGGAGCTTGATTCCCAGCACAGGGCACTACTTCCTGCTTCCCTTTGGGGAGTCCTGGGGCAGGGGACCAGGTTTCAACAGGAAACTCAACTCAGTTTTGAATACTATTGCACCTGAATTCTGTGAGAGGAGAAGGCTAGTCCATTTCCTTGGATTGGGGGCGTCGTGATTTCTCAGAGCTTCACCTTGGAAACGCTGTGTGACCCTCAGCTGGTCCTTAGCCTCTCTGCATCTCTGTTCCTCCAGTGGCCAGTGCTGGGTTCTAGCTTCATGCTTCCTGGGCCTGAGAGGTGCAGAGCCCTGGGTACTGCTGCCTCTTCCCCCCTCCTCCACTCCATGGAAGTGCCAGGCGACTGGGTGTTATTGTTTGGGTAATAGGAGCCACGGGGCAGCCGGGGCCGCTGGTTGGGCTGTTCTCACCGGAGAACAGGGCCTCGCTGTTCTTAGCCCGGGTGATATGTAAGCGATACAGTAGCCTGACCCGCCAGTATGGGCGCTGCCACCGGCTCCTGGCTGGGGAGGAGGTAGGCAAGGGGCTGCTGGGGGCATTTGGCAGAGGCTTGGGATCTGGACTGCCCTGCCCTCCTCATGACGCTGCTGAAAATGGGCTGCTGGGAGGCAGGGCCTGGCCCAGGTGGAAGTGTGGGTGAGGACTCTGTCCAGGCCTTCCCTGGCCCTGCTGAAAGCAGTCACCTTCTCCTTAGCTCAGCCCTGCCATGTATAGAACTTTCCTATGTGCCACCTACCCTGCCTCACCTGTGTTACCTTATTAAAATAATTCTCAAAACAACTTCTCAAAGTAGGGATTATTGGGGTGCCTGGCTGGCTCAGTCAGTAAAGCATGCAACCCTTGATCTAAGGGTATTGAGTTCAAGCCCCATGTTAGGTGAGGAGCCTCTTTAAAAAAAAAGATTATTGGGGTGCCCGGGTGGCTCAATTGGTTAAGGATCTGCTCCGCCTCATGTCAGGATCTCAGGGTCCTGGGATGGAGTCCCACATTGGTCTCCCTGCTCACGGAGGATTCTCCTCCCCCTCTGCGCCTCCCCCACTCATGCTCTTCATCTCTCTCTCTCTGAAATAAAATCTTTTTTAAAAAGGGATTATTACCCCCATTTCGTATGGAACAGCTGAACTCAGGAGAACTGGCCTTTGAATTAACGTCAGAGACAGGGTAGGAGTCCAGATCTCACGCTGTCTTCTACTGAGTTGGGGGGTTGGGGCTCAAGGATGGGCAAAGGCTGGGATCAAACTGGCCCAGGTGGAAGGTACTCCAGGAGAGGCTCCGGATGTTGGCAGACTCTCCTTGTCTTGCAGGGCCTCTGTCCAGCCTTTTCGGAGGGCTGGTGGTGCCAGCCAGCCCTGGCACCTGGCCCCCAGCCTCCAGCAGTGTGCAGGGCTGCCAGTGCTGGGCTCTGACCCCAGCTCCTGGGGCTGCTTCCTGCCCATGAGGCACGTGCTGCCTTTGTCCATCTGCTGCCTGGCTTCTCCAGACGCTGCCCTGAGCCTCTCTTCTCAAGACAGAGCTGCTTGGGTGGGAAGGAAGAATGCCTTTTGGAATCCATCTCTGACCTCTGAGTAGGGGGCATGGTGGTCTGGGGGCTCTAGGCAGCTGTCCTATGAGCAGTGCTCTCTGAGGAAGAGCGAGAAGAGTGGGAGAGGCCAGAGGGCCCTTCCTATACCAGCCTTTTTAGACAAGGTCTTTCACTCAGTATTCTGTAAGGTCAGCATCATTGTCCCCTTGCATTCATTCATTTATTCATTCATTCAGCAAATATTTATTGAGTACTTATCATGTGACAAGTACTATGCCAAGCAGCAGTGCAGCTGTAAACAAGACAGACCCAGCTTCATGGTACAGATGAGAAAACTGAGGGTCAGAGACGTGATGGGATAGACCCAAGGTCAGAGTGCGTGGCCGGCAGAGCTGGGATTAGCAGCCATGTCTGTGGCCGCAGAACTGTGTTCTTTTGACCTTCCTGTCCAACAGTCAGGCCAGAGGGCACGTGGACCCTGCCTTCCCAAGACCCTCGCTCTGAGGGGATGCTCACCTATGGTCTCTTTACACTGGCAGTCCTTTCTTCAGGGTTGTGCCTCCCTTTCTAGAAACTTGTTGTGCATCAGCTCTTACAGGCATGCAGTTCCATGAGGATGGCACCCAGGCCAGAGACCCTGGGACTGGAGGCAGCCAAACGGCCTGTGGGGTCCCCTGAATCATCCACAATCCTGCTCAGTAAGCCCACACCTCTGGGTGCATCCAAGGCCTCCTCCCCTCCCTCACTGAGGACTTAGGCTTGCAGCCATATGACTTTGGGCTATGGCCCCGTGTCCCATCACCTGCTAGCTGAGGGACCTCAGGTAAGTCCCTTAGCTCTGAGCCTCATCTGAAAAATAGAAGTACTGAACCTCCCCTGGTCTTGCTCTCTTTGCTGAGCTGGGCTTTTGTGTGATAGTCTGTGTGCTGGACCATGAGCTGGGTGCTAGGGAAATGATGATGGACAAGCTTCTTTCTGAGTTAACCTGTGGTTTGGTCGGTGCTGTCAGGGCCCAGAGGAGGGAGGAGAAGACTTACGCTTTGTGAACAGAGGAGAAGATGTTGGAAGTGAGTCCTGAAAGAAGGCCAGAAGTTTGCCAAAGTGACAAGGCAGGAGGGGGGTTCTTGGTAGAAGGAGCCACCATATAGATGCTTGAGGATATGAAACAAGCTAGTCTGTTCAGGGTCCCAGGTCATGTGGTTAAGCTCAAGAATAGGACTCAGTATTAATAATGGCTATTGTTTGTGGACCAGTTGTGTGCCAGGTATAGATATTTATCGGTGCTATTTTCTTTGCTTCTTGTAGCCACTCAATGAGATACATTACTTTTATCTCCATTTCACTGATGAGGAAACTGGAGCCCTCCAGGAATGAAGTAACCCCAGGGTCATGCAGTGGTAGAAGCCAAAATTTGAACCCAGAAGGTCAGGTTCTAGAACCCACACCTTAATCACCTGTGTTGGGTAGTTGGGGGTGATGGCCTTAGATGCCAAACCAAGGAGCTGGGACTTTATTCTGAGGCAGTGGGACGCCATGGTAGGGTCTGGAGCCTAGTGCGTGGAAGATTCTCAGTAACGAGTGAGTGAGCGAGAGAGTTGATTACTCAATGCAAGAATCATGCAATTCTCAATGCAAGAATCACTCAATGCAAGTTGAGTTTTAGGAAGGATGCGGGCTCGGGGTGGGGAGGGGTGCTAGTATGCATGTAGGGTGTTGTGACCATCTGTAGGAATTATAGCAAGAGTCTAGAATGCTGGGTGAACTCTGGATATAAATGCATCATGTTCCCTATTGCTTGCTCCCCGGTCCTGATCAACCCAGCCCTCTCCGCAGGTTGCTGGGAGATGACAGCATGTATATGTATGTGTGTGTGGAGGGGCCTGCAGAACAATGCCCTCTGGGGAGGATTAGGGGCATTAAAGGGGCTCAGGGGGCAGGATGTGCTGCAAGCAGTAGGGAGGAGCTGCTCCAGGGGCAGGGAGATTATGTAATGGGCAGAGCACAGCTGTGCTTGCTTCTGCCAAGCAAAGCCACAGCTGCCCTGTGGACCCGGCCCCTGGCTCCAAAGTCCTGACCTGCCCTAGGCTGGGTCTTGCTAACTGTAGGAGCCTCTCTCTGCCTCACCACTCTTGCTGTGCTAGGAGGGGTGGGGACAGCTCCTTCCTTGCTTCCCAAGGCCTGGTTACTCACCTCATATCACACAGGAAAGGGATGGGCTGGGTTTGGTATACCCTTGAGGGCAAAGTGTAGGGGCTGGAAAAAGTAGGACTGCCTAGCAATGGGCCCCAGTGGCCGCCTCTCTACAGGTAGTTCCCCTGCTGAGGTGTGGGCTGCTCTTCCTCAGACCTTTTTATTGATTGATTGATTGACTGATTGCCTCCTGGGTATCAGAGACCAGATATTGAATATCCACTTGCCAGTTGAATGACCTTAGATGCCATCACTATGCCTCTCTGAGCCTCAGTCTCTTCTTCTGCCAAATGGGAACAGGGCCTACCTCTCAGGTCAGGAGGATTTAATGGTGCCACAGGTGTGAGGCACCGAGCCCAGTGCCTGACATGTGGCAGGGGCTCAGAAGAGAGCAGCTGTTAGCACCAAGTCCTAATCTCTGTCCTCCCCCTTTATTAGAAAGGGCAGGCCTCTGTGTCCCTGGGTGTGACCAGTGGCACGGTGAAGGAATGCAGGGGCACCGTGTGGCAGCAGCGGTTCTGCCTGGCAGGGGTAGGGGAGGAGTCCCAGAATAGAGCAAGGATAGGGCAGCCGCTATCTCCAGGCTGGACACTTGCCCAGACTTGGTCTCCTTACATCCCTGCACCAATTCTGGGAAGTGGGTGTAACTCTCCTCACATTACAGATTGGGAGACTGAGACTTCGTGCAGTTGATTAGTTGGCCCAGTTTGTGTCCAACAGAGCTGGGAGCCACATATGCCCTTTCCTTCTCACTGGGAAGAGGTGGCATTTGAGCTCAATCTTCAAAGACGAGGGGTTTGCTAGGCAGAGAGCTTGAGGGAGGGAAGATTGGGACATGCTGGTGAGGGGCTGTTGCAGGAGGGCTTGAGACCTGCGCTCCCACAGTGAAAGTGGAGGTGGAGGGCTCTGACCTATGTGGCCTCCCTAGCCATGGGGACAGTGACAAGGTGGGGGGCATTCTGGCAGGGTCTGTTTTTGCTCTGTCCCACCCTCCTAAGATCTGATAATGTCCCCCAATCTCCTTTCTCTTTTCCAGAATGGACAGGCCCCAGGGGAAGAAGCTGGATTGCAGCCATCTAAGGTGAGGACCAAAGCAGGCATCCTGAGCAAGGGACCATTTGCATGGCTGTGAAGGGGGAGGAGGGAGGCACCCAGCTCAGCCTTCCTCTCTGCTCCCACCAAATCCTCACGGTGACCCTGTGCACAGAGACCACTTGTTCCAGTTTTCCTATTTTTTTCTTTCTTTTTAAAAGATCTTATTTATTTACTTTTTAAAGATTTTATTTATTTATTGGAGAGAGTGTGCACAAACAGGGGGAGGGGCAGAGAGAGAGGGAGAAGCAGACTCCCCACTGAGCACAGAGCCCACCGACATGGAATCCATGCCTGGCAGAGATCACAACCTGAGCTGAAGTCAGCTGCTTAACCGACTGAGCCACCCAGGTGCCCCTACAGATTTTATTTTTTTAAGTAATCTAAACACCAATTGTGAGGCTCCAACTTACATCCCCGGCATTGAGAGTTGCAGGCTCTACCGACTCAGCCAGCCAGGCGCCTCTCGACCTTCTTATTAGGCAAGGGGACTGTAGCCCGACAGGGTCAGGAGCAGAATCCAGGCTAGAACTCTGCTCATCACCCAGGCACTTCCTCGGTTTATTTCCTCATGGCAGCTGGACTAGCTGTAGGGAAAGGGCCGAAGGGGTGATGGGAGAGGCTCAGGTCAGCTGGGCTTGACGAGGCCCTGGAATCTTCTGGGTCTAACCAGGGCCCAGTGCCTGGCATGTGGCACTCTGGCCTATTCTCGGGGTTCCCACCTCCTAGCCCTAGACTGGTTCCCTCAGCCCTACCGTCTTTGCTTTCCTTGGGTGCCTCCCTTGAGCCATTCTCAGGCCCTGTTGTTGGTTTTGTGTGTTGACAAAAGCACCAGGGGCTGGGTGACAGTCAGGTGACCTTGGGTGGGTCTTTTGTTCCTTATGGGCCTGGGCTTTCTCATCTCTCCCTTGGGAAAGGCCACGCCCAGTTTTCAGAATCTGTGAGGCCCCAGAGCTGCTGACCACAGGGTGGGGGGCTCGGGAAGCTGCCTAGGAAGGACAGGACGGGGGTTCTTGGGTTCTGGCTGTAGAGCCGACCTGCATTCGAGTCCTGGCTCCATCCTCACTATTTGGCCAGAGGTGTTCTCCCTTCTGAGTCTCAGCTTCCTCATCTGTAAAAGGAGGATGACAATGCCTACGTCACAGGAGTGATGCAAAGGACAGAGGAGGTAGTCACTGCCTGGCACGCAGTACGTCAGCACCAGCAATATGAAGACCCTGGTGTGTTACTCTGCTTCAGTTCATTCCGTAGCCATACCTGCTAGACCTGGGTCAGCCTGGGCACTGGACTTGCCATAAACTTGACCTTTGAAATAGACCCAGGGCTAGTCCTGATGTTTGCCTTGTCTCTGCTTCCTAAGATAAGGGAGCTAAGTTGGCTGGGCAGGGCAAGGTGAGATAAGTAGGCTCCTACCCCTCTTCTGATGGTTACTTTGGCCACCTTGGCCAACAGAGGCCAGACCAGGTGGTAGAGACTGGGTCCCTTGGTTTGTCTGGGCCCCTTGTCTGGAGAATCTCCTTCCACAAAGTAGCTGCCTCTAGTTGCCTAGTAACAAAATGAAGGGACTCAAGGAAAAGCCAGGATGTTCACATCTTGGGGTTCAAGTTCTGGGGGTTGCAGAGGAACTTACAGCTTTGAGAGAGCAGGTGATAAGTATAGCTTCTCACCTCAGGGGCTAGAGAGGATTGCTCGGAAAGGGCAGGAGCTTACTGAGGCAGTAAGATCAAACCTACATTTGATCTCAAGCCTATGACCCCTGCTCTTGAGCAGAAGACCCTGGGATGGGAAGGGACATAAGGCTGGAGATCGATGGGCTAGGAGAGCCTTGAATGCCACATTAAGGAAGAGAAAGAGCTTAACCCTTACCGGGGACCACACCAGGAGCTTTGCGTTTAGTTTTCACAACACTGCTGATGTAGAGATTGTTACTATTCCTATTTTACAGATGAGATCATTGAGGTCCAAGGTCACATAGCTGGTGAGCAATGGAGTCAAGTCTTGCTTGACCACAGACACATACTTCTCCCAGACTAGAGAACACTGTGTGCTGCAGAGGGGGAGTATTGGGTCCCTGTGACCCCAGGTTGCACCATTTCTAGACACCTGTTTATCTATCTTTTCTGTTGCCCCCAGAACCTCACAGTATCCCCGGTGCCTATTTCAGGACTCAGCACACCAGGGGGCGCTCAGCCTGTGTCAGGACCTCATCGCTTTGTACAGTGGAATGAGCCTGGGGGCAAGGCCAGTTTATCCTTTGCTTTATCAGACTTTTGGTGTACCTTTCTATGGCACTGGGGGATCCTAAAATGAAGTCAGTACCCCCAGCCTCAGGTCACTCTCAGGCTTGAGGAGAGGGTGGAGGCAGGAAAGCTGTGTGGTGGGTGCTGTGATGGAGGAGAACATGACTATGGGCACAGAGAATCTCCATTCTGTGCCAGACCCCATATTGGGCAGAGAAATATATCACTTCCCAGGTGCCCCCCGTTTCTCCCGGTGACATGATAGGATGAGCATGTCCGGGGGAACTCAGCCAGGGGCATCTGCGCTCAAGGCTGAGCATGGACCAGATGGATGGTTACTGCTCTGTGTGGCAGAGGAAGAAGCGTTGTGGTGTGCTATAGGGCACCAGGCCACCTTCCCTGCAGAAGTGGCATTTGGCTAGGCCTCAAAAGGCAGGATTTGGCAGCCCCAGAGAGAAGTGGGCCTTCCGGGTGGAGAAGAGACAGGGAGGGGCACTTGGGAGTCAGGCATTATAAATGAGTTCAGAATCCCGCCCCATTCATTCTCATTTGCTGTAGAACCTTGGGCAGGTGCTTTGCTCCTCAGGTTCAGATGCTTTTCCTGTAAAAGAAGACTAGGGTCTGCCCCTCAGGGCCACCCGGAGGAGGGAATGTGATATGTATAAATTAAACAGTCCCACAAAGTTTGGTGTGGTTTTTTTTTTTTTTTTTTTTTTTTTTAATTTTATGTTTAAGTAATCTCTATACCCAGTGTGGAGCTCAAACTCACAATCCCGAAACCAAGAGTTGTCTGCTCCACTGACTGAGCCAGCCAGGCATATTACCCAAGTTTGGTGTTTAATGCTTGCTTATTTTATTCATTTTAGGCAGAAAGGAGCATTTGGGTTTTAGCAGCCATAGTATAGGCTGCGGTCTAGGGCAGGAGCTCCCCAGATACCTTCAGCACCCTAGCACACCTGGTGTCCTCAGACATCCTGGGGTTCCACTCACCCCCCTCCCTCCATGAGGATAGACCAGGCACCCCAGGCCCCATCCCCCGGCTATCTCCGGAGCTGGACCCCTTTGAAGCGCCTGCAGGTCTATTTTGAGAGCTGAGCGTCTCCCCCCTCCCCTCCTCTCTTCCTGTTTATGAAACCGTGATCCATCCCGGATCCCTCATACTCCCCTGGCTGAAGCACAAGCAGGATGTGACTATGGACTTCGGGGAGCCTTGGAAGCCTCAGGTGTTGGGGGGAACTTCCCTTGGACTGGCCAGGGTAGGCTGGCCCACCCTCCCCAGCCTTGGGGCCATGTGGCTGGGCCGTGTCCCCTTAGCCTGTCCAGAGGAGACTCAGCAGCAATAAGGTTGCCCATCCCATCCAGGGAGAAGTCCTGTTTACAATATCCCGTTGTCTCTGTGGCCCATTTTACTTGTAGCAACAACTTTCCGAGGGTGGAATATTTAGTTTTAACCTCTGTTTTACAGACTGGGAAATTGAGGCTCAGGCAGGGAAGGAAGTTTGCCTGGGAGCACTCAGCTAGTGAATGGACACTTCTTAACTTCCTACCCTGCACTCCTGGCCTCAGCCTCTTCTTCATGCTGGTTTCTCTCTCCATAAATTGTTTTTTTGCCCCTCCTTTCTTCCTGGCCAACTCCTGTCCATCCTCAGGGTTCAGCTGAACTGTCCTCTTTCTGGAAGCTACTGCCTCTGGGCGCCCATAGCTCCGTCACAGCCACTTGTGTTTTGTTATCATGTGTTTTCAGGAGCTGCCTGAGAGGAAGAGCCTGAGTCTTAACCTGTGCGCCTCCTAGTGTTGGCTCCTTCGGGCTTGGGGACACAGAGCAGGGGCCAGTTAGTTGTGGGGGACGTCCAAAGGGGAACAGGTTCTCCTGGAGGGCGGAAGGTGGTAATGAAGCACTGGCGTGTAGGCTTTGGAAGCAAACACTCCTTGATTTTGCTTTAGATGTCCCCTTTTCTAGCCACGTGGCCTTGAGCAAGTCACTTTATCTCTGAGTCTGGTTTTCCTGTCTCTGAAATGGAATGACAGTGTCTCGAAGCTAAGTCACAGGGCCTGCCAGAACTCACGCCAGTTGAGGTTGAAGGAAAGAATGGCCTTGCGCAATACATGCTTGGTTTATAAGGGGCACAGTTCTCATGGTCACTCGTGCCAGTCCTGGCTGAGGGCAGCAGGGATGCCCGGGACCCACGGGCCTCTGCTCACCTGCCCAGGGGGGGCACACTAGGAGACATCTCAGGGGCAACCTGTCCCACCAGAGGGAGCAGGCCTGGGAGGCCCTGCATATACTGCCAGCTGGGGAAGGGGCTGTCGGTGTCCGTTACAGCCGAGACTGGCAGCTGGGCTTGGGCTGCAGCTGGTAGAGGGAGGGCCAGGGTGGGGGGACCCTAGGGACCAGGGATCAGGCTGGGGGGCTCTGGGCTTCTCTCCCAGCTGCCTTGTGGGAGGAAGTAAATAAGAGGAAGTATCTATAAGGGAGAATAGGGCAGGACCAAGGGATGTGGTCTGGTGCCTGTCCTCCCCCACTCTTGCCACCAGAGGCCTCACAGCCCCAGCACATACCCTCGGTGAAGGCAGTTCTGAGCCCATTTCCTTCCTGTTGCCCCTTCCTGTACCCTGCTAGCTGCAGAGTCTTCCTTTGCTTCTGAGGGATTTGAGGATTTGTGGGGGGCCCAGCTGGCTCTGGACCAGAGAGCTTTAGGAACCCCCAAGCCCTCCTGCCTGCAGGAGCCAGGCGCAGTGAGTGGTCTGTCGAAGGTGGTGTTTTCACAACCGCCAGCAGGCCATCGTCAGACTATCGCTGCAGGCCCTTTGAGGACTGGAAGGGGAAGTCTCTGTGGACGTGGGGGCGTGTGTTTCCACATGTCTGTGGAAATGGTTTCCGATCATCAGCCTGTGTGTATTTGTGGGCGTGCCAGTTCCTGTGGGTGTACTGGTGTGACTGGTGCGGCGAGGCCACGTGGAAAGGGGCTGGGCCTGGTCAACTCCTGCCCCACCACTACCTGCTTCTCTCAGACTTCTGTGAGGTCCTTGCTAGGCCCTTTGGCCCCCTTCCCATCGCGGGGCCCACGACCGGCAGGCTTCCACAGGGCAGGGCCGGGTGTCATGGTGCCTGCTCTGTGGGCTGCCCTTTGGGGTTTGCATAGCCAAAGGAAGGTCACGATGGGGGGAAGGAGCTTCTGAACTCTGGGCTGGGACACTCAGAGACTGTGGCCTGGCTGACTTCTGCCCCACATTTTCTCAAGGGGATGTTTGCAGGTGCTGGGATGCCCAGTGTGTCACCACCTCATTATCTTGTGACTTTCATCCGTGTTCTAGTCTCCCCTCCTTAGGATCAGAGGAGGTGAGGAGGGCTCTCTCCTTGGGGTCCCCCTGGGGTCATGGGCTTGGGTCTATAATGTCCCCTCCTCAGCAGGGGAGCCTGACCCATCTTCTGTCCCTCCTCTCTGCAGAGGGGAAGTGAGAAGGAGGGGGTCAGGGACCCTGCCTTCTGGGCCAGGAAGGCTGAAAAAGCAGAAGTAGAGGAATAACGGGGCCCTTTGGCCACCGGCTTGAGCCCCACCATGCAGACCCCGGCAGATTTCCCCAGGGGTGAGAGAGACACACTCCCCTATCCCAGAAAGGTGAGCAGAGGGTTGGTCTGCCTCCAGCAATGTCTTGTCACCATGGCCTTGGGCAAGGAATGGGTTTGGGAGTGGCTCTGTCCCCTGGGGTTTCCGGGTGACTGCTTCTGTCCCCAGGGAGTGTTCTCAGACGCAGGCAAGCAGAGGCTCAAACCTCAGGGCGGGGTGGGCAAGGGTTGCTGTGTGGCCTTGGCTCACCTCAATCCCTATGTCCCACCCAGGGTTATGCTCAGGGGCCTGAAGAGCCTGTAGCTTCTTATGACTGTAGCTTTTGTGGCTCTCTGAGGTCCCCTGAAGATGGGGCCGTGTCTGTCGGGTCCTAGACCTAGAATGGGAAGTCCCTGGACTGATCCCGGTACTGAGGGAGGGGATGGGCTTGGATGGGCAGGGCATGGCTCTCGCTGACTTACCTGCTCACCCTTTCCTGGCACTTGAGGCCTGCTGACCCCATGCCAGGCAGTAACTAGGGGAAGGGTTTGAGTGTCACTGGCTCTGTCACTGGTCCATTCTCAGGCTGGGTGAGTCACGGTCCTCTGGCCCTTGGTTTCCTGTATCTGAAATGGGGATAACAGATTTGGGAAACCTGGATCAGAGTCAAAGCCATCAGACTGCATTCTCAGCCCACTGTGTTAGTCCTGGGGCCTCTCCAGGCCCTGGCATGGGATGAAACCTCAGAGGTGTGTCTGCCATGAATACTGGGCTGCTCTCTAAGATGCAGGATGTTTGCAGGTGATATCCCCTCACCTCTTCCCCCACCCCACCTCCCAGAAGACTAGCAAGAACCCAGAGCTCTGCCCTTGAGTTCCGGGCCTGGCTTTCTGTGCACTGGCCTGGGTATCTGTCAGTCTACTTGGGCCTTACTGACTGGCTTTCTCTTTCTGTGTCCCACCTGCCTCTGTTGTCGGGTTCCTGTCTCTTGCCACTTGATGAGTGCCTGTCTTCACCTGTTGGGTACATGTCACGTGTTGGGTGCCTGTTGGGTGGTGTCCCCTTCTGTCTCTGCCTGTTGAGTACATGTCCCCATCTGTCTCCACTTGTTGGATGCAAACCCCCATCTGCCTCTGCCTGTTGGGTCCCCATCTGTCTCTGCCTGTTGAGTTCACGTCCCCTTCTGTCTCTGCCTGTTGGATATATGCCCCATGCACCTCTACCTGTCAGGTATGAGTTCCCTCCTGCCTCTGTTTCGGTGGGTACATGTCCCCATCTGTCTCTGATCATTGGGTAAGTGTTCTTCCTACCTCCCTTTGCTGGGTATGTGTCCCTATCCATCCTTGCCTGGTGGGCATGTGTACCCTCCCACCTCTGCCTGTTGGATGCCTACCTTGGTCTGTCTTTACCTGTTGATGCCTGCCTCTATCTGTTGGGTGTCCCTCTTTATCTGCCTCTGCATGTTAGATGCCAGTCTTTGCCTGTTGGGTACCTGTCTCCCCCTCAGCAGCTGGAGTGGCATGGGGCTCTCCCTTTGTAGGCCCACAGGGAGGATGGGGGAAGGGGGAGGGCCGGAGGGCAGCACTCAGGCAACGGGGAGGGGGGCAAAAGAGAGGAAGGGAACGTGGTAAGATTGTAGGCCTGGAGCTGGGAAACCACAGGCCCTAAGTGATTGGCGGTGCTGAGCTGGGCCCAGCCCCCGCCCTCACCCTGCACATCCGCCTTGGGCCCGGCCACCTCGGAGGCAGCCCCGGACGCTGCCTGCTCCTGCCATGGTGCCTTGGCCCTGCCGGGCGAATGGAGCAGGATCCCAAGCCGCCCCGCCTGCGGCTCTGGGCCCTGCTCCCCTGGCTGCCCAGGAAGCAGCGGCCCAGGACCAGCCAGACCTCTTTGCCTGCCCCTGGCCCTGGCTCTGGCCCCAGGCGGGACTTGGTGAGTGTGCCCAGATGTGTGGTCCTGGCCCAGCTGTGGTCCTTGGAGCAGGTGCCTGGGCAGCTAGTTTGGCCTTAGTTGGCTTCCGGCTCTCCTAGCCCAGGCCTGGCCCTACTGGACAACTGGACCCTGCCCAGACTTGCTTCCTGGGGAAGTGAGGAAGCACTTCAGGGCTCCAGGGCAATCCCGGCAGATTGGAGGGAGGGCAGAAGGGTCCTAGAACAACTAGGACCAGCAACGGATTTTTAGAAAACTCCTAGAAGGAAGTTTCAAAGAGTGGATCATGGAGTCTCGGCCTTAGCTCCTGTCCACCCCTGACTGGCACTTACTGGGTTGGTGGGGGTGGTCTCTAGTGACTCTTGAGTGTCTGTGCATCTGAGCACTGTCCTTCTGGCCAAGGATCCTCTCATCCATTCTGACCCGGAACAAAAGCCTGGCTCTACCTCCCCGGTATGAGAATACACACTACTTCCTATTGTGGCAAAACTAACACCTTTGCAGCAGGGGGAGGGGAGTCCCACAGGCAGGACCTGGGCTGTGCCTGGGTATCCCTTTGGGTCTCACCAGGTCAGAGCAGCAGGGGCAGTAGGAGCAGTGCCTCCCCCTGACTCAGCACCTTGGTAGTTTGACCATCCCTGGCCCTTGAGGCCCTTTTGGTATTGATGAACCAGCAGGCTGGCCCCATCAGTATGGCCATCTGGTATGGCTAACAGGGCCCTGCCTCCAGGAGGAGTAGGCTAGGATGGGGACCATATTCCCTGCTCACCTGGATGGGACAACCATACTCACCAGCTCTGTTCCTCCATCAGGATGAGGGCGTCCTAAAGGAGATCTCCATCACGCACCATGTCAAGGCTGGCTCTGAGAAGGCCGACCCATCCCATTTTGAGCTGCTCAAGGTTCTGGGCCAGGGATCCTTTGGCAAAGTGAGTCCTGAGCCCAAACTGGGAGGGCAACTCATGTCAGAGGTGGGGGTTAGGGGTCACTTTGGGGTTCAGGATCAGAGGGCAAGGGTTGATGGGTCTGAGGGGAGGGCAGGAGGTCACTCTGGTACCCAGGGAGGCCCGAAGGTCAACCTAGGACTCTGGAAAATTAGAGGTCAACCTAGGACCCAGAGGATAGGAGCTGATAGGCTTAGTCCCCTCCCCAATTTCTCTGCTTTTTCCCATTGCCTTCTCAGGTCTTCCTAGTGCGGAAAATCACCCGACCTGATAGTGGGCACCTGTATGCCATGAAGGTACTAAAGAAGGCAACGCTGAAAGGTGAGTGAAGGTCACCTCCCCAAGCAGAGCCGAACTGGGCACAGGAGATGGGACTAGTGGGATGGGCAGGGTGCCAAGGGCTCTACTCTGGGCACTGCCGTGAGATGGGAGGGACACATGAAAGAGAGAGCCCTTCTTGGCCAGGGCTTGGGGATGACTGTTTTGAGGGGCTAGATTATCTGTGACTGCGTTTCTCTTCTGGCCAGTGCGTGACCGCGTTCGGACCAAGATGGAGAGAGACATCCTAGCAGATGTGAACCACCCATTTGTGGTGAAGCTGCACTATGGTGAGATCACAGACCCTACTTGAACTCCCACCCGACCTACCAGCCTTTGCCCTTGCCTGTGGGCTACTACCTTTCCCCTAGGTCACCCCTACCCCAGCAGACAAAGGGAGCTTAGGGTAGAGGGGCAGGGCCCAGGGCCCAGCTGGCTCCACCATTGCCTTTTCCCTCTCCCCAGCCTTCCAGACGGAGGGAAAGCTCTATCTTATCCTGGACTTCCTGCGTGGTGGAGACCTCTTTACCCGGCTCTCTAAAGAGGTAAGCTGACACTTGACTGCCATTGGGCCCCGGATTGGAGCTGGAGGGACAACGAGACCTCTTGTCCCAGGGCTCAGTGAAGAACATGTCCAGTGTGGCTTGGACTTGGGACCACTCAGGCTTGCCCCGCAGACCCGACCTAGGAACCCACTCTGGGACAGAGCGTACACCCTGGCAAAGCCTCAGAGTTTCTCCCAGGATGGAGGAGGAGGATCAGGCCATGGTTCTGATGCCACTCTGATTCCCAGGAGCTGAGGGTTCTTTCACCTCTGTACCTCCATTCTTCCGAGGTTGCCCTAGGCAGGGCTGTGAGGATGGGAAGAAATCCAAATCTGCCCAGAAATTTAGATATTTTAACATTATGTCCCATGTGTTAACCAAAAGGATTTTAACTGACATAAAAGAATTTGAGCCAGATATTAAAATGGGACCATTAATATAAGTCAAACTTGAGAAGAGAAACACGCTTTTAAAAAAATTTAAATGTTATTTTAGTGTTTGAATAGGTAATACGTTTACATGATTGAAAATAAAAATATTGAGAAGTCTTCCTCCCACCCCATCCCTCTATGCCCCCATAGGTAAACATTTTTATTGATTTCTTGGTTAAGTGCCCCAGGTTTCTTTAGTAATACAAACCATTCTGATACATGTTCTGAATTCCAACCCCCATTTCCTTACAAAAAGTACTACCCTGTATATACTGTTCTGCATCTTGCCTTGTTCGAGATGATGTATCTTAGAGATCAATCCATATCAGAACATGGAGAGACTCCTTGTCCTAGTTTATGGCTGCATAGCACTCCATCATGCACGGGAGAGACAATATATTCCAGTCTTCTGCTCAACCGTTGGGCTCTTTCCAACCCTTTTGCTATTTCCAAGCAGTGTCACAGTGAGTGACTCGTATATTAGTCATTTCATACTCACATGCCTTCATAAAGAGAAGAGTGTATGGCACTGGGGTGTCTAAGGGTCTTCCCCAAGGAAGGACCAGGAAACTGCTAACTGTCCACTCCCCTTGCTCCTGAGCAAGAGGCACTCCCAGCTGATGCCAACCTCTTGCCTGTCATAGGTTATGTTCACAGAGGAGGATGTGAAGTTTTACCTGGCTGAGCTGGCTTTGGGCCTGGACCACCTGCACAGCTTGGGCATCATTTATAGAGACCTCAAGCCTGAAAAGTGAGTAAGGCCCAGGCCCCATACCAGCCTTCCTAGGGAGTACAGAGTCAGGCCCTGGGGTCTCTCCTGACAGGGGTAGGTGTACCTCTCTCCAACAAAGTCTCCCCCTCTGTGGCTTCCCCATGATATATGGGTGGAGCAGGGTGGTAGTGGCAGCAGGCTCCCCTTGGGGGGCTGGCTAATTACCAGTGTTGCCGTTGACCAGGCCTAGATATCTCCATGCAGGTTTTTTGCTATTCCAGTGTGATGTCTGAGATGCCACCACTAAAGGTCTTTCCTTGATATGGTCCTCTTTAGAATTTTCCTTAATATCTAAATATCCTCTGGACACCTGGGTGGCTCAGTTGGTTAAGCAGCTGTCTTCAGGGGATCCCTGAAGCAGCGTGATCCTGGAGACCCGGGATCGAGTTCCGCATCAGGCTCCCTGCATGGAGCCTGCTTCTCCCTCTGCCTATGTCTCTGCCTCTCTCTCGCTCTCTCTCTCTGTGTGTGTCTCACATGAATAAATAAATAAAATCTTAAAAAAAAAAAAAAAAGCGGCTGCCTTCAGCTCAGGTCATGATCTCAGGGTCCTGGGATGGAGCCCTGCATCTCACTCCCTGCCTAGAGGAGAATCTGCTTCTCCCTCTGCCTCTCCCTCATGCGCTCTCTTTCTCTGAAGTAAATAAATAAAATATTTTAAAAAAATCTAAATATACTCAAATGATAACTTGAGGGGGAGCCAGGGGCAGGTGCTGGGATGGCTTGAGATCTAGCTTTAGAGTTAGGCAGATCTGAATTCAAATCTTGTCTCTACCACCTATTTCCTCTGTAACCATGTGGAGTAATTTAACTTCCCAGAGCTTTAGTTGCCCCATTGTTAAAATAGAGCCATAATAATCCCTACCTCATCCAGTTGTCCTAAGGATTAACAAAAAGGACAGGCAACATGTCTGCATGGCCCTGCATGGTACCACCACCCTGCTCCACCTGCCTCTCATCAGATGAATCTGGGTGGACTACTTTCTCTGGGCTAGGCCCAACCCCCCCAGCCCCTATGGTATCACCAGAACCCAAGGGGCCACCGCTGAAGGGCCTGACTCCCATCTCTCCATTACAGCATCCTTCTGGATGAGGAGGGCCACATAAAACTCACTGGTGAGTAGAGGGCCCCTGACCCTCCAGTCCTAGGGGAGGGTAGGATGGGCTCTTGATAGGCCTGGGCTGATGCTAGGAGATCCATTTTTCCTGAGAGTCTATGCCAGGCGCTTGGAAGCGGTCAAAAGCCCAGACGCTAGACCTGGGACAGCCTGGGTGTGAACCCTAGCTCCCCATTGTATAAACTTGAACAAGTCACCTAACCTCTCTGGGCCTTAGCTTCCTCCTGAGTGTCATGGGGTGCTGCCCTCAGTCCTGTGGCCAGGAGGGTTGGGTGTACAGGGGTTGGCAGCAAGGAAGGCCAGGGAGTTCCTACAGATGTGTTTTCTCATCCTCCTTGCCACAGACTTTGGCCTGAGCAAGGAGGCCATCGACCATGAGAAAAAAGCCTATTCCTTCTGTGGGACGGTGGAGTACATGGCCCCCGAGGTCGTCAACCGCCAGGGCCACACCCACAGTGCAGACTGGTGGTCCTATGGGGTGTTGATGGTGAGTGCCTGGATAGGGGTAAAGCATTCAGCCCATGCCTCGGGCCCCGGTTTTCTCATCTGTATAGTGAGGGAGGTGATAATCATTAAGACTTCCTCCTGTCTTCTCCCAGCCATGCTGCCCCACCCTCAGCCCAGCTTTAGTTTCCTTCCTTAGGAGGATTCTAGGCTGGGCCCCACGTGGACTGCCCACAACCTGGGATCTGGCCTCTCCTCAGCCTCAGAACTCTAGTCCTGCTTTTGGTGTTCTGCTTGACACAATTCTTGAACCAGGTGGACCTGCCATGGTCCAGCAAGAATCCTGGGAGTGGAGCTGAGTGGCCTGAGTGGGAAGAGGTGGGGGACATGGGAGACAGAAACCAGAGCCTAATAGACCCTTGTCCTTTGCAGTTTGAGATGCTGACAGGCTCCCTGCCCTTCCAGGGAAAGGACCGGAAGGAGACCATGACACTGATTCTGAAGTAAGCACCAGCCCTGTCCTGACACTTCAGGGTCTCCCCTGGTGCCTGGTCTCAGATTGAGGGCTGAAATAATACTCTGTACCTGCCTCCGATTTCCCCATTAATGAGATCCTCCTCTGGATTAAGCGTTACGCTTTCCAGAGCCCCCTTTTCATCCACCAGGGCCTGTGGGTGGGGAATCCCTGAAGTCTTTGGGAGGTGAGTTAGTGGATGGTTTGTCTGAATTGAGCTGGAAACTAGACCTGGACAGAGTGGGGAGGGGAGACAAGGCCTCTGGGGAGGGCTCAGCCCTGATGAGACCTGGGGGCTATTTTAGGGCGAAGCTAGGCATGCCCCAGTTTCTGAGCACAGAAGCCCAGAGCCTCCTGCGGGCCCTGTTCAAGCGGAATCCTGCCAACCGGCTTGGTAAGCAGCCCCAGCCCGGGAGGGGAGCGGGGTACAGCTGCAGTCTAGGCCACAGAGCCACATCTGGGGCTGAAAGGGGCTGAAAGGGGCCGTTGTCCTTTGTGTGGTCAGACAATGCTATGGGCCACCCTGCTTTCTGGCTCCATGTGTGGTGTTTGGGGCAGGGGGTGACCTGTGTGTAGGGGGAAGGCAGGAACTGAGTCATCCCCACTCCCCCTGGGGACAAGGACAGAGGCCCCCACACAGCTCCTTCGCCAAGGCTGCTGGCACAAGAGAAAGAGCATGAGCTCAGGAGTCAGGAGGCTCAGGTCCCAATCTTGGCCCCATGTCAAGTCCTCACTGCCCTGCATACAGCAGTCCTGCCATAAATATTTGTTGAACGAGTGCCATTTATGAGCTAAGTGACCCAAGGCAGTTGACTTCACCTCCCAGAGCCCCAGGTCCTTGTCTCCATGGGAGATGATACTTCATTTAGTCGAATCTGTTGACTAAATGAAGTTGCATGAACGTGCCTGGTGTGTAGTAGATGTCCAGTATGTCTTGTCCAGTATGGCTCCTTGGCTCCTAGGTTCCTCAGGACCATGACCAGCTTTATAAGGTCCAGTCCTGGTCCCTGGGGTTGAGTGAGAGTGTGCCTGGTGGTTGACAAGGACATGGGATAAGAACAATAGAAAGGATAAGAACAATAGAAAGGAAGCCTGGGCTGGGAGGGGGATGGGGGCCTCTGCAGATCTTAGAACAAGGCCAGTTTCTGTTCTTGGACAAGTTGCCTGACCTCTCTGGGCCTTTCTTTCTTCTATTAGCACATTGGAGCTTGATCATAAAGGTCTCTGAAAGTGAAAAATGCTGAGTGGACAGGAGGCCTTTGGGGTGATGGCTGGGTGGATTTGGGGCAGTAGACTGCTGCAGCCACTAGTCCCAGACCACAGCGAGGTCACACAGCAGACAGAATGGGTATGTGGGGGTGGACCATCCAGGGGCAAAACCCTCATCTGGGCTCTTTCCAGGCTCCGGCCCTGATGGGGCAGAAGAAATCAAGAGGCATGCCTTCTACTCTACCATTGATTGGAATGTGAGTGTGTCTATCCACCCTAGTCACCCAGTTAGGATTTTGCCTGTGGCGGGAGGCGGCTTGTACCAACAAGGGCTCCAGATGTGGAGCAGAGGCTGACGGCATGGCCTTAGAGGCAGGGCTGGCCTCCCAAGGGCCAGCAATTATGCCTCTACCTGCATGGCCTGTGCTCCAGGCCAGTGACCTTCTCCTGTGTGAGGCCCCTAGTGGGCTGTCAGGGGTGCCATGCTGACTGGAGTGCCCACCCCACCTTGCAGAAGCTATACCGTCGTGAGATCAAGCCACCCTTCAAGCCGGCTGTGGCACAACCTGATGACACCTTCTACTTTGACACTGAGTTCACCTCCCGCACACCCAAGGGTGCGTCTGTTGTCTGGTTTGTGCTTGGGCTGGCACAGGAGGGAAGGAGGGAGTCAGAGGCTCTCTGGGATGTAGGGGTGGGTGATCAGGGACTCTAGTCAGCCCAGGTGTGTGGGCAGACTGGAGTGTAGGTCTCTGACTCTTTGTCCCCATCTCAGTCTGCCTGACTCTCCCACTCCAGGGCTCTATGGGTCTCTTTGTATCTGGGTGAGGGGGTGGGGGAGTGGGTGGTTAAGGCCACAATAGAAAAGTCAGGCCCCCTGCCCCGGGCATCTTCCAGCCCACTGGGAAGACCAAACACATCAGGCTCACATTCACGTCAGGGCTAAAGAATCTGGCCCAGCAAAAACATGAGGTGGAGACAGTCTGGCAGAGTAGAGGTGACAGCACCCACAGGTCAGGGGCCAGTGTGAGAATTGCCTTTGGCTGCTCTGATCACTGGACCTCCGTGTACTCATCTAGAACATGGGCTCAGCCACAGACTCCCTTAGGCCCTGGGGTTACTGCAAGAAGCCAAAGAGGGGGCTTCTGGGAGTTTGATAATCCCAATATTTTGGTCAGATATTGTAGGGTAGTGTTAGCTCTGAAAGAATTCCCAGGTGGATGGGTTTTAGCAGAGGGGGTGCTCTTCTCACTGTGGCTTGCATGTCTCTGATGACAAGGAGCTTAGCACTTCTCCAACAGTTTGTCCCATCTTGATTAACTTACCTGACGAGTATGTACCAGGTTCCTACTGTGTGCCAGTGATCAGCCGGGGGATGAGGAGGGCCCTGCCTTCATATGGCTCAGACTGTAGCTGGGGTGGAGACATGAAAACTACTGGGCATTGTGACAAACACAGCTTCATAGAAATGAGCTGGGGGAGCAGCCTCAGGCAGAGTTTCTCAGAGCTGAGTGTGACAGCTGAGCCTTGAAGGAAGGGTGAGCAGTGGAGTACCTGGTTAGAGGGAACAGCATGTGCTGGGGAGCAGGGGCTCCTTTAAGGACCTGGGAAGTCCAGCGAGGCTGAGCTGTAGAGTGGGGACAGAGGAAGCTGAGATCACAAGGACCTCAGTTTGCCAGGCTGAGGAGTTGGGCTTTTTTCTGAGGGCAGAGGGGAGCACTTGAAGGCTTTGGGCTGGGGGTAGATTTGCAGTTGGGATCATCCTTCCTGCTGTTCTGCAGAAGATGGACCCGAAGGGGCAGACCTGAAAGGGGCACCCCAGAAAGGGATGAGGTGTCTTGGCCTGGGTCAGACGCCCAGTGTGTGTGGGATCTTTTCTGTTTCTTATGTGTCAGGGCTGGGCTGGTCTAAATACACATGAACGGATGGGCTTAACTGAAGCCCTCTCCACAGCCAGCTGCCGAGGCAGGCCTGGAGGCACCATGGTCTCCTTTTGCTGGGCTGCCTCGGGGTCAAGGGCACCTTCTCAGAGTTGCATCCCTCTCCTGTCCCTGCAGACTCCCCAGGCATCCCCCCCAGTGCTGGTGCCCATCAGCTGTTCCGTGGCTTCAGCTTCGTGGCCACTGGCCTGATGGAGGATGACGGCAAGCCTCGGGCCCCACAGGCACCACTGCACTCAGTGGTACAGGTGAGGGGGCAGGAGACTGCCACTTAGTTGTCTTTCCTACCTAGAAGCCACAAAGGCAGAACGGCTGACAATACAGGCTCCGGAGTTCAACCCCTGACTGTCACTGTGTGGTCCATTGGACCTCCCAACCTCTGTGGGCCCCAGTTCCTCTGTTTGTAAAACAGGGATGACAACATGGATATGCATTTCCCAGCAGAGCCAGGGACCTTGTAGAGCCTAGATAAATACATGTAAGGGGGTGCCCTTGCTGTGATGCTGTGGAGTGGCTGTCAGGTCCCTGACAAGGATGGGCTGGGGAGAAGGCTCATGTTTCCTCCCATTTGTCCCCCATTAGTACACTTTGCCAGCCCTGTGAGAAATTTAGAATTGAGAGGCATGAGCTTACTGCCGGGGTTCAGAGCTTCCAAGGTAAGGAACTTTGGATGAGACAGTTACCTTCCCAGTGCTCTATTTCCTCAGCTGTAAATGGGGGTGATGATAGAACATTTCTCCATAGGTGGTTTGTATGTGTAAAGTTAAGGTGACTAATATATTATACCATAGGGAGGTCTTTGTCCAGGACAAAGTTTTTTTTTTTTAAAGATTTTATTTATTTATTCATGAGAAGCACAGAGAGAGGCAGAGACACAGGCAGAGGGAGAAGCAAGCTCCATGCAGGGAGCGCCCCATGTGGGACTCCATCCCGGGACTCCAGGATCACACCCTGAGCTGAAGGCAGATGCTCAACCACTGAGCCACCTAGGCATCCCCAGGACAAATATTAAACCAGACTGGATACAAGGACAACAAGCCTGAACCAGGGGTCATGTGGTCACCTGCTGAAAAGTACTGTGAATAGGGCCACACACTAGGCACCACAGAAGCATTTGCTATTATGAATGGCTCAGAACTGTAAGACACCTCATGAGGTGGGCTATGACACCCCAGAAGGGGGAGGCAACTCACACAAGTTCACAGAAGGTGGCAGAGTTGGGACCCAGCTCAGGGCTCCTGCGTCCCTCAGGCCTGCCCTGCTTCCTCAGAGCCACAGATCTCTCGATGAGTGTGTTGTGGCTCTGTTGCCTGCCCCCCTCACCCCTGTCTAACCACAGCCTGGAGCCGTTGCAGGTGCCCATATAGAGTAGAAAACTGAGGCCCAAAGGGCCAGATTCTTGCTCAAGGTTACGGGACCAAGATTCTGCCCCAGGCCTCTGGCTCTTGCCTGGTGCCACCTCCACTGAGCCAAGGCCTTGGATGCTGGGGGATGACCCCCACATTCTAGAGTAGAGGATCAGCCCCACCTGTTGCTCTCTCCTACAGCAACTCCACGGGAAAAACCTGGTTTTTAGCGATGGCTACGTTGTAAAGGAGACGATTGGTGTGGGCTCCTACTCCGTGTGCAAGCGCTGTGTACATAAGGCCACTAATATGGAGTATGCTGTCAAGGTGAGCCTCTTGAGCGTGTCTCAGCCAAGGCTGCTGGGCTGTGGGGGGAGGCCAATGTAGTCTTGGCCCTTTGGTGGGGGAGGGTTGGTTCCTTAGGCTCTGTGGGTGAGTGAAAGTTATGTGGCTGAGACTGTCCCCCAAGGCCTACAGGGTGGGCTCCATGGCAAGGATGGACTCTGGAGACTGTCCTCCTGATATTGCCCATGTACTCTCTTTCCTCAGGTCATCGACAAGAGCAAGCGGGATCCCTCAGAAGAGATTGAGATTCTTCTGCGGTATGGGCAGCACCCCAACATCATCACTCTGAAAGACGTAAGTGGGGTCCTTGAGACTGGGATGGGGCTGGGGCACTCAACTCTGGGATTTGTCTCAGGACTACCATTCCTTTGATTTCTAATTTTCCTCTGCTCATGAGAGGAAAAGATCCTTGCTTCCCAAGTCCCTCCACTTCAGGCTCAGGCATTCTCAGGCATTCACTGCCCCTTGGTGGACCAGTGCCAACATCCTCCTGTCTAGGGAGGACAAGGCCCCAGATAAGTGAAGCCCCTGTGAGGGCCACTGAAGCACAGAGCAGAACACATGTCCAAGGCTCATGTCATTCTTTCCTGGCCTAGTGACCGGGTAACCAGGGGGCTCAAGCCTGGCATGGAGAGGAGGGACCTGATGATGAGGTCTCTGGCAGGTGTACGATGATGGCAAACACGTGTATCTGGTGACAGAGCTGATGCGGGGTGGGGAGCTGCTAGACAAGATCTTGCGGCAGAAATTCTTCTCCGAGCGGGAGGCCAGCTTTGTCCTGCACACCATCAGCAAAACCGTGGAGTATCTGCACTCCCAGGGGGTAAGTCTGGGGTAGGGGGCACTCAGTGGGGATGATGGGCTGCCGAGGGTCATACCATCACTACAGTGCATGAGCCATGGCCTGGCCCAGGCAGTAGTAGTCTTCAGCCAGCCAGACAGAGGGGAGACTAGGGATGGTGGGTGGGTAAGTAGATGCATGTAAGGAAGGGAAGGAGGGAGAGATGAGGCCAGATTGTGAAATGGACTGTTTACACAGTACTTACTGTGTGCCAGGCACCATGCTAAGTTCTTTCCTTACATTATCTCAATTGATTTTCACAACAATGCAATGAGGCAAGTGCTATTATTGGCCCCACTTTACAGGTAAGAAGACCAAGGCTCAGAGACGTGAGATCACTTGCCCAAGGGCACACAGCCAGGGAAAATAGAGCCAGAATGTCTGACTGAGGCCTGTGGTTGAAGAGCTACAGATAGAGCTGTGAGTTGGGAAGCAGCAGGGCCAGCAGGGAGTTGAATCTGGTTGTGGGTTTGGCTGCTAGGACAGAGGAAGTGGATGCAGGAAGAAATGCTGCTGGAAAGATAGCAGGTACTAGAGAAGAGGTATTTGTCTGAACCATACGACTTGGCCTTTATCATTGCATAGGATGGTGGTAGAAAATTTACTGTGGTGTGTATAGAAGCTGAAAGCAGAGTTAGCATGAGTTTCTCCCTGGAGAGATGATGTTTTGGGGTGCTTCCAAGTCAGACAGCGTGGGTTCTGGGATCCAACGATTAGCTGTGTCCAAGTCCAGTGTGTATGGTTGGGAAGGCCTCTCACCTCTCAGCCGCTTCCTTATCTGCAGACTCAGGATAGTGGGAGCCGCCACCTTGCTGCACTGGGGAGGAATAGGGCCAGATCATTGCTGTGCCTTTTTTTTTTTTTTAAGTTAACTTTTTATTAGCAACGATTTTAAACATATACAAAACTATGATAAGAGTATAATGACCCTCCAGATACCCATCACCCAGATTAAAGAATTGTTGAGATTTTTATCTCCCTTCTTCCCTTTCTCCCTTCTTCTCTTTCTTTTCTTTTTTCCTGTTTCTTTCTTCCCTTCCCTTCCTTTCTGCTCTCCTTCCTTCTTTCCTTCTTCTGCTTTCTCTCTCCCTCTCTTTCTTCTTCGATGTTACTGAAGTATTTCTCCCAACTTTTTATTGAGGAAAACATTCAAAGTTAAAAAGAATCTTATAGGGATGCCTGGGTGACTCAGTGGTTTAGTGCCTGCCTTTGGCCCAGAGTGTGATCCTGGAGTCCTGGGATCGAGTCCCGCGTTGGGCTCCCTGCATGGAGTCTGCTTTTCCCTCTGCCTCTGTCTCTACCTCTCTCTCTATGTCTCTCATGAATAAATAAATAAGTAAATTTTTTTTTTTTTAAAAAGAATCTTATAGTGAAAACCATTTCCCTTCTAGGTTCACCAAATCTTAACAATCTGCCACATTTTCTTGATCTTTGTTTCTCTCTTAGTCTCTACTTCTCTATCTTTATCTCTACATATAAATATACATTTTTTATAGTTGCATTTGAAAGGAAGTTGCAGACGCTATGACACTTGGCTCATAAATACCTATAATTAAAGTATTTTCTTTTGTTTATTTTTTAAGATTTATTTATTTATTCATGAGAGAGACAGACTGAGAGAGAGAGGCAGAGACATAGGCAGAGGAAGAAGCAGACTCCTTGCAGGGAACCTGACGTAGGCCTCGATCCGGATCCCGGGATCACGACCTGAGCTGAAGGCAGGCGTCCAACCACTGAGCCACCCAGGCATCCCTAATTAAAGTATTTTAAAACATATCTTAGACCTTTCATAATCTTAGTTGTAGATCCATAACTCTAAAAAAGACATTTTCTTTCATAACAACTCTCAAAATTAACAATTACTGTGTTCACGTAGTAGTCAATAGATACACTTCCCTATTGACCTTTCAAAAAATCTTTTTTGCCATTAGCATGTTGGAATCACAGTCTCTGCATGATTTACATCTTTCATTCACTTGTTACTCCCTTAAGTCTCTTTAAAAGCTAGGATAAAATTTGCGTACAGTAGATATTAAGTGTATAACCTGATGAGTTTTGTTAAATGTGGCATCATTTATGGCATCATTTTAATTGTTTCTGTATTGCCTATATTTCTGAAGTCTTAATTATATTCTGCATCAACTTCTTTTCAGAAGCAAGGAGTTAAAAAACACTTCATGGGGGCACCTGGGTGACTCAGCCAGTTAGGCACCTGCCTTTGGCTTGGGTCATGGTCCTGGGGTCCTGGGATTGAGCCCCGAGTCAGAATCCCTGCTCAGCGAGAAGCCTTCTTCTTCTTCTCCTCCCTGCTTGTGCTCTCTCTCACTGTCTCTCTCTCAAATGGATCAATAAAATCTTTTTTTTTTTTAAGATTTTATTTATTTATGAGAGACAGAGAGAAAGAGAGAGAGGCAGAGACAGAGGCAGAGGCAGAAGCAGGCCCCATGCAGAGAGCCCAATGTGGGACTCAATCCCAGGTCTCCAGGATCACGCCCTAGACCGAAGGCAGCGCTAAACCGCTGAGCCACCTGAGCTGCCCTAATAAAATCTTAAAAAATAAAAACAACAACACACACTTCATAGGAGGTGCAGTGTACTTCATATGGCATCACATCCCCAAGCACAGTGTAACTTGGCCCCCATTAGTCATTGGTCCTCTCAGGTGGTCACAGTCTAGGGATGAGTGAATGGGTGGCAAGTGGTGAGTGAGTCTGATGGTGTCTTGTAAAGACTTGCACCAGCCTTTCATGGTTTCATCCTTTCAGGATCTTCGCCTGAATTAATCATTTCATTAGAGTTTGCAAAAATGGCAATGTCTGATTCTGTCTAATTTATTAGGGAAGATTCTTTTGTAAAAAAAATAATCAGAGCTTTAATTTGGTTACCACATGTACTGCTTTAATGGTCATGTTTGAAGAAGTTTTGGCTTTTGAAATGGTCAGTGCAAATAGGCTAATATTTAAATAGATCAGGTCAGATAGTAAATGCTTCCTTTTCCTGTTTTGTTCTCAAGTGGGTGAGTACTAGGTAAAGTTACCCCAGGAAGGTTTAGAAGACAGAGCCAAAACAGTGAGTTTCCAGTGGGTCACCTAAAGCTCAAAGCAAGGACAGACTTTCTAGAGTAAGAGCTGCTTCCTTAAAAAAAAAAAAAAAAAAAAAAAAGAGCTGCTTCCTCTACTAGGGATATATAAACTCTAAATACAGACAACCACTTGGTGAGAGTGTTATGGGGAAAAGTTGTCTCTTTCCCCATGCCATGAGTCTGTGGGTCTCTAAATTTTCTGGCCCTTTCCAAATACCAGGGGAGATGATGAGGAAATGGGAAATTCTCATTGAGGGATTAGAAGGGAGATTCTTTGAGCTGATTATGAATTGGCAGTATCTGTAGTCTAGAAGCTGGGAATCTCCTAAGAGGGATGGGAAGGGGATGACCAGGAACAGGGCCCACTGGGACCTTCTCTTTGATTTAATGTTATCTTTTTATTGAAGTATTACATAAACATGAATCATAATGTACAAGTCAGTAAATTTTCATAAAGTGAATAAACACACACATAACCAGCACCCAGATTGAGAATCAGAGCTTTTCTAGTTTCCCCAAATTCCCTCATATCCCTTCCAGGCCCTGCACCCTTCCCGAGGATAACCATTCTACGCTAACTGCTAATAGCTTAGATTAGTTTTCCCTGTCTTTGAATTTTACATACACATACTCTGTTGTATCTGGCTTCCACCACACCACATGCTCTCTGGGATTCCTCTACCCTGTTGCCCTGTGACTGTAGCTTCCTCATCCTCATTTCTGTGTAACTTCTGCTGTATGAACAGACAATGCTTTGATTGTCCATTCTACTGTTAATGGACATTGAGTTGTTACCAACTTTTGACTATGACAAGTAAATAATGTTGCTGTAAGATTCTAGCACTGTCTTTTGGTGACTACACATGTGTGGCTTTTGTTATTGTTGTTGTTGTTTTTTAAAGATTTTATTTATTTGAGAGAGAGAGAGAGAGAGAGAGAGAGAGAGGGAGGGAGGGAGAGACCATGAGCAGGGGGAGGGGCAGAGAGAGAGGGAGAAGCAAACTCCCCATCCAGTAGGGAGCCCGATGTGGGACTCGATCCCTGGACCCCAGGATGATGACCTGAACCAAAAGCAGATGCCCAACTGACTGAGCCACCCAGGAGCCCCACACATGTGGGTTTTAATGCTGTGTACAGACCTAGCAGTGGACCCTCCGGGTTGCAGTGTGCGTGTGTGTGTGTGTGTGTGTGTGTGTGTGTGTGTGTGTTCATCTTTAGTAGGTGATTCCAAACAGTTCTCCAAAGCTGTTTTGCCAGCTTACAGCCCCTCCAGAGTGTGTGGGAGTTCTGGTGCTTGCCAACACTTGGGCTTTTGCATCATTTTAATCCTAGCCATTCTGGTAGACATGGAGCGCTTTCTCATAGCGGTTTTCATTTGCATTTCCCTGATGACCAGTGAAATTGAGCACCTCTTTGTGGGTTTATTGCCTTCTTTCATAAAATGCATGTTCAAGGCCTATGTTTATTTTCAAAAATTGGGTTGTCTGCCTGTTTCATCTTATTTTGCAAGAGTTCTTTAACACATGGAGCCCTTTTAAGCCTAGCTTCCCTCATGTTGTTTCCAGAAGGGCCCCCACTATGCCCAGGATGGCCTGTTTGAGAACTCAGTAGAGAGTCACACTTTGGCTTCTCTGCTTAACCAGATGATTTCCACAGAAGAACTTCACTGTGTGTGTGTGTGTGTGTGTGTGTGTGTGTGTGTGTGGCTGGTCTCAGGTGCCTAAATGCATATCCTTTAGTGATGGAGATAATGACAAAGGTGTGGCTGCTCACGGTAGCGGGCATTACACAGCAGTTCCCACAGGCCAGAGTCCTAAGCACTTCACATATCAACTCACTTAATTGTCTCAACAAACAATTGGAAGTGGGTATCGTCATTATGCCCATTTTATAAGTGAGAGAGCTGAGGCTCTGAGAGTAAGTAAAAGTCTCCTTGCTAATCTGGCTTCCCAGTCCTCTAGTTTTCTGATCCTTGTTGTCCTATAGTCTCTAAGAGCTTTTATTTTTTTTAAGCTTTTATTTATTTATTCATGAGGGATACAGAGAGATAGGCAGAGACATAGACAGAGGGAGAAGCAGGCTCCTCACAGGGAACCTGATGTGGGACTCGATCCCTGGACCTGGGATCATGCCCTGAGCTGAAGGCAAACGCTCAACCTCTGAGCTACCCAGGTATCTCTCTTTAAGAGCTTCTTAACAAGCACTCACTGTATCTTAACATCCAGCCTGAAGTTAAGGGTTCAGCCCAGAGAGTACTGGAGTTACTATGATCTGGTATACTGTCATAGTACTGTTACTATGACAGAGTAGCTGTCATTTCCCATGCCCTGTGCTAAATATTCCTGGTACAGAACTTATATGCTCCTTCCTGACTCAGCACAGTCACCAGCCCCATTTTCTAGGTGAGAAAACAGGGCTAGAGTGATTAAGTGACATGCCCAAGATCACGATACAGGCTATTAAAGCCAGGATTCACACCCTGGCCTGACTGTATCACCAGCCTGCCAGAGACCACAGCCTACTACTCAGTGGCTACATTTGACCTGCACACATATTTTGTTTGGCCTGCGAGATGTAGGGTGGTTTTTGTTTTGCTTTTGGTTTGGTTGAGTTGGGGAACATGGCCACTTTTGAAACCTGGGTCTAAGCGGCTATGTGGTGACTGTCAGCTGGAGTAGGTTAGGTAGCAGCTGCCCCTTTAGACTGGTTTGCATGGCTCCCTCTCAGCCTGGCTTCCCTCATTGCTTGCACAGCCTGTTGTGCTTTTCAGAGCATACCCTACCCTTTCCCTCACACCTCACACATACGCCTAGGGGACAGGTATCAGAATCACTGTTGGGGCTACCTGCCATAGTGAGCCACAGTTACCTGTAGGAGTTTGTTGTTTCTCTGTGTTGTGTTAGGGCAGGATAAAGATTGAGAACTTTCATATCCTCATTTCCTGAAAGTGTCATCTGTGTCATGCTAAACTAAAAAGACTGTGGAATTAAGGTCAGAGCTGGGTTCAAGTCTCACCTCTGCTTCTTACTTATATGAGCAAGTCCATTCTCTTCTCATAGCCCCTGTTTCCTTCTCTGTAAAATAGAGCCGGCAGCCCCTGCCCTGCCCACTGACCTAGGTATAACTGGCAGCCCCCAGGAGATCATGGTCAGGAGAGTACTCTGTAAGGAAGATCACCCATACAGGGTAGTTGGTGTCCTCAGCTAAGCATCCCTGACTCTGGGAAGCTTGGCTGGGCCCTTCCCAGGGAAGAGAATCTACATTCTTAGGGTATGGCCTTCTCTTTGGGGCCATATGATTGCATTAGGAAGGACAGAGCCCAAGGAATTGATCGGGTACTGTCCAGGAGGAGGCTTCCCAAGGGTTTGGGTATAGTTCACAGTGTGTCGCCAAGACCACTTTGCCAGTGTAGCCCTCTCCTCCTCATCTGGCACTGTTCCCTCTGTGGAGGCGGACTGTCCTGAGCTGTGTCTACTCTCCAACCTTCCTGTCCCACACGTACCTGCTAGAGGACTTTGGGGCTCGACTGGGACTGTGAAGGAATCATCTCATAAAGCCAACTAATCTGTGAGAATCAACTAACCTCACCTGCAAGATCTCTCCATGTTTCAGAGGTAGATTTGTTCCTTCACTGCACAGAGTTCACTTAGCACTTGCTCTGTGCTTGGTGCTAGAGGTAAGCAGGCATTCTGCAGACAGATATGGTTATTTATGGTTGAAGGAGCCTTCATTGGCCTGAGCTCAGGACACTTGAGAGGATGTGGTTGGTGGACAATGAAGCTGGAATGGATAGCCGAGCCCCCCACACCAAGATGTGGACTTTGAGCTTTATCTTGCAGGTAGTAGGGAGCCATTGAATGTTTTTGACACCACCCTGTTAGCTCATGGGAGGAGGAGCAAGAGGGTAAGACCGAATTTAGTCTGAGATGTGTTGGGTTTGAGGGTCTGTGGAACATTCAGTGGTTGTTATCTGGTAGGCAGCTATATGATCCTGGACTCAGGAAAGTTCTGGGCTAGGGTTGGCGATCTGAGAGTGGTCGATAATTAGGTAATGGAGGAGTAGCTATATATATAACCCTACAGAGGGAGGGGGGAGGATGGAAAGTGGAGTGGTACATCCCCCTCCGATTACAGAGGAGCAGGCCAGAGGAGTCATTTGCTTCAGGGCTCAGTAGTGTCATTCAGGCATTCAGTAGATGCTCATTGAATACCTACTGTGTGCCTGGAACTATTCTAAATGTTGAGATACAGCAGAGATCAAAATACCCATGGAAGTACATTGCAGTGGGTAAATTCAAAAAAACAATTATTTAAATATTATATCAAATGGTGGTAAAATGCTATAGATAAAAATAAAGCAGGATAAGGAAACTAAGGAGTACTACTTGGTGATTGCTATTTTATATGGAATGGTCCAGGGAAGTCCTCACTGAAAAGGTAATATTTGAGCTGAGACCTGAAAGAAACAAGAGAATGAACCAAGCAGATGCTTAGGGGAAGAATGTTCCTAAAATAGGAACAATAAGTGCAAAGGCCCTGAGGCAGGAGTGTGCTTGGCATGTTGAAGGAAGTGCAAAGAGGCTGGTGTGGCTGAAGCTGATTGAGCAAGGAGGAAGGTGCTAGAGGACATAGAGTGCAAGAGATGTGGTTGAGAGGGAGGGGAGAGATCAAGTGGGGCCACGTAAGCCTTTTTAAAGGACCTTACCTCTTAAGAGGAAAAGCCTTGGAGGAGTTCCAGCCAGGATAACATGATCTGACTTATGTTTAACAGGATCACTCTGGCTGCTGTATTTAGAACAGACTGTAGGAGGCAGGGCAGAAGCAGGGAGACCAGCTAGGAGGTGGTTGCCATAATACAGGGGCAGACGATAGGGTTCCTGGTTGGGATCAGTGCTGCCAGTAGCAGGGTTGGAAACTGATTGGGCTCTGGATATATTTCAGTGGTAGAGACAGCAGAGTTTGCTGATGCCATGATTGAAGAATGTAAGAAAAAAAGAATTGAGAAGGACTCTTTGGATTTTGACCCAAGCAATGGGAAGCATTGATGGAGTTGTCTTTAGGAAAAACTGTGATAAGCAGACTTGAGGGGAGAAATAAGTAGAGTTTGGACAGGTGTAATTAGGGCTGCCTCGCAGATATCCACATGAAATTCCAGTTGGTAGTTCCAGCAACACTAAGAGCCCCATTTCAGCCCCTTCCCTTTCTTTCAGATTCTGGGTACTTCTGTCCCTCTCCTGGCCTTCTTCCTAACTGTCTCATCCCTGGCAGTAGACCTGGGCCTCTAGCAGCCTGCCCACAGCAACTGACTGGACCCTCTGCTCCTAGGTTGTTCATAGGGACCTCAAGCCCAGCAATATCCTGTACGTGGACGAGTCTGGGAACCCTGAGTGCCTACGCATCTGTGATTTTGGCTTTGCCAAGCAGCTACGGGCAGAGAATGGGCTCCTCATGACACCTTGCTACACTGCCAACTTTGTGGCACCTGAGGTGAGTGTTCCAGCCTCCTTACCTGCAAGAGTAAGGGGTCTGGCATAGGAGACCTCATGCCCTTTTACAGAGGCCCCACACTGTCCAGGATTCCAGTCTGTATGGTCTCAGCTTAGGTACCAATCCCAGCCCGTGGTTGGGATCCTTGTCCTATGCTTTGGGGAGTAGCACACTAACATATGTGGCCGCTTGCTGCTGCTCTCTAGACTAAGCACCCTCCCCTGCCTTCCTTCCTGCCAGGTGCTGAAACGCCAGGGCTATGATGAAGGCTGTGACATCTGGAGCCTGGGCATTCTGCTGTACACCATGCTGGCGGGGTGAGTGACCCCTCCCCCCTGCCCCTTCTTCCAGCCCTGGTACACAGGTAGGAGGGGTGCTTGTCTGATGCGAGAGACTCAGGCCTGCCTCAGGAAGGTCTGAAGATAGGGACATGGCCCTGCCTTTGGGAGCCCCACATGGAAGGGGAAGATACTGCCCTGGGGAGTACCCAGTCTGAAGGGAGAAACACAGCTCCCCACACCCACACCCACCCCAGGATGGAGGCCAGAGGCTATACCCAGACTGGGTGGACTTTTCTCCAGATACACTCCATTTGCCAACGGACCCAGTGACACACCAGAGGAAATCCTGACCCGGATCGGCAGTGGGAAGTTCACCCTGAGTGGGGGAAATTGGAGCACAGTTTCAGAGACAGCCAAGGTGAGTCTGTGAGGCCCTGTTCATTTGGGGTGGCGAAGCAGGGTCCTATCCCAGGGCTTTTTAGCAATTCATAAATAGGTGACCTGCAACCTCGTTTCTGCAAGTGGAATGTTTCACAAATCCCTGATGCTATATTTCCCCAAGTGGAAGATTCCCAGGCAGACTACCCTCCTACCTTGTTTGGACCACTTGGTGATCATTCATGGCTCTTCCCATGTTCTGAGCCCTGTGGGGGACAGAACTGCCATGATCACAGCCCCTGCCTTGTGGGAACTTGGTGTGAGGAGACCTACAGGCTTGCCTACAAGGAACAGAGATGCCAGGCAACAGAGAAAGGCAGGTCCTCCTCCAGGGCTGCAGGTGTTGGAGGTGTGGGGCAGATACTGACTACGTCAAGCAGAGGCCTTCTCAGAGGAGGGGACATTTGAGCTCTCACTGTTAGCAAACTTCCTGTTATGGGAGCCTCTGTGCCAGACAACGGGTTGAGCCCGTGATAAATAGTCCCTCACATCTGCCTTATGAGGCAGATACTGTTGTTCTCTCTCTTTCTCTGAGGGGAAACTGAGGCTCAGAGAGCTGAAGTAATTTGCCCAGGATACTTAGCTAATAAGCAGAAGAATCAAGTTTTGAATCTGAGTCTGCCTCTTCTCAATCTTAGTTTCTCCCCACCTTCCTGCATGGCTTCTAGAAGGTGAAAGAGAAAGGAAAGGACTTTCCAGGAAGAAGTCCCAAAGAAGGGCATGTGCTTGGGGAGGCCTTGGAGTGATGTGGAGAATGGATGACAGAAAGGGTTCAGGCTGGAGATGGTGGACTTAGCTGTGTGCTCCCCTGCCAGCTCCTCCCACCGACCCTCTTATTGCTGTGCCCCCAGGACCTGGTGTCCAAGATGCTGCATGTGGACCCCCACCAGCGCCTCACAGCTAAGCAGGTCCTGCAGCACCCATGGATCACCCAAAAAGACAAGCTCCCTCAGAGCCAGCTGTCCCACCAAGACCTGCAACTTGTGAAGGTATGACCACTCTGGGCTGCTGGGCATCTGGTGGCCCAGGCCAGGGTTCCATGGGCAAGAACTTGGGTGGCATAGCCTGGAGATGCCATATCTGTCTGTCCTCAGGGAGCCTCAGTCTAATACACAAGGGTGTCAACAGTCCTCTGGGGGACACAGGCTCTGAGCTCTGAAGCTTCTAGTCTGAGGAGGAGGCAGGACTAATGAGCATGAAGGACCACCAAGGCTAGATTAACAGGGGGCTGGGGATCTCTGGGTGGCTCAGCGGTTTGGCGCCTGCCTTTGGCCCAGGGTGTGATCCTGGAGTCCCGGGATCAAGTCCCACATCAGGCTCCCTGCATGGAGCCTGCTTCTCCCTCTGCCTATGTCTCTCTCTCTCTCTCTCTCTCTCTCTCTCTATCTCATGAATAAATAAATAAAATCTTAAAAAAAAAAAAACGGGGCTGGGTGGTGTAGAGCACTGAGAGAGGCTGGGGAGCACATGTCCCTGCTCCCACTTGTACCTCCGACCATTATGATCTGACCTCTCACCTTCTTTTCCAGGGAGCCATGGCGGCTACATACTCTGCACTCAACAGCTCCAAGCCCACCCCTCAGCTGAAGCCCATCGAGTCATCTATCCTAGCCCAGCGGCGGGTGAGGAAGCTGCCTTCCACCACCCTGTGAGAGGCAAAGGCATCCAGGCCGCATGGCGGTGCTAGCTTGATGGAGGCAGCATACTTCCCAGAGGGAGCAGGCCTGAATCACAGGGCCAGAGGGAGCAGAGCCCGAACGGGCCCAGGAAGCAGCCAGCCCAAATCACCCCTGCTGAGGGTGTGAGAAGTGCCTTCTCCTTCCCCAGGATGGACTCTTCTCAGCTCATGTTCTGCTGGTTGAAATCAATTCACTGTACAAACTCTCATCTTTTTTTAAGAAAAAACTGGCGTCAACTGCCATGGATTTTTATAAGATCCATTTGCCTTTCTGGGAGCAGAAAGAGCCAGTGCAGCCCCAGGAGGGGCACTGAGTCACACCAGGGCTCTCTGTGGCTGAGAATCCGTAGAGCTTTGGCATCCTACCCTGGGGAACCCCACGACCGGCCATCTGTAGCCATCTGCACATACCTCCAAGGCAGTCCAGCACCACCTTCCAGAGCCCTTGGCTGTTTAGCAGAACTTGCTCTATCCACGGTCAGCTCCTTTTCCGTTCTGTTCTGCTGGGGGTTGGGTGGGGGTGTCTAAACCTCTTCCTGACAGAAGAGAGGACCAAGACCCCAGAGCCTCCAGCTCAGGCACCAGCATCTACACTGGCTCTGCTGTGGGTTCCCTGCAATGAGATTGGGCAGCCCCAGGAGGAAGATCCAGAAAGCACTTTTTGGCTGACTTGTGTTGGAGTCTGCTACAGGACAGAGTTCACAGGAGGCCTGTGGGGTGGGCCAAGAGGGGCAGGGGCTCTTTTTCATTTCTTCCTCAGCTGGTTACTCAGGGTTCATCTGTCCATGGCCTTTCTAATAAACTTGCAGTTGAGTTGAAGCATGCTTGCCTCCACTTTTCATCCCTGAATTTCCCCTCTCTGCTGTTGGGTATTGAGGACTTTGGCAGCAACAAGAAATGGACCAGGGCCAATGAGCCCAGCTGCTTGGAACTCAGGTCATTTGGGGAGCATGTGGGAGTACCACCAGCCCTTCCTACACATTCCTGCCAGGGGATTCCTTCCATTCCATGGTATTAATAATAGTAACAGTATTATTAGCCACCAGCGATCAAGTGCCAGACACTGTACCTGAGCCTTACATGTATATCTCATTTAACCTTAACACTGTGATGTAAATGCTATTCAGTTACCAACTCTGTTTATAGATGGGGAAATAGAGGCTCAGAGAGGGGAATGACATTTTCTCCACAGTAAGTATTTTCTTACCCACCTTGGCCCTGCTCCAGATACTGGTGAAGCAAGTAGAAAACAAGGTCATTGTTTTCATGGGTCTTTCCTCCTACTAGGGGAAATGGACAATTAACAAACTGAAGTCAGCTATGAACAAGACATATGCAGGATTAAATTGGGGTATGAGCTGGCATGATGTGGAAAGCCTCTGTGAGGAGGTGACCCAGAAGTTGAGATTGAATGATAAGGGGCTATCCAACACTGGGAGGCAGGGCAGAGCCTGGACAAAGCCCCCAAGCGGGGAACAGCCTGGGCATGCCCAGGGAGGAACCAAAGAAGCCAATCAGGGCCAGGGATTTGCATGAGATGAGGTTGGAAAGGAAGGTGGGGCTGGTCATACTGGGCTTTGTGGCCCAAGATAAGGAATTTGGGTTTAATTCCAAATAAAATGTAAGCTTCTAGAAGAAGTTAAGCAGAAGAATGACATGATTTGGTTTACATTTTCAAAAGATGACTGACTAATGTGTTGAGAATTAGTGGGGGTGGGGTGGCAGCAAGCAGGAAGCTGAGTGACCAGGTTAGAGGCTACTGCAGTGGCTCAGATAAAAGATGAAGTTGCCTGGACTAGGACAGTGGGAGAGGAGATGGGGAGAGAGTGAACAGGTAGGATATGCTTTATAGATAGACAGCATTTGCTGGCAGTTTGGACATAGAGGTTAAAAGAAAAAGATTTACAATATCTTCCAGATTTTTGACTTGAGCAGCGGAACACTGAGGGAAATGTGGAGGAACAGGTTTGAGAATTCTATGGGAGATACCTTTTAAATACCCAAACAGAGGGCAGCCCCAGTGGCTTGGCGGTTTAGTGCCGCCTGCAGCCTGGGGTGTGATCCTGGGGACCCTGGATCCAGTCCCACTACAGGCTCTCTGCATGGAGCCTGCTTCTCCCTCTGCCTCTGCCTCTCTCTCTGTCTCTATGAATAAATAAATAAAGTATTTTTAAATAAATAAATAAATAAATAAATACCCAAACAGAGGGATCCCTGGGTGGCTCAGCGGGTTTAGTGCCGCCTTCAGCCTAGGGCATGATCCTAGAGACCCAGGATCAAGTCCTATGTCGGGCTCCCTGCATGGAGCCTGCTTCTTCCTCTGCCTGTGTCTCTGCCTCTCTCTCTGTGTGTGTCTCTCATGAATAAATAAATAAAATATTTAAATTAATTAATTAATACCCAAATAGAGATGTCAGCTAAGAGTTGTAACTAGAAGTTGGAGTTCTGGAGAGAGGTCTGGATTGGAAGTATAAATCTGGGAGTCATTAGCTTAGAGGAAGTTTATAGAGCCAAGAGGCTGGGCTTTTGCAACTGTGGTCCACAGACCAGCAGCAACAGCAGTGTCTGGGAACTTGTTAGAAATATGGAATCTGGGATCCCTGGGTGGCGCAGTGGTTTGGCGCCTGCCTTTGGCCCAGGGCGCGATTCTGGAGACCCAGGATCGAATCCCACATCGGGCTCCCGGTGCATGGAGCCTGCTTCTCCCTCTGCCTGTGTCTCTGCCTCTCTCTCTCTCTCTCTGTGACTATCATAAATAAATAAATAATTTAAAACAAAAAAAAGAAAAAGAAATACGGAATCTGGGTCCCATCCCCAGACCTACTCAGATTCTATATTTTAACAAGATCTACATATGGTTTGTGTACATGCTAAAGTTTGAGAAGTGCTGTTCTAGGGACTCAGCAGAGAAGAAAAGGGGCTGGAGCATGCTAGCACTTCAAGGTGGCACAGAGGAGAGAGAGCCAGCAGAGGAGAGAGCCAGTGAGCAAGGCCTGCCAGTCTGGCAAGATTTGAAACCTTATGAACCAGGGCTTTTGCTCCTGTTATTTCTCAGCCTCTCCACTTTGTAGGTTAGAATGCCAAGGCCTCAGAGGTAAATAAATCCTGTTAGGATGGAAGGAGTTTTGCTTTGTTTTTTAAGATTTTATTTATTTATTCATGAGAAACAGAGAGAGAGAGAGAGGCAGAGACAAGCAGAGGGAGAAGCAGTCTCCCTCCAGGGAGCCCGATTAGGGGACTTGATCTCAGGACCCCGGGATCACAACCTGAGCCAAAGGCAGACACTCAACCACTAAGCCACCCAGGTGCCCCAGGATGGAAGGAATTTCTGACACGAGCAGCTCAGCTTCAGAATTGGCCTAAGCATGCAGGTTCTGAGCTAGCAGCCTCACCGTGGGAGCAGGGAAGGCAAGGGCTAAGGGCTGTGAAGTCCCAACGGCTAAGAAGCCCTCCTGAACACCCACTGACACACAGTGCTGACCCCTTGAGACTCAATTTCTCCATCTGTGCAGTGAAACCAACATGGTCTGTCCTGCCCACCACACAAGGTTGTCCTCCCTTGGCCTCTTCACACCAACTGGAATCCTGAGCATCATCCCTGACTCCTTCTCCCACTTCCCACATCCACTCTGCATCCTAGCCCCATCAATTCCATCTCCTAAATATTTGGGGGATTTATCCCTTCCATCCTCCCTGTCCTCATATTTTTGTTCTTTGCCACAGCCTACTAATTCCCTCCAGTCTTATGTGTCCCCATCATCCTTTAGAATTACAAATCCAACCCAACATCTGCCCTGGAGTGGCTCCTCATAGTCCACAAGATAGAGTTCAGTCTGACAGTGTCCTGTGTGATCTCGCCCCTGCTGAACATCAGCTCTTATAACTTGTCCTCATACTGCTCACAAAACCCAAACTTGCCATGCTTCTGCCTCCCCTGGATTCTGTCTATGTGTTTTGGTTGACTTCTAATCACTTTTTAGGAAAATTTGACACTTCCAAGAAACCAACTAGCATACACAACGCAAACTTTAGCAGTCCTCCTTTGGGATCCCCAGATACCTTCATGCTCCATTTCTTTGTACATCACACTGTTTGGAAACAGCTGATGATGTCTTCCCCTCCTCCCTCACCAGACTATGAACTTGAAGATGTAGACTGTGTTTTGTTCATTTCTGTACCCCAAGCACCTACCACCAGGCCTGGAACACAATATTTTTGTCCTTAGCTAGTGTTTGTTAAATGCATGAGCACAAGAGAAAGCAGGAACAGACTAGACTAGACTTGGTGGTGAGTGGTACTGGAGGAAGGGTAGATACTACATCATCAGAGTTGCAGAAGCCTGGAAAGGCATCCAGGGAGGAGGAAGAGAAGCTGGTGCTCTGAGGCCCAGGGCAGTTCATGTCTTGTCCCAGGCACCAAAGGGAAGATTCAAGAACCAGGAATTGGTGATGGGTGGGGTGGGAGCCCATAAATGTTTTCTTAGCAGCTAAACTCTAAAGCATGAAATGCTTCACCTCTCTGAGCCTTGGTTTCCCCACTTGCTAAATGGGATCATAATTCATGTCCATCTCACAGCACCACCTGAAGATCAACGAGCAAGTGAATATGAATATTTTTAGGAAGTTAAAAGTACAGCTTGTACCATTAAGCTTGTTCTGACTTTCACAAAGTCAAGACAGCTCCCCAGGAACTTAGTGGACTCTAGAAACAGTTCCCAGCTGCCAGCATCTCAGCCAGGAACTTCCTTCTTTGAGTGTTGACTCCCTGGGCAAAACCCACTAATAGAAATAACCTGGCTTGGGGGAACAAATTGTCAGTCCATATGTCCCTAAATTCTAGAGTCATTCTCCCTTTTAATGCTCAGTAACAATCCCTGAGCTCCCACCCTGTAGGACACCTCTTCCCATGAGATATTGGCTCATTAAACAAATGAGATATTGAGCATTAAACAAATACTAGAGGTGCCTGAGCAACTCAGTCACTTAAGGGTCCAACTCTTGATTTTGGCTCAGGTCATGATCTCAGGGTTGTGTGAGTATAGAGCCTGCTTAAGATTCTGTCTCTCCTGGGGTGCCTGGGTGGCTCAGTTGGTTGGGCATCCAAC
This sequence comes from Canis lupus familiaris, assembly GCF_011100685.1. Lineage (NCBI taxonomy): Eukaryota > Metazoa > Chordata > Mammalia > Carnivora > Canidae > Canis > Canis lupus. Next base: position 72,889,840 of record NC_049223.1, on the reverse strand, counting down.
TTTTTGTTTCAGCTCAGGTTGTGGTCTCATGGGTCATGGGGTTGAGCTTCTAGGATCCCTGGGTGGCTTAGTGAGTCAAGTGTCTCCCTTCAGCTCAGGTCATGATCCCAGGATTCTGGAATCAAACCCTGGGAGCTCTGGGTTGGGCTCCCTGCTCAACAGGGAGTCTGTTCCTCTGCCCCTCCCTCCTCTCGTGTGGTCTCTTGTGCTTTCTCTCTTGCTCTCTCTCTCGAATAAATGAAAAATAAAATCTTAAAAAAGAAAAAGATTCTCCCTCTGCCCCTCCCCCTCTCTAAAAAATGAATGAATTAATGAATACTAAGTGGAGGTGTTGGACACCAAATGTTTTCCATGCTTTACTTCATTTGATCCTCATGTGAAGGAGATACGATTAATTCCACTTCATACATGAGAAAATTGAGGCTTGGAGGTTGACTTGCCCAAGGACACAGGTGAGTGGCAGAGCAGAACTCAAAACGAAGCCTGTGTGATTCTGAAACTCACTCAGTGAGTGTGCTGTCCCACCTCTCTGCTTCTGAGAAAGCCCAAAATCGACTTAAATGTTCCACAGATTCATCTGGTTATCACTCTTCCCCTCAGGCATATGGTCATAAACGTTCCTATAATGTTGGGGTTGGGGTCTCAATTAGAGGATGTAGCTGTTACACAGTTACATTTCCCAGCTGGCAAACACCAGAGAACATGCTGGGAAATGCAGGGAGTTTCCTATGCAGTCTTAAAAGGTAGTGAGTTCCCCATCACCTGGGCTGCATACACACAGAACTAATGAGCCTTATCAGGATCTTAGAAGAGTTTCTTGTTCCCTGCTGGGTACTGTTTAGATGGTCTTACATGTCCCTTCTGAGTCAGAGACTCAGATTCTCAATTGTTGGCACAGGCATTTCTTATATTTTACCCACTATGTACCGTGTTCTCCGCTATTGTTTCTAGGATAGCCATCCTCAGAAAAAAAGGCTAGTTTCCTACATATGATACCCAAACATTTGGTACTTTGGTTAACACTTAGATTTTTCTCACCCAACCCTATAATAAAAGGCTACCAAAAGACCCACCAATCTGTGATTTGGCCATTCATTTAATGGCCATAATAATTAGCAACATGATTCGTTGAGTTCTTTCTTTAGACTGAGCACAATATACATGTCATGGCTAATGCAATTATCCCCCATTTTTCAAAAGTTCACGATAGGCCACTTTGCTTTTACGAAAGACCTACATTAGTATCTGGTTTTGCTAACTGAAAAAAATTTGAAGAGGATTTTCACTTATGCAAAAAAGCAAAAACAAAAAGCCTTCAGCATTTGTTTTACAGTGAACTCTTAGAGAGGCAATGCTCACCCCAAGCAGCTCCACCAAGCTACTCCTGGGGGAACTTCACTCAGCATCAAGCTGCCATAGCTTGCTTACTTCCTTGCTTACTTGCTTGCTTTTTAAAGATTTTATTTATTTATTTGACAGAGAGAGAGCTCCAGAGAACACAAGTGGAGGCAATGGCAGAGGCAGAGGCAGAGGCAGAGGGAGAAACAGACTCCCTGCTCAGCGGGAGCCCGATGTAGGGCTTTTCCCAGGACCCTGGGATCAGGACCTGAGCCGAAGGCAGACACACAACTGACTAAGCCACCCAGGCACCTCCTTTCTTTCTTTCTTTTTTTTTTTAAGTAAGCTCTACACTCAATTGGACCTTGAACTCAGGACCCCAATATCAGGAGTCACATGCTCTACCATCTAAACCATATCTTTGAACTATGTCTGTGAGCATCTGTGCTTTATCTGTTTGTTCTCTGCATCCATTAGCAAAATGGATTCTTTTTTTATAAGATTTTTCTTTTTCTTTTTTTTAAAGACTTTATTTATTCATGAGAGACACAGAGAGAGAGAGAGAGAGAGAGAGAGAGAGAGAAAGAGGCAGAGACATAGGCAGAGGAAGAAGCAGGCCCCACAGAAGGAGCCCGATGTGGGACTCAATCCTGGGACTCCAGGATCGCGCCCTGAGCCAAAGGCAGGCACTTAACCTCTGAGTCACCCAGCCATCCCTAGAGGGGTTCTAAGGGTATCAGAAAAACCTAAGAGAGGGTACTTTTGGGGCCTCAGAAAGCTAAACAGTTTTTTCCATACAAATTAATGTTAATTGCATCTTCACTTTATGTCATTTTTGCTTATAGTTTTCATAGAAGCACTGTGCTTTAGTGGAGGAAACCTGCACTTAAAGCAGTCTCATGAGGTAGGTATTATAATTTCCATCTTATGAGATTTAGAGAGAAAATCTGCCCACAATCCCCCAGCAAGTTGGTAACTGAGTCATGTTTTGAACCCAGGTCTATTTGGCCCCAGAGCTCATAGTATACCACTCTGATGCACAGGCTGGACTTCATCCCACAGTGACTCACAAAATCTCACAGTCAAAAGGGCTCTAAAAGACTGAGACCCTATCTCCACCCACTACAGGAATCTCCCATAGATGGTTATCCAGTTCTGCTCAAATACCGCCAGTGACGGAGACTCCACCACATCACAAGGTAGTCCCTGCACAGTTGGAAAGTTCTCCACTTTAAAAAAAAAAAAAAGAAAGTTCTCCACTTTGAGGTCAAGTAGCTTCTATTTCTTGGGGGATTCCCACTAACTCCAAGAGACTCAAGGGAGAGATGACTCAACAGTAGTAGGAGAGAAATCGAAATGAGCACCCCCTCACCCGCAGTGAAGGTAGCCGCGTCAGCAGGATGCTAAGGCCATGCTGCCATGAGAGGAAGACCCTCTGAGGCAAGCGAGCAGGAGGGCCTCTGGCCATCCCCCAACCCCAATTCCTGGGCCCATGCAGGGGGCCCCTACCTGTTCCCTTCTGCCCTGCTCCTCTGTGAAGGCAGCAGCAAGTTAGTAGTGGGAACAGCATTGGACGTGGGGATCAGACCTGGAATCACACTCCAGCCCCAATGCTGACCTGCTGTGTGACCTTGGACAAGTCATTGCACTGCTCTGAGTTTCCCTTAACTGTCAAACAGGACGATTGTGAGCCTTAAAAGAGAGGGTGTGTGAAGTGCCTACAGAGCTACTCAGTTACAAGCAAACAGCAACCAGGATATAGAAAGCTATCTAGAGTTGTGGTTAAGTGCAGACTCTGAGGTTAGGCTACCCTGGCCTTTTTTAAAAAGATTTTACCCATCCATCTGAGAGAGAGACAGAGAGCGAGAGCATGATCAGGGGTGGGGGGAGGCAGAGAGAGAGGCAGAAGCAGACTCCCCACTGAGCAGGGAGCCCAACACAGGGACTGATCCCAGGACCCTGAGATCACAACCTGAGCCGAAGGTAGACGCCCAACCAACTGAGCCACTCAGGTGCCCCTAGTCGTTTAAAACTTCTTTTTTAGGGGATGATCCCTGGGTGGCTCAGCGGTTTAGCGCCTGCCTTTGGCCCAGGGCACGATCCTGGAGTCCTGGGATCGAGTCCCACGCCTGGATCCGGGTGTGGAGCCTGCTTCTCCCTCTGCCTCTCTCTCTCTCTGTCTATCATGAATAAAATAAATCTTAAAAAAAAAAACCTTCTTTTTTAGTTGGGGGGGAAGGAGAGAGAGAATCCTAAGCAGTCTCCACTCTCAGCACAGAGTTGGGCAAGTCATTTAACCTCTCTGCTTTGATTTTTTCTTCTGACACATATGAAGTACTTAATCCACTTAAACTGTGTTGACTGCTACCCATCCCCTCCTCCCAGAGCATAGACTCCAACTTCTCAATTCTCTCTCTCACTCTTTCTTTCTCCAACACCCTTTTAAGTAGAGGGAATCACATCCAAAGCCTGGAGAGAAGTCCATCCAGCCAAGCATTTTTGTCCCACAGGGAAAGGATGAAGCCCTCTCTGAAGGACCTTCTCTTTCTTTTCACCTCCTACCCCAGAGCCTCACTCTTAGTTACACTTCATGTTTATGACTCAGTCTGAAACTTCTTATTATAAATCGTTTCCGCTGTTTCTCTTCCCTTCATTTGCTCCACACCCACTGCCCAGGCTGTGGGCCAAATTGAGAAATTGAGGGGCAGATGACACATATTTGAACTGGACATGAGAGCTGTACTTGTGATGGGCCAAGAGTCACTTACCCATCACAAACTCTTCCGACTAGGGCTGGGTTTGGTCAAAATCATTTCTGCTCTCACGACAGAGCTTTACAGTTATCAGACCCTTTGCACGGACTTCAGAAAGCACCTGAAAGAGCTAAATTCTCACCTGGAGGAATGAGTAGAGGACTGGAATCAGAAGGCACGAGACTGAAGTCAAAACTCAACACCAGCCATGACTAGCTATGTGATCGTGGGCAAGTAGATTGGCCTGTGAGCTCTGAGCCTCATTTTCCTCATCTGCAAACTATCCTCAAAGGGTTATAGGAAGAAAGGCTCCGGCAGAGATTAGGTACAGAGCAAAGGGTAGCCAAGTTGCAAGAATGCTTGACAGAATATTCAGAGCTAGGTGAGACCCTCTAGAACCAGAGGATCTCAAATCGAGGTCCAAAGGCTTTCCGAAATATGGAAATTATATGTGCAGGTAAAACAGGGCATATATGTGTATTTTTCTGGGAGGAAAGGGCACAGGGATGCCATCAGATTTCAAAAAGGGTTTGTGATCCCCCTAAAATGTTAAGAACTATTGTCTCCAGGAGCGCAGATAACTAGCATTTTTACTTCCTAAGTATGCAGGACAGACTCTCTGTTCCCGCACTGGGCATTCGTTCATTCAGAAGACATGTATGTTCCAGGAACTGAAGATACAAAGATAAATGCTCTTAGCTTATCTGTAGCACTGCAGATCAGAGAGGTTAAGTCATTTAGCCAAGGTCACACACTTCCGAAGGACGCCTACTTAGGATTGGAACCCGAAATCTCTGACTGCAAAGCCAGCCACTGTGTGTCTCAGTGGAGGGGCCTTCTCAGGTCTGTGGCTTGCCAGAGTTCCCTCTGGTCCCAAGACCAGCAGGATCAGCATTCCATAAGAAACGTCCTGGAGTCATCACGAATGAGCCAGATTTCGCCAATGGGCGCACCTGCTGGTGGTGATGCCAATGAGGACTGTTTCCCTTCCTTAAACTCCAACTGAGGCTCCAACCAAGAGGGAATTCCACATGTGTATTTATATCAACCATATCGAGGTTTGATTTACATACAATAAAAATGCATACTCTGTGTACAGTTGAATGACTTTTGACAAATACATACACTGGTGAAACCCATAACATTCTCAAGATCTATGTTTTCATAACCCAGAGAATTGCCTTGTGTTCCTTTCTCAATCTCCTCCAGTGTCAGACAGCCACAATTCTGATTTTTGTCACCACAAATTAGTGTTGCCTATGTAGAACTCGTATACATGGAATCGTAACAGTATGTGCTCTTTTGTGTCTGACTTCTTCTGTTCAACAGAATGGCTATGAAGATTCATTCTTCATTCCCTTTTGCTGCTGAGTTGTATTCCACTGAATGAAGAGATCATAATTTGTTTAATCCATTCATCTGTTGATGGGCATTTCTCCCCCCACACACACCCAATTTCCTAACAGGAATATTCATGTAGGATCTTTGTGTTGGCATATGTTGTTTTTGTTTTTGTTTTTTGTCTTGGGTAAATACACACAAGTGGCAATGCTGAGGCATCTGGGTGGCTCAGTGGTTGAGCGACTGTCTTCCAACTCAGGGCATGATCCCAGGGTCCTGGGATTGAGTCCCGCATCAGGCCCCCCTACAGGGAGCCTACTTCTCACTCTGCCTCTCTCTGTGTGTCTCTCATGAATAAATAAATAAAATATATATTTTTAAGATTTTATTTATTCATTCATGAGAGAGAGAGAGAGAGAGAGAGAGAGAGGCAGAGACACAGGCAGAGGGAGAAGCAAGCTCCATGCAGGGAGCCCGGTGTAGGACTCGATCCCGGGTCTCCAGGATCACACCCTGGGCTGAAGGCAGGCACTAAACTGCTGAGCCACCCAGGGATCCCCAATAAAATATTAAAAAAAAAAGAAGGAGGAGAAGGAGAAGGAGAGGAAAAGGAGAAGAAGAAGAAGAAGAAGAAGAAGAAGAAGAAGAAGAAGAAGAAGAAGGAGAAGGAGAAGGAGAAGGAGAAGGAGAAGGAGAAGGAGAAGGAGAAGGAGAAGGAGAAGGAGAAGGAGAAGAGGAAGAAGAAGAAATGCTGCATCACAGATTAGGTGTACATTTAACTGTATAAAAAATTACTCTTTTCCAAAATACACTTTACACTCTGGCCAGCAATGTCTGAAAGTTCCAGTAGCTTTATACCCTTGCCAATCTTTAGTATCATTACTCTTTTTAGCTTTAGCCATTCTAGTGGGTGGGAAGAGGTTTCCTTTTGTGGTTTTAATTTGCATTTCTCTAATGACTAATGATGCTAAATATCTTTTCATGTGTTTCCTAGTTATCCCTATATATTCTTCTGTCTGTTCAAACCCTTTGAAACAGGTTTGAACTTTAAAAGTTAAATTATCTTATAGATTGTAAAAGATTTGTTGTATATTCTAGTACAACATCTTTGTCAGATACACGTATTGTGAATATTCCAATCTGACACTTGACATTTTATTTGAAGAGCAGAATTTCTTAATTTTGATAAAATACAATTTATTTCTCAAATTTTAATATTGTGTGATATTTTCCTTTTTTTTAAGATTTTATTTATTTATTCATGAGAGACACAGAGAGAGAGAGAGAGGCAGAGACACAGGCAGAGAGAGAAGCAGTCTCCATGCAAGAAGCCCAATGTGGGAATCGATCCCGGGTCTCCAGGATCAAGCCCTGGGCCAAAGGCAGGCACTAAATTGCTGAGCCACCCATCTCTGTTTGATATTTTCCTATCCAAAGAGGTTTTGTTTTGTCTTCCCATCTTTTTTTTTTTTTTTTAAGATTTTATTTATTTATTCATGAGAGACACAGAGAGAGAGAGAGAGACAAAGACACAGACAGAGAGAGAAGCAGGCTCCATGCAGGGAGCCTGATGTGGGATTCAATTCCCAGACTCCAGGATCACACCCCAGGTGGAAGGCAGACGCTCAACCACTGAGCTACCCAGGCGTCTCTGTTTTCCCTATCTAATGGTCACAAAGATTTTCTTTTAAGGGATACCCAGGACTGTAATGAAAATTGTACTAACAACCACTGAGCCTTTTGCACCGAGCACTGTGCCAAATCATCAGAGTGACCACTATGAGGATTATTATCATCTCCACTTAAAAGATGAAGAAACCTAAACAATGGGAAATTAAATAATTTACTCAAGGACTCACAGCTAGGAAGAGTCAGAGTTGGGATTAAACTCAGGTTTGTCTAAACTGGAATTCCCTGATCCTAACCTTCACTGCTTTCCTACCTCCATAATTTTAAACCTAGGTGATGGTTAACCTGGGAATTTTAAAGATCTGTAAATTTTTTATTGGAATTGCCTTAGGTCTATAACTTAATTTGAGGAAAATTAACATTTTAACAATACTGAGCCTTCCAATTCATGAACACAGTGTATCTTCATCTCTTGAGGTTTTATTTTTATTTATTTTACGCTTTTATTTGTAAGTAATCTCTACACCCAACGTGGAACTCAAACTCACAACCCCAAGGTCAAGAGTTACATGCTCCACAGATTGAGCCAGCTAGGCACTCCCATCTGATGAAGTTTTATTTAATTTTGTAGATGTCAGTGTTCTGGTCTTGCATACCTTTTGTTGACTTTTTCCTTAAGATTGCAGTGTGTTTTTTGTTTGTTTGTTTGTTTGTTTTTAAGATTGCAGTGTTTTGAATAATGTTATCAATGGCATTATTTCTTAAATTTCAATTTCCAAACGTGTTGCTAGTATATAAGAATACAATTTATTTTTTTTAAGATTTTATTTATTTATTTGTGTGTGTGTGAGAGAGAAAGAGAGAGAGCGCACAAGCAAAGGGAGTGGCAGAGGGAGAGGGAAAAGTAGGCTTCTGTCTGAGCTGGGAGCCCAAGGTGGGGCTCAATCCCAGGACCTGGAATCATGACCTGAGCCGAAGGCAGACACTTAACTAAGCCATCCAGGAGCCCTCAACTGATTTTTTAAAAAAAGATTTTATTTATTTATTCATGAGAGAGACAGAGACGCAGAGACACAGGCAGAGGGAGAAGCAGGCTTCATACAAGGAGCCCAACATGGGACTCCATCCCAGGTCTCCAGGATCACATCCTGGGCTGAAGGGTGCGCTAAACCGCTGAGCCACCCGGGCTGCCCTCAACTGATTTTTATATATTGACTGTGTACTCTCCTATTTTGCTTAGCTTACTTATTAGTTCTAATAGCGGTTTTTGTAGATTCCTTAGAATTTTCCACATAGACAATCTTGTCCTCTGCAAATAAAGATAGTTTTATCTACTCCTTTCTTAAAAAAAAAAAAAAAAAAAAAAAAAGTATTTATTCATGAGAGACACACAGAGAGGCAGAGACATAGGCAAAGGGAGAAGGAGGCTCCCTGTGGGTAGCCTGATGTGGGACTCAATCCCCTGATCCCCGGATCACGCCCTGAGCCCAAGGTAGACGCTCATCCACTGAGCCAACCAGGCGTTCCTCTCTTTTCTGATTTGTATGCGTTTTATTTCTTTTTCTTGCTTATTACATTGACTAGAATCTCTGGTACAATATTAAATTTCAAACATTTTTGCCTTGTTCTCAATCTTGGAAAGCACTCAAGTCTTGCACCGTTATGTATGATGTTATCTGTGGATTTTTCCTAGATATCCTTTACCAGGCTAAAGAAGTCCCTTTCCTTCCTAGTTTGCTGAAGGAGTTTTTATCATCAATGGATTTTGGAATTTGTCAAATGCTTTTTTTGTACCTATTGAGATGATCATATCTTTTTTGCTCCTTTTTGTTGTTTTAGTCTATTGATGTAGTGATTATATAGATTAATTTTAGATGTTAAGCTTTGCATTACTGAGATACACAGCTATTCTGGAATGGGTGTCTATTCTGGAATGAATTTGGTCATTTGTATCTTTCAAGGAATTTGTCCATTTCATCTAGGTTATTGACATCTAATTTACTGGCATAAAGTTGTTCATAATATTCTCTTATTATTTTAATGTCTGTGGTGTATATAGTAATGTTCCTGGAATGTCTTTCATTCAAATTTTAGTAATTCATGTCTTGTCTTTTTTTTTTCCTGATCAGTTGGCTAGAAATTTATCAATTTTACTGATACTTTCAAAGAAAGCTTTTGTCTTAATCAACTTTTTGTATTGTTTTTCTGTTGTCTATTTCATTGATTCTTGCTTTAAAATCTGCAAAATTTATCCTGCTTCCTTCATTGGAAGCTGACTAAAATGCCAACTCTGCCTCATTCTCATAAATTGCTAGTAAAAGTGCCTGACCTTTCTGGAGGGCACAGTGCAATAACAAAATGTTTTAAATGTGCACAAAATGCACATACTCTTTGCTTCTGAAATACTACTTTGAGAAACTTTGTTTTTTAAGATTTTATTTATTCAAGAGAGACACAGAGAGAGGCACAGACATGGACAGAGGGAGAAGCAGGCTCTTTGCAGGGAGCCCAATGTGGGACTCGATCCCAGGACCTCAGGATCATGCCCTGAGCTGAAGGCAGATGCTTAACCGCTGAGCCACCCAGGCATCCCTTCTTGAGGAACTTATATAGTGTTATACTGGAAAATATTTAACGTCCAACAGGGACAGGGAAAACAGCTTTTACTGACTTTGTGGTATAAATGTTCCCACAATGACCAATTTCGAGCTACTAGCATACATGTGTAGCTGGAAAGAGATATCCACAGTTGGCTCTCAGGAGCCAGTACAAATAGGCTCCAGAATACCACTGAATTTATGTTAAAGAGAAAATTAGGAATAGATATAAGAAATTGTGTACAAATGTATCCCACAGTGTTATTTTATTTTATTGGTGGGAAATATGATGGGTCAAACTCAATTGGTGGGAAATATGGTGGGTCAAACTCAAATATAATACACCAGTGAGGCAAAAAATGCATTATGGTACAAGCTATATGATAATATCTTACAGACATGAATAAAATTTTGTTTGGGAAAACTATTGAGGACATAGGGAAATATTTATGATATAACATGTTAAAGAAGCAAGTATAATATAGTATATGAAAAATTTTTTAAATTTATGTATAGAAAAAAATCCAAATAATAAACAAAGTGTTTTTTTAAGATTTTGTTTATTTATTTGAAAGAGATAGCATGAGATCATAAGCAGGGAGAGCTGCAGGTAGGCAGGAGAGGGAGAAGCAGACTACCCGCTGAGCAGGGAGCCTAATGTGGGACTGGATCCCAGGACCTGGAGATCATGATCTGAGCTGAAGGCAAACACCTAACCAACTGAGCCACCCAGGAGCCCCTGGTAAACAAAATATTAACAATTATTCTTCTTGGGATGCCTGGGTGGTTCAGCGGTTGAGTGTCTGCCTCCGGGGAGCCTACTTCTCCCTCTGCCTATGTCTCTGCCTCTCTGTGTCTCTAATGAATAAATAAATAAAATCTTTTAAAAAATAAATAAATAAAAAACAATTATTCTTCTTTGCATTTTTAAAAATACTTGACAAACTTCCTAAAATGAATCTACGAATCTAGAAGAAAAAAAAAAAAAAAAAAAGCCACAAACTCTAAAGTGAAAAGAATTGCGTGTGTAGTTTTCAGAGCCAGCTGTGCCCTAGGCATGTGTCCTAAGAATGGGAGAGGTAGGAAGATTCAGAAGAAACTCTTCCTATGACCATACCCCTATAAAGCCACCTTCTTCTGGGATCCCTGGGTGGCGCAGCGGTTTGGCGCCTGCCTTTGGCCCAGGGCGCGATCCTGGAGACCCAGGATCGAATCCCACGTCGGGCTCCCGGTGCATGGAGCCTGCTTCTCCCTCTGCCTGTGTCTCTGCCGCTCTCTCTCTCTGTGACTATCATAAATAATAAATAAAAAAAAATTAAAAAAAAAAAGCCACCTTCTTCTTTCAGGATCTCAAAGGAGAGTCTTGACTAATCCCTAGGGCCTTTGTAGGGACACTATGGCAAAAAGAAAATGATTCCTGATCCCTAAGCAAGAAACTAAAAAGCCTGAGTAGGGACAGGCAAGTGTTCTAAGTGCCTAAAATGCATGTTTGAGAAAAATGAAATTAAAAAAAAAGAAAAATGAAATTTATTATGCTGTATATTGCAGTGATGTTGGCATCTGCTCATTTGTCAGTCAACAAACATTTCCTGGACTCCTACCCAGCATCTAATTTTTTGAAGGAAAAAATTATGACTTTGGTTTGGTGTTTCTTAAAAAACAATCTCTCTGTTCCTTCCTCCTATTTACCACATGCTAAGCACTTTAGTAGGGGCTTTAAAGGCTTTTGCTCATTTAATTATTAAAAAAAAAAACAGGGGTGCCTGGCTGGCTCAGTCAGTAAAGCATGTGACTCTTGATCTTGGGGTTGTAAGTTCAAGCCCCACATTGGGTGTAGAGATTACTTAAAAATAAAATATTAAAACAGCAAAGGAGATATTAGTATTTCCATGTACATAAGAAAAAGACTGGAATGTCAGAGATCTTAAATCAAATGGTATATTAAAGTACTTAAATCTCTTAATCAATAGTTCATTTTTATTGAGTGCTTACCCATTGCCAATCACTGTACCAAATGCTTTATAGATATTAGTGCTTTTACTTACTTACCTATGGAGTGAAGGTTTTGATTATATTAATTTTACTTATGAGTATGAGGTTAAATTATTTGTGAGGTTAAATTACCTACTCAATGTCATCCTGTTGGAAAGTGGTAACACTGGTACCAGCACTGGACTTGGCATTTGAAGACTTGTGTTCAAATCTTGTTTTTACAATGTGATTTTGGGCAAGCCACTGAACAGCTCTGAGATTTAGTTTTGGTTTTTTTTTTTCAGCTTTAAGTTTTTAATGAGCAAAATGAAAATGATCGTATCTACTCAGGATATTTTTTTTTTTAAGATTCTATTTACTTATTTGAGAGAGAGGAAGACAGAGCATGCTCAACATAAGAGATCAAGCATGAGCAGAGGGAAGAGCAGAGGGAAAGGGAGAAGCAGGGTCCCTGCTGAGCAGGGAGCCCAAAACAGGCTCAAACTTAGGACCCCAGGATCATGACCTGAGTTGAAGGCGGGTGCTTAACTTACTGAGCCACCCAGGCAACCTTCATGATTGTTTTAAAGCCATAAAAGGGCTTTATATACCTCTAAAGCACTTGCACATGTATTGTTATTCTATCAAGAAACATTGTTGAGGGCAGCCCAGGTGGCTCAGTGGGTTTAGTGATGCCTTCAGCCCAGGGCCTGATCCTGGAGACTGGGGATCAACTCCCATGTTGGGTTCCCTGCAGGGGGCCTGCTTCTCCCTCTGCCTGTGTCTCTGTGTGCCCCCGCCCCCCGTGTGTCTCTCATAAATAAATAAATTAAATCTTTAAAAAAAATGTTGATCACCAATTATGTGCAAAGAATATACTGGAGGTACCAGGAGGGTGCATAATTAAATAATTTGTTGCCACTAAAGAGTGGTTTATAGAAAGGAGATGAGATATAAATATAAATAGAATCATAGATACAAAGGAATCCCATTCTTGCAATAGATTGGGCTCTGGAATCAGACAAATCCAGATTGAAAACCTTGACTCCACCACGCACTAGCTGTGTGACTAGGTAAATTATCCAATATTTCCAAACCTCTTTTTTTCCTCTATCACCCTATCCCTGTATATTATATCTAGTTTGCAGAAGTGTTTCAGAGGACTGAGTTAATTAAATACATTAAATGAACTGCTAGCACCATGTTTGGCACAGAGCAGATGTTCAGTCAGTGGTAATTATTTTATTTTTTAAGTGCTGTAGGCTGTCCTACTTCAGACCAAGTCCCTTTTGAGTCTATTTTCCTCTTCCTGAGCAGCAAGCCAGACTGACTACATTTCTCATGTTCCCTTGCTGTTAGGTGTGGCCATATGACAGAGTTCTAGCCAATGGGGTGTGAACAGACACACTCTGTCCACCAAATCCTCCTCCCTCTCTTCTTTCCTCTTTCCCTACATCCTCTTTTTCCTTTGTTTCTTTTTTACTCTTCTTTTAATTTTTGAAATCAAATATACTGTTATAACTGTCATATAATAAAACACACCCATTTAAAGTATACGGTTGTATGAGTTTTGATAAATATATACACCCATGCAAAAACACCTCAACAAAGAAATGGAACAATTACATTAGCTCCTCAAATTCTTTCACGCTCCTTTGCTGTCAATCTCTCCACTCCCAGAAAATCACTGATATGCTTTCCATTCATTATATGGGTTTACCTGTTCTAAAATTTCATGTAAAGGGCATAATACACCATGTACTCATTTTTGTCTAACTTCCCTCTTTAATTAGCATAATGTTTTTGAGATTCATCCATATTATGCAGAAATCAGTTCACTTTGTTGCTGAGTAGTATTTCCTTGCATTATTATACTACAATTCATTTATCCATTTACCTGCTGATGGATATTTGGGTTATTTCCAATTTAGGGCTATTATGAATAAAACTGCTATTCATATACAAGATTTTTGGGGGGGATGCCTGGGTGGCTCAGCGGTTGAGCGCCTGCCTTTGGCTCACGACGGCATGATCCTGGGCCCGGGGATTGAGTCCCGCATCGCGCTCCCTGCAAGGAGCCTGCTTCTCTCTCTGCCTGTGTCTCTGCCTCTCTCTCTCTCTCTCTCAGGAATAAATAAATAAATAAATCTTTTTTAAAAAATGACCTTTTTTGTAGACGTATGTTTTTAGGGTAAATATCTAGGAGTGGAATTGCTGAGTCATAAGTGTATGTGTCATTTTATAAGAAACTATGGAACTGGGGATGCCTGAGTGGCTCAGCGGTTTAGCGCCTGCCTTCGGCTCAGGGCGTGATCCTGGAGACCTGGAATCGAGTTCTGCATCGGGCTCCCTACGTGGAGCCTGCTTCTTCCTCTGCCTGTGTCTCTGCCTCTCTCTCTCTCTCTCTCTGTCTCTCATGAATGAATAAATAAGTATTAAAAAAAAAAAAAAGAAAAGAAACTATGGAACTGTTTTTTAAAATAGCTGTAGGTACCATTTTACAATTCACACCAGCGACATTTGAAAGTTCTAGTTGTTTGATTTTCTCACCAACATTTGGTATTATCAGTCTGTTTAAATTATAGCTATTTTAGGGCACCTGAGTGGCTCAGTTAAGCCTCGGACTCTTGATTTCAGCTCAGGGTTGTGGGACTGAGCCCCGTGCTAAGCCCGGAGTGGGGCTCTGTGCTCATGGGGAAGTCCCTTGAGATTCTCTTTCTCCTTCTGCACCTCCCCTCCCTGCTTATGCTCTCTCAAGTAAATAAATAAAATCTTAAAAAATATATAACTATTCTGATGGATGTATACAGATATTTCATTTTACTTTAAAAAAAAAAAGATTTGGGACACCAGGGTGGCTCAGTGGTTGAGTGCCTGCCTTTGGCTCAGGCCGTGATCCCGGTGTCCTGGAACCGAGTCTGCATTGGGCTCCCTGTGGGGAGCCTGCTTCTCCCTCTACCTCTCTCTGTGTCTTTCATGAATAAATAAGTCTTTTTTAAAAATATATTTTACTTATTATTTGATAGAGTATGAGAGAAGGGAGGGTCAGAGGGAGAAGTAGACTCCCTGCTGAGCAGGGAACCTGATGTGGGGCTTGATCCTGGGACTCTGGGATCATGATCTGAGCCGAAGGCAGATGCTTAACTGACTGTGTCACCCAGGCGCCCCTTCATTCTAATCTTTTTAAAAGATTTTTTTTTGAAGATAAGTAATCTCTACACCCAACCTGGGGTTCAAACTTACAACCCTGGGATCAAGAGTCACATACCCTACTGACTGAACCAGCCAGGTGCCCCTCGTTTTAATTTCAATTTGCATTTCCTTAATGCTTAATGATGTTGAGCATCTCTTCATATGCTTATTGGATGTTCATCTATCCTCTCTGGAAAAGAGTCTGTACAGGGCAGCCTGGGTGGCTCAGTGGTTTAGTGCTGCCTCCAGCCCAGAGTATGATCCTGGAGACCTGGGATCGAGTCCCACGTCTGGCTCCCTGCATGGAACCTGCTTCTCCCTCTGCCTGTGCCTGTTCCTCTCTCAATCTGTGTCTCTCATGAATAAATAAATAAAATCTTAAAAAAAAAAAAAAAGAGTCTGTACAAACATTTTGCTTATTTCTCATTGGATTTTCTTATTATTGAGTTGATGAATTCTTTACATATTCTGGATGCTGATTCCTTGTCAGAAATATATGTTACAGGGGCACCTGGGTGGCTCAGTCAGTTGAGGATCTAACTCTTGATTTTGGTTCAGGCCATGATCTCAGAATCAGGGGAATTGAGTGCCACAACAGGCTCTGAGCTTAGGGGGGAGTCGGCTTCTCTGTACATCCACCTGCCCCCCTCTCTCAAGTAAGTAAATAAATCTTTTAAATTTTTTTAAAAAAGAAATATATATATTATTCCCTAGTCTACCGCTTGCCTTTTCATTTTTTGAATGCTGTCTTCAGAAAGGCAGAAGATTTTTGGGTGCCTGGGTGGCTCAGGAGGTTAAGCATCAGCCTTTGAAAGCTCAGGTGGATAGACTCCTGCTCCATTGGGCTTCCTGCTTGGTAGAAAGTCTGCTTATCCCATGCCATCTGCCCCTCCCCCACCCCTTTCTTTCTTTTTTCTTTCTTTTTTTTTTTTTGGCTCCCCCACCCCTTTCACACATGTTCTCTCTCTTTCTCTCAAATAAATAAATAAAATATTAAAAAAAAAAAAAAAGAGGGGAGTGACGGGTGGCTCAGTTAGCTAAGCATCTGCCTTCAGCTCAGGTCATGATCCTGGGATCCTGCTATTGAGTCCCGCATCAGGCTCCCTGCCCACTGCCTCTTCCCTCTGCTCATGCTCTTCATGCTCTCTCTCTATATATATCTCTCGCTTTCTCAAATAAATAAATAAGTCTTTTTAAAAAATAAAAGAGGAAGGGCAGAAGATTTTAACATCAAGTCCAATTTATCAACTTTTTATTTTAGGGTTTTCTTTTTTTGTAAAAAAAAAGCTTTGAAAGCTTTTTCTAGTAAGGTTAAAAAATTCTTCTGTTTTCTTGCAAGAGTTTTAGCTTCTATAGTTAGGTCGATGATCCACCTCAACTGATTTTTTTTATACAGTATGAGATAAGGGTTGATATTAGTTTTCTTCTTATGTATATCCAATTTTTTGGCATCATTTTTTAAAAAAGACTATCCTTTTTTTTTTAAAGACTATCCTTTTTTAGCACTATTGTTGAAAATCAATTGACTGTGCCTCTGTTCCCAAACTTTATTCTATTGGTCTATGTCTTTATAATATCACATTGTTTTGATTACCATAGCTTTATAGTTGGTCTAATATCAGGTAGCTTAAGTCCTCTTCATTTGCATATTTTTGTATTTTCTCTTCTCTGATTTTGTGCAGTTTCACTATGATGGGATTCTTCTTTTTTTAATATTGACCTAGGAATAGAATTACTGGGACCTAGGCTATAGCCAAAATGAATTTGACTGTGTTCTGGCCGTTGCTCTCCAGAATGGCTGCACTAATTTAACATTCCCACTAGAGCCCTATATTCTTCCCTTTTTGGCTAACACTTAGCATTACCTGGCTTTCTAATTTTTGCCAGTCTAATGTAATAACCTGATATTTTCATGATGTTTTTAAAAGCAGCTTTATTGAGACAAAACTGACATGCAATAAACTGCACAGAGAATAATTTAACGAGTTCTAACATTTGTATACACCTGTAAAACCATCTTCAGAAGTCGATAATGAATGTATTCTTTATCGCCAAAAGCTTCCTTATACCCCTTTGAGTCTGAGCTTTTTTATCTGCAAAATGCAGCTCGGTTTTGAGGACATATGGTGTTAGCCTAGCTTGAGTTCTGGCACATAGAAGGTACTAGGGAAATAGAGCTAGTATAACTGCAACCACACAGTAGCATAGTTAAGTATATAGGCCCTGGAGCCAGACTGCTTGGGTTCAAACCCATCTCTGCTATTTGTTACTTGGACAAGTTATTCTATGAATCATCTTTTTCATCTGTAAAATGAGAATGATAATGTGGTACCTATCTCAAAGGATTGTTATGAGGATTAAAAGAGTTACTATGTGTGAAAAAAAATTTTTTCCCTATCACAGGATTTTAGCTAGCCTTTTTTTGAAATTCTGAAAATATTCATTAGTACCTTCTCTGACATGTACAGGTTTGGGACTCCAGCTTGATAACCTCTGAGCTAAATGTGGGCTCTCAGTGGCCTCTAGGAACTCTTACAAATCTGATCCTGTAAGGTCTAGGATATAAGTGGCAATGGTGATTCTAAGAACAAGGGGGAGTAAGAATTTACTCTTGTGAACTGAGAACAATCCAGTATTTTTTTTTTAATCTACCCACTTGGAAATAACAATATTGGTATCTGAGCAACTAGCTTCTTAGTATGTCACATCCAGGGCTGATGTGAGTAACTCATTGCTAGTGTTTTGTCCATCCTGAGTCTCTGTGGTTGAGCACTATAATGTACATACGGACAGAAGGACTAATGAATAGCCTTTTGGAGAATAATCTGTTGAATAAGTGGCAGCAGCGGCAATAGTAGTAGTACTAGTAGTACTAGTAATAGCAGCCAACATTTATTGAGTGCACACTTTGGGCACCATTCTAAGTGTTTTTCACTACCTATCCTATAAGGTAGGTATTCTTATCATCTTATTTCTCCACTTCAAAGATGAGAAAATTGAAAAAGGGATCAAGTCCCACGTCAGGCTCCTTCTATGGAGCCTGCTTCTCCCTCTGCCTGCTTCTCTCTCTCTCTCTCTCTCTCTCTCTCTGTGTGTGGTGTGTGTGTGTGTGTGTGTGTGTGTGCCTCTATGAGTAAATAAATAAAATCTTTTTTAAAAAATGAATTGTATGGGACCCCTGGGTGGTTCAGCGGTTGAGCATCTGCCTTTGGCTCAGAGCACAATCCCGGCGTCCTGGGATCGAGTCCCATAGCGGGCTCCCTGCATGGAGCCTGCTTCACCCTCTGCCTGTGTCTCTGCCTTTCTCTGTATGTCTCTCATGAATAAATAAATAAAATCTTAAAAAAAAAATAAAGATAAGAAAATTGACACCCAGAGAGGTTAGGAGGCTTGCCAAAGATCATGTAGTCATTAGAGGGATTTTTGGTTAATCTAAGGAATCCTGCAGTAGGAGAAATAAAAGAGAGCCTATTTTGATGGAAGTCTTTTTGTCTCTTACTTCCTTTTGACACTCAATAGGACTCTACTAAAAGTTGCACAAATTGGCAAATGAGTCAACCAGACATGTAGATAAACACCAAAAATAAGAGTTCCCAGTAAATGATTTTACCTAGTCAGCCTCTTATGCAACCAACAGAAAAACACTGAGTTTAGAGTTAGAAGAGGCATCCATCCACTTGGTGGAGGGACGCCTGAATGGCTGAGAGGTTGAGAGTCTGCCTTTGGCTCAGATTGTGATCCATGGGTCCTAGGATTCAGTTCTGCATCAAGCTCCCCACAGGGAGCCTGCTTCTCCCTCTGCTATGTCTCTGCCTCTCTCACTATGTCTCTCATGAATAAATAAATAAAACCTAAAAAAAAAAAAAAAAAGACTTGGTGGAAAGGACACACCTTTAGAGTGAAAGTGACTAGGTTTAACTTCTGACTCTTCCAACTGCTGTGTGAATGTGTATAAATTACACAACCTTTCTAAGCCTGTTTGTTCTGGTATAAAAAGATTTTAAATGCATATATTTTATTTATAGAAAGTTTGTGAGGTATAAATAACCTAGCTTTTGTACAAGCATCCAAGAGTTTCTAGCATATAGTAGGAACTAAGAACATGCTTAGTTGGATGCCTGGGGAACCTCAGGAGGAGACCCTGAGACAAGGAGTACTGAGTAAGAGATTTATTAAAGAAGTGTTCTCAGAAGCCAGTAAGGGCGTAGGGAAAGCAGGGCAGGAAAGTAGAAACCAAACAAAAATAAGATTTCAGGCAGCCCCACAGAGGGCAGCTTAATCCCTTAGGAAACTCAGGAGTGTAAATTCTACTGGAGACAAGTAAATTGGGCTTTCAAATTCTCACATCCAATTAGTCATTTGCTGGAAACTAGAGAAGAGGGAAGGATCAAAGCCATTCTGGTAGCCTGAGGACCATCCTCCTCAGAAGAGCCTCAGGTACTTGTTATTGGAAGCAAAAGCAAACGGCAACCAAGGGAGGGCAGCCACCAAGGGAGGACCGGTAAGAGATCTGAAAGGATCTGGAATGAGCAAGAATAATATCTGCTACAGGGTTTGGATTTTTTTCCTTACTTTTAGAAAAGCTGGGCTCAGCTGCTTGTTTTGCCACTTACCAGGATCAAATAGAACAATATAATCAAAGCCTTCTAAAGTTAAAATGTTAGGTGACATTGTTTTGTTTTGTTTTTTATATATAAAAACAAAACTATAAATCAGGCATAGTACTAAGTGTTGGGATATATACCTTAATATGAGATTTATAAACTCCTAAGGAACTTTTAATTTAGTGAAAGAGTGAGATAAATAAAAAAAATTACCTGACTCTATGATAAGTGGCATTATTAAAGCATGGTGGAGAAAGGGAGCCAGTGGTAGGAAGGAGAGTATGGCTAGTTCTATAAGAGGGGCATGGTTTCAGGGAAGGTTTCAAAAGGAGCTGATGCCTAAACTGAGTCTCCCAAGATAGGAGTGGATTTGTCAGCCAGCCAGCCAGAAAGGGCATTCCTGGAGAGTGAACAGCCCAAGCAAAATCAAAGAGGTATGAAATAGCCTGACAAATCAGGAGACTTGAAAGTTCAACACAGAGACCTTGGATGCCAGGACTAGCAGTTTGAAATTAATCCCGTAAAGCAGTGGGAACCATTGAAGGATTCTGAGCTGGGGAATTGTTCGATCAACTTTGCATTTTATTTTTTAGATTTTACTTTTTTTAAGATTTATTTATTTTATTATTTATTTATGATAGACAGAGAGAGAGGCAGAGACACAGGAGGCGGGAGAAGCAGACTCCATGTCGGGAGCCTGATGTGGGACTCGATCCTGGGACTCCAGGATCGCGCCCTGGGCCAAAGGCAGGCACTAAACCGCTGAGCCACCCAGGGATCCCCAAGATTTTATTTTTTAATGTTAATCTCCACCCCTAAAGTGAGGTTCAAGCTCATGACCCCCAAGATCAAGAGTCGCATGCTCTACTGATGAGCCTGCCAGGTGCCCAAACCTTGCATTTCAGAATTATCACTCTGGCAGGCACTAGTGTAAGCAACTATAGAGGAAGAGAGAACAAACAGGGAGATCAGACAGGAGACAATACAGGCCAAATTAGGAGCTCAAAGGAGGCATCCGTTGGACTTGGATTACTGAATGGAGAGTGGTGTCTTTTACCAAGATTATAAACTATTACTTTGCCAAGAGAGAGGGGAAATAAAAGTTTTTATATTTTCCCTATTGATTTCAGATCAACAGGGAAACCAGACTAATGGAGAAGATTGGGGAAAACCTGTGGACAAAATTAATTATTAATAATAAATCATATGGAATATCATACTCCTTAAAGTACTTTCACATCCATTATTGGATTGATCCTTGAACAAGCCTGAGAGGGGAGGGAAGCAATTGACAGATGAAAGGCCTGAGCCCTAGAGAGCTGAAGTGGATTGCCAATGGTCATGGCAGGACTTGAAGGGTTTTCTAATGTTTTTTATTAAAATGTGGAATTAGAACCTTGGCATCTTTTAGGAGAAACAAGTTTTTTCTCCATTACACAATTTCCTCCATTATACATTATACTTGTGAAAGACCATTTGGAAAAGTCTAAAAAGTAGGAAAAAAATGTTTAGTCCCTTATAGCCTCACAAAGAACTACTGCTAATATGTTGGTGTGGCTTCCCCCACCCCCAAAAAAATATTTTCTATGCTAAGATTTTAATCCACTCTTTCAGTTTTTTCTTTCTTCATGTTGCATTATAATATAAACACTTCAGGGGATCCCTGGGTTGCTCAGTGGTTTGGTGCCTGCCTTTGGCCCAGGGCGCACCATTAGGCTCCCGGCATGGAGCCTGCTTCTCCCTCTTCCTGTGTCTCTGCCTCTCTCTCTTTCTCTGTGTATATCATAAATAATAAATAAATAAATAAATATCTTAAAAAATAATAATATAAACACTTCATCATGTAGTCACAATTTTATTTTTTTATTTTTATTTTTTTAATTTTTATTTATTTATGATAGTCACAGAGAGAAAGAGAGAGGCAGAGACATAGGCAGAGGGAGAAGCAGGCTCCATGCACTGGGAGCCCGATGTGGGATTCGATCCCAGGTCTCCAGGATCGCGCCCTGGGCCAAAGGCAGGCGCCAAACCGCTGCGCCACCCAGGGATCCCCATGTAGTCACAATTTTAAAAATACAATTATTTTTCATAGCTTCAGAATATTCCACCAAGTGAGTGGTTTTGATCATTTACTAATTGGTAGGTATTTGAGTTGCATATTTTTTCAACATAAAATGATCATTGTGATGAACAACTTCACACACACATGGCTTCTTCTGAATTTTGAATTTATCCGTTAGAAGAGGTTTCCATAGTGGAATGATTAAGTCAGGGTAAAGAACATTCTACTACTCTTAATACAATATTGACAATTGTTTTTCAAAAGGATTATACCTGCATTTCTGGGTATAATTTTCAGCATTCTTGCTATGAATCCCATTTTCTCTATCTCACAATAATAGTGATACTCTTAAAAGAAGGAAGATTTTAGCTATGCCTTCATTAACAGAGGGACATTTTACCTCATCCGTCCCATTTGTCTGCTGTTATTTCTCTTTTGAACAGCAGATGGCAGGATAATCCCACAACAGGTGGTCATGACTTAATTTAATTGCACTGAGGAAAATTGCTTCTTTTCCCACATGTATTTCTTTCCTGAGATAAACAGCATGTAGGGCATCTGCCTCCTTATTGAAAGTAAGATATGTAAGAAGGTGGCTTTTCAGCAAGGAATATCAAGGTAGCCAATATAAATCCTGAGCCTTAGGTTATTACACTCTGTGCAAAACCAAATTTCTCAGAAAGAAGCAAATGGAGGTTGAAATTACACATATTCTAGGTTTCCCCAGTTAATAATCATAAAAAAGTTTATAGCCAGAAAGTCACAGAGGCCCTTCTGTTGTAATTGTTAGAGTTTAGAGTCAGTGGGAACACCCTTCTCACCCAGGGGATTTTAAAAGCCAATCCCACCCCCTCCCCACAATTCTCTCCCCTAGCACTCATTTCCCATCCCTTCACAAAATTGCCAGGGTAATTGACTCTTAGATGAGATGAGTTTGACTTTCTACCCTGATTTTGTAACAGAAGTTCTTTTGGTGAGGTTCTTTGTTTGAAAATGCACAATAAAAATGGCTTTAGAATGACTTCAGAGGGCTCTCTTTTTCTGGTGCCAACAACAGATTCCAAAGCAGCTATTATTCGAGGTGGGTGATAGGATCCCTTGAGACTGTTTAAGTATCGGTTTTCAAAGTGCTTAGGAACCTGAAATGTCCTGTATGGTATATTTGCAGGTGCATAATTGGCCAAGTGCTCCAGGGGTTATAAAGACTGCCTTCCTGTAGTTGGAATAGACACATTTAGCCTCTTACTGAAATTGAAGGCTGCAATGTCGATAACAAATCTGATTCTAACTCTCCCGTGTCACTGCAGCCCAAAGGTGCCTTTGTCTCCTAGGAGAAAGAGGTTGGAGGTAAGTGAATGGCCCTTAACCAGAGCCATGTACAAAACACTGCTAAGGAAAACTTTTGTCCTGAGAGTGTAGGTTTAGGCTGTTGTGTGTGAAGCAAATTTGCTTTGTTCACAGCCAACCTGCATGAATGCAAGTATTGCGAGATGGCTGGAGCTGTGGAGCAGCAAACTGCTTTAAAAGCAGGCTTTCAGTGGGAAACTTTAAACATACAATGGCTTTATTTTTGTTAGACATAATTCTCCAACCTGGCTTTTTTATTGCACTAACCAAAATAAATCTGGATAAACTTAAAAGGCTGCCTTGATGTCAGAAGAAAATGGATATTGTCTCTCCCAAATGTGTTTGAATGGTAGTACATAATCCTAGCTACATCCAGATAAGAATACACCTCTTCCCATAGAAAGCTTTCCTGGAACAGAATATCACCAAGAGTATTCACTTTGCAGCTTGATGGTTCCAGCCTGTCTTACTAAAACTTCTAAAGAAATAGTTTGCCCACTCTTTCACTCTTATATTTCTAGTTAATACTTATGTGTACTTAGTGGTGTTCTGAACTTCTTTTATTTTTCAAGGCCCCTGGCATTTGATGATACCTGTGCAGCAGGAGCTTTCATCATAACAAATACAGGGTAGTATTAAGTGGAAAGGGGGCCAGGAGAGAGGAAAAATCACCCATGCATTTCCTTAAGTCGCTTGAGTTAGGAAACCAGTAGTCTCCTTTTTAAGATTAAATGTATCTTTAAATATTAGGGTCTTTGGTTATGAAGACATGGAACTGTGAAACTGCTTCCCTCAGACAAACCTGAGGTGGAGGATGTAGGTGTCACATAGAAATCAAAGAGGTGCCTCTCAACGGGGAAGATTTAATCAGCTCTCCTTCCCAGGATCGGCTGCCAGGTTTGAACATTTACTTGTCTGTGTTCCAGGCAGGAGACACTGCTAATTATGGGAGCAATTCCCATGGATACAGAGAAGAATTGTCTAAGCTGGGGAGTCAAAGCTCTGATCAAGAGGGTGCTGAGAGGAAAAATGTCCCCAACATTCTCAGAGGAAATTCCAGAGTTGTCAAGGAACATGCCTTCTCCACAGGAATGCCCCCCATATCTGGTATTTGAAGATCTGGAAACACGCTTTCCTTCACCTTCCTAACTCATGCACTAAGAATCCCTTTATTTGAGAAATGGAATTTAGAAAGTATTTTCTTTTATTCAAACATTACCTGATAAGGTTATCTTAAAACACACACACACACACACACACACCAGGCATTACCAAGAGTGATTCTCACAAATGACAGTACCTGAAAAGTGGCAGACTTGGCCATTAGAGCAGCCAAAATGGCACAAGCATCTGAAACCTGTTGCTTTATCCTTGGCAGAGATACCACTGGATCCATTCCACTGTATGTAAAGTAAGCTGTGGCAAAACTTACCTTTATCATGGTACAAAATCTAGACTCACAAGTGAGCTTCTCCAACATCAGTTTGAATTTATATTCTGTCCCTCTTCTTTCTCCATTATGCAGAGCACCTGCTCCCTGTCCCTCCCCCACTCCTCCAGCTGTCTGTCTGTCTCATTTGTGTCAATTAAGAATTCAATACTGCTTGATTTAATTGAATGACTTTCTCTGTATAGAATCCCAACCACAGATAGAGCATCAACCATCACTCCCATTGCCCAGAATAAAAACTCTAAAAATCTAAAGGCATGCAAGGGCTTTGCCAGTAAACTGAAGAAGGTAAGGAAGGCAAGACTGGATTCCCTGGCAATACCAGTTATGTAATTGGTGGCCTACCAAAAGGCAGCATTGCATAAACCAAGATCATTTGGGTCCACTCAATTTACTTAAGGGTTTCAGAAGTGGTTCTTAAGGCTTAGAAACCAAAGAACCAACTGAAAGAAATAAACTTCCACACTTTAGTTTACAAAGTGTTTTCCCATCCTCAAAAGATTGACTTTGAGTTCTGTTGGTGTTGTTGTTTTTTAAAAAGATTTTATTTATTTATTTGAGAGAGAGAGCAAGAGAGCACGACTGAGATAACACAACCAGGGAGGAAAGGGAGAAGCAGGCTCCCCACTAAGCAGAGAGCCTGTGGGATCATGACCTGAGCCAAAGGCAGACGCTTAACTGACTGAGCCACCCAGGCACCCCAGAAGATCGACTCTGATTTTCTGTTCATTCACTTATTGGACAAATAGGCTTTGTTCTTTAGTCCCCTGCCACCATTCGTTGAGTATCTACTATGTACCTAAGAGTGTTCTAAGAAGAGAAAATAAAGTTCCTGTCCTCATGGGACTGATTCTAAAGGGCGTGGGTTGGGGATGGAGCAAACAATAAACAAGTAAACAGGTAGTGTACTAAACGGTAATAAGGATTATGAAAAAAAAAAGGATTATGAAGAACCAGTGAGGAGAGTTAAGGGAGATGGGGATTATGGTTTAAGCAGTTTTTTAGTTTAGAAAGGATGTCAGAGAGGACTCTCTGAGCTGAGACATAAAAAAAAAGGGAGGGAGGGGATCCCTGGGTGGCGCAGTGGTTTGGCGCCTGCCTTTGGCCCAGGGCGTGATCCTGGAGACCCGGGATCGAATCCCACATCGGGCTCCCGGTGCATGGAGCCTGCTTCTCCCTCTGCCTGTGTCTCTGTCTCTGTCTCTCTCTCTCTCTGTGTGTGACTATCATAAATAAATAAAAATTAAAAAAAAAAAAGGGAGGGAGGAAGTTATACAAATATGACAAGGAAGAGAATCCCAGATGGAGAACACAGCAAATGCAAGGGCCCTGAGACAGGAGTTTCCTTGTGAAGGAGACCAGTGTAGCTGAATAGAGTGAGATGTAGAAGATAGGTCAAGGAAGTGGGAGAGCAGGCGGCAGACTTTGTAAGGACTTGTAAGTCATAAGTCATTGTAGGTTTTTATTCTGAGATGGAAAGCTACTAGAAGAATGACATATTTTATGATATAATTTATGTTTTAAAAGCTTTATTCTGGCTGCTGTGTAGAAAACAGGAGATAAGAGTGCAAGAGCAGAAGCAAGAACAGTTAGGAGGCAATTTTGGAATGTCGGCAAGAAACAATGGTAGCTTAGGTCAGGATGGCAGCACTGCAGATGCTAACAAGTGGTTAGATTTCGGAGGCAAAGGTGCCAGGAATTGCTAGGGAAATGACGGGTATAAAGAAACAGAAAGGAGTCAAGTATATTGTGGATGTTGGGGCCTGAGCATCTATTAGAAAATCTAATGGAGGGATCCCTGGGTGGCTCAGCGGTTTAGCGCCTGCCTCAGCCCAGGGTGTGATCCTGGAATCCCGAGATCCAGTCCCACATCAGGCTCCCTGCATGGAGCCTGCTTCTCCCTCTGCCTATGTCTCTGCCTCTATCTCTGTCCCTCATGAATAAATAAATAAAATCTTAAAAAAAAAATCTAATGGAATAAGCAGAGGCCTTGAATCAGGTGAAACTAAATCTCAAATCCATGGCTTCTGGGTTTTGTAATCTTGGGCAAGTCATTGAACCTCTCTGAGCATCTGTTGCTTTATCAGTAAGAAAGTGATAATGATGATAGTAATATGTCTCTCACAGGTCTATGATGAGAACTGAATGGCATGTGAAATTTTTTCTTTTTTTCTTTAAAGATTCTATTTATTTATTCATGAGAGACACAGAGAGAGGCAGAGACACAGGCAGAGACACAGGCAGACACTCCCTGCAGGGAGCCTGATGTGGGACTGGATCCCAGGACCCCTGGATCACTACCTGAGCCAAAGGCAGATGCTCAACCGCTAAGCCCCCCACGCCTCTCGAAAATTCTTAAAATAACTCCTGATATGGCATTACTCAATATATGTCATTTGAATACTGTAAGCAAATAATATGCCTTTTAAAATACTATGGATCAGATGTCTTCTCAATTCTCCTCAATTCTGTCTTTATTAAATTTATAACCTCTAATGGCTTCCCATTGTATTTTGGTTTTTTGGTTTTTTGTTTGTTTGTTTGTTTTTCCCATTGTATTTTGAATAAAATCCAAACTCCTTCCAAATCCCAGAAGACGCTGCATGGTTTATTTTCTGGGATGGGTCAATAAAATTTTAAAAAAACAAATTAAAAAAAAAAAGGACTGCATGGTCTAGCCTCACCTCCATGTCCAACCCACCAACCACACAACCACATTGACCTTCTGTCTGGCTGCTAATAGAACTTGACAACTTTCCAGTTTCAGAACTATCACATACTCTCTTCTCTCTGCTTGGAATGGCCCAGTAGTTGGTGTCTCCTCAGCCTGCAAGAAACTACTTCCTCAGAGTGGTCTTTCCTGACCATCAATTTATTATTCATTCATTCATTCATTCATTCATTCATTCATAAGAGACAGTGAAAGAAAGAGACAGAAACACAGGCAGAGGGAGAAACAGGCTCTATGCAGGAGCCCTACGGGAACCTATCCCAGACCCCAGGATCACGCCCTGAGTCAAAGGCAGACACTCCATGGCTGAGCCACCCAGGCATCCCTACTGACCATAAATTTAAAAATAGGTTCCAACATTATTCTTTCTTTTCATTCAGGGTTTGTTCTTTTTATTCAGAAAAGTAAATCACAATTTATAATTCTGTTTTTCTGTTTATCACCTGTCTCTTCCACTAGACTGTAAATTCTAAAAAGGCAGGGACTACCAAGTGTATGGGCAATGCCTGGCACAATGCTTGGCTCATAGTAGCCTCTTAATAGGTATTTGTTAAAAGACTGAGTGACATAAAAGACTCTTATTAGTATTCTGCTGCCATTCTTTTTCTTTTTTAAAAATCTCACTTTCTTCGCATTTTGCACAATTCTATATTGCATTTTACTGCTGAGTGGAAACACTTCTCCCTGTTGAATAGGAAAAATCCCTTGACTCTTCTTCTCTGTACACTATGCTGTACTTCATGTCTATGTATAGTACTAACACTGATTTGTTCTATTTTTTATGCTCACTTCTCAAGGCTGTACTTGCCTTCTTCATAGGCAGATGACAAGAATAAATCTAAGCTCAGATAATCTTAAAACCCTCATTCTTATCCATCCAAAGTATTTGTAGACAAAGGGAGTGGGGAGGGCTTTCCAAGAAAGGGAAGGTGTCACCAAACGCATGCAGCATGTATGCAGGATCATTAGGAAACACACAGAGTTTTTGGTGGTTAGAGTAGGAGTGTCAAAGATCTGGTTGGCTAGAGAAGGACTAACAAGTTGGAAATATTCTTTCTTCTATTTTCTGAAAGATTATGTGTAAGATTTATGTTACTTCTTCCTTAAATGTTTGCTGGAATTTGCCAGTGAAACCATCTGGGCCTAGAGCTTTCTTTAGGGCTGATTATTAACGACAAAATCAAATTCTGTAATAGATATAGGGCAATTCACATTTTTCCTTTCATCTTGTGTCAGTTTTAATAAGTAGTATTAGATAAGGTCTTGAATGCTGAACTGAATCTTTTCTTGAAATTAACTACATTTTGGAATCATAAAGTGTTCTTATGCAAAAGGGTGACAATACTTCAGAAAGATTAATCTGGAGAATGTACAATAAAGGTTTAAGAAACAAGTCAGAGAAAGGGGAGAAACAGAGCTGGGAAAATCAGATAGCAGACTTTTACAGAAATGTGAGGAATATGTGAGTAGGGCCCTGACCATAGTGGTTTTGGAAATGGGAGGAAAGAAGCAAATTCCAGAAATATAATCACTTCTTTATCTATATCTCTTTTTGCCTGAACTAGGGTATTGATAAATTTTAGTGCTTAATGGAACATTATGCTGTTTCTCAGCATCTACTCTAACCAAGGTGGAAAGCATTCCTTGTATCAGAGCCCAGTGGTAGAAAGGTATAATATTTCTTCTGTGATTTAGACTTCCAGCCTTTAAAACTGAGGCCTTAGGAACTGGTGCCAGCTGTCTGTCCTTTTGGTTTTAACTTCACAACTAGCTTTTCCAATATACTGTTGATATTTTTCTTTTTTATGTGACAGATGTGGTTTCACAGGGCATCTAGAGGTTGCTTAAATTCTGTAAGTAAATACTGTGGTGTAGCTGTTTTCCTAAATTGGGAACTAAAATGGCAGCTATGATAGAGGGAAGAAACATGGGATTTAGAGTCAAAAGGCCTGAGTTTTAACACTGGCTCAACCAGTTATTAGCTGTGTGACCTAAGGCAAGGCACTTAATCTCTCTGAGCTTTAGCATTTTCTTGTATAAACTGAACATAATATCAGTCTTGCACATTGCACAATTTATTCTGAGAACCAAATGAAAGAGACTATTTTTCATTTTTTAAAATAAATAACCCATTTAAAATCCAATGTCTAATTATTTCTGTGAATAATGTTTTAGCTAAACTAAATTACCATAAATGAAAATCTTTTGGCTGAAAATTTCAAGAAGTTTTATTTGTTTGTTCTTTGGGGGTAAATCTCTATACCTCTGAGCAACAACAGTAGTACTATTTGGCTTTCAGAGAAAAAAGCAAAATTTACTTTTTGACATGAAAATTTCAACTAAACCTTAGAAGACTTTACTACTTTAAGGGCTGAGTAACCTTCAAAGGGGAAATTATTGTGCATTTATTTTTTTTTTAAAGATTTTATTTATTCATGAAAGACACACAGAAAGAGAAAGGCAGAAACAGGCAGAGGGAGAAGCAGGCTCCCTGCAGGGAGCCTGATGTGGGACTGGATCCCAGGACCCCTGGATCACTATCTGAACCAAAGGCAGATGCTCAACCGCTGAGCCACCCAGGTGTCCCAATTATTGTGCATTTAGCAAAGACGCTTGAGTTAGGTTAGAATTTGTAAGTCCTAACTCTTAACCTACTCTTAACTTATGTTCTGAGAGGTAATAAACCAGTTATGGGGAATTCTCTTTTGTCAGGTATCTATATGGCTTGCTTGCTTACTCACCTATTTCAGGTCTTTACTCCAATGATACCCTCTCAGTGAGAGCTTCCCTGCTCACTCAGTTTAAAATTTAACCCCCCACCCCCCACCAACACTTCTCATTTCCATTCTATGCTTGTTTTTTCTCCACAGCATTTATCATTTAACATATTATGTAATTATTTATTTTGTTTATATTTTGCCCTTTCCTGACCCCGTTCCCCACTATAATGTAGCCTCCATGAAGTTTATCTATTCATTGCTATCTCTCTAGAATATAGGACAGTACTTGGGATACAAGGAATTGATAAATATTTGTTGAATTAATTAAAAAAAAACACTTCATGGGTTCCCTCTTTGAATTTAGTATTATAAGAATATGGAAAATCCAGAGTATGGCATTTTAACAAAGCAGTGATGGACTCTGTGAGACAGATGCTTCTTCTAACACTAGCCACAGCAGACCAACATGTCCACATTTAAGCAGAAAGGGTCTCATTCGCTCAGCTCTGAAAACAATGATTGGAAACTTTTATGGTCACTGTTTATTGATAATGGTAGAGTACAGGAGGTAGCAGAGGGGTGTTCTGGGAGTCATCTTCTGAGAAAGTGTTCTCCCAAATCTTGGGCTCTGGCACTCTGCCTATCAAATAAGGTTGGGAGTCATTAATATAATCCTCTCGTCTTACTTCCAGAGGATTCCCTTTGAAACACAAGTACCCCAAGAGGGGATCACAGCTTAATCCTTCATCATTTAACACTTGAGTCGGATTTAGGATATGGGGTGAAGACTGGGCAAGAACATTTTACTAATTTTGCAGTTGTCTCTGGGGCAGAATCTGACCAGCTTTTTTCACACGCTAAAGTCCTCTTGCCCCTAAATATATCACTCCACAAATACTACAGATTGCAACTAATGTAAAAGGATGGGAAATGAGTCTATATTTCTAACCAGGTACAACTGCATCCATTCTATCAACCTGATCTCTGCAATTGTAATTACAAAAAGATCATAAGGTGAAAGGAGATATGGATGTCAAACATACCAGACTGATGCCATAGAAGGTAAGCCAGGTCATCTGCCTTCCAATTCATGCCCTGAGCTGTAAATTTGGCAGTATGAATGTCCATTGATTAGGTCACTATGTGATATAAATATGTACATATTTCCATACTCAAGCGAGTGACTTTTTTACTGTGTATTTTGAGCAATGATTCTCCAACTCCTATCAAGGGACTGACTACACCTGGAGCACCTGCAAAAATACAGATTTTTGGGTCCCAGTTTAGACCTAACAAAATGGAATCTCAGGGAGGATACAAGCTCATAATTTGTGGCTGTTTTTTTTTTTTTTTCAAAGATTTTATTTACTTATTCATGAGAGACACAGAGAGAGGCAGAGACACAGGCAGAGGGAGATGCAGGCTCCATGCAGGGAGCTGGACATGGGACTTGATCCCGGGTCTCCAGGATCAGGCCCTGGGCTGAAGGCGGCACTAAACCACTGAGCCACCCAGGCTGCCCCTAATTTGTGTTTTAAAACAAACATCTGATGATTATCATGAATAACCAGGTTAGAGAACCCCTGTGAGGGATACCAAGGATATGATATGGACCCTGACTTTAGGAACTTTGTCGTTTACTTGGAAAGTTAGAAATAAGAAATACGTGAGTATGGGTTCATCACAGTGATCAACATGTGGTACATTACATAAATGTTATCAATATGAAGATCAGAAGGGGAGACATCAGTGGTGGTGAAGATTGAGTGGAGGAAATAAGATCTTGAGTTTTGGATATGATTTGAATAAAGGAAATAGGAGCATGTGGGGGAAATCAGTAGGGAAATGAATAAAGGTTCAGAGGCAGCAACACAGCAGCATGTTCTTAGAACCAGGAGTCTGACCAAATTAGAATACATAGTTGAATGAAGAGTTAGAAATAGGGATTGATGGGTAGGGTTGGGTCAGATTATAGAAAGTCTTGAAAGAGTTTAACCTGACTGAGGTGGGAAAATAAGAAGTAAAATTAAACCACCCATTGAACAAAAATCCATTCTAAGTGGCAGAAAGGGTATGGATTCTGGCGCACACTTGATGGCTAAGACTAGCCCCTCCTCTTAATTCTGAGACTGTCCAGAAAGGGAAAACTGCCAGAGGGACCCGTGTGTATTTTCTTACTAAACTCTCTTCTACAATTTTTTTCAATCTCTGATACAAATTGCCTTTGCCTCTTCCTTTTAAAATCAACAGGAAAGTTCCCAGGGAACCTGAAAGCTGCTTCACAATTTAGGGCAATGCTTACTTCTAATGGTAGAAACCCTTTTGGGTCTGTGTGTACCCCTAAGGTAGTTTTCTAAATCCTGAAAACATATTGGGCTGGAAATTCCCCATAACTGAGAAATAGTTTACTTACACTGATTATGAATATATTGCTCCCAATTCTTCTTGTAAAAGGTCTTGTGAACTGTGATCCTATAGAAAACCATCTTGAGGAAAGAAGGGCATCCAGGGGATATGGTGTGTACCTATGAAGGTAAGATTTCTCCCCTTCTGTTTCTTTGCTCACTACTGTACAAGAAGTTTCAGAAGCCAATGCTCGAGCCAGAAAGCCAAGCTCCTGAGTGATTGAGGATTTTCTGGTTTCAGATTAAACAGAAAACTAAATTAGCAAATTAATTGTTGGATGTGTTTTCCTGGGCCCTTCATCAGCTGCTGCAGGACCGGTAGCCAATCAAAGAAGACTTTTAGGGGCCCTGGAGAGGGGGCAGGGTTCAGAATCAGGTTCTGCTAGCTACCAAGTGTCAGACATGTTAATTTTAAATTACTTTTGTACAGCTTGGTGTCAAAATGATTAAAGCATGAAGAGAAAAACAGAACCAAAGGAGAGAGGGAAATTATTTACCTTGCATTTGGAACAAGGACACTTGAAATTCTATTTCATCTGGCCTTCTATAAATTATTTTAAGTTCTAAGCATCACCTTTAGTGACCACCTGAGAGGATTGTGTGGTGGTCATGGCTCTCAATTCTCTTTGTATAATATTGCTATCTCTATACAGCAGAATTTATATCACAAACACTAATATGGCCACAATTTCTTCCCCCTCTTCTCCAGTAAAACTTTATTCAATAATGTCTTAGTTATTATGTGTCAGACACTGTCCTAACTATGTGTGTGTGTGTGTGTGTGTGTGTATACACATTTTTTTTTTTAAGATTTATTTATTTGAGAGAAAAAGGAGGAGGAGGAGAAGGAGCAGAGGGGGACAAGCAGATTCCATGCTGAGAATGGAGCCCCGACACAGGGCTCTATCCCAGGACTCTGGGATCATAACCTGAGCCAAAATCAGGAGTTGCTTACTTAACTGACTGAGCCACTCAGGTGCCCCCTTAAGTATATTTTATGTATAACATATCCTATAATTCTCACAAAAGTGCTATGAGGGGGATCCTATAATCCCTCACAAAAAATGCTAAAATCCTCACAGTGATGCTATTATTTCCATTCCACAGATGAGAAAACTGAGGCCTAGAGAGGTAAAGTCATTTGTCCTAGTCACTTATCTAGTAGAGGCAGAGCCTGGATTCTAGTCCCAGCTTTGTCCTGCTCCATCGCTGTACTGCTTCCTCTCCATTTTCCCTTTTGGGTTGGAGGAACCAAAAACTTAAGAAAGTCTGATTGCTAAGACAACTTCATTGGTCCTTTTAGCAGTTACACACATTTTCTTTTTGTTGAAGATGTTGCTGAGGTCAGCCTTATTCTCTGTGAAATAGCAAAGTCTTTATAGAACTCGTTTCCAGCAGGTAACCAGATCACTGGCTGGCTTGTCTTTGTCTTTGTACATATCTTTTCCAGTTGGTTTCATGAATTCCATGACATCCCTTGCTCAAGATGAGCCATTTCTGTATCTTGTATATGAAATGTAAGGCTGACTCAGCTACTATTGCTTTTCAACAGTTAACACAAAAGCGTGCTGCTTGAGTTCTTTTGGTCTGCCAGATTTTATTTTCTCCACCCTTCCTACAGTCACCCCACATTATCTTATCATGTTGTTTGCCTCTGGAATTGCAGTGTAGTGCTACAATTCAACTTTTAAGATCCTGATGGTGTAAAAATCACAATATTGCTCCCTGGATGCAACTAAATAAGTTTTAGTTGCATCAGGATATCATAAAGTTGCTAAGTGCTACCCAAGCCACCATTCAGGATAATATTGATAATGCCAAAAAGGTGATCTATAAACACAAGCCTTAAATAATTGCCCACTGATAAATTTAGAAATACTAAATCTTAGAACTTCAGGGATGCTATTATCAGCTGACTTTTAGTGAGTACTATCACTTATCACTATGTGCTAAGTGCTTGTCAACAAACTAATGAGGTGAGTTGTATTGTTTTTCCTCTTTTTTACAGTGTCTAAGTGAACGGCAAAGCAAGGATGATAGGCACCTTGAATATTATATAGTCCAGGTACTGGACTATATAATGTGCATTTTCTATGCTTCTGGTGAGGGAAGTGGGGCCTGTTACATTCTAAGACAGTCTATTTCATATTTACATGACTTCTTCCATATTCTGAGCTAAAGCTCCTGATCATCAGTTCTAGTCTTGGGACCTTCCAAGAAAAGCTTAATTCCTTTTTCATACAGTAGCCCTTTGATTATTTCAAGATGGTTCTATTATCACTCATGAATTCTTCAGCTTTCTCTTTTTTAAATAAATATTTTATTTATTTATGAGAGGCACAGAGAAAGAAGCAGAGACATAGGCAGAGACATAGGCAGAAGGATAAGCAGGCTCCCTAGAGGGAGGCTGATGTGGGACTCCATCCGGATCCCCGGGACGCCTGAATCAGGACCTGAGCAGAAGGCAGACACTCCATGACTAAGCCACTCAGGCGCCCCTTCAACTCTTTCTCATAAGCCAGGGTTTCAAGTCTCCTCACCATCTTGGTTGGCTTTATTATATCCCTCTAAAAGTGAACATATTACTCAGATGTGGTCTAAAGGAATAAAGTGGAGCTTTCCCCCCCATCCCTCATTCCAGATGCTATATTTCTACTAATCCACCCTAAAATTCTATTTATCTGAACTCCATGTGGGGGAAAACCCAACCCGACTCCCTCCTGCCTTCCCTTGCCATGTGCTTGGTTTTGATGTTTATGTTCCTTTTCTCATTCTGTCATGATACATGCACATACTTTTCTTCTGCATGACCTTGATCCTTATTCTTTGCAGTATAGTACTGATCTCTGTGTGTGCATATAGGTTACATTTATTTTCTCTTGGTTTCTACCACCTCATCTCTTCCCACTTCCTGGCTCCTACCTAGAGTAAAATCAGAGAATCCAAATTGCTTTCTAATCATCCTGTTTCTTTATAATGTGAGGTAGGCATGTTCTGAATCCGGTGCATTTGGACGTGTCTATCCTGGTTAGCATTTACAATACATATGCTAACAGTCTTAGGCTGGCTTCCAAGAGAGTAGTTTGATTTGGGAATGCTTTTTCTAAGCAGATAGCAACGAATTTTATTGTACTGGAGTTCCAGAGGAAAAAATGTGGTCCAGGACTTGGTCATATAGGGGACATCCTGAATGCAAAAGGCGGTGAACAAATGGTGGCTCTTCACTCTATGGACAATTAAACTGATAACTAGGCTCAGATAATGAGAAGAATAATGGAAGCAGCCTGGGCTCAAATCTTGACTGCAGATTCCAACCTGGGTAATCATGGGCCAGTTACTTAACTTCTCTGTGTCTCAACTTCCTCATCTGTAAAATGCTGGCAACAATTGTACCCTCTTCTTAGGCCTGTTGTGAGATGTTAATTCATATAAAGAGCTTAGAACAGTGTCTGGCTCACAACATTGTGAAGGACAGATATTCCTGGGTGTTGGATAACACCAAAACAGAAAGGAGATTATTTCTCGCAGGCATTTAAGTTTTCTGCCCGCATCTTTCCAAGCTTTAATTCATTGAGCTTTAGTATAGAGGTTTTGGCTTTATAAGGAAGCAGACTTTCAGAAGGAGGCTCAAGAGTCATTTGTGAATGAATGCCCCTCAATCTGGGGCTGGTGAGAAGCAGAGTAGAATTGTTATTTAAGAGGGAGAAAGGCTAGAAGAATTAAAATCTATCAGGGATGAGATCTAGCGTTATCTTTCTTTTCTTCCTATTGAAACAACAACAACAACAACAACAACAAAACTTTCAGACAAAAATGAGTAAATATGAGTCCTCCTAGTGAGGGCTGTGTAGCTACAGATCTTACCAAAAGAATTAAGTGGTCTAAAATGACCAATCTTAAAAATAAATAAATAAAATGACCAATCTTTTGTGCTTTAAAAATCTCTGGATTAAAAAAATGAAAACATGACTTCCTTCTCCCCCTCCCCCCCAACCACTCCTCTTCTTTAGTCTTGGTCATATAGGAGTTTAGTACAGGAGTCTACAAAATGCCAAAGGTTCCACAGAAACTTAAGTTTGCTAATGTTGTGTGATCTACAAAGTAGATTCTACACTAACAGAAGAAATTAGTATAGGTTGTGTCAAATCGTGTTAAAACACATTAAATAAATGCAAAGAGCCCAGAACAAAGAAAGTGATTAAGCTGGTTTAACTGCATTCAACCCACTATGCTAAATCCCTGTAGGGGGCTTGAGTTAAACAACAAATTTGGTTTCTTGGCCTAAATCCTTTTCTTCAAAGAATACATTTTTCTTGTAATTCCGATAAATTTGTTTTCATCTTCTTCATTTCTTAGTCCCTAGGGAAGCCGGGGTGAAAATAACCTATCTGACTGGGTTACATTTTAGGAAGAGATGGGCTATGAAGAATGGAATAGACAGGGATCAGTTTATACAACTAAAGAGGCATTGGATGAACCGAGGAATGGGAGGTGTATGATTGTTCAGCCCCAGAAAAAGACCAGCTAGTGACACCCGGGATGAGGATTTTATCCGGCAGTGAATCGAAGACAGAGAGATAATAAGGTGTAATTATAGCAGTGCTGTTAGTGCCTGTTTATGGGGTCTGGCAGCAATTTGGTTGAACACCCCTCATTTTGAGAAATTTGTAATTTGGCAGTAAGAATTCTTGCCTTAAAATTTGGCACAAACCCTCACAGTTTAATATTGCAAAATCTGGGAAATGTTGAAATGTGGCTGCTATTCTAATTGAACTTTTTCAGGCTCTTTCGAATTCGTTTTTTTCCCTGTTGGATTCAGAAACAAACGCCTTTTTAAAAGTTCACGAAGGTTTTTTAGACTACAGACTCAAGTGAGCTTACAGGCAGATGTACTGCTGTACTCAACTCTCACGACTTAAATCTTTGTGTACATACAGTAGCGGGGGCGAGGAGGCTTTAACTTGAAAAGCCCGAGTTCCTTCTGTTTGGTAGCCCTTTAAAAATTCCTCACAATCAGGATTTTGTTTAATTTCCTTTGAGTCGGAGCGGTGCAACGTGGTGTTGCTCTTGGTTTATCAACCGACTGCTTCCCCCAAGATTATTCCCCGTTGTTTTAAAGTAGAAGGGAGGTCACCAAGCTGTAGTGAAATGTGGCCAACTCCGGCTGGGACCAAGTTGGCCCAACCGGCTTCTCTAAAGTAACTGGAAGTTTTCTGACAGGAAACCGGTCAGTTCTTGTAAGTCTCGGCTCCGGTTCCCACGGCCCCGGCGGCGGCGGCGCCCCCGACGCCCCTGACGCCCCTCACGGGGCCGGGGAGGGGCGCGGGGTGCGGGGCGCTGTGGGCGGCAGGGGGCAGCAGCGGGAACCCGTTGTTCTCGAGGCGGGGGGTGGGGCGGGAAGCCGCCCCCCCCCGTTTCCGCGCCCCGCTCCCTCCCCTCCCCCTCTCGCGCCTTCCCTCCCCTCCCCGCGGGGAGGAGGGCGGGGGCGCGGAGCCCTCCCCCGGGACAGGGGGCGTGCGCGTCCCCTCCGCTCCCCTCCCCCCGGCCGGGCTCTCCTGGCTCCCCGAGGCGGGAGTTTCCAGGAAGAGCTCAGAGCGCGGCCGCACCACCGAGCGCACGGAGACATCAAGTAGTCCCTCAGAGCAACCTTAATAGAGAATTCTAGCTGCCAGGGGCTGTCAGAGTCGCAATCCTCAAAAGATAGGGGGCGACACTCTGGCCTGAGGAGCTCAGGAAAAGAGGTCTGAGCTCCCACTCTGCATGGCCGGAGAAAGCCGTGTGGGGGAGGCGGAACGAGTTCCGGCGGAGGGCTCGGGCGCGCCCGATGGAGTGAAGCGCCGCGCGGTCGAAGCGCTCACGGAGTTAAAGTGGGCGGGAAAACCCGGAGCGGACTCTCCCTGACACGCCCAGGACCTCCCGTCCCATTTTTCGTGGGGGAAGGGGAAAAGAGCAAAGGAGAGAAACGTGTTTCCTTTCCCTGCCACCTAAAGCCCCACTGGAGAAAAAAAGGGACGACGCGCCACCATGGGGTACGCGCGGCAGGGCTCTCAGGGCCCGGCGGGGCGAGGAGGGGTAGCGTGACTCCTCCTTCTCTAACGTCCGCACCGTCGGCGCTGGGCGCGCGCGGTCAGAAGCCCAGGCCTGTGAGCTGGAGGAGCTGGGCGCGCGCATGCGCGCGGTGGCGCGCGCTTCCCGCCCCTTTCCTGAGAGCGTTCGCTTCCCCCTCCCCCCACGTTCCTCTGCCGCCACCTCAGAGCCGCCCCCGCACCCAGCCCTCTCTTTTCGGGGGAGGTGGCCCGTCTTGCCTATCCACTGACTAACCCCTTCACCTCAGCTTCGCCCCGCCCCCCCGAGCTTCGGTACAAACTCCGCAGCTAGCGCTCGGCTTTCACATTCCCGCCTCCGCCCTCTATTTCCCCTCCCAACCCTGAAGCACTTCCTGCGAACTGCCCTGTTCTCGCTCTTCTCAGCGCGCCGCCTACTCCTTGCCCCAACTGGATGGCTGCTTTCTCGTTGGCGGAGCCTCGGGGTTTGATCCTGTAATTCTTCCTGTCTCTAAGTGGAGATCGCCTGCTCCATTTTACAGATGGGGAAGTTAAGGCCCAGAGCTCTGACACGCTGGATTCTGAGGACTCCTCGAATTCTCCCCCCAAATCACACCATAACTGACACTGGAAAGATAAACCTTCGATTTCCTACAATTTTAAGCAACCTTGGAAAGAAAGCCAGTTGCCCATTCTAGATCTTGGGACCCTCAGTCCTACAGGGCAAGCCACAACAGACCAGTTAGCAAAAGCCATAGAAGCAATTTACCCCAAGTCAACCATGCAGCGTTTGCTACGTCAGAAGGGCCAATTCGAGATTTTAGACACATTAGAATTTAAAGGTGATAAGACGTTATTTGTTCAAAGTGAAATCGTTTTTTACCGTGTTGTGTAATGTTTTCTTGTAATTCTTGTAATTCTCTTAGTCCTCCCCCCATTCGAGATAATTTTTTAAGGTTTTGAAAACATTTTGATGGAATTTGTTTCCTCGATAAAAAAAAAACTACCACTTTATTTTAAAAGTAACATCCTTTTTGTTGATGTGGTTGGTTATTATTATTTTTTAATATTTTATTTATTTATTCATGAGAAACAGAGACACAGGCAGAGGGAGAAGCAGGCCCCACGCAGGGATTCGATCCTGGGTCTCCAGGATCACACCCCGGGCGGAAGGCGGCGCCAAACCGCTGAGCCACGCGGGCTGCGTGTGGTTGGTTATTATTATCCTGAATTCTCCCTCTGCATAAAGTCAGTTCTTCCATGGACTTCAGCTCTAATTCAAGTAATATTGAGTCCGTGAGAGGCTTGCAAGAGATATCACAGAGAATCTTGAAGCACTGTAAACTTTCGGTGTACCACAGACTTTAAAGATATGACTGATTTAAAGGAAATAAGAGATCTGTGTAATTTTATGTATATCGAGAGATTCATTAATTCAGATTCAAACGTTGTTTCATTCCAAGCACTAAAAATATGGATGTTTTGTTACGTTTTGTTTGGAATGACACTTTTATCATGATTTTCTTCTACTGTAAATATTTCTAAGTTATTTATTGGGTTCATGTCTTCTAAGCATAACCATGGTCTTAAGAACCAGTCCAGATTTGTTGCAAGAGTTTTTTGGTAAGTAGACTAAGAGTGTTGTGTGCTAACACTTTCTGAGCTTAGGTTTAGCAAATGGGTGATTGCTATGTGCGTAGATAGCACTGTTAGGTATTTTGTGGGTTAAAAAATTGGACAAGACAGGGCTTTTTTTTTTTTTTTTAAGATTTTATTTATTTATTTGAGAGAGAGACCAAGTAGGGGGAGGGGCAGAAGGAAAGGGAAAGGGACAAGCAGACTCCCAGATGATGGTGGAGCCTAAGGTGGAGCTCCATTCCAGGATCCCAAGATCATGACCTGAGCTGACGTCACATGATTTAATCGATTGAGCCACCCAGGTACCCCAACACAGGACTATTCTTAAAATACCATCTAGTAGTGGAGATAAAACTCTATCATAGGATCAAATTAGTGAAAATTTATTATTTCTAATTAATTCTTTTTTTAAAAATAACATAAGTTATATATTAACTTATGGTTTACAAAAATCTCGCCTTTTATTCATGTGTAGTTCTCAGGTTCTGATCATGCGGATCAAGAGACGGGAGCAATGAATAGTTAAGAACCATCTAAACAGGGCAGCCGGGGTGGCTCAGTGGTTTAGCACCACCTTCAGCCCAGAGTGTGATCCTGGAGACCCTGGATGGAGTCCCATGTCCGGCTCCCTGCATGGAGCCTGCTTCTCCCTTTGCCTTGCCTGTGTCTCTGCCTCTCTCTCTCTCTGTGTCTGTCATGAATAAATAAATAAAATCTTAAAAAAAAAAAAAAAAAAAAAGGACCATCTAAACAGAAAGGAGCAGGAGTGAGCAGTGATTTAATGGAAATATGAATAATGACACAGTCCAATATTGAAAAATAAGATCATAGGAATGGCAGGAAAGAGAAATTTAAGTCTAAGGATGTCCAGATCTTCAGATTTTAAATGCTGACGAAAGATAGGAAAGCCTTAGAAATGATATGCTGTTTACCTTTGCATGAGTGTTCGCAAACCGTTTTTATTTCACGAAGGATAGAATAGTCTTGCATTTAAGCATTTGCCTACATACACAGATTTGCTGAGGAGTTTTAAGGAAGAGCAGTGGTAGAAAAGTAAAATCTAGTTTCCAGTGTAATTCAAACTTCCTAAAGCAGGAGTGGGATGAATCCTTTGATTAGTTTAGACAGACCCAAAACTCTTACCCACCCACCCGGGAAGAAAATAAATGACGAGTCAAGAGATTAAATGTAACTTAAATTTAAATACTTTTGACCAATTTAAAAAGCATTGCATTTGAACTTTATTATTCAAAGTTATTCTTCTAAAATGATTTTTTTAAGTTTTAGCTCCATTCAACTATTCTAAATGTGTCTGCTGGGCTCTTGCTTTTGCTTCCAGAGTTCACTGCAACTTCACCTTGATGTTATATCCTAGTCTGCAAACTGATGCCTCTCATGGGATTGGTGTGCTATAAGATAAGCAACTAGGTTTTCAGCTCAATTTCATTTTGTTTCTAACTTTTAAGTTCAGAAAGTTAAATTATGAGAACCTCAAGAACAGTCTTTCTTAAGTAAAATGAAAAAATTACAAAAGAAAACATACTAGTTTTTATTAAATCTAGAGATGGTTTTCAGAATTCCTATATGTTAAAAAAAAGGAATTCTTTAAAAAAATTTTTTGGAAGATTTTATTTAATCATTTGAAAGAGAGTAAGAGCAAGAGAGATCACAGAGGGAGAAGGAGAGGAAGAAGCTGACTCTGTGCTAAGCAGAGAGCCCAACATGGGGCTCGATTCCAGGACCCTGAGATCAGGACAAGAGCCAAAAGGCAGACGCTTCACCAACTGAGCCACCAAGGCACCCCCCAAAAATAATTCTTGTATGGGACTGTATTTGTTACTCATAATCTGCAATGGTACCACATAGACATTAGAATCAAGCTGCTTTGGTGCATAAGCACTGATCTGGGAGCACAGTGGCACTCTCTGATTTCTTAAGGGAAAATCACAGTGTAGACTAGAAAAATTGACACACGTCATCTCCTTTATTCTAATGGAATTCGGGCTTTTTCTTCTCCTTTATTGTCAACTTCTTTGTCATATAGTATAAACAGATCCTTATTGTTGGTCCTGCATCCAAGCTAGAAGTCATAAGGCTTCCATTTCTTCAGGCATTTTAGAAGCCACAGTTTGAATAGTTGCCTATGAAGTCTTTTCATTCACCAAGTCTTTTTTTTTTTTTCTCAAGATTTTATTTATTTGAGTGAGAGATCACAAGCAGTGGGGAAGGTTAGAGGGAGAAGCAGACTCTCCACTGAGTGGGGAACCTGATACAGGGCTTGATTCCAGGACTCTGAGATCATGACCTAAGGTGAAGGCAGTTTCTTAATTGACTGAGCCATGGAGGCACCCTTCACCAAACCTTCTAAAGGTGACTTTTCTGGCTACTGCCTCTGACTGCATTCTTTGTGGGATCCTGGCTATGTCATTCCTCTTATTTGGGCTTCAGTTTCTCTACGCTGAGTCTGGCTGGATCCACAACCAACTCCAGGCTATTCTTCAGGAGGCTACTTTTTTGCCTTGGTGCTCCAGGGCTCTGGACTCCTAAAGCAATTTTTTCTTTTACTCAAATAGGTGTCTTTTCAAATTTTATCTAGTTTTTATATATTGATGGGATAACTTTTATGTTGGAGGATTGAAACTTTGGGCTTGAATCATAATGTGATGTTATGGTAGGGCCTTAGGGAGATTACAATAAGACTTATATCAAGGGTTCTAAACCTGGCATCCAGGATAGAATCTGTTAGGTCCATGAACATAGATGGGGAGGAAATTACACCTTTATTTTCACTGATATTGAAATTTAGCATTTCCTTTTAGTATGAACATTAGTAACAAAATCACAGCAATATTAGCAATACTGGTACTTGTGAATTCCACTGATGGAAATCACAGATCATTTCCTATCACACTGTAGTTGTTGTGGACATGTTGATATAGTTTGCACTCTTTACTACTAGATCTTGTTATTTAATGTGTTAATAAACACATTGTGTTGTAAATTTCTAGTATTTTGATAACAGTTTTGGTATAATAGGTTTCCTTATTTTTATAAGAACATTTTTTGGGATCCCTGGGTGGCGCAGCGGTTTGGCGCCTGCCTTTGGCCCAGGGCGCGATCCTGGAGGCCCGGGATCGAATCCCACGTCGGGCTCCCGGTGCATGGAGCCTGCTTCTCCCTCTGCCTGTGTCTCTGCGCCTCTCTCTCTCTGTGACTATCATAAAAAAAAAAAATAATAAAAAAAAAAAAAAAAAAAAAAAAAAAAAAAAAAGAACATTTTTTAAAAGAGTTTATTTATTTGACAGAGAGAGAGAGCACAAGCGGAAAGGAGGGGCAGAGGGAGAGGGAGAAGCAGACTCCCTGCTGAGCAGGGAGCCTGATGTGGGACCTGATTCCAGGACCTTGGGATCATGACCTAAGCCGAAGGCAGATGCCTAACCAACAGAGCCACCCAAGTGCCCCACAAAGTTCTTTTTGAAAAAATTTCTTTATTTATCTTGTGGGGATGGTGGGTAGAGGGAGAGGGAGAAAGAATCTTAAGCAGACTCTGTGCTGAGCGCAGAGCCTAAGGTGGGGCTCTGTCTCATGACCTCAAGATCATGACCTGAGTCAAAAGCAAGAGTCCAAAGCTTAACCAACTGAGCCACTCAGAAACACAGGTTTCCTTTGTAAACCTATGTAATATTCTCTGCAATTATTTAATACATTAAAAAACATTCTGACAAGAGGTCTATAGGATTTTCCACACTGCCAAAGGAATCCATGGTACAAAGAAAGATTAAGAACCCCTTCTTTAATAAAAATAACTTGTATTAGTAATGGATTATAAACAATTGAATAAAATAAGAGTCTATGATTCCACACTGTTATAAATAAGTAAAAAAATCATTAGATAAATGTAGGAAAATTGAAGACTTTTTTTTAAGACTATTTATTTGAAAAAAAAAAAAAGACTATTTGAGAGAGAGCATAGGCAGGAGGAAAGGCAGAAGGAGAAAGATAGGGAGAGATAGAAGCAGACTCACCACTGAGCCCAATGTGGGGATCAATCCCAGGCCCCTGAGATCATGGCCTGAGCCAGTCAGATGCTTAACCAACTGAGCCACCTGGGCACCCAAAAGCTTTTCCTATCAGTAGGATGACAACTAATAAATATAAATGGAATAATGGAGTAAGAAACTCATTTGTAGGGGCTAAAACTGGTAGGTGAAAGTTAGATGAGGAGCAGGATATTTACATGTTAAAGTATATCTCCATAAACTATTTAATAGTTATAAAGGGAAAATAGTGGAGGACCCTCTTTAACACCACCTTAACCAAGTCATCAAGCTTACATCACTGATATGAGGACAAACTGACTTTATGTATCTCTTAATAAGAAGCACTGAGGACACAACATCACTTCACTGATAATCCTGCCAAAAATATACAAACTGAATCCGATCATGAGGGAATGCCAGACAAACCCAAATTGAGAACCATTTTACAAAATAACTGGTCTGTACTCTTCAAAAATGTCAAGGTCAGGAAATGAAAAGAAAAGCTGAGGAATTGGTCCAGATTAAAAGAGGCAAAAGAGACATGACAACTAAATGCAATATGTGACCTTAGATTTGATCCTGGACTAGGAAAAAAAAAACACCTAAATAATGTTTTTAGGACAACTGACAAAATTTAACATGGATTGTGAATCAGATAATAGTATTGTGTTAGTGTTAAGTGTCCTAATTTTTGTGTCTATACTATAGCCACATAAGAGAATAGCCTTGTTCTTAATAA
The DNA here is from genome assembly GCF_011100685.1 of Canis lupus familiaris. Taxonomy (NCBI): domain Eukaryota; kingdom Metazoa; phylum Chordata; class Mammalia; order Carnivora; family Canidae; genus Canis; species Canis lupus. The sequence goes on along the minus strand of NC_049223.1, from coordinate 72,845,239 downwards.
ATAACACACTGGGGGATCCCTGGGTGGCTGAGTGGTTTGGCACCTGCCTATGGCCCAGGGCGTGACCCTAGAGTCCCGGGATCGAGTCCCACGTCGGGCTTCCTGCATGGAGCCTGCTTCTCCCTCTGCCTGTGCCTCTGCCTCCCTTTCTCTTGTGTCTTTCATGAATAAATAAATAAAATCCTTTAAAATAAATAAATAAATAAATAAATAAATAAATAAATAAATAAATAAATAAAAACACACCGAAGTATTTAGGAGTAAAAGAGTATAAGTTCTCTAAGTCTCAAATGGTTCAGAAAAAAATACATATATTTATAAGTTCATATGCAAAGATATAATAATAAAGCAAATGGAGCAAATATAAATAAAATTTGATTAGGATAAAGGAATTAGGGGAGCTACTTCTACTATTCTTCAAATTTTCTGTCAGTTTGGAATTATATTGCTTTAGATCGTTTGCTCTAACTCCTCACTTTGAAGAGGTGAAAATTCAGAGTTTGGAAGGTGAAGACTTGCTCAAGGTCATACAACAAGTTAGTGACAGAGTTAGGGGCAAAACTCAGATCTCCAGAAGTCAGTCTGCTTTTTACAACACCGACTGAATCCTTTGGTGTTTGTGTTTGGATGGCAAAAATTGAGCCACCCCTTTTTACTTCTCTTTTTAGTGTCTTGGTTCCTTAGAGCTAGTTCCTCCTACTAGAGAACCACAGTATCATAACTAAATGCCTCTTTCAGTTCCTTCATGATTAGGCAAGGATCAGTTTGAAGTTTCTGAGCTGTACAGTTGGGGGACCCCTATACTCTTGTAGGTTCAACATCTTACTGCCAACCTTTTCTGTACATGGTGGGTTTCTTTTATATGATATTATTTGTACCCCTTCTCCTATAGAGTGATGGTGTATTATTGTTTAAATTTTCCATAGGCCACTCCATTTCAATGTCTCTTCAATACTATGTATACTAAAGAAAATTGTAGGTTTTCATTTCTGTGATTCTATGATTCAGTTTTCTTGTAGAAAATTAAGGCATAATATAGGGGAAAAAAGGGGGATATAGCATCTTAGAGTTATAGTCTTAAGGAGAGTAATCTAACCACAATAATAGATGGTGGGGGGCATTTAATAGTTCTACTAGTTACTGAGTAATATCAGCTTCATAAAAATTAATAACTCAAATCTATTGTTTTATATGTAAATAAGTTAATTATCATCAATATGAAGACTCCTTGTCTCCAATGGGATAATGGAAAATTTTTAAGTTGAACCATATGAAATTGCCATTTTTGTAACAACTGAGTATCAGCAGTGGGCTGTGAACACATTATTAGGTATCAGCCTAATAGCAGTGAGCACATTATTAGGTCTATTTTAGGTTATTAAATTAGGTTATTTTCCCTTTTCTTACAGCATCAATAGAAAAATGGAGAGTGTTCATATGGTATCTGCTCTTGAGTCTTCAGCTTCTCAGTTTCTTTTCTTACCCTAGCTGTTCCTGTCCTCACACTCTCTGTGAGATTCTTGCTAGGCCTCAGATTCCTCCAAATTTCCATCTTGGCTTATATTACCTTCCACTACTTGGGAGCCTTCCATCAATTCTTAGAAAGTTAGAGATGGAATATCAGAGGCAGTTTGTTCAATCTCCTTATACTTTAGATGAGGAAACAGAAGCTAGCATCATAAAGCTGATATCTGAGAGATGTGGCAAGAATGCAGTATCCTGACTCCCAGTACACTGGTCTTTCTATCTCAATACCTGTGTTCTATCTGCATCTTCTATTTCCTGCAGCCTGACTATATGGACTTTTGTCTATCTGTCAATCTCTTTCTCTTTCCTACCCTTATCTTACTTAGTTCTCAATTCTCAATCACCTGGATCTTCCTTATTTCCTCAGTTTTGCGTTCAGCGGGGAGTTTGGATAAGCCCTGACTGATGGATGTAAGAAGTTAATGGAGACTTTGTTTTAAGGCCAGTGTTTGTATTTTCTTCCGTCTGCCCATATAGTTTTTCTAGAAACAGTCTTTGGGTTTCTTTTTGTTGTTGTTAAGATTTTATTTATTTATTCATAAAAGACACAGGAGAGAGAGAGAGAGGCAGAGACACAGGCCGAGGGAGAAGCAGGCTCCATGCAGGGAGCCTGACATGGGACTTGATCCCAGGTCTCCAGGATCACACCCTGGGCCCAAGGCAGCGCTAAACCACTGAGCCACCTGGGCTGCCAAGTCTTTGGGTTTCTTTTATTAGTTTATCTCCCACTCTCATTCCCAAACTCACCCTCATTCTCACCTCCCCGCCATCTTTTTATGTGTACACCAAACCTTTGTTGAAAGCAATTTATGGCAAAGTTGTACAATTTTCTTTTGAAAATAAAAAATGGATACATATATGGAATATCTCTGGTCTCTTCCTTTTTGAGCTTTAATCACCTTGTTATTCATATACCTGATTTGGAAAAATGAAGACGAGAAAAGATTGTTCATCTGTGGTAAATGGTGTTACCATCAATTATTGTAAATGGGTTTTTAGACACTTAATGATTCTGTCTAATAAAGTAACAACCCTTCATTCTCTAATTTTATCACCTACGAACTTGCAGAGTTTTCTCCAATTATCAGTTGTTCCTGTTAGATAGCCAGAGCTGCAAAGATGTATTTATTTCAGGGTTCTTTCACAATTATGTAGTGAAACTGAGATGTAACAAACAGATTTATTAGTAGGTGCTTTATCAGATATAAAGGAATCAATTGTCCATTACTCATGCCTCTATTCTGCAGTTATTTCCTATAAATACAGTGGAAAATACATTTAAATTTTTTTCACTTTAGCTTATTTTACAAAATAAAGTACTTTTACAAAAATTATTTGTTTAATTTGCTCCAGGACTCTAGAGAAAAAGAGCTTTACTAATAAACTTTAAAGAATGACACTGTTAATAACTACCCTTTCAGATTTCTTCTTGACTAAAGAGTTTAGCTGATGCACCTGACTTAGTGAAGCAGCTACCTACATCCATTATACTTGTTCAGAATTTACCAATCTCTTAAAAAACTTTTTCAAATGTTTTCATCTTCACAAAAATTTGCTAATAAGATGGCCAAGATGATCTTTTCTTCTCTTTTAGTCACTCAGTACATTATACATAGCAGTTTATCAAGCCAGCTAGATTCTTTGAGATACTACTAGGTGTTCAGAGTGAAATAAAGTAAACACCAAATATTATATCCCTCTCTTGAATATATTTATAATTCAAATATGAATATATTATGAATGAATATTAAAGTCTCTGAGAAGGTCTGCAATAAAAGAAATCTGCTTAATTTGTTTAGTCCATTGTACTTCGTAAATACTTTCTAAATTGCAAGTTGTAATTCAACTGTCACTTTCTGCATGAAGACTTTCATGACTCCTTCTGGCAGTATCCAATGTCTCCACCACTGAATTCACATAGCTCAGAGTTACATTTAAAGTGCTAATTCTGGTTTCTCTTCAGATCATATAAATCTTTCGCCTTTTACATTATAAGGTGCTATAAAAATTTAGTTTCTATTAATATTATGATGTAATCTTTTGATTGTAAGCAACAGAAACCTCATCTCAAACTGGCTAAAACAATTAAGGGAATTTACTAGTCATCAATTGAAAACTCAGGCAAAGTTTGGTCCTCAGTATTGAGGCTCCATGATACTACCAAAGACCTGGTTTCTTTCCATTTCTTTTTCAAAATATTTGATTTTCCAAAATGTGCTCAAGATGGCTTAATATGCTCAATCTCAATATGGCTGTAGCAGTTTCTAGGAGGCTATATGTCTTCCCTCATGTCTAGTAGTAAAAGAACATCTCTCAAGGGAGCTACTTCAGAATAACTAAGATGCATCTTTCCCAGAAGCCTCCAGCAAAGATCTTTTCATATCTCATTGGTTTGAATTAAGGTCACTTACCCGTCACTGAACTAATCAATGTCCATGGAGATAGGATGTGCTGGACTTAAGCCAAATAATCTACCCTGGATTTGAGTGTGAAGTCAGCTTCCTTGGAAACTTCTTTATGTTATTACACATAAGAGAATATGGTACTGTTAATTTTTTAAGTTTTTTTTTTTTTTAAGATTTTATTGTTTATTCATGAGAGACAAACAGAGAGGCAGAGACACAGGCAGAGGGAGAAGCAGGCTCCCCGCAGGGAGCCCTGATGCAGGACTCAATCCCCAGATCCGGGATCACTACCTGAGCTGAAGGCAGATGCCCAACCACTGAGCCACCCAGGCGTCCCTTTAAGGTTTTATTTATTTATTCATGAAAGGCACAGAGAGAGCAAGCGGCAGAGACATAGGGAGAGGGAGAAGCAGGCTCCCTGTGAGGAGCCCGATGTGGGACTCACTCCCTGGACCCTGGAATTATGACCTGAGCCAAAACCAGACGCTCAACCACTGAGCCACGCAGGTGTCTTGGGTACTGTTATTAATAAGAAGGAGGAATAGGCACTGGGAAGCCAAAACCAATAAAACTCCACTACGTGATGCTTACTACATTCCATTACTTCTGTGTCAATACATTGATACACAGTAATTCATACATAATTAGTACATTAACTTAGTTCATACAAAATCTTGTACACAAATGTTGATAACAGCAATATTCGTAATAGCCTAAAAGTGGAAACAATCCAAGTGTCTTTCAATTGAATGGATAAACAAAATATGGTATAGCCATATAATGGAGGATGCCTGGCTGGCACAGAAAGCATGTGACTCTTGACCTTGGGGTCATGAGTTTGAGCCCCACATTGGGTTTAGAGACTACTTAGATAAATAAAACTTTTAGAGGGATTCCTGGGTGGCTCAGCGGTTTGGCGCCTGCCTTCGGCCCAGGATGTAATCCTGGAGTCCCGGGACCGAGTCCCACATCAGGTTCCCTGCACGGAGCCTGCTTCTCCCTCTCCCTCTGCCTGTGTCTCTGCCTCTCTCTCTCTCTCTCTCTCTCATGAATAAATAAATAAATAAAATCTTAAAAAAAAAAAAAAAAAAAAAGCAATAGGGGATGCCTGGGTGGCTCAGTGGTTGAGCATCTACCTTCAGCTCAGGGTGTGATCTCAGGGTCCTGGGATCAAGTCCCACATAGGGATACCTGCAAGGAGCCTGCTTCTCCCTCTGCCTATGTCTCTGCTTCTCTTTCTGTGTCTCTCATGAAGAAGTAAATAAAATATTTTTTTTAAAATGCAGTGGAGGGCAGCCCCGGTGGCGCAGCGGTTTAGCGCCGCCTGCAGCCTAGGGCGTGATCCTGGAGACCCAGGATCTAGTCCCACGTCGGGCTCCCTGCATGGGGCCTACTTCTCCCTCTGCCTGTGTCTCTGCCTCTCATTCTCTCTCTGTGTATCGATGAATAGATAAATTAAAAATCTTTTTTAAAAATACAATGGAATATTATTTAGAAATAAAAAAAGAATGAACTACTGAAACTTGCGACAACATGGATAAAGCATGAAAACATTATGTTCAATGTAAGAAGCCAGTCTAAAAATGCCATATATTGTATGATTCTGTTTATATGAAATGTGCGGAGTACAAAAATTCATAGAAACAGAAAGTAGATTAGTGGCCAACACAGGCTAGGGGGAGGTAGAAATGGAATGTGGTTGCAAAGTAGATACAAAGTTTCCTTGGGGGTAATGAAAATGTCCTGGAGTTAGGTAGTGGTGATGCTTGCACAATTTTGTGAATATACTCAAAACCACTGAATTATATGCTTTAAATTTATTTATTTTTTAAGATTTTTATTTTTAAAAATAATCTCTTCATCCAACATAGGGCTTGAAGTAATAATCCTAAAATCCAGAGTTGCATGCCCCACAAATTGAGCCAGTCAGGCACCCCTGTACACTTCAAATTTAAATGGTAAATTTTGTAGTACATGAATTATATTAATTCAAAAAAGTATATACATCTATACCTTGAAATTAGAAGCTCATTTTCACCTTTTATTTTCAAACCCCCTCACCCCATGGCAACCCCAGTGCCTTACACATAGCATGTTCTCAAAAAAATATTTGAATGAGGGGCGCCTGGGTGGCTTAGTCGGTAAAGCATCTGACTCTTGATTTTAGCTCAAGTCTTGATATCAGGGGCTTTGGACTGTATGCTCAGTAGGGAGTCTGCTTCAGTCCCTCTCCTTCTCCATCTGCCCTTCCCTAACTCCCTCTCCCCCCACCTCTAAAATAAATAAATAAATCTTTACAAAATATATTTGAATGAATGAGTGGAAAATTAAATTGAAGTAATTGATTATATTTTTATCATTAGGATCTAGAAAGACATTTACCTAGTTCTCTCCTTAAATTAACAACATATATGAATGCAGATAAACATCCTTGATTTATTTTGTTATTTGTTGGGACACTTGGGTGGCTCAGTGTTTCAGCGTCTGCCTTTGGCCCAGGCTGTGATCCTAGGATCTGGGTCGATCGGGCTCCTTGCGGGGAGCCTGCTTCTCCCTGGGCCTGTGTCTCTGTGTCTCTCATGAATAAATAAATATTAAAAAAATTATTTTGTTAATTGTCACTTGTACAGATACCATTTGGTCATGTGTCTTTACAGAATTGAGCCAGTTAGTCCACGTTTTCCGAATTTCCACAGTATTTATTTTCTTGACATATAGAAATTGCTTTCACTTCATTTTCAGCTTTGAGAGTTTAACTGGAGCTCTGAATTTGTTTTGTTCCATTACTGCTTATAGTATTTGTGTTATTTCTTAAAATTATTATCTTAGGTTTGTGTTTCTTCTCTAGAGGGCTTTCATCATATTAGCACCTTTCAAGTTAATGGTCTCTGTATTTATCTTCACAAAGGCAGGATGTGGAGGAACCTATGTGTGCAGGTGGAATTATTGGTAATGCAAATGATCATGAGTCTGAAGAAAGAAGGTCAGAAATAAATTTATCTTCTAAGTTCATCCTGGCTTTATTTAAAATGGCCACTCCACCTCCTTGCCACCCCAGATTATAAGTAAGATAGAGAGCCTGCTTAACTCTCCCATTCAGAAACATTAGATACTTTTTTTATTTTTATTTTTATTATTATTTTTTTTCATTAGATACTTCTTGTAGCACTTCCATCATGAGGGTTGGGTGAGGCATATAGAGCAGCAGATGCTGCTAGTCTTGATTTGAGATTTCCAAGAAACTTTCTGCAGTAACTGTCCTTGTACCATAAATCTGGCTTTTAAGAGATGACAGTTCTAGTATGGTCAGTAAATCTTTATTCTGAGCTAGAGAAGTACTCTTTTATTCTTCTTTCCAAACTTTTAACTTTTTACAAATTTCAAATCTTTTATTTTTTTTAAGAGATTTATTTATTCATGAGAGACAGAGAGAGAGGCAGAGACATAGGCAGAGGAAGAAGCAGGCTCCATGTGGGGAGCCTGATGTGGGACTAGATCTCAGAACTCCAGGATCATGCCCTGCTGAGTCAAAGGCAGAGGCTCAACTGCTGAGCCACCCAGACGTCCTTAACTTTTTACAAATTTCAATTCTACATGGAGATGAGAATAATGCCCTGACCATGCCATATACCTTCATCTAAAGTTATCAATGTTAGCATTAATATTTTACCTTATTTACTATATATGTATATGTATATATCTATTTAAAATACACACACATATACTTTTAAAAATATTTTAAGGGCAGCCCTGGTGGCTCAGCGGTTTGACACCGCCTTCAGCCCAGGGCCTGATTCTGGAGACCCCAGATCGAGTCCCACGTCGGGCTCCCTGCATGGAGCCTGCTTCTCCCTCTGCCTGTGTCTCTGCCTCTCTCTCTCTCTCTCTCTCTCTCTCTCTCTCTCTCTCTCTCTCTCTCCCTCTCGTGGGTGAATAAATAAAAATCTTTAAAAAAATAAAATAGGGATCCCTTGATGGCTCATTGGTTTAGTGCTTGCCTTCGTTGCAGGGTGTGATCCTGGAGTCCTGGGATTGAGTCCCACGTCGGGCACGCTGCATGGAGCCTGCTTCTCCCTCTGCCTGTCTCTGCCTCTCTAATTCTCTCTCTCTATGAATAAATAAATAAAATATTTTTAAAAAGGTTAAAAAGGGATCCCTGGGTGGCGCAGCGGTTTGGCGCCTGCCTTTTGCCCAGGGCGCGATCCTGGAGACCCAGGATCGAATCCCATGTCGGGCTCCCGGTGCATGGAGCCTGCTTCTCCCTCTGCCTGTGTCTCTGCCTCTCTCTCTCTGACTATCATAAATAAATAAAAATTTAAATAAAAAAAAAAAAGGTTAAAAAATAAAATAAAAAATATTCTAAGAAGCTTTCAAAAGTAAATTGCAAGTGGCAGGCATAATGGCACTTTTTGTTTTTTTTTAATTTTATTTATTTATTTGACAGAGAGAAAGAGCACAAGCAGGGAGAGTGGCAGGCAGACGGATAAACAAATAGCTAGCAAGGAAGTGTTAGGAAGGAAACCAGAGATGGAGCAAGTGGTTGATTACACCTTGAGCACACTCTTTCTTCTTTTTTTTTTTTTTTTAAGATTTTATTTATTTATTCACACAGAGAATGAGAGAGAGACAGACAGACAGAGGGAGAAGCAGGCTCCATGCAGGGAGCCCAATGTGGGACTTGATCCCGGGACTGCAGGATCACACCCTGGGCCAAAGGCAGGCACTAAACCGCTGAGCCACCAGGGATCCCCAAACACACTCTTTCTTTTCTTTTCTTTTTTAAAAGACTTTATTTATTTATTTATTTATTTATTTATTTATTTATTTATTTATTTATTTATTTCAGAGAGACAGAGACACAGGCAGAGGAAGAAGCAGGCTTCATGAAGGGAGCCCAACGTAGGACTGGATCCCAGGTATCCAGGATCACGCCCTGAGCCAAAGGCAGACACCCAACCGGTGAGCCACCCAGGCGTCCCGACACACTCTTTCTTAAAGAGCAACTGGCCACTTCTGTAATATTTTTCCCAAAATGTTTAACTTTTTTTTTTAAGATTTTATTTATTTATTTGAGAGAGAATGAGAGCCAGAGAGATCACAGAGGGAGAAGCAGACTCACTGCTGAGCAGAGAGAGAGCCCAATGCAGGGCTGATCCCAGGGCCCTGAGATCATGATTGTGATCTGAGCTGAAGGCAGATGCTTAACCAACTGAGCCACCCAGGAGCACCTGAAATGTTTAACTTTAATCATAAATAAATAATCAGGGATCCCTGGGTGGCGCAGCGGTTTGGCGCCTGTCTTTGGCCCGGGGCGTGATCCTGGAGACCCGGGATCGAATCCCACGTCGGGCTCCCGGTGCATGGAGCCTGCTTCTCCCTCTGCCTGTGTCTCTGCGCCTCTCTCTCTCTCTGTGACTATCATAAATAAATAAAAATTAAAAAAAAATAATCAGATTAATAAAGAGACTTGAGGACAAAATGTAATCCCGAATCAAAAAAAAAAAAAAAAAAAAGAAAGAAAGAAAAGAGAAAGAAAGAAAAGGGAAAAAAAGGAAAGAAAAAAAAGCCATAAATTATGAGGAAAACTGGGAAAATTTAAATATGGACCATATACTTGGTGGTAAAATTGTGTCTGTGTTAAATTTTGTAAGAATGACAATTGTAGGGGATCCCTGGGTGGCGCAGCGGTTTGGCGCCTGCCTTTGGCCCAGGGCGCGATCCTGGAGACCCGGGATCGATTCCCACGTCAGGCTCCCGGTGCATGGAGCCTGCTTCTCCCTCTGCCTGTGTCTCTGCCTCTCTCTCTCTCTCTGTGACTATCATAAATAAATAAAAAAAAAAAAAAAAAAAAAAAAAGAATGACAATTGTAGGGCACCTGGGTGGCTCAGTTGGTTAAGCGTCTACCTTTGGCTCAGGTCATAATCCCAAGGTCCTGGGATCAAGTCCCACATCAGGCTTCCCGTGGGGAACCTGCTTCTCCCTCCACCTATGTCTCTGCCTCTCTGTGTTTTTCTTTAATAAATCTAAAAAATCTTAAAAAAAAAAAAAAAAAGAGGTAAAAATGGGGGGAGGGGACTGGAGAGGGAGGTGGGCAAAGTGTGAAGTAGCCATAAAGCTAACTAATGAATTTGAAGCCTTGTTTTCCAAGCATGAAAACAAAACAAAAAAACAAATCAGAATCTGAAAGTACTAAATCTAATACTTTCTTTTCTAGTAAAAGAAACTAGGAAATTGCCTCTAAAATGATATCATTGTCTACTCACTCTCAAAGCATATCTGTATTATTTATTTTTAGCAGGAAAAGGAAAAACGTTTTTTTTTTTTTTAAAGATTGTATTTATTGGGGTGGGTGGGGAGGGGTTGTGGGGCTGGGGCCTTGCTTCCCCTCCACCCCCCTCCCCTGGTCCCCTATCCCTGGGGCCGTTTGTTAAAAAAGAGTAATAAAAGGATTAAAAAAAAAAGATTGTATTTATTTATTCATGAGATATACAGAGAGGAGCAGAGACACAGATAGAGGGAGAAGCAGGTTCCTTGCAGGGAGCCTGATGTGGGACTCGATCCCAAGACCAGGATCACGCCCTGAGTCAAAGGCAGACACTCAACCGCTGAGCCACCCAGACATCCCAGGAAAAAGGTTTTTATAACTTTTAATAAGGTCTAGTGAAGGGCAAACCACTGAAATAAGTTATTTTTTGGAGTTGGAATTTTATGGAATCATGTATCGTAAGATCTGAGGAAACCTAGAAAAAAGTTGTTCTTTACTCACATTTATTCATTTCTTCAACAAATATTTGTTGAATGTGCCTGGTACAATTTTAGGTAATATCAGCAAAATAGTAACAATAATAATAGTAATAATAATAATAATAATTCCTATCTATCAGGATAGAATAATTGCTATGAAAAGATTTATGCACATTACAAAGAGCATATAGAGGAAGAGGTGTCTTTTTATTTGTTTTTGTTTGCTTGTTTTTGAGATAAGAGTTGAAAAAGGAGTTTCCCTAGTGAACAGAGGGGAACAAATCCTAGGCTGAGGAGACAGCACATGAAAAAGCACAGGAATATGATATAGGAGGGTACATTTAAAGAACATCATGTAATTTGGTATATATTAAATATGCCAATCATTTCTTCTATGCTCATATTCCCTTCTTAGGAAACTGCCCTTCTCAAAGCTAGTGAATGCTGTGCATATTAAACGACCTTCAACCCCTGGCCACAAGAGCAGAAATGGGCCCTTGACTGGAGCTAATAAGATTTTCTCTTTTTTTAAAATAAAGATTTATTGGGGCAGCCCGGGTGGCTCAGCAGTTTAGCCTACCTTCAGCCCAGGGTGTGATCCTGGAGACCTGGGATCGAGTCCCATGTCGGGCTCCCTGCATGGAGCCTGCTTCTCCCTCCGCCTGTGTCTCTGCCTCTTTCTCTCTGTGTGTCTCTCATGAATAAATAAATAAAATCTTTAAAAATGTTTTAAAAATAAAGAGTAGGCTGACTTCATGTCATCTAAGCAGTCCAAAAAAATCTCAGGTGGGCAGCCTGGGTAGCTCAACGGTTTAGAGCCGCCTTCAGCCCAGGGTGTGATCCTGGAGAACCGGGATCGAGTCCCACGTCAGGCTCCCTGCATCTCCCTGCATGGGGCCTGCTTCTCCCTCTGCATGTGTCTGTGCCTCTCTCTCTCTCTCTTTCTCTCTGTGTCTCTCATGAATAAATAAAATCTTAAAAAAAAAGATTCTCAGATACTGACTTTAGGATAAAATTCTTTAAAAAAACAAAACAAAACAAAACAAATCTCAGGGCCTAAACTTGTATTAAATTGGCTGTAATTGCTAGTTGCAAGAGTAAATAAAAATCCTCTTTGAAGAAAAATATCATCATCCGTAGCTTCAAATTATTTACATGAAAAATTGCTTTTTTCAAATACAGTGTCCAGAGCAACGATAACCAGGCACACAAAGAGACAAGACACCATGAGTAAGTAAGAGAAAAAACAGATAATAGAAACAGTCTCACAGGGCAGCCTGGGTGGCTCATCAGTTTAGCGGCGCCATCGGCCCAGGGGGGACCTGGAGACCTTGGATCGTGTCCCACGTCAGGCTCCCTGTGTGGAGCCTGCTTCTCCCTTTACCTGCATCTCTGCCTCTCTCTCTCTATGTGTGTCTCTCATGAATAAATAAATAAAATCTTAAAAAAAAAAAAAGAAACAGACTCAGAGATTCTGTATGTTGCAATCATTGGACACTAACTATAAAATGATTCTGTGTACTATGTTCAAGGAGATAAAAACCAAACTTGAAAAACTTGGCAGACAACTAGAAACTATGAAAAGTGACATAAAAGAGGTGCCTGGGTGGCTCAGCCAGTTAAGCTGCCAACTCTTGATTCCCCCTCAGGTCATAATCTCAGGGTTCTGGGATCAAGCCCCACATCGGGCTCCCTGCTCAGGTGGGGAGTCTCCTTTCCCTCTTCCCGCTTATGCTCTCTCTTTCTCAAATAAATAAAATCTTTAAAAAAAATAGAATATCTTAAGTTTTGACACTACCACATTACTTTACCAATTTTCATTTTCTTTAGCAATGTTTAAGAGTTCTCTTTACATTCTTTTTTTTTTTTTTTTTTTTTTTTAGGATTTTATTTATTCATGAGAGACACAGAGAGAGGCAGAGACATAAGCAGAGGGAGAAGCAGGCTCCCTGCAGGGAACCTGATGTGGGACTCCATCCTGGGACTCCAGGATCATTCCCTGAGCCAAAGGCCAACACTCAACAACTGAGCCACCCAGGCATCCCTCTCTTCACATTCTTCCAATACTGAATTTATTAATTTTTTTAAGATTTTATTCATTTATTCATGAGAGACACAGGGAGAGAGAGAGAGAGAGAGAGGCAGAGACACAGGCAGAGGGAGAAGCAGGCCCCATGCAGGGAGCCCCATGCAGGACTGGATCCCAGATTTCCGGGATCAGGCCCTGGGCTGAAGGTGGCTCTAAACTGCTGAGCCACCCGGGCTGCCCCATCAAAGTTTTGTTATATTGCCAGTCTGAAGAATTAAAAATGGTATTTTAAAAGTCTACTTTGCATAAAAATGGACATGATCACGGAATAGAAAAGAGAATCCAGAAATAAACCTTTGCATATATGGTCAAATGATTTTTAACAAGGTATCAAGACCATTTAATGGGGAAAGAACAGTCTTTTCAACAAATTGTAGTGAGAAAACTGGATACAAAAGACTTACCTTATACCCTACACAGAAATTAACTAAAAATGGATCAAAGAGGGATCCCTGGGTGGCGCAGCGGTTTGGCGCCTGCCTTTGGCCCAGGGCACGATCCTGGAGACCTGGGATCGAATCCCACGTCGGGCTCCCAGTGCATGGAGCCTGCTTCTCCCTCTGCCTATGTCTCTGCCTCTCTCTCTCTCTCTCTGTGTGTGTGTGTGACTATCATAAATAAAAATTAAAAAAAAAAATTAAAAAAATAAAAAATAAAAAAATAAAAATGGATCAAAGAGGTAAAATGTAAGTACAAAAATGATAAAACTCTTAGAAGAAAAAATAGAGGAAAAGCTTCATGTCGTTGGATTTGGCAGTGATTCTTTGGATATGATACAAAAACACAAGCAACAAAAGAAAAAAATAGATAAATTGAACTTCACCAAAATTCAAAACTTTTGTGCATCAAAAGATACCATCAGCAGTGTAAAAGACAACACACAGAATGGGAGAAAATATTTGCGAATCATATATCTAACAAGGAATTAATATCTAGAGTACATAAAGAACTTCCACAACTCAACAAGGACCAAAAAACAAAAAAAAAAAAAAAAAACAAAAAAAAAAACAAAAACCCTGAAACAACCCAATTAAAAAATAGACAAAGAGGGGCACCTGGGTGGCTCTGTTGGTTAAGTGCCTGTCTTCTGCTCAGGTCATGATTTCAGGGTCCAGGGATTGAGCCCCACATCAGGCTCCCATCTCATCAGGGAGTCTGCTGCTCCCTCTGCCCCTCCCTTGCTCATGCTCTCTCTTATTCTCTCTCAAAGAAATAAATAAAATCTTTTAAAAAATGGTCGAAGGACTAGAATAGACATTTTTCCAAAGAAGATATACAAATTGCCAACAAGAACATGAATGATGCTCAACATCATTATTCATTAGGAAGATACAAATAAAAACCACAGTGAGATATCACATCATATCTGCTAGGATGGCTATACTATGAAAAAGAGGTAATAATTATTAGTAAGAATACAGAGAAATTGGAACCCTTATATATTGTTGGTGGGAATGTAAAATGGTAAAATATTTTAGAAAACAGGTTGGTGTTCCTTGAAAAACTAAAGAATTATGAGTTTGGGGGTTTAGGGAAAGAAAAATTGAGCTGGATTATAAATTAGGCAGCCTATGGCAAGATTTGAAACTGTAAAATTAGATGGGATCACCTAGGGCAAAGTATGGATAGAGCAGAAAAGAGCCAAAGGCAGAGTTAAACTTCAATAGTTAGAGGAAGAGGAGGATCCAACCAATATGATTGAAGTGTGACCAAGGAAGCAAGAAGAAAACTAGGAGAATGGAGTATTCTACAAACCAAGAAAAAAAAAATGACTTCAAGAAGGGAATAATTAACAGTGTTGAATACTATTGAGAGGTTAAGATGAAAGTAGAGAGATTGCCATTGGGTTTGGTAAGATAGAAGTTATAATGACCTGGAAAAGGCAGTTTCAATAGAATGGTAGGGACAGGGATGTCTGAGTGAGTCAGTCAGTTAAGCAAGTGACTCTTGATTTCAGTTCAGGTCATGATTCCAGGGTTGTGAGACTGAGCAGGCCCATGATAGGTGTGGAGTCTGCTTAAGATTCTCTCCCCCTCTGCTCCTCTCCTGCCTCTCTTAAAAAAAAAAAAAAAGAATGGCAGGGACAAAAACTATGTTTTAATGGATTAAAGAGAGAATGGAGATGAGAAAGTAGGAAAAGCAAATATAGACACATACTTTGTGTAGTTTTGTAAAGAAATAGGGTGATAGGAGGGAGGTAGGACAGGGAAAATTTTAAAAATGTTTTTAGGGATCCCTGTGTGGCGCAACGGTTTAGCGCCTGCCTTTGGCCCAGGGCGCGATCCTGGAGACCCAGGATCAAATCCCACGTCAGGCTCCCGGTGTATGGAGCCTGCTTCTCCCTCTGCCTGTGTCTCTGCCTCTCTCTCTCTCACTGTGTGCCTATCATAAATAAATAAAAAAAAAAATAAAAAATAAAAAATAAAAAATTTAAAATAAAAAAAAAAAAAAAAATAAAAAATAAAAATGTTTTTAAATAAAACCAAAAATTTCAATAGATTACATTATATGGTACAAAATGGTATATAATGAAAATCTCACTCCCGTACCTTTTCCTCAATCACAGTGTTTTCGTCCCTCATTTCAATGTTTCCAGTCTCTCACAAATCTTTCTGGAAATATTCTCTGTATATATGAGAAAATACTTACATATATTTATTTTTTAAAGATTTTATTTATTTATTCATGAGAGATACACAGAGAGAGGCAGAGTGAGAAGCATGCTCCATGCAGCCTGATGTGGGAATTGATCCCAGGACTCCAGGATCATGTCCTGGGCTGAAGGCAGGTGCCAAATCGCTGAGCCACCCAGGGATCTCTATTTACCCAGGGTTCTATATTTAAATATATATGTATATATGTATGAATATATAGAAAATATGTATGTATTCATACATATATCTATGTATATCTATGTATGTATTCTCTATATATTCATACATATATACAATATATCCTATATATTGTATGTACATCTATGTATATATCTGTGTATATATTTTCTATATATTCATGAATATATATATTCTTCTATCTTCCCTCCTTTTAAACACACAAATGGTAGCTCACTGTACATACTGTTTCTTCTCCTTTTCTATTTATCAATATATCTTGAAGATTGTTCTATTGGGATATAAAAATGTCTTCTGCTTTCTTTATGGTTGCATATGGCTTTTTTTTTAAGATATTATTTATTTATTCATGAGAGACACAGAGAGAGAGGCAGGAGACATAGGCAGAGGGAGAAGCAGGTTCCATGCAGGGAACCCGATGTGGGATTCGATCCTGGGTCTCCAGGATCATGCCCTGAGCCAAAGGCAGAGGCTCAACTGCTGAGCCACCCAGACATCCCTGCAATAAGATAATTGCATTATTATACAATATTATACAATAATTTATTTATTTAATCCCCTAGTGATACCTACTGATCAATATTTAGGGGGTTTCCAATAATTTGTTATTACAAATAGAGCTGCAAATAATAATTTTATACATAGGTCTTTTCACATGTGTATAAATACTTATCTATAGGATAAAATTTCTTAGAATTGCTGAGTCAAAGGGTAAGTACATTTGTAAGTTTGATAGATATGGTGCCAAATGTTTGTTTTTTTTTTTAATTTTTATTTATTTATGATAGTCACAGAGAGAGAGAGAGGCAGAGACACAGGCAGAGGGAGAAGCAGGCTCCATGCACCGGGAGCCCGACGTGGGATTCGATCCCGAGTCTCCAGGATCGCGCCCTGGACCAAAGGCAGGCGCCAAACCACTGCGCCACCCAGGGATCCCCATGGTGCCAAATGTTTTTATATAATTTGTACCAATATATTTTCTACCAGCAATGATGAGGCCTGTTTCCCCATACTATATGTTAGCAATTTTTTTATCTTTTCCAATCTAGTAAGTGAAAATGATTTCTTGTACTTTTGATTTGCATTATTTTACTTTGAGTGAGGTTGAATATATTTTCAAAAGCTTAAAAGCTATTTTTATTTCTTTGAATTGTCACTTCCTCCCTTTTATTCATTCTTCTAATGAGTTGTTGGTCTTATTCATCTGTAGAAGCTCTTAATATATCAGGCACGTTAGCCCTCTGTGATATGAGTTACAGATATGTCTTTTCACTTTATTTATGTTTTCTCTCCAAAAATTTAAAATTTTTACATAGCTGAATTTATCTAGGTTTTGTATCATACTTTAAAAACCTTCCCCATTCCAAAAGGATTTTTTAAAAATTCCCAGAAGAGTTTTTTTTTTTTGTTTTTGTTTTAAGTATGAGGAAGGTGTTAGTAGAACATATTTACATATTTTCAATAGAAAGGGAGGAATCAATGATGCAGGAGAGATTAGAGAAAGTTTCAGGAGCAAAGTCCATGACTAGACTAAAGAGGATGGGACACAGAGCCTAAATGAATTAATTGGCCTTTAATAGGAATAGGGACACTTTCCCTTTGTTACAGGAAAGAAGACAGAGAATATGAGTGCTGATGGATATAGGATGGTCGATTTGGCGGTGAGAGGATGAGAGAATTCCTTTTTTTTTTTTTTTTAAGATTTTATTTATTTATTCATGAAAGACACACAGAGAGAGGCAGAGGGAGAAGCAGGCTCCATGCAGGAAGCCTGATGCAGGACTCGATCCTGAGACTCCAGGATCACGCCCTGGGCCAAAGGCAGGCACTAAGCCACTGAGCCACCCAGGGATCCCAGAATGAGGTAATTCCAACTGATTGCCTTTCTTTTCTCAGTGACACAGAAGGCAAATTCATTCACTAAGTTCAGGGTAGGAAGAGGGTTTAAGGCTTAAGGAGAGATGAAGATTTAGAAGGTTTAGAGGCTATGTTGGATTAGATGTTCTAACTTCTGTTCATTTCTTCTCCTCTTGAACAAAAGATAATTTATTTAACATTTTTATTAATACTATGATTTGACCTGATGAAATGACTTGGTTTCTCTTTGCAAAGTCCTTGAAGAATGCTTCATATGGTTAGAACAGTATCATATGGGTGATACCATAGTAGTTATCATTTGTATCACTACTAATTTACTAGTATCAGTAGTAGTAAATAACTTCCCCCTAATGTGCTGTGCATGGGTTCCTTGTTGGGTGAGCTTGTCTTCAAGGGGTGTTTGGGTTCACTCTTTAGATAACAACTGAAAGCTTCTTTACAAATAATTCATGTTCCATACTTACCACAAACCTGCTAAAGTCTCGACAACTTAGCCTTCAGTTACTTGTTTTCCCTTTATTCACCTGGCATTTGTATGTCCCTAAAGACAGAATTTGAATGGGTTGACTTGCCATTATTTAGTACTGAATGCTGCTTTCGAAAACAGCTACTGCTACTGCCTCAACATTAGTTGGCTAATGTATATGTTGTTGCCTTTGGCTCATGTGTTAATCAACTGTGATAGCAAGGTTTGTTTCATTCAAAACAGGTTGTATGAGTCATAGCACTTGAAGAGGAAAGAACAGTTTGGATCACTTTGCCTAGAAGGGGGCCATGTACCTGGCAAGTCCAGATGGCTGCACGGACTCCTTTAGCCCTTCCAGCAAATTGTTTATATTCTTTGTCTCAGTAATTAATTCTACTTTTGGAAATCTAACCTAAGGAAATGATCCTTAGGAGGTAGTTCAGAGAGTGGTTAAGAACACACAGTCTCTGGAGTCAGATACACTTAGAATTGAATCCCAAGTGGTGGTGATGTTGAGTATGTATCCACTAGAGATTTATATTTTTTTTCCTCAAGTCATCATATGCAATTTTTAAAAAATGTCTTCTTTGGGATGCAATTCACATACCATAAATTTACTCATTTGCAGTATACAATTGAACGGTTTAAACATATTCACAGAGTTGTGCAACCATCACTACAATCGATTTTATTTTATTTTATTTTTTTAAAGATTTTATTTATTTATTCATGAGAGATACTGAGAGAGAGGCAGAGACACAGGCAGAGGGAGAAGCAGGCTCCATGCGGGGAGCCCGATGTGGGACTCGATACCCGGTCTCCAGGATCACACCCTGGGCCAAAGGCAGACGCTCAACCACTGAGCCACCCAGGCGTCCCTACAACCGATTTTAGAATATTTTCATCTCCTCAAAAGAAATCCTCTGTTCATTAATCACTCCTCATCTTATAGAACCCTACATAATCACTAATCTTTTTGTCTCTATAGATTTGCCTATTCTGGAATTTTCATGTAATGAAATCATACAATATGTGATCTTTTGTAACTGGATTCTTTCATTTAGCATAACATCTTTAAGCTCATTAATGTCGTAACATATATCAATCTGTGATTCCATTTTATTGGTGAATAATAATTCTAGTATTTGAATATATCACTTTCATTTATCCATTCATCAGTTGATGAATATTTGGATTATTTCTATTTGGGGGGGCTGTTACGAATAATCTTCCTGGAACATTCACATATACCTTTTGGCATACAAGTTTTTGTGTGGACATATATTTTTATTTCTCTTGGATATATTACCCAGAAGTAGAACTGCTTAGTTATTGGATAACTCTGTGTTTAACCTGTGAGCAATTGCCAAACTGTTTTCTAAAATGCTATATCCCTTTACAAACCTACCAGCAATATATGAGGGTTCCAGTTTCGGCATCCTCACGAACACTTATTATAGTCTGCCTTTCTGATTATAGCCATCCTAATGGGTATGATTTGATATCTCATTATGGTTTGTTTTTTTGTTTTGTTTTGTTTTTTCTAAGTAGGCTCCATGCCCAGCACAGAGTCCAATGCGGAGCTTGAACTCATGACCCTGAGATCAAGACCTGAGCTGAGATCAGGAGTCTGCTGCTTAACCAACTGAGCAACCCAGGTGCCCCTCATTATGGTTTTGATTTGCATTTCTCTAGTGGCTGATGATGTGGAGCATCAATGCATGTGCTTAGTGGTCATTTACATATCTTATATGGAGATTGTCTATTTAAATCCTTTGTCCAGGGGCAGCCTGGGTGGCTCAGTGGTTTAGCACTGCCTTCAGCCCAGGTCCTAATCCTGGAGACCCAGGATTGAACCCATGTCAGGCTCCCTGCATGGAGCCTGCTTTTCTCTCTGCCTGTGTCTCTGTCTCTCTCTCTCTTTCTGTGTGTGTCTCATGAATCAATAAATAAAATCTCTAAAGAAAAAAAATTCTTTGTCCATTTGTAAAAAATTGGGTTACTTGTTTTTTTGTTCTTGACTTGTAAGAGTTTTTAATGTATATTCCATTTACCAGTCCCTTATCAAATTTGTAAATATTTTCTGCCATGTTGTAGGTTGTCTTTTCACTTTCTTTCTTTGTAAGATTTTATTTTTAAGTAATCTCTACAGCCAACATGGGGCTCAAACTCACAACCCTAAGATCTAGAGTCTCACACTCCAGTGACTGACCCAGCCAGGTTCCTGGTCTTTTCATCTCTTGATGGTATCTATCATTTGCATTTGTCCAATTTGTCTATTTTTTCTTTTGATGCTTTTCTACTCAATGTTTTAAATTTCTTTTCTCTCTTGATCCTACTCCAACCAGGCTTTCACCCTTACCAGTGCATCAAAATTACTCTTCATAAAGTCACCAGTAACCTCCATATTATTGATCAAATGGTCAAGACTCAGCCTTCATTTTTATTTGACAGAGCTCTCACCCCTTCCTTCTTGAAAGCAAATACTAAGCCATATTCATTAGCTTCCAGAATACTACTCCCTCCTGGCTTTCTCCTACCCCTCTCATTGGCTTCTCCATCTCAGTCTCCTTTGCTGCTTCCTCCTCATCTCTCTCACCATTAAACACTGGAATGGAGTGCAGCAGGATGCACACCTTGGATTTATATCTCTTCTCAACAGTCACTCTGCTGATGATTTCATCTAGCCTAATGGCTTTTTTTTTTTTTTTTAAGATTTCATTTATTTATTCATGAGAGACACACAGAGAGAGAGGCAGAGACACAGGCAGAGGGAGGAGAAGGCTCCATGCAGGGAGCCTGATGTGGGTTCGATCCTGGGTCTCCAGGATCAGGACCTGGGCTGAAGGCAGCGCTAAGCCGCTGAGCCACCTAGGCTGCCCAAGCCTAATGGCTTTAAATATCATCTGTATGCTAATAATACCCTGACTTCTATCTCTGGCCCAAACTCTCTGCCTAAAACATTCTTCCCCCAGATAGGTGCACTGCTCACTGCACTTCTAGCTATGGGCTGAATTGTGTCCCCCACCCAAAATTTATATGTTGAAGCCCTGACCCCCAATGTAACTATTTGGAGATAGGACCTTTATGAAGGTAATTAAGGTTGAATGAGGTCATGAGGGTGGGGTTCTGATCCAATAGGAATTAGTGTCCATATAAGAAGAGACACCAGAGAGCTCCATGTGCACACACCCAGGAAAGGCCATGGGAGAAGACAGCAAGAAGGACCATCTGCAAGCTAGGAAGAGAGCTATCAGAACCCAGCTATGAACTTTGATCTCAGATTTCTAGCCTCCAAAACGGTGAGAAAATAAATGTTGTTTAAGCCCCCCAACCTATAGTATTATGTTATGGCAGCCTAAACTGATTAATAAACTCCCACACTCACTTCAGATTTTTGCTTGATGTTTCCTTTTCACTGAGGTATTTCCTCATTGCCTGTTTAAAGTTGCAACCTTGCCTAACCCTGGCATTCTTTATCCCCTTTTCCTGTTTTATTTTTCTCCATCATATCATCAGATATATATACTACCTATACTTTATTTTTTAATTATCTGTCTTCTGCCACTGAAATGTAAGTTTTTAGGGGTAGAGTCTTCTGTTTACTTTGTTTACCTGTGTATCCCTAATACCTAAAACAGTACCAGGAAAATCATAGGCCTTTATTTTTTTAAAAAAAGGCTTATTAATTTATTTGAAAGAGACCTCATGCACACACATGAGCCAAGTGGATGGAGGGGCAGAGGGAGAGGGAGAGAGAATCTCAAGTAGACTCCCCACTGGGCATGGACCCCGACAGGGGTCTCAATCTCAGGACCCTGGGATCATGACCTGAGCTGAAATCAAGAGTTGGTTGATTAACCGACTGAGTCACCCAGATGCCCCAATTATAGACCTTTAAAAAATAAATGTTGAATGAATGATTGCCATTGTAGCCTGAGAATATGTGATGAAATTAGATATATTAAATTGGGATTTAGGGCAGCCCCAGTGGCCCAGCAGTTTATCACCGCCTTCAGCCCAGGGCATGATCCCACACTCCCAGGATCGAGTCCCACGTAGGGCTCCTTGCATGGACCCTGCTTCTCCCTCTGCCTGTGTCTCTGCCTCTCTCTCTCTCTCTGTGTCTCTCATGAATAAATAAATAAATAAATAAATAAATAAATAAATAAATAAATAAAATATTTAAAAATAAATAAATTGGGATATAATGAAGTTGGCTACTTCTGTGAGTTATAATTCAGGCCTTCATGGTTACTTCTTAGGAACTATTAATTAACAGCTTAGCTAGCTTTATCAGTTAACAAAGTTCCTTCCCTCGTGATCATTGCAATGAAAGATTCTTGGTGAGCAAGCCACAACTGGGGCTGAGATACTCTTTATATAAACAGAGCCCAGTCCTAAAGGATCATGCTTGAATGTTCTATTCGAACACCAGATATATGTTGGTGGGTCCTCTGAATTTGTTAGGAGGTCATCTTCAAAGCTGTGTGGTCCATCACTGGCATTGCTGTGCTCTCCCCTTTTTAGTGACCTAAATGAAAAATGTTTTGGCATGGTAGTATCCTCAAAGAATTGGCTTAAATGTCTTTGGTTCTTTACTAGGATCTGTATTTCATACTGGTCATTACACTTTGACCCTTTAAGATAGATTTGTTTTTGTTTTGTAGCAATTCTTTTTTTTTTTTTTTACGATTTTATTTATTTATTCATGAGAGACACAGAGAGAGGCAGAGACGTAGGCAGAGGGAGAACCAGGCTCCCCCCAGGAAGCCCAATGTGGGACTCAATCCCAGGACCCTGGGATCATGCCCTGAGTGGAAGGCAGACTCTCAACCGCTGAGCCACCCAGGCATCCCTGTAGTATATGGCACAAGAAGGCATCAACAGAAGGATCACTAGTGAAAGATATAACTTCATTATTTTGATGATGGAATTTTATATAGATACATTAATATGAATAAGTTATATTAGTAGCCACTGCAATAGGAACTCTAAGTAACGGGAGAAAATTAACTGATTCAGCTTGCAGTCATCCCTAAATCAACTGATACTCTTGCTAGTTTTAATTAGAGTGTATATTTATTGTATAATTTATATAAGCAGCTTTAGTTGAAGTCAGGACAGATCATTGTTATGTTCTGGTATACCGTGTACTTTAGATGTACTTTTCTTTAATAGTTCTCTTGTAAATTTTCACAATAAAATAAAATGAAAATTAAGTTAATTTTTTATTTGTAAAGTAAACCTAATGTGGGGTTGAACTCACAACCCTGAGATCAAGAGCCACACGTTCTACTGATGGGGCCATCCAGGTGCCCCAAAATGAAAATTAATTTTAAAAATTTCTGCTAACTTGTTGACACCATCATAATGGTATTTTCATCCATGGCCATTTGTAAGAATTACTGTAAATACTATACAGTCTCAAGGCATTTTGCTCTGGGCTTTACTATTGCATGTATCATTAATTATCCAAATCCTATTACCACTTGAACTTTCTAGTATTTTGAATGGCATTGTCTTTTAAGAGAGCTCTTCTAATTGCAGAATCTTCGTATCCTTGGATTTGCTGGTTCAGCATAAATAGTGGTTGACTAGTCTGTAGATCCACATGTCTTATGAACTGTCTATTTCCTGTGTTCTCTACCTGCTGAACTGGAACAGCATTTGGAAAAAAAGATGCTACTATCTTTGCTCTGATTTACTGTCTGAGTAGAATCTCTTATTTAAATATGGTTTGGTCAAGAGGCATTATTTAGTGGATTATATATATATATATTAAAGATTTTGTTTATTTATTCATGAGAGACACAGAGAGAGGCAGACATATGGAGAAGTAGGCTCCCCAGGAGAAGGTCAATGTGAGACTCAATCCTGGATTCCTGGATCATGCCCTGAACCAAAGGCAGACACTCAACCACTGAGTCACCCACACGTCCCAAGAGGATTTTATTTTTTAATTCAGTATAATTGATGATATTACAACAAAGCAAAGAATCCAAACTGCAATACTGAGTGATATGGCACAATTTCAAGTCTCGTATAGTATCATGGGAAGTCCACCTTTAGTCATTCCACAAATCGATCACTTAATTTATCATTCAGCAAGCATTTATTAAATATCTTTGTGGGGAGGCATTTGCAAATATTGGAAATACAACGTGATAAGCTAAGGACCTTGCCCTAATGGAGTTCACAGATGGTCAACTCCTATTTGGTGTGATAATGCTACAATAGAGGCACGTAATTTTTTTTTTTTTACGTAAATGTTTTAATCCTATGTGAAGGATGATTTTTGGAAAGACATCATTATAATATGTTTTAGGGAAACAAAACATTGGGAGCAAATCACTTTTAGGTTTAAGATTCTCTATTTTGTTTGTTACTAGATATTTACTAAAAATATACATATATATTTGAATGCCTCCTGAATGCTGGGAATTGTGCTTAAAGAAAAATTAGAGGGCAGCCTGGGTGGCTCAGTGGTTTAGCGCCGCCTTCAGCCTAGGGTGTGATCCTGGAGACCCAGGATTGAGTCCCACGTTGGGTTCCCTGCATGGAACCTGCTTCTTCCTCCGCCTATGTGTCTGCCTCTCTCTCTCTCTGTCTCTCTCATGAATAAATAAATAACATATTTTAAAAAAAGAAAGAAAAATTAGATGTGGTCTCTTCCCAATGAAAGAGACAGACATTGAACAAGTATAGAGTTAGATATTTTAAATATTAGAAGAAATCCCAAAGAGGTGTTCTGAAAGACTATAGGGATTTTAGATAGAATGAGAGCCACTTAGCATATTGTATGTTATCTATCCCTGTATAACAAATAATTTCCAAAATTTTAAGACAATAGTAAACATTCTCATATAGCTTTCATGGGTCAGGATTTCAGGAGAGTCTAAGTAGTATAACTCAGAATCTCTCATCAGTTTATAATCAAAATGTCAGTTGAAACACTCATCTGAGGCTTAACAGAGGATGGGAAGATCCAATTCCAGCATGGCTCACTCACATTGTTATTGGCAAGAAGCCCTATTTCTTTGTTCCATGGACCACTCCGTATAGTTGCTTGTCCTCAAGAGAGAGTGATCCAAGAGAGAACGAGCTAGAAGCCTTATGTCTTTTTTGACTTGCCCCAGAAGTCATACACCTTTATTTCCATAGTATCTTATCAGTTACATAGATCATCACTGTTCAGCATGGGAAGGGGCGTGAGTACCAGGATGTAAGGATTACTAAGGGCCATCTTGGAGGCTGGCTAACACATATATAAATCTCCAAATGCAAACTTGCTGAAATGAAACTTTTCAGAAGAATCTAATGCAGGTATTTTATAAACAACTTCTGTTCATGTTCAAGTTCACATTCACTTGCCTATCAGTAGAAGATTTGCATGATTCTATTTCCTGCTTAATAAAGAACCTACCTCTTCCTAATTTCTTCCCCACTTTTCCAGAAATGTTTACAGAGTACCTATAATCATTAGGAGTTCAGTTTTGCTCAGTTCAGAGAGGTGTAAAGATAGAATAGTTTCCCTCAAAGCACTCATGGTCTGATGGAGGTAAACTTACAGTACAAATGTGATAATGGAGGCATGAACAATTAGGTTGGAAAAGAAATATCTAAGTAGAGTAGGGGTCAACAAACCATAGATCATGAGCCAAATCTAGCTCACTGCTTGTTTTTTTAAATAAAGTTTTATTGATGTACAGCCACTCCCATTTGTCTATTGTCTATGACTGCTTTTGCACTGTAATGGTAGAGTGAAGTCATTGAAACTGAGGCATTGGGGATCCCTGGGTGAAATATTTTTCCTTCAGATTTTCAGATTTATAGTTTGTCTCCTACTTGGACTTTTGGACACCTACTACTCTTTTGCCTAGAAGATGTGAAACATCTCATCTTCATTGTGGTACACAGCATTGGGATTCTAGGGGTTCTCCTTTCTTCAGGTCCTCTACCCCATCAAAGTTGGGTCAAAACTCAGTAGTGGTCAAATCTCAGTTGAACTAACAGTTAACCAAGGTCAATAATTCACCCTTCAGGGGCACCTGGGTGGCTTAGTGGTTGAATGTCTGTCTGCCTTTGGCTCAGGTCATGATCTCGGGGTGCTGGGACTGAGTTCCACATCAGGCTCCCCATAGGGAGCCTGCTTCTCCCTCTGCCTATGTCTCTGCCTCTCTCTGTGTGTCTCTCATGAATAAATAAATAAAATCTTAAGAAAAAATTCACCCTTCAAAGTTTCACTTTGGCTCTTTGTGTGAGGAGGAGGAGATGTGGGCTAAGAGCTATAGTGCCATGTTTACATTATGTCTCATGTTTTCTTTTCTTTTCTTTTTTTTTAAGATTTTATTCACTTATCCATGAGAGACACACAGAGAGAGAGACACAGAGACACAGGCAGAGGAAGAAGCAGGCTCCATCCAGGGAGCCCGATGTGGGACCTGATCCTTGGTCTCCAGGATCACGGCCTGGAACGAAGGTGGCGCTAAACTGCTGAGCCACCCGGGCTGCCCTACATTATGTCTAATGTTTTCTTATTTGTTTCTTGTTGCCTAAGTTCCAATAGTTGTAAGCTGCAGTGATTGAGGGTTAACCTAGTGTAGTCTTACTCCATTAAAGACTCCTCTCCAATGTATTATGATATATCCCTTCATACCTTATCTCATGATGCTCCCTTCAGCAAAAGTACTTTTATGGCTCCTCCAAGTCTTATCTCCAATGTCACCTGTGTGGGAAGCAGTCTTTAATTTCTCTAGCTTGGGGTTGGCAAACATTTTCAGTAAAGAACGAGGTAGTGAATATTTTATGCTATACAAGCCAAGAGCAATGAGAGTGCCACTCAATGCCTCAGTTTCTTTCTTTCTTTCTTTCTTTTTAAAGATTTATTTATTTATTTATCATAGACAGAGAGAGAGAGAGAGAGAGAGAGGCAGAGACACAGGAGGAGGGAGAAGCAGGCTCCATGCCGGGAGCCCGACGTGGGACTCGATCCCGGGGCTCCAGGATCACGCCCTGGGCCAAAGGCAGGGGCTAAACCGCTGAGCCGCCCAGGGATCCCTCTTTTTTTTTTTTTTTAAGATTTTATTTATTTATTCATGAGAGACACAGAGAGAGAAGCAGGCTTCATGCAGAAGCCTGATGTGGGACTCAATCCCAAGACTCCAAGATCATGCCTTAGGCCGAAGGCATGAGCCACCCAGGGATCCCCTGAACTTGTTCTCACTAAAATCTCAACCCTTTATTACATCAACCCAATATTTGCCTTTGCAGTCTGGATGAGGTGTTTATGCTCCTGGTAGCCTAATATTTGACCATCTGGCTTTCCTCAGGTGGCTTTAGATCTGCTCTATGGAACCCAATAATGGCCTTTAAAAGATATTGGCCTTTGCCTCAAGCTAGGCTAGTCTAAGTCATCCCCAACCTCTCCTTTGGGGGGAGATTCTAGTGGCTGAAAAGAACCACTTCCACCGTATCTTCAAGTAATAATTGCTGATTACAGATACAGCTGGTTGGTTACATTTATTACCAATAGGTCCACGGTCAAGTTGATCACAATTATAGAATACATGCTGAATACCTTCTTATTACCTCTCACCAATAGTATAAGGAAGGCTATTCGGCTTAATAGAAAATGTGCAGACTCTGAGAGTACCTTTCTAATGGGAATGAGAGAGTGGGAGGTGGGTGGAGGTAGGGAGATGGGCAACCCTTGTCCTTAACCCTCATTCATCCGGAGCCACCCAGATCCCCTATTTCTTCTTTTCCTCAACCCATGGCCATTTAAAGTTTCCCTTGCCTGTTCCTGTTTGGCTGTTGCTGATCCAGAGTAAGTTGGAGCAGATGTGCCTGAGACTTGAGTTTTCACCATGCAGCTGAGGTGAAATCTCCATAAGAGAGAGCAAAGCAACAAAACGAAAGGAACCCAAGTCCTGATTGACCAGGTGGAGCAGAAGTACCTGCAGTCAAGAATCTTCCAGGCTGTTATTTGACAAATAAATTTCTTATTCTGTCTTTAAAAAGAAAAGAGAATCCAGACTTTTGATTCAGGATTAGATTTGAGTCTCAGCTCTTGTTCTTACTATTCTTGTGACCCTGTTTAAGTCACTTAATGTCTATTAGCTTCAGCTTCCAACAAATGTAAATTAGGATTGTTACAAATTTTGCAGAGATGTTATAAGTATAGGAAAGAAGATGGTAAGTTTAAGATGGTAGTTGATACATTTTTAAAATTGAGTATGTTGGATTTTTTAAGATTTTATTTATTTGAGAGAGAGAGAGAGGGAGAGAGCACAAGCAGGGAAGAGAGGGAGAAGCAGGCTCCCTGCTGAGCAGGAAGCCAAATGTGGGTCTCAATTCCAGAACCCTGGATCATGACCTGTGCTGAAGGCAGATGCTTAACCAACTGAATCACCCAGGTGCCCCGAGTACATTGGTTTTAACTTAGAACTACAACTCAGACATTTTTCCTATCAGAAAAAAAATACCATATTTTGAAATCTCTCTGTAATCTATAAGAAGATCTTGAAATACCAGGTTTCTAAGTTATTTAGGTTTTCTTTATGCCCATACTGGAAGGACTAATGGTTTCAAATCAGAAATCAGGAAGAGCTAAAAAGAACAATTTAAAAACAAGGAAGAACTTTTGATGAAAAAAATCGTATCTGGCTGAACTGTGTTAGCAGAAAAGTACTCTGGTAATACCTGAGTTTTCCACAGCAAGTAATTTATCTAACAATCTAGGGTATTTGTAGGGGAATTGAGAATACTGGAGCTGGAACACCTGGGTGGCTTAGTGGTTGGGCATCTGCCTTTGGCTCAGGGTGTGATCCTGGAGTCCTGGGACCAAGTCCTAGCATCAGGCTCTCCCTACATGGACTCTGCTTCTCTCTTTGCCTGTGTCTCTGCCTCTCTCTCTGTGTCTCTCATGAATAAATAAATACAATCTTTAAAAAGAGAGAGAGAGAATACTGGAGCAAGTAAAAAGGAACATTGAACTGCCTTTGAAAAGCTGGTACTACTAACTTTTAGGAAAGACTCTCAGATTCAAAACCTATTTGCTCTCACTTTACACACAATGCTAATAAACCTGGTTATCTGGTTTCCTAGGACACAGATTAGGTAGAGGATTGCCAAAGCCAGCCAATCAGGACATCATAAGAGGTACTACCTAATATCTTAACAAAATAGGGGCCAAAAAGCCAAAGGAAAATTATTAGTATGGAGGCAGCCCAAGTGTCCATTGATAGATGAATAAAGAAGATGTGATACACAAACACACACACACACACACACACCCCACATATGGAATATTACTCAGTCCTTAAAAGAATGAAATCTTGCCATTTGCAACAATGAGTGGATCTACAGAGTACACTGGTAAGTGAAATAAGTCAGTCAGAGAAAGACAAAACCATATGATTTCACTCATATGTGGAATTTAAGAAATAAAACAAACGAACAAAGAAAAAAAGGAGATAAACCAAAAGCAGACTCTTAACTATAGAGAACAGATGGTGGGCAGGGGGATGGGTGAAATAGGTGAATTAACAATACACTTACTTCTCAGGGATGCCTGGGTGACTCAGTGGTTGAGCGTCTGCCCTCAGCTCAGGGTGTGATCCTGGAGTTCAGGGATCAAGTCCCACAACGGGCTCCCTGCATGAAGCCTGCTTCTCTTCCCTCTGCCTATGTCTCTGCCTCTTTCTGTGTCTCTTGTGAATAAATAAAATATATTTTTTTAATAAATAAAATCTTGGGAAAAATGTACACTTATCATGATGAGCACTAAATAATATATGGAATTGTTGAATCACTGTGTTGTATACTTGAAATGAATATAACACTGTATGTTGGGCAGCCGTGGTGGCTCAGTGGTTTAGTGCCACTTTCGGCCCAGGGCCTGATCCTGGAGACCCGGGATCGAGTCCCACATCGGGCTCCCTGCATGGAGCCTGCTTCTCCCTCTGCCTGTGTCTCTGTCTCTCTCTCTCTCTCTGCGTCTCT
Source organism: Canis lupus familiaris (assembly GCF_011100685.1). NCBI lineage: Eukaryota > Metazoa > Chordata > Mammalia > Carnivora > Canidae > Canis > Canis lupus. The sequence continues at coordinate 72,815,271 of NC_049223.1, read as the reverse complement.
CATGAATAAATAAATAAAAAAAATCTTAAAAAAAAACACTGTATGTTAACTCTACTGGAATTAAAATTTAAAAATAAATAAAGTGAAGATTAGGAAGGCAAAAAAAAAGGAAGAAAAAATCATTAGAAGGACATAAAAGAACACAAAACACATCAATCTTGGATCATTTGGGGTAGAGCAAACAGCTTGGCATATTTCCGTGTTTCTTTTTTTTCTCAAGATTTTATTTATTTATTCATGAGAGACACACAGAAAGAGGCAGAGACATAGGCAGAGGGAGAAGCAGACTCCCTGTGGGGAGCCTGATGCGGAACTCGATCCTAGAACCCCGGGATAACACCCTGAGCCAAAGGCAGACGCTGAACCACTGAGCCACCTAGGCATCCCTATTTCGGTGTTTCTTGAGGATGCATCACTTTGCACTCTAGTTCCGAATGCTAACAATGACCAAGAAAGTAAGAAGGTAAATTATATTTGCTATACCTTTCAAGAATGCAGAAATTTATTTTATTTAAAATATTTCATTAAAGGCAGATTTTTAAGCGTTTTATACTTAAAGGGCTTACTTTCAATTATTTATTTATTTTTAAAAGATTTTATTTATTTATTCATGAGAGATACACAGACAGAGAGAGAGAGAGAGGCAGAGATACAGGCAGAGGGAGAAGCAGGCTCCATGCAGAGAGCCTGACGTGGGACTTGATCCCAGGTCTCCAGGATCGTACCCTGGGCTGAAGGCGGCGCTAAACCGCTGAGCCACCTGGGCTGCCCTACTTTAAATTATTTAGAAAACAAATTCAGATTCTTCACATTTTTCAAACGTGTAGATAAATGGAGCTTTTCTGAGTTGTAATAGCAAAGTCAGAGTAAATACACACCAGCCTATGTTGACAGGTCTTCTAAATGCGTCTTTAGATCTGGTTGGTTGCTTTGACCCCCAAGCAAGAGAAAATAAATAATGCATTCCACTACAAGCTGACTAACTGTAAAAGTTTAACAAGCTCCCATTGGCAGGGCCAGCTCTGTGGAAAATAAAAAGTAGAAAATAGTAAAGGTATGCAACACCTTGTTCTAAGTTCCTAAGAATTAAATGATGATCACACAAACAAACCCACAATGTAAAAATTTTTTTAAGATTTTATTTATTTATTCATGAGAGAAAGAGAGAGAAAGAGAGAGAGAGAGAGAGAGAGAGGCAGAGACACAGGCAGAGGTAAAAGCAGGCTCCATGCAGGGAGCCCGACTTGGGACTCAATCCGGGGTCTCCAGGATCACGCCCTGGGCTGAAGGCGGTGCTAAACCCCTAAGCCCCCCGTGCTACTCCACAATGTAAATTATTTATGCTGCTAAATAATATGGAACTATATAGGGATACCTGGGTGGCTCAGTGATTGAGTGCCTGCCTTTGGCTCAGGGCGTGATCCTCGAGTCCTGGAATCGAGTCCCACGTTGGGCATCCTGCCTGGAGACTGCTTCTCCCTCTGCCTGTGTCTCTGCCTCTCTCTCTCTCTCTCTCTGTGTCTCTTATGAATAAATAAATAAAATATTTTTTAAAAATATGGAACTACATAAATTAACAAAGATTATATATATGAATAATTTTTTAAATATTTTATTTATTCATTCATTCATTCATTCATTCATTCATGAGAGACACACAGAGAGAGATAGGCAGAGACATAAGCAGAGAGAGAAGCAGGCTCCATGCAGAGAGCTCGATAGGGGACTCGATCCCGAGGCTCTAGGATCATGCCCTGGGCTGAAGGCAGGTGCTCAACCGCTGAGCCACCTAGGCGTCCCATATAAGATGAATTTATAAATAATGTGTAATACATACAAACTATTATTTAAGTGAATTCAATAATATCATGAAGTCCATTAATACTATGGTTCTTTGCCTTTGTGATACCTTATGGCTCTCAGAGGGTTATTCAAGTGTCAGAGTGATTGAAGGTTCTGCAAGGCTACCAGTCAGGACCACATGAGCCCATCTGCTTCTCTTCCTTGATGTCCTAGACACCAAGGTCTTCCTTGCCTGCTTCACTCAGAGAGAGTGAGATTCATTAAGATATGCTGTGGGAATCCGCCATACACATGACAGGTCTGTTAGGGCTGCAGTGTACCATAGTATTTCCTCCTTCACATCCCCTTGTGCAAAACGCCTTGAGAATTGGATCCTTGTCTGCCTTGTGTACAGCACAGGGCTGTTGTGTAGTAGTATCCAAACATTTCTTGAACGAATGTGATAGAGTGGCAATGAAAGCTTGAGGTACCTAAAGCCTTAGTTTGGAAAGCCTTTCTCAGGACTAACGGCACGACCCCGGCACATATGGGCTACTTGGGAGTACAAAATAACCTACAACAATCTGTAGTCAAAGTACATACCCCGAAATTAACTCAGGCAAGGTTCCAAATCCAACCACCAGCAACTAGGAAAGTGTTTTTGTTATTATGCTGGTTTTTCTTTGGGACTGATAATTTATGTTTCGTATCAAGAAGTCTTCATTTATTAAAGTAGAACATCTTGATTTTGGAGAACAAGAAACCCTTTTCCTTGCTCTGCTATTCAGTAGGGCAGAAAGTTTAGACCAACTCTCTCTCTCTTTTTTTTTTTTTTTTTTTTTACTTTTTTAAGAAGTAACTTAGCATGCCCAAATGTCTAAGTACACAACTGTTGTGCTGCTGTAAGCACAAGAGAAAACAGTCCAGGTAGAAAGGAAAGGAGAGAAATGTTTAGGTTCCCTATTCTCTGAAGAATAACATAGGGAAATGAAAGTGAGCTAAAGAGAGGAAGAGAAATGGTAGCTGAAGAAACAGCCAAGAGAATCAGGAAGAGAGATTGCAAAATCATGTCCCCTTTACCCCTAGTGCGTTTGCACTTGCTTCTTTCTCTGCCTCTTCGTTGTTTGAAGGTACCAGGCATGTGCTCCCACACAGCACACCCTCGACCTCTCCTGGTCACACTCTGTCATGAGTCACAACCTTGATTGCTGTGGAAACAGCAAAGAGCAGGGCTCTGGGGAGGAAGACAGTGCCTGACCCAGTGTCCACTACTTCAAGAAATGGGCATAAGGTGGCAGCACTGGTAGTGCCTGCAGGTGTTGTGGAGAAAAACTTGGCCAAGGGCCAGCTGTACTCGAGCTGCTAAATCCCAGGGAGAAGATGGGAAAAAGGAACTCTGTTAAAGACCTCTTTATTAGGGTAGTTAGTAATGGGAAGAGCATGGCTTCTCCTAGGGGAGCAGTGACACTCAGGGGTTCCATGGGGAGGAGTGGCTGAGGGGCCCACCCACACCTTTGTTGAAGGAATAACTCCCACTTATGAGGAAAGATTAAGATGGCTTTGATGAACAACATGGATGAACTCTGAGAACATGGTAAGTTAAAGAAGCCAATCAAAAAGATCATATATCATATTGTATTGTATGAAAGATCCAGAATAGGCAAATCTGTAGAGACAGAAAGATTAGTGGTTGCCTAGGGTTGGGGCTGGGGAGTATGAGGGGTGACTGCTAAAGAGTATGGAGTTTTATTTTGGGGTGATGAAATGTTCTAAAATTGATTGTGGTGACAGTTGCACAACTCTGAGTAAGCTAAAAACCATTGAATTGTGCACTTTAATGGGTCAATTTTAATATATCTCAATAAAGCTGTTACTAAAAGAAAAATAATGACTGATGAACATTTATTTTAAAAACAGAGAGGAAAGGTAATAATATAATAATATGAGTGTGCTTTTAACATTCTCTCTCTCCCCATCTTCGGAATAAGGGCGGCTTCGGTGTGGGGGAGGGGCATCTCTTTTTCTGGAATCCCTCATCTCTAAGACAGTGCCATGGTAAACTTGAAGTTGCATACAAAGCACCTAAGGATCTTGTCAGAATGCATATTATGTTTCAGAAGGTCTGAAATGGGACCTGACATTGTGTCTTTCTAAGAAGGTCCTAGGTAATCCTGAAGCTTCTAGTCTTAGAACTACATTTTGAAAAAGAGACTCTAAGACACCCAATGAAATTGTGTTTATTGTCTGACTGGGATCAGTATCATGTCAGCTTGGAACTAAAGCTAAGAGATCTGGGGCGCCTGGGTGGCAAAATTGGTTAAACGGTCTGACTCTTGGTGTTAGCTCAGCTCTGATCTTAGGGTGGTGAGATCAAACATCGTGTCCTGCTCTGCACTCAGCCTGGAGTCTGCTTGAGTTTCTCCTCCTTCTCCCTCTGCCTACACCCCAGCAACTGCTTGCACTCTCTCACTTTAAAATAAATAAGTAAATCTTTAAAAATAATAATAAACCTAAAAGATCAATTAAATAGTTTTATTTTGACCTCATACTTGATAGTGGCATTTATATGTATAGTGTCATAGACACACACACACACACACACACACACACACACACACGATGCTTCTTCTAATAACAGTTAATACCAGTATCTTGAAAAAGTACATTACTAAAGTACATTATGGGATTTATTATCTATTTTTATTGAAAAGTTAGGATTTGGAATTTGTAAGAAAGCTAGATTAGAATCCTGACTCTGTCATTTACCAGTGTCATGGCTTTGGATTACTTTATCTGAGCTTCAGTATCTTCATTTATAGATTTATAGAGATAACACTATCTTTCTTAATGGATTTTTGTGAGTACTAGAGACTATATGGTGTGCACATAGTGGTCACTCATGAGATTACTATTATTGTCACCAAATATGTGTGAGATAGGAGGATCTACCCTTCTTTCTTTTTCATGTCTGCATCACTCCATTTTTTTCTTCTAAATCTCCTAGATCTTGAAATTTTGGCAGTATAGGAGATGCTTCTCTCTCTTTTTTTTTTTTTTTAGATTTTATTTATTCATTTAAGAGAGAGAGTGCACATGAGGTGGGGTGGGACAGAGGGAGAGGGAGAGAGACAAGCCGGCTGAGCTCTGAGTTGAAATGGCCCAATCCCAGGACCCTGAGATCATGACCTGAGCCTAAGTCAGACGCTTAACTGATTGAGCCACTCAGGTGCTCCAGGAGATGCTTCCTTAAGATTATTTTTCTTTATCCATTTGAAAAAGGCATTGTAGGGATGCCTGGTGGCTCAGCTGTTGAACATCTGCCTTTGGCTCAGAGTGTGATCCTGGAGACCCAGGATTGAGTCTGCATAGGGCTCTCTGAATGGAGCCTGCTTCTCCCTCTGCCTGTGTCTCTGCCTCTCTCTCTGTGTCTCTCATGAATAAATAAATAAAATCTTTTTAAAAAAAAGAAAGAAAAGAAAAAGGCACTATAGAGCTCTAGTAAAATCCATATGGAATATAATTTTTCATATGTAGATTTGTGCTTATTTTTAAATATTAAAGAATTCAAAGGGGGATCCCTAGATGGCTCAGCGGTTTAGCGCCTGCCTTTGACCCAGGGCACGATCCTGGAGTCCCGGGATTGAGTCCTGGGATCAAGTCCCACATCGGACTCCCAGCATGGAGCCTGCTTCTCCCTCCTCCTGTGTCTCTGCCTCTCTCTCTCTCTATGTCTATCATAAATAAATAAATAAATCTTTTTAAAAAATTTTAAAAATTCAAAGTAAAAGTTCAGATCTTCAATAAGGAATTTTGGTCTCCTTGACTTTTTTTAAAAGTTTTATTTATTTATTAAAGATTTTATTTATTTATTTATTTATTTATTTATTTATTTATTTATTTATGAGAAAGAGTGGGAGTCAAATGGTGGAGGGGAGTGCGGGTAGGAGCAGAGGGAGAGAGAGAAGCAGACTCCTTCTTGAGCACAGAGCCCTATGCCAGGCTCCATCCCAGAGCCCTGAGATCATGACCTGAGCCAAAGGCAGATGCTTTACCGAATGCCACCTACGCATCCCATTACGTTTTATTTATTTAGGTAATCTCTTCACCCAACATGGGGCTCGAACTCTTGACTCCAAGATCAAGAGTCACATGCTCTTCTGACTGAGCAAGCCAGACACCCTGGTCTCCTTGATTCTTAAGTGTGAAGCTGAAATAATTCAACCACAGTGATCTTTACTTTTGTTGAGAAAATTTTCAAATGGAGTTGCTTAATTTCATTTTAGGGCCTGTTATTTTCCTTTTCCTTTATAGGTACAGCAGGCAAATTCTCCTAATGCCTGGCCCTCAGGGAAGCCTACAGAGAGAGGCAATTTGGAAAACCCTGTTTTGGAACAGAGCAGCTCCTTAATAGCTCCCCGTGGAAGAGGGATTCCTGCTGCAAATGACATGACATCACAGGCACACAGCTCAGGTTGGAGCCAGGACAGCCATTCCTTCCTTCTTGAGGCTCTCGGACCTAGGCGATCCCTGGCCTGCACCACTAGGTGAGTACTCAGGTGCCTTGTTCCTCCATGTTACACTTGGGTTATTCTTTGGAAGTTACAGAGATACAGGGGCTGCCCGATATGTGTGTTTACTTTTCTTTTCATATTCTTTTGACTTTTAGGCTGACTTAATCTCCTTGGTTTTCCTGGTTTCTGGAAGAAAATGTGGCAGACATTATCATTGGCAAGTTCCTGCCATGCAGCATCAGTAAAATTTGTTTCTTCCCTTTTTTTTTTATCCTTTTATAAATTTAACCTCTTGCCAACAGATTTCGATCACCATGTACTTAGCATTACCTGTATGAAGGCCGAAGCAATATGAAGACAAGAATTTGTTTTCTTCTCTATTTGATTTTTAAATTATAGAAGACTCTAATGCTGTCAACTGGCAAATGTTTAGAGTTTAAGGTAAACATCATTCCAACTTTTATAATGTTTAGATTTTAAGGTAAACATCACTCCAACAGAAAACTAGTTTTGAAGATGAACTTTTTTTAAAACCTATTTTATAAAGAATTCTCCTGAACACATATTTTCAAATTTGAAAAAGAAAACAAGGGGTTCGTAGTTCAATGCAGCTCTGAATATTTAGGATTTCTTCCATTAACTGTTCTGCTTTGTGTCACTGCTGCATGAGGTGCTCCAAAAGACTGAACTGAGGACACCAGCCCTCTGAAAGGAATAGCTATGTGTTCAGGGAGGGAGGAAGTGCTAGCTGCTGGCTTGGGACTTCCCAGGTCACTAATTTTGAAACCCTCCAAACACTGACCTAAAGATCAAATTCTTGTCCTCAATAGCAAGGATCAAAATGTTGGAAGGCTGTATTCTGTTTCCTCATCTAGCACCAGGACTCTGTTGGGAGAGTTGCAATTAAATGGACTCTAAGTCCAGCTTGTTCTTTTCTTCCTCATCTGTCCAATTAAGAACATTATTTGATTTGGTGCATCTTAGCCATTCGTTTTGGTGGACACTTGTTTCTCTCATTAAAAAGACCAAAGACCATTCTAAGCTCGGAGTCAGCCAAGTAGGCAGAATAAGTATCTCATCATTCCACGTAGTAGTTGCCTTAGGAGCACTGGGTTCCAATCTATGCAGGAGTCTCTGTCATAAGTGTTGTTATGTACAGGAGCCTGAGCTTTGAGGGCAGCTGTGTGGCATAAATTGTACCTCGTGGACATCTTTGTACTACTTAGTCCAAGTACACTTACCCATGGTAAGAGCCTATGTGATACTGAGATAAAAAAAAAGAGAGAAGAGAGAAAAGAGGGAGGAGCAGAAGTTATCTTAATTCACTTCTCTTAATTCTCACTAGGAGAAAAGAGTGACTAAAATATAACCTGCATATATGAGCATTAGTAATATTAATAATAATACCTTTGATAACGAGGCCAGTGATTTCACAGTACTTTTATCATCCATTATTTTCTTGTACTCACCAAAATCTCAAGGACCCATAGAATGAATATTGACATGTCTTAAATTTTTCTTTGTTTCTCTTTTCTCTTTCTTCATCAACTTTCTTTGAAAATGAAGGATCTTGACCTGAGTGGTAGGAACTTACAAATTTTGAATGAAAAAAGCCTATATGCTATTTCGGAGGCATTGTCTTTCCTCGTAGGTAGACAATAGCTCGCAATGTACTTTACAGGAGGTACAAAGGTAATGTGTACACAGTATTGTACATCATAGCAGAGTGATGTCAAAGGGCCTCCCATTTGTAGTAAACTGAATGAGAGAATTTATATCCAAAATCAAAAAGTGGAAAATTCTAGACTGGTTTCAAAGCATCACAGTTCAGAGATAGTTGACTCAGTTCAGAGATAGTTGACTCACAGAGAGTCTCCGCTCCGATGCATCTGAGCATACATAGTTCATATGATTAGATTGCGTGAATCTCTTTAAAATTTTGATCATTACAATTTATAAACAAAAACAGCCATTTGGAAATCTGACTTAAAATGAAAGTCTGAACATTTGTCTCAAATGCTGAGATAGCTCTCAAACTGTAGGCTCTTTGCCTTGAATATTAGGTAGGTCATCCTTTCTTTTTTTTTAAAGACTTTATTTATTCATGAGAGGAGTGGGGAGGCTCCATGCAGGAAGCCCAATGTGGGATTCGATCCTGGGATTCGATCCTGGGATTCGATCCTGGGATTCGATCCTGGGATTCGATCCTGGGATTCCAGGATCACACCCTGGGCCGAGACCACTTGAGCCACCCAGGGATCCCCACTTATCCTTCTTTAAATCTTGTCTTTCCCTAACTCATCCCCACCCCCACTCTTCCCAAAAGAAGACCTCTAACAGTTTTCATCCTCTTTGTAGCACTCCATTCCTGTAAATGCCTTCTCCATGTTTTTGTTCTGTTTCATTTAGTTTGGAAAATGGTGGTATAGAGTATTTTTAATAATGTTTGATATAACGCTAATCCCGGCCAGCATCTGTGATCCCTTAAAAAAAAAAAAAAAAATATATATATATATATATAATGTATATTCATGTGTGTGTTCTGCAGTTGAAGTATAGAAGTAAAAACCTTAAAGTAGAAAACAAATGTCTCTTATTATCCAGTCCCCTCCACAGTTTTAGTTTAGAATGTTTCTCCTGTTCCTGTTAAATATTTCTTGTTTTGGTATGACACAATAAAACATGATGTCAGAGTATGTGTATGTGTGCATGTGTGGGGTAGAGGTAAGGGAGAGACTAGGTCAGATAGTAATATTTGCAATGGTGAAGAACCTACTAAATTAATGAATCTTCAATTAGCAGATCATTGAAAATATGGACTACTCACAGGAAGTCAAAAGGTGATGGCAATGAACGGTTATGGATCAGCATGACTGTTCCTGTTTGTTATTGCATTTACTCCTAGCATTCTTGCTATTGCAAGGCTGTCCTGTGAGTTTTATTGTGGAACTTTAGAAATGTCTGTGCAAAAGGGGTGCCTGGGTGGTGGAGTCAGTTGAGTGTCTAGCTCTTGATTTTTGTCTTAGGTCATGATCTCAGGGTACTGGGATCAAGCTCCACGTGGGGCTCCCTGCTCAGCAGGAAATCTGATTCTCCCTCTTCTGCCCCTCCCCTCCTATTTGTGCTCTCTTTCTCTCTCAAATAAATAAATAAAATCTTTTTTTTTTTTTTTTTAATTTATTTGTGATAGTCACAGAGAGAGAGAATGAGGCAGAGACACAGGCAGAGGGAGAAGCAGGCTCCATGCACCGGGAGCCCGACGTGGGACTCGATCCCGGGTCTCCAGGATCGCGCCCTGGGCCAAAGGCAGGCGCCAAACCGCTGCGCCACCCAGGGATCCCAATAAATAAAATCTTAAAAAAAAAAAAAAAGCCAGGAACAAAATACTTAATGAAGTATATCAATATGGCTTTGGAATGATCTTGTTATTAGCAATAGTCATGCTATTAATTTCTGGTTGGAAGAATAATATGCTCACAAGATTTCTGAGCCTTAGAAGACCCATTTTGGTGTAAATTGGGCCAGAAAAGCACACGCGACTCAAGGATTGCTCAAGGGGCAGGTGCATAGGGTAGAGTTGCTTCATCATGAAAAGGGAGTATTTAAAGGGGAAACTGAGTGCCCTTGATCTATAATATTTGGTTAAGTTTATAAAAATGGCTTCTGTCTGGGACGCCTGGGTGGCTCAGGGGTTGGGTGCCTGCTTTCGGCCCGAGGCATGATCCCGCGGTCCTGGGGTCAAGTCCCGCATCGGGCTCCCTGCATGGAGCCTGCTACTCTCTCAGCTTGTGTCTCTGCTTCTCTCTCTCTCTCTCTCTGTCTGTCTTTCATGAATAAATAAATAAAATATTTTTTTAAAGGCTTCTAACCTCTCCATGATCAGGTACAAATTGTGCTAATGATGGATTACTAAAAACCCTCAGTAGCCAATCAGTGCTTCCTCCTTACCTCTAAGTTTTTTCCTAGAGAGGATCTTTTTGAAGGCCACATAGTACTCCAAGTCTCCTATGATTCCATCTTAAAATGCTTTTTATTTATTTATTTTTTATTATTTATGATAGTCACACAGAGAGAGAGAGAGAGAGGCAGAGACACAGGCAGAGGGAGAAGCAGGCTCCATGCACCGGGAGCCCGACGTGGGATTCGATCCTGGGTCTCCAGGATCGCGCCCTGGGCCAAAGGCAGGCGCCAAACCGCTGCGCCACCCAGGGATCCCTGTGATTCCATCTTAGAAACACTTGCTGCTTAGTTCATAAAAAAACAGAGAGTAGGTGTGGAGTCAACTATAATATTTCTTTTCTAGAATACTTTGGCCTTCCAACTTTAGCTGAGCGAAAGGGGAAACACAACGTTAGCCATAAACTCTAGTTTTTGCTGGGCAGAGTGTCCATATTTTTAGGTAGCTGTGGTTGGTTGGGGAAAAAAATAAATGAGCTCTTGGACTGTTCTGAGGTCAAAAGGGATCTCATGATCAAGAAGTATAATCTACATCTTGGTCTTAGTGTTTGGGGCAAAAATAGTGCCTAATGTTATAGGGCATTGCGTATTCTTTTGTTTGAGTGTAGTTTGTGGTTGGACTCTATTAACGAAAACACACAGCGGTAGACAAGAGTATGTGTATGTGTGTGTGTGATCGGGGGTTCAGTGCTGTTTTTCAATGGCCTGTCGGGGATAGGCTTGATGAAGTGTGTTGAGTTGTTTCTTCTTTGTCTTCTGTTCTCTCCCTCCACAGCAAGACTGGCAGAACAACAACACACATGTATACAGGTTTCCAGTAGTATCTCGGAGCTGTAGGACAATGAGAACTAACCTGCTGGTTTCCACCCTCCTGCCCCTCTGATGGCTTCCAAATCCAATGTTGGTAAATTTTGGGGCAGAAAGTGATAATTTGGAAAAGTGCCAAAACCCACTGTAGTTTTTCCTGGCAGTTTTCCTTTGGTGTCATTGGTAAGCTCTGCATTTCACTGGAGTGCTACCACGCTACCATTACAGTATCCCACAGATCACTTTTTTGTTTGGCCCACTTTTCTTCTATCTTTGGAAGAAGCCATTTTCTTTCTGTAGGGATAGTTGGGTTTAAATTCTATTAAAGCTAGAATGCTTTCCCTTAGGGGCCATTCACTTCCTGTCTTATGCCTAATAGGTTCCTTTGGATTTTCTTTGATTCTTACATAAAAAGCCTGGGATGATCATGCTGGAATATTCTCTTGAGGTAGCTGTGTTGCAGAGAACAGGCAGCATATTGGCTGTTTTAGCCTCCCATCCTGTTGTACAAGCCGGCCTCCCTCCATTTTGTCAGTGCTCACACAGCTTTTCCTTCTCTTTCCCACTCTCTTCTACATAACTTGTGTTGGAGCAAAAGACTCCATTCCAGATCCATTCCAGAGTTGCTACGAGAAACTTCCCCACTCACTGGATCTTTTTCCTATCTCAGTAAAATGGCAGTGGAAGAAAGCTTTACCCGATCAGGGCTGAAAGAAATACCCACCTAGAATATTTGATTTTCCTTCTGATTTTCTGCCCTCTACCCTCCACTTTCAAAAATTTCCCTTACAATCATTTTACATGTGTGAAATTTTCCTCGATTGGTTTTAAAGGAAAGTAAAAACAAAAGCAGCCTACATTGGTTTAATATGGGAAGTCAAAGATAATAGACTTTTCCTGTTCCTGGGCAATAGCCTTCAATATTAAGATTGCTGACCTTATCTTTCCTTGGTAATATTGTTGGTACTTAGCTCTCCAAATCTAAAAACAACTTAGTGTAATATGTACCAAGTACAAAATCATTAAGTTTCTCTTCTGATGGAATATAAAGTGGCTTTCAATCTTTTTTGGAAGTAGGTTTCTCATATACTATTTTTGTGTCAGTTGGTGAATACAAACCTTTGGTGGGGCTCAGCAGAAATGTCCAAATTCCTGATCTGTCCAATGGTTTTATAAAACTCCAGTTCAGGTATGTTTGTTTGTCTTTAAAATATTGTTACCAGTTGTACTCTGGTTTCTCCAAAAGAATAGCTGGCAAGCTCACCAATGAGATTGGCGGATAAGGAAAAGGTACATATTAGAATGTGAGAATTGATACCCATTTCCTCATGTTATATTGAACCTAGGTTGTTAGGTTTTGTTTGAAATCTGCCACAAACCAGACCAGCGTGGATCTTTATTTTATTTCTGATTTTAGTTTTTGGGGAGGTGTCAGTGAAGGTAATTCTCATTTTATGTTGGTACCAAAAAAAGCAAGCTGATTGGACATTCAAAGGTATTTTTGCAGAGCTACTCTTCCGATGGAGGGGGAAAAAAAGAAAGCCTCATTTAGAAATTAACATTTCTCAAAATGTGTTCTTTATTATTCTAAATGTAAATTCCTCCAAATTATTCTAAAACTTTGAGATGAATGGAAGAAAGCATCTACACAAATAGTTGTTGAGCGCCCGCCAAACTCGATGCCTCTGGGGTTGCTGCTTTATCATTCTAGGTGCCGGGCAGGCACAATTTTACCGCTAAGAGCTGTTGTGCGCCATTTAGACTCCATTCCATTTTTCTCTGTGGCGATCCAGTTCGTGTCTTACAGCTCCCGTCTGGGAGCCGATAATATAATGAATTGCCTTGACTCTCGCTTCAATCCACTTTCCTCGCTTAATATGCAGCCCAAAGTTTTGCTGCTCGCTGTCAGATGGTAGTGCTAGACTTTCACACTGCTCCCAAAGCCTCCGCTGGGGCTGTTTCTGAACACGGAGTTACAAACTTTAAGAAGCAGGCAGTTCCAGACGGAAATCCACGCCGGGATTTGAACTCTGCTTCTGGCTTCCGTCAACTGACATAGTTGCCCTTTTGCTCAAACTCGCAGCTCCAGTTCGCACTCGGGAGAGCTCCGCTGGGTGTCTGCTGCTTTGCCGCGGCGGGGACGCGTGTGGGGGCCACAACCCGACTCTCCTCCGATTCCCTGCGCCTTTTTCAGAACCAAGGCAAACCCTCACTAGGGTCCCGCGGCGTAAAACGTTTTCCCCCAGAAGGAGTGGGGAAAGGAAGGAGCCGAGCCCCATCTTTTGTTTGTTTGTTGAGTTTTGTATTTCGGACACTGAGGGGAAGCAAATTGCGAGAAAGGAAGGGCTGTCCTCCCAGCAAACGTTTCCCCCTCTTAGCAAGCCCTCCAGGCCTCGGTTCCACATTTTGCAGTTGACTGCGTGGATTTTAATAGGTTGTTCCTTTATTTTCGGGCCCAATCCATGCACACTGTACAAGCCGGATAAAATGAGAGCACATCCTCTGCCATTTTCAGGCGGTTTGCCCTGGCAGCCCTGCCCCCCTCCTTGGCTGCCGCAGCCGCTGGAGTTAAAGCTGAGCGCCGAAACTCCGCCTGATCCGTTGGGCGGGAGATCCAGTCCACGTTTGCCAAGTGCTGTGCGGTCGGGGATGGCGATAAGAACTCTCTTGTGAGGGAGTGAGCAAGACTTTAGTCCGGTTTCCATGTCAACGATTCAGTCCATATTTGCCATCAGGCTGTTGGTGGCTGAGGCGCTTTCGTGAGGGTAGCGCTGTCCTAGTCCTAGTTCTCCAATCTGCGCCGGGATTCCTGAGCTGCCTGGGTGTGGGGTTAAAACACTGGGGCTGTGGGGGAGAAAAGTCCACGGGGAGAACCCGCAGCCCCAAACCTGGGTCCTGGAGCTCCGGCCAGCCACGTGCCCAGTACCTCCCCTCCCCCCTTTCCCGCTGCCATTGCCCCTAGGGAAAGCTGATGGGCCAGTTTCTAAGAAAGTTCCCTTCAACTCGGGAGTCCTTGGGATAGTGGCATAGGGCTCTAAGGGTAGGGGTGGAAGAGAATCCTAAAGGATTGGAGATTTAAGACAAATGGAAAAAGAGAAATTCCACATTGCCTCCTCCAGCCCAGGTGGATAGATTGTTAAATGCACTTTACCTTGTTGCTAGATAAAAATGGTGGCTGTTTTCAAAACAGCTCGCCCACGTGTAGGAAAGGGATTTGGGCACTTTCCGAATTTCACAACCATTGAAAAAGGGATGAGGGCTTTCTCTGGAGACAGATCCATTTTGGCTTCCAGATTTTCACTGGGCTCCAGGTTTCCCATTACACTCCAGCTCTGAGGAAAATGGCAGGGTAATTGCATGTAAAAAGTCCTCATTTGTGTGCAGGACTCAGGACTGTTTGCCAGCTCAGAAGCAGTTGATTAAATAGCCAAGCTCCATTTATGAGGCAGCCTATAATTTGGTTTCTAGGACCTAATGCACCGGGAGAGTAGTTGCCCCTGAGGACTTCAGTGAGTGAAACGAGGGCACTGGCCCATTCCAGTCAGTCAGAGCCTGATAGTTTGATTCTTGGCTTGAGACAGAACCCCCCCACCCCCACCAGTCTTAGATTAACAAGAAGGTTTTGCCTTTGTAGTGTAAGATCATATTATGTTTTCTTCAGAGTAGGGATGACTTCAGGTTTTTGGAATTACTCACGGTGACCAGTGGCATGGCTAGAACTTGTCGAAGGGGCCTGCATGATCTGGAAGTTCTAATATAATGGATCTGTGGCCATGAAGTCTCCATTTATAAAATCTGAGGGGGAAAGAGGCTCTGGTGTCTAGTGACTATAGCCTGGGCCTCTCCTAAGGCAGCCTTGGGCCTGGTGAGGAGCTGGAATCCCCTCTGGCTTTTGTAGCCTGTCACGTCAGAGCATTCCAAGTCAGCATGAGGAGGAAAAGGCTGCTGCTGGGATTTGATAGGGCCTGTAGCTCTATCTAGAGTTTTCTATGTATACCTCTAGCTCAACTGGCATCTCTTGGAATATAATAGTAAACTTTGAAGAATCTTTACACTGGAGGATAGAAAACAAATTTAGTTGCATCCATTTTCTAAGTGACCTGTTAGACTGCCCCTTTTCTCTCTTTAAGGAGAAAATGGGGGGCACCTGGGTGGCTTAGTGGTTGAGCATCTGCCTTTGGCTCAGGTCATGATCCCAGGGTCCTGGGATGCAGTCCCTGCAGGGAGCCTGCTTCTCCCTCTGCCTCTACCTCTGCCTCTCTCTGTGTCTCTCATGAATGAATAAAATCTTTAAAATAATAAGAGAGAAAACGGATTCCCTCCCAGCAGCCATTCTTCTTCTGCACTGGTGCCTTTGAACAGTTTCCTCCAGTCCCTGGAGCCTCTTCTGTCCACTGCTCACATTCTTATAGGTATTGTCTTCAGAGACTGGGACTATTGGTCATTGTGGGCTAAGTTCTCCCAGGAGGAAAAGATCGGGCTTGAGTTCTCCTGAGAAGGCTGTCATATGCCCCCAAAGTAGTTTCAGTGGTCATCATCTTATGTCGGCGTTGAGATGATCTAAGGTTGAGATGATCAGCTTTGATCTCAAACCCATTCTTCTGTTCCCATTGTTGGATACGGCACACGACTTGATTGCTTTTTTTTTTTTTTTTTTTTAAGGCTAAGTAGATGGGAAAACTTGGGGAACTTGGCTACTTTTTAAAATCACCCTCTGCCCTCTGACAGGGCAGTCCCTTTCCCTCTGTGTTCCAATTCTCTAAAATGGGGATAATCGGACCTCATGGCCCCCCAGGCCCATGGGCCTTATGAGGCCGGGCTAATGAGGGTAGGGGAGTGGGAAAACGGAAAGTCTGAACAATGATCTGTCATTCCGTTGGGCTTGCAAAGGGGATAAAATGTAAGGCCCTGCTCGCTCACTCAGCTGGGTCTTTAAGACCGGGTTTGTAAAAGGCTTTGAAGAAAAGTGCTGTAGAGGTGCTAAGTAGCAGCCAAGAGACCAGGCCCGCTGCCAGGGGGTCAGGCCTGGGCCGAGGCGGCCGCGGTCTCGGGCTCTGGCCAATTTTGCAGCCGCGAGTAAAGTTCACGCTGCCCGCTCCCCTCGGTGCGGCCTGGAGGGGACCGACCCGGATAGGAACGCCAGAAGGGAGGCGGCGCAGGCTCCGAGAGGCGCGGGCTCCGGGCCGGGTTTTCCCCGAAGCCTTCAGCGGCGGCGCTGCCGAGCGAAAGCGGCAGAGGGCCTGCCGCCGCCGCGGCTCGTTCTCTCCCCTCCTCCTTTGTGAGGGGAAGGGAGCGAGTCCGTTCCATGGCCTGCGCCCGCTCCGCGCTCCATTCCGGGTTTGCCAGGCGGCCGCGACGGCGCTGGGTAAAATGGCAGTGCTGAGCCTCGTGTCGGAGTGAGGGGGACTCGGAGGAGAGTGGGGCGCTCTAGCCGCTCAGTCCGGCCGCCCGCCCGCCCGCCAGCCCGCTGCCGCGCAGCAGCCTCGGCCCGCGCCGCGGCCGGGGAGGGGAGGCAGGGCGCCCGGCCCGGCCCGCGCTCCGACTCTGCCTCCCGGCGCCCGGGCTGCTGCCGCGCGCCCTCCAGCCCGCCCGTCCCGGGTCCCCCTCCCCCCGCTCCCTCCCTCCCTCCCTCCCCGCCCCCTCCCCCTCGCCTCCCTCCCTCCCTCCCTCCTCCTTTCTCCGGCAGCAGAAAGCGGAGAGTCACAGCGGGGCCAGGCCCTGGGGAGCGGAGCCTCCACCGCCCCCCTCATTCCCAGGCAAGGGCTTGGGGGGAATGAGCCGGGAGAGCCGGGTCCCGAGCCTACAGAGCCGGGAGCAGCTGAGCCGCCGGCGCCTCGGCCGCCGCCGCCTCCTCCTCCTCCGCCGCCGCCAGCCCGGAGCCTGAGCCGGCGGGGCGGGGGGGAGAGGAGCGAGCGAGCGAGCGCCGCGCAGCAGCGGAGCCCCGCGAGGCCCGCCCGGGCGGGTGGGGAGGGCAGCCCGGGGGACTCGGCCCCGGGGCGGGGTGGGAGGGGGGGAGAAGACGAAGACAGGGCCGGGTCTCTCCGCGGACGAGACAGCGGGGATCATGGCCGCGCAGGTCGCCCCCGCCGCCGCCAGCAGCCTGGGCAACCCGCCGCCGCCGCCCTCGGAGCTGAAGAAAGCGGAGCAGCAGCAGCGGGAGGAGGCGGGGGGCGAGGCGGCGGCGGCGGCAGCGGCCGAGCGCGGGGAAATGAAGGCAGCCGCCGGGCAGGAGAGCGAGGGCCCCGCCGTGGGGCCGCCGCAGCCACTGGGAAAGGAGCTGCAGGACGGGGCCGAGAGCAATGGGGGTGGCGGCGGCGGTGGAGCCGGCGCCGGCGGCGGGCCCGGCGCGGAGCCGGACCTGAAGAACTCGAACGGGAACGCGGGCCCTAGGCCCGCCCTGAACAATAACCTCACGGAGCCGCCCGGCGGCGGCGGCGGCGGCAGCAGCGATGGGGTGGGGGCGCCTCCTCACTCAGCCGCGGCCGCCTTGCCGCCCCCAGCCTACGGCTTCGGGCAACCCTACGGCCGGAGCCCGTCTGCCGTCGCCGCCGCGGCGGCCGCCGTCTTCCACCAACAACATGGCGGACAACAAAGCCCTGGCCTGGCAGCGCTGCAGAGCGGCGGCGGCGGCGGGGGCCTGGAGCCCTACGCGGGGCCCCAGCAGAACTCGCACGACCACGGCTTCCCCAACCACCAGTACAACTCCTACTACCCCAACCGCAGCGCCTACCCCCCGCCCCCCCAGGCCTACGCGCTGAGCTCCCCGAGAGGTGGCACTCCGGGCTCCGGCGCGGCGGCGGCCGCCGGCTCCAAGCCGCCTCCGTCTTCCAGCGCCTCCGCCTCCTCGTCGTCTTCGTCCTTCGCTCAGCAGCGCTTCGGGGCCATGGGGGGAGGCGGCCCCTCAGCGGCCGGCGGGGGAACCCCCCAGCCCACCGCCACCCCCACCCTCAACCAACTGCTCACGTCGCCCAGCTCGGCCCGGGGCTACCAGGGCTACCCCGGGGGCGACTACGGCGGCGGGCCCCAGGACGGGGGCGCCGGCAAGGGCCCGGCGGACATGGCCTCGCAGTGCTGGGGGGCTGCGGCGGCGGCGGCGGCGGCGGCAGCAGCCGCCTCGGGAGGGGCCCAACAAAGGAGCCACCACGCGCCCATGAGCCCCGGGAGCAGCGGCGGCGGGGCGCAGCCGCTCGCCCGGACCCCGCAGGTACACAGCTGAGTGGGGAGGGGGCCGGGGCGAGCGGGGTCCTGGGAGTGGGTGGCGGCTGCGGGGAGCAGGCCACAGCCTTGGGCTACCCCCAGTCCGGGGCCCCCACTGCTGGGGAGCTGCCATTGTCTGGCTCTTCTCTTAAAATGGCTGCCTGTCTGCCTTCCTCTCCTTCCCTCCTTCAGCCTTTGTGTGGGGCTTTCCCTGAGGTGTCTGCTCCCCTTCTCCCTCTCCCCTGGTCCCTTCGCGCTCCTGGGGTCTTCGAGGGGGTGCGGGGCAGAATGTGCGGGGAAGGGCCTGGCCCGGGGTTGAGGGGTGTGTTGGGGGCTCAGGTTGGGGTGTGCAGAGCTAGGAGCTCGGGAGTTGAGTGAACAATTCTTTGCTCACCTGCCGCTCCTCTCTGCCCGCCCTCCTGCCTTCCTCTAGGCCGTTCCCCATCTGTGCTTTCAAGGAGGGGCCCCTCGGGCTCTGGGGTACCTCGGGGGAGGGCAGGGGCCTGCTTGGGGGCAGCTAAAGGCCGGCTGCGGTTCACCCAGGGCAGCCCGGGCCATCTCCTGTCTTAGTCTCCGTCGGCCCAGTGGCCTGGGCTTCTCCCTGGAAGTGCTGGTAAACAGCTGAGTGATTGGAGTAGTAAGTGCAGATTGCTTTGGTTTGGGATTTGAATTATGGAGGTAAAATCCTTCTGTCAAAGCCAGGAGACAGTTGGTCTTAGGTTGACATCCTATCTGTGATCTGATTGGCTCCCCATCTCCTGCTCTTGGCCATTTATAATTGCCTCTGATGTAATGGTACAACAATCCTGATGAGCTCATAAACTTTTACACTCTGCTTTTCTGCCAGTGATAACCCAAACCATCGCTGCCACTATCTGCCTTTTATTCCAGAGCTGAAATTGGCTGTGACCTTGAGGAGGAAGGTTTAAGCAGCAATACTGTATCAGCAGGAGCAGAGCCCCAGACAGGCTGCCCTTGTTACATTGTGCCGAAACAAAAGAGGAGGCAGTGGCATTTTGCTTGTACCTTGGATTTATTTTGCTTGTTATGTTTTATGCAGCCTGAAATAGATTCTGTGTTGTCAGAACAGTAGCTGAGTTTTTCTCTACAATGGGTTTGCTGTTTGTTTTGGTTTTGTGACTTTCCTGGTGGTATAAATGACTTCTTTGATGGCTCTGAAGATGCATTTGTCTTGAGTAATTTTGACCCTGTTCGCGTTGCAGAATTGAGATTATTTTACTGGGATTTTTATTGAGTGACAAATGTGGGATCTTTATGGGAGGGGGTAGAAGAAAACTTTTTTTTTCTTTTTCTTTTTTTTTTTTTTTTTTTTTGAACTGGAAGCTTCCTGAGAGAATTTCATATTACGTTCAAGTGTTCTGTTTTAAGGAAGACTGGCCTCATTCTTTGTTTACATGTTGAATCTTGTTAACTCTTTTGTTAATTGAACTTTGAGAAAGCAGCTCAATTTAAAGAGAAGCCGATATCTTTTATGATCTTGGGAGGGACTTTCTCCTAAAGGCCTGGTTTGGTAAAATTTATCATTTGTTCCTGGGATATCAAAAAGGCTAGTTTTCTGTTTTGTCATCAGTCACTTTAGAGCTTTGAGATAGAGGTCAACTAATTTTTTCTTTGCATTTTAAGGTATGTTCCATTGTGTTTTCTGTGTTCCAAGATAATGAAAATATCACCTATAATGATACTTGATACTTGCTTAGAAATGACAACATTTAGGTACATTTTTATGCATTCTAGTTTATTTTGCTCTTAATATCCCTTCATGTTCTTACTTCAGTGCTTTAGTCAAGAATATTGGGTATTCTGTGGAGTCCTGTATCTTTTCAGAGAGAAAAAGCTCTTTGTGCCCCCACCACCACCACCCTAGCAGTACCCAGTTGTACCTTCCTGCTATTAGATTTTGTTCACTGATGAGCCGTATTCCTTCCTCATCCTAGAACTGCTTTCCTCTTCTATTGAGCTGGGAATTATGAAAATAGCTGTATTAAATGGCAGATTTAGATCTCTGTGCCTTGACTCTACATTGTCTGTAATGTTCTGTGTTTGGGCAAGAAACGGAAATTTTAAATTGAATTTCTGGTGCTAGAGGATTAAGTTTTGTCTTAGAAAAGAGAGTATCCTCTTGTCTCTGGATAAGAGACCTATTACATCTTTTTCCCCTTGAGGGGAGAGGGTCTGAGCCATTTACCTTTCTTAAATTTTTAGAGGAAGTAATTTGGGTAGGTCCAGACTCATTTAAAAGCAAAAATTAGTTTGAATTATGTTGGTTTGAGGGTATTCAGGCATACACTTTGTTTTTGGGGGGGGGGATAAAACCAACTTTTGCCATATAGTGATTTCTGGTTTTCAGTCATTAAACAAATATTTGAGCACTTTTTATGTGCTAAGTACTATGCTCTGTGCTGAGTAAATGGTAGAAAAATAGATGTAGTCCCTCTCTGGAAGCTTGTCTGTGCTGCCTCTGGGTGAATTTTTTGGATTCACTTTTAACACTAACTGTTCTTAGCACTTCATGCAACATAAGTTCCTGTTCAATTTCAGTTCACTTGCTTACTCCCCTGATACCCAGAGAATGGGCTGGTGAGTGTTCACTTGTGGGAAGAGACCGTGCAACTTTTTCAGTTTTGTGGTAGGCTCCATGCGGCATGTAGGTGGATAGATTTTGATATGAATTCCTCTTTGCTACTTAGGGATAAATCTCTTGTCAGACGATGATGGCTTATTCTTAAGCATTCTTAAATAATAGGGTCTTGCTCTGTCCCATTCTCAGTCTTGGATTAAGACTGTTTTGCAGAGAATTGATTGACACAGCTAAGGTGGTAATGTTCTCATTTGACTCTTCCTTTATGAAATAAAGATTAGCTAAGTGTTTGTATTGTGGCTCTGTCTTTTTCACAGGAGCGGGAGGATCCCAGCAGGCAAACTTTTCCTTTATCGCTTTCCATAACTAATAGTGTGTCTCAAGGTGTTGAATCCTGCTACTGCTGAAATACTTTTTGGTCACCTATGCACTTGAACCTCATGTAAAGTTTTTTATTTGGGATGCTGTTAGCTCTCATACCTTGAGAGTAGTATCAGCTCATCAAAGTAAAAAATGAAATAGAATATGTAGTCCAGGATCAAGATGGATTTGATTGTAGAAGTTTGGCTGTTAGTTCTTGGTATAGAAATATAAAATGATATTTCTTACTCCTGGGAAACAAATACAAGAATCTTGGGCTTATTATGGGAATGCCTACTGGCAGAAATTCTGGGCTGGCTAAAATACAGGACTCTTGGAGCTCTCTCAAGTAGGAGGGACCAGGAAAACCACACTGAGACGGCACTTAGTTGTGAGGCTTCATGTTTCTCTACTGTCCATGAGAGAACTAGGGATGATGGGGGTTGGGATGGTGGCAAGTGAAGAGAAAGCATCAGAACCAAGGTTGGCTTCTTTGTATTAGGCCCTGCAAGGACTTTTTAAGGTTCCTTCCTTTGTATGTGACACAGAGTAAACCATGACAAGTGGCACCTGCTGTAATAAGATGTCTTGGATTGCATTAAACATTCATCTGTTGGATTGATTCCTGTAGGTGTGCTGTCTAAAGTAGGCTTTGGCAGCAAGGTTAGTGAAACTCTTTTTTAAAATGTGGAAATAGGCTAACAAAGTAATGATCAGGGCCCTTTCCCAATAGCTCCCCCACCGCCGCTGCCCTGCTCCCCCCTTCAAGGTTGTATTGGTTGGCTTCAAATCCCAAAATTCTAGAAGCAACTGAACCAAGCAAATGTCTGGTTAAAATATGGTATTCAAAATACGTTGGGACTGAATTGTTCTTTCCTGCCAGTGAGCTAGGATACCTTGGTCTTTAAAATGGAGTCCTGATTCTCATGGCTTTTATCTCTGGGTTTCTCCTTGTTTAGATTGGTCATTATCATTATTGATGCACACTGAGTTGTGTGTGACATAGTGGTGAGGGATTAAGAGCACAAGACTCAGGAGCAAGAGGCTTTGGTTCCACATGCAGCTCTAGATTGAGCTGTGTGATTTGGGGCAAGCCATTCACCTCGGTTTTATTTTCTCTTCATCAGTAAAGTGAAGTTGGTGGACTGCATGGCCTTCTTTCTGTCTGATGCTACATATTGGGCTGTGCTTTCATACCTGACTTAATTATGAGGGCAGCTTCTTCCTGTACAGGTACCGGTAGGGGTCTTGAGACTTATCTTTCTTCCTGTGGGCCTGAAGAACTCAAGGCTGTTTTTCTCCTAAGGATTTACAGGAGCAAGCTCTGAACAGTGGGTACCACAATGATCTGTGGCCCTTTACGGAAAAAGCGCTACCAGACTATTTTGCTTTGAAACTTTGTTTGTCATTAATCATTCCACCTGGCTGGTTGTTAAAACACTAAACATTAATTGAAAAATTGGGCAGACTTCATTAAAGCAAGACTTGAAAAACAGTTGCTTCAGAATCTCCAAGAGGGGATTTTGGGAGTAGATTCATGGTAGGGTAGGGAGTAGATTCTCTTAATATTAACACTTTGCATTTGGTGGGATAGAAAGCGGGGGAGAGATAGCCTTAAGTTTTCCAGACTCTCTGGGTGTTTGGGCAGGTCTAGGTCTGGTTTGGGCAGTTGATTGTAATCTGAGTGCCTGAACTTGCCCTGTAAGTTTTGCTGAGAGAGGAGCAAAAGTTCCTGAGACTGGAACAGGAAAAGCCAAGCATTTACAGGGTCAATTTCATAGGCCTGTTGCCTTTTCTCATACCTTTGGTTTTTTGAAACTACATGGTGTGATTTGCAGGTGATCCTGGGAATGATGTTCTCTTCTCCAGCACACCTGAATTTCCATTCTTTCTCCTCCTAGCTTAGTTAGTTTAGAAGTATAATTTAGGCATGTTAGAAGTATGCTTGAAGGGAGCTTTCCTTTATAAAAGAGGGGAAAAGGTAGAGGAAAAGGTGTTTGATAATTCTCTGCTTGACACAGCAGCTTCTTCCTTTCTGAAGGAACCAAATGTTTCAGAGCTTTGTGTAAATACTTGCTGAGCTGTCAATATGTACCCAGGAGGTTTCTGTAGTAAGATGTAAACGGCTCTATAGAATGTTTGACAGGCAAATTAATAAACAGTTTTCAAGCAAAGATAATGCTAGTCTGTTCTCATGTGGTGGAATAAAATAACATTGGAGAAAAAGAAATGTGGGTAGGGAAGAGGTAGTACTGGGGTTATGGAGACACGGAGAGATGATCTAAAAGAGATTGGAAGTGAAAAGATGCTGCCCTCGAAGAGAAGCCTCCATGGTCCTGGCTCTAGGCTAAGTTCAGGGCAATGGAGCCCCTGTTCAAAATGGATTGCAGTTTCAGAGTAAAAATAAACAGAAGTTTGGAAAGAAGATTCTAAGTTTCAGTATTGAGGTAAGTGTGCTCCAAAAACTTGGTTTATGAGACTTTGAGTTTGACTTATGAGCCTCGTTCTTTCGGAAAGGTTTTGTAGTTTGGTGAGATGTTTTTAGGGTTGGGTTTGCGTTTTTGGAATACCAGAAAGGAGGGGAAAAAAAGATACTGCAGCTTCTGGGTCGTCCTCGGCTTCTGTTTTGCTGTGGCTCTCAGAATTATAAGCCCACTTTACAGGTTGGGTTTATTGTATAGTTTTTACTGGACTCCTTCTGTGCATCATACATACATATATTAAAATTAATGCTCCCAGGTTCCTGGGTTTTTAGTACAAAGTCCAAATGTTTGGGGACTCACTAGATCCTGCCTGAAGGGTTATATGGGTAGATTCAATCTTTGTTTTTGAAATTGCCATTTTAGGATTAAAAACATTTCTGGGTTCCTTCAGTGAAACATTCTTTTTATGGAGGAAGAAATATTTTAGAAGTATTTTAGCTGTGTGCCTGTAGTACTCTGCTTTGGTAGCCTTGTGAGATAACCATATTTATCTTCTCAAAGTCTCTTTTTAAACAAAATCCATTGACTCTGACACGAATTTTCTTCACAAGAAGTGTTTTTATAGACCAGAGTCCTGGAAATGCCTGTTTGACTTAGCATAGTAGTAGGGAATATGAATGTTATTATGGCCCTGACCATAATTTTTAGGTTCCTCTAACTTACCAAAGGCTATCAGCTTGTTTTAAAACAAAATACAAAAACTTAGGTTGACATGGACATTGGTTGCCCAGGCCTTTCTCAGTGTTGTGGTGTTAAAAGAGTATTAGAACATGAGGCTTGTCACTGAGAGTATGATTTCTAGCTCAAGGGGATTTGGAGATTCAAATGGGAGTAGGAAATAGCCCTGTGTGAACACACCAGTTAGATACTAGGAAGGGACTTAGAAACTGCTTCAGAGGAATTTCATTTTCTTGGCGAAACATGCTTATATGCACACATCTGGAAAACTTGCAAAGCAGGGTTTATAAATTGGTATAGACCAAACGAAGTGTATGGGCTGAAGGAATTCAAGAATAAAGGAGCAAAGTTGGGCAAGGTTAACCCGGGACAGCTTTTCAGAGGCAGTGTTTCATGAAGTTTAATGTTCAAGAGGGGGAAAGTTAAAATATTAATTTGCTTTTTCATAATGCTACCCTGAGTTCCATGGGCTTTTATAGGAACCACGTTACACAACCATCTCCAGACCCGTAGTTGCTTCATTCTAGTGACTTTGAGAATTTGGACTGTAACTATAAAATTCCGTGAAAGAGAGTGGCTCCAGGGTCTTAGTGGTTCTTGTGGTTATGTGGGGCCTTTAGTACAACCTGCCAAGTTCTTGGCCAGTTTCAGGGGCTCTTTTGTAGTAATTTTGGGTTTGGAAGGTCTTGTCACCTTCAGAGTAGTGTGTCCTGGACAACTCTGCAGTGACGACGATTCAACTTTAGTTGGAGAGCTTGGGTTTTTTTTTCTTTTTTTGGCAGAGTTAATTGACTTTTCTTAAATAAAACAAGAGCTATGAAGTACCTGTCCAGACACTTAGGCTGCTGCTATTTCTAAAGAATTGGGAGCTGTGCTGAAGCTGAGTTGCTTGGATCAGACCTTATATTGAGGGTTGATGGGTGGGTAAGCCTGCACATATGCAGTTTGCCCATCTGTTCACAGAAGTAGCCTTTAATATTGTTTTTGATTAGATTGGCTGTGGCCAAGAAGCTCATAAATGCTGCAAACACATGCTTATTCCTTACGGGAGCCTCTGAAATGCAGTGATTTTGGTTTCTCTTTACCTGCTGGTTCATGTGCAACTGGACCACACATGATTTGGCACTTTTCAAGGGCTGTAGGTGCATGCTTAACAGCTGAAGATGTATGGAGAGACCAGTGCCAGGCTGCTACAGTGCTTTTACCTGGAAGAGAAGGCCAGGTTACACTGTTCCAGTATGCAAGTATGGAGTCTGGAATACAGATTCTAGTTTAGAAATCTCTCTTCCAATTTCTTTTGCCTTGCCATTCTGGCATTTTGTAAAGCGAGTTTCTAGTAACTCGAAATTGGGACACAGTGGTTCATCTGCCGTGGATAGCAGGGGAGTAGGGGCTTGAGATGAACTCCTTAGTCTCATCTAGGTTTTAGAGGAATCCAAGTTAGGGTGAATGTTGACCTAACATACCTTGAGTATCCTTCTCTGAAATTGTTCCTCCTCCCATTCAAGTGGGATGGAATTAGTTTTTTGAATGTAAAAGGACATCTGAATGAACTTTCATTTGTTTTTGTTAGTCATTTATACATACTAGAAGATGGTCTTGGGACAGGTTGAGTCTTTATTTCCCAGTGGCTTCTGGATTTTCTAAGGGTGTAGTGCAATGAGAAGTCTAATGCCAAGAATGCATTCCAACATGCTGCAGAGTAGGAAATTTGATCCCTAAAATGTTGACTTAGTGTTGGTTATGGTACATATTAGAAATCACCCAGTAATCCAGGACAGATTTTTGTCGCCCTCCAGGAAGCTAATGTTGATATGAAATACTAAGGGGCTTTGGGTACCGGGGCTATGTGCTCCGCAGGCCGAGTGCTGCTTAAATTGCCACACATATGAAGAGGAAATGTGCCATGTGCTTTTTTTTCCTCTTTTGCATTTGGGCTTCCTTATGGCTTCATTGCTTCTGGGTTCCCAAGTCTGCGATGTTAGATATTAGACTTCCTCCTCCCTTGGCACGGGCACATTCATGATTTTCTGTGGCTCATCACCGGCAGCCAAGATTTTTGTATGCTTTTTCCCTCTTAAACTTGTTAGCTTTCAGCTTGCTTGTTTATAGACATCTCTGTTAAAAGGAACTCCCTGCTCAAGATCTAGCACCAGCATGACGGCAGCAGGGGAGCTTAGGGGTTGGTGTGATATCAGTCATTTAAAAACCCATTTTGCTGTGTGCTTGGTGGTTTTTATTTTGCCTCCTGTTTTCCTTGAGGTCACAACTTGCTTGCTGGGCATGAGTGCATCTGGGTCCAGCTGTTTACTCTCAACTGACTTACGCCTGGTATACTTTGACTTTAAGCAGAATGTGAGTTCAGCCACGTGGTAGATGATTAAAGGCTCCATAGTGCTGGGCACTTCCTTTTAGAGGAAACAAAAATGTCTTTGGGCTCTTCTTGAACAGTGATTTCCCCCTCTCTCTGGGTAGACCTTATTATGGCTTTCACTTGTCCTTAGTGAACAAATCACCTGAGCAGAAATGTGAGAATTAGTTGCTGTTTGTTACTGTGTCTTGTCTGATGCATACAGATTGCTTAAGGTGGTAGAGCTCTTGGGTTAGTCCACCACTAATAGGCCTCTAACTTTTTACCTGTTTAGGAATCTGGCTGCAAGAGATAACTCTATTATAAAGGATTTGGGGAACAGTTCTATAGGCAGTTGATATATAATTTTGTCCTGGTCTGGGAATAGGCTGAGAATCTCACTGAGATCCCAGTTTTCAAATGATGGCATGATGTAGGTGAGTATTAATGACAGCGACCATGCATTTGAGCACCTAACAGTGAGCCAAGTTTTTGCTGGGTCTCTCCATGAATTTACTTATTTAATCTTCAAAACCACAACAGGTGGGTTGTATTGTTACTCCTCCCACTTTACAGATGAGGAAATAGAGTAAAAATGAGAAATTTGCCCAAGGGCAAAAAGCTAGTAAAAGGTAGAGTTCTGATATGAATAAAGGTTTGTCTGATTCTCTAGAGCTGTAACATAAAATACTAAATTTGTTTCCTCAAAATAAATTATTTAAGCACTAAGACTTACTGGGACATTATTTTTGTAATAGCCTGGAACTCTTAAATGGGGTGAAAGATTAAAAGCCTTTATTTTTTTTAATTGATTTTTTCAGTATCGGATACTTTATTTATTTATTTTTTTAAGATTTATTTATTCAGAGAGAGAGAGAGGCAGAGACACAGGCAGAGGGAGAAGCAGGCTCCATGCAGGAAGCCTGATGTGGGACTCCATCCCGGGTCTCCAGGATCACACCCTGGCTGCAGGCGGTGCTAAACCGCTGCACCACTGGGGCTGCCCTAAAAGCCTTTAGTTACAGTTGTACATTATGCCTAAATTTCTGTCCATCTAGAATTTTATTTAAGTTTCTGATAAATGGCCATGTCATCTCAATGGTAAGAATTGGCAACATTTGATCCTCAAGCCACTTTCTTTTCGAGAGGGATCTTTGAGTAGAGTGAGGGTAGGGGTGGGATTGAGGCTCATAGAGTCCTTCACTTAGATCAAAGTGAGAGTAACTTGCATTATGGGAGTATTTGCAGAGTGATTTTACTTTCTATGACTTGGAGCACTTGCAGGAGAGGCAAGGATTATTGTCTTAATTTCCATTAGGGGAAAGTGAACACATAAAGATTAAGTACCTCACACAAAGTTCCATGGCAGAAACAGCTCTATAACCAAAGTTTAAAGTTCCCTTAGGCTGTGTGACTTTAGGTAAGTCACTTAACTTCTTTGAATCTGTATCCTCAACTATATAATGAGGTAAAAAATACCAGGCTTTAATAAGTATTAAAAAGATATATGAAAGTACTATTATCAAATAAAACTTGAACATGACTCCTAGTTGGTAGAGAGGCCCCTGCTTGAGAGTGGGATAGTACTGATGGGTTAAAGACAGTTGGTCTTCACTGAATTAAAACCTATCCTATAGTTCTTAGCTAAATATAAGTTATATTAATGCTTAAAAAATTTTTTTTATTAAGTACTTGTTCTAGTTTGAGAAATAGATTAGTGCAGTGGTTCTCTATGGGGTTCCTAACATCAGCATCAGCATTACCTGGGCCCAGTTTAGAAGAGTAAAGGGGCACCTGGGTGGCTCTGTCAGTTAAGCTTCCGACTCGTGATTTTAGTTCACATCTTGATCCTCAGGGTCATGAATTCAAGCCCCACATTGGGCTCCATGCTGGGTGTGGAGGTAGCTAAGAGAAAGAAAGAAAGAAAAATGCAAATATTCATCCAAACCTACTGAATCCAGAACTCTAGCAGGGTGTTTTAACAGGTCCTCCAGGCCATTGTGATGCATACCCAAGTTAGAGCTACCACATTGGTGCATTTATGCTCAACTGGGCTACAGAGTATATCTGAATTACCTGAGGGGCTTTTTCCAGTTTACATCATAGGCTGATATTTCAGATGTATCTGCTCCACTCATGATGTGAGAGAGTTACTGGATAGAGAAAAGGTTAAAAGTGTTTGGGGTTGTGGGAGAAGAAAGGAAATACTTTTGAGATGGATCTTCTATGCAATAATGATAAACTCCAGTGACCGAACAGATCTGTTTCTTTATAGGGCTTGGGGACTCCTTGCCTTGCATTTCTCTTAGCTCTTTGGTGACATGTAGCATGAAGATAATCTGAATCTGTGGTACTGGTTGTTTGATGAAGGTGGAAAAGTTCATTGTAGGATGGTGACTGTGTGGTCACTAGGTATGACCAGCCAAGTAAATTGCCTAAGAAAGTGATTCTTGAAAATGCTGCTCATAGGCCAGTTTGGGAGCTTTGGTTAAATGTTATGATGTCCCTTCTGCTCGTGATGGCCAGCTGATCTGAGACCAGGGCCTGTGGTGATCTGGTGGTCTCTCGGTAGGTCATCCTTAATGACCTCCCTCCCTCTCTCACCCCTTAGTCCCCAGTGGCTAGCCAGAGTTTTGCTGTGATTCCTTTCTTTGTGTCCCTTGTTGTGAAGTTCTAACAAATAAACCCTGTACATTAACTCCATACAAGCTGCCCATCTTTGAAGTGGATGAGGTCTCTCTGATGAGTGAACGTTTGAGCCAAGACCTGTCCCCAGTTGTATAACTTAATAAATAATGATTGTGCTTGGCATAGAAATGGAAGTTGAGAAATGGTCAGGTAATAAACAGTAACAATGCAAAACCTCGTGGAGAACCAGTGTTCTAGTACAATTGTGCTTTCTGAAAGCCTGGTGTGGTTTCTGTATCGATCTCATTACAAGTTTCCTTGTACCAGGCCTCTTTTCCCTCCTAGCCTAGCCTAGGAGTGACGGTGTGATCACCGTGACCCAGCTGCGATGAAGGCCAAGGCTTCTAGGAGGCAGTGTGCTGACAGTTTGATCTGTGATTTGACATTTGTAGGTACAGACAAATAATTCTAGTAGGGAGTCATATGTTCTTTGTGTGTGCTTGTGTGTGTGTTTTAAACTTTATCATCCCTCTGCCTTCTAGCTTGATTTTTCTCTTATTTTTTCTCTTTTTCATTCTCTCTTTTGGTGGTGTCTAACTAAGTAGAATGCAGAGCACATGGAGACCTAGTTTTACCACATAGAGCTGGTAAAATGTCTTTAAAGTACTGAAGATGCAACTTAAACCACTTTCAGATCAACATCAGTTCAGTGAAAAGATTCCTGGTCTCTCTCTACCTCTGTTGGAGGTACTTGCCCAAGTAGAGGCAGGAAAGGCCTTTGTCTAACTAATAAACAGAAGTTTTCCTAAATGATCTCTACCTCTTCTCTCTTTTCCCCACTTTATTGGTCTGCAGACTGTTTCTTAGCCCTCCTTAGTCTGTTTATGGGGTTGTGTTGGTACAGGACAGATTTGTAACATATTGTTTTTCTTTCTAGTCTGTGATTTGAATCTTTTGCTTTTCCAAAGCAATGTTGAATCGGCTTCTTTAAAACCCCTACATAAAACCTCAAGTGACCAATATGTGGTCTCATTATGGTATTTTGGGTTAAAATAAAATGAGATTGAGATAGCTGGGTTCATCCACCCAGACACATTCACCAGAAGGGAATTCTGACTATCAAGATAGTCTTGAATAAGACTATCTCCAAAGAGTATATGAGCCAGAACAGACTTGGGGATGGGGAGGGGGGTGGTGGTGAAGAAGAGATAAATTTTAGCTAGATTTATATAACTTAGCATGCCAAGTATCCATCTCAATTTGATTATACTGGCCAGAGATAGCAAATAGAGAGACAAATAAGCTTCAGAAAAGATAGCTGGTAACTTTGGTCTGGTTCAGTATATTTCTGGTATAAATGATGAAGCCAGGGACTCTGGGACACATTCTTGTGAACAGTGGTATAGAGGAGGTGGGTGCCAATGTACTTTTGGAGCTGAAAAGAGCTGGAAAACATACAGGACTCTACGGCTTTTCATTTGGGGAATTGCTGACCTTAAAAAAGCCTGAGGATTTGGAGGCACCTAATCTTAATAAGGTTGGCTGTGCCCTGGGCCATTCTTTAACTTACTTGATTGTCCCCGTTTCAGTTCAGAGTAGACTTAAGGGGACCAGGTGAAAGACCTTCATATTTGGAAAGTGGTCCAAGGCAGCCCCAGGAATTAAATAACCATAGTGGCATTGCTGCTTCTCAGTGTCTTTACAGGACTTGATTGGATTGGTGACAAACGGAATCTCCGACTGCATGTAAATCAAGTTCCTACAGCTCAGTGATGTGTCACAGATACCTTTTTTAGTACAGAAGGAGAAATTTTGGCAGGATGTAGAACTGTGCACTTAGAGAAATTTGGGATCTTTTTATATAACCCATGCAAGACCAGTCCAAGTTTGGAGTTAGAGATAAAATAAAAGGAGTGTGTGTGTGGGGGGGATGAGAGCTTTTTAAAGAGAAAGCAAATGAGGCCTTAAAGTTTTGCAACTAGGAGCAGCTTTGGCCTTTGCCTTTTGTGTTTGTTTTTGAGCAGTTATCTGCGAAGCAGTTTAATATGGGAGAAGGAAGAATATTTTAGAAACTAGGTCAGAAGAAGTAGGTGTGATTTAGAAGTGTTGTCTTTATTGAAAAGTTGCTATGTACCCTCCTGGGTGAAGCTCTGTTTATAACGTTACACGACCCTTGTCTCTCCGTGTATTCCTTAAGTGTGCCATTTCACTTAATGATAAGGGATAAGTAAGCAGGGCAGAAAATATCTAAAAACCTGTGCCTCTCAGTTCGGCTTGTGGTCCATCCACTAGTAGAAACACCAAAGAATGGTTTGTGGGAGGAAGTATCTTTTACTGGTGTCAACTCATACCACCTCATGTGGGTAGCAAGGTCTATACATTGTTTTTAATTATTGAGCATGTATTGGGATGCAGTAACCCAACCTATCTTTCTTGCATACATCAAGATTTCCTAGACTTTGATCATATTCCCCATTTCTCAGGAATTTTCAGGAAAATAACTTTCTCTTAGCTCGCTTAATTGCCCAGTCCTGGTATTGACTTACTTGCCAATGTAAGAAGTCTTATAGCAGAACTTTTATTGGAAAACCTGTGAGTACCTACCTTCCATTTGCCGGTTGCTTACAGTAATGCAACAAATACTTACTGAACTTCTACAATGTATCTGTCACTGTGTTGTGAACATAGGAGTCCTAATTTCTGCCTCCATGAAGTACTTTCTAGTGGGGAAAGATGTAAGTAAATAATTACAAGTAACCATAATTGTAATAAATGTGCTGGAGAAGTACCACCTTCAGTAAATTATCTTCCAACTATTTTTTAAAGTGAATTTTTATTTATGATTACCTTGGCTACTGGGTGGCTTTGTAATATTGGGCTCTTGGGATGGGTACTGGTCAGTTCTGATTCCCTTTCCCTTCACTGCTCCAGGGTCAAGTGTTACAGGAAATTCTCCATCTAAGATTGGACTTGTAATGGGCTAGAGTCCATTGTTTCTCATCGAGGCTCTTCTTTGTGTGGAGATGCATTGCAGGACATTTGGCATCCTGCTCCCCAGGTAATAAATGCCAGTAGCACCACAGAGTTGATGTGATAACCAAAAAAAAAAAAGGCACTTGCATACATTTATTTCCAAACACTTCTCAGGGGTTTAATATTGTCCTGGTTGAAAACTATTGGGCTTTACTGTCAGGATTCTTGGGAGGAGAATCCTTGGGATTCCTTTGGGAGAACAGACTGAAAGTAGGTAGAGCTTGAAAACTGGACTGGTCAACCCTTTTGATGTCTGACCTGTATGTTCTTGATTTTTAAGCTGGTATTTTGAAAGTGCTTCCAACTTATTCTGCTTTTTCTCTTATTGAGGGTAGAGGGAACTAATGTCTGTTGTATGTGTAGTTTATGAATTGGTACTTTAACAAGCATTTCACATATTTAATCATTTCAATGGTCTTATATCTTTGTTAGTTTTTAATCCCCATTATATGGATGGTTCTGGTGCCAAGGGAAGTGACTTGCTCAAAGTAGTTTCAAAGCCTGTGCTTTTTTTTCTTTTTTAAAAGGCATAACCTCAGTCTATTTGTTAGTTAACCTCTAGTTGATCACTTTGGGTTTCTAGTCTTGAGAGTATGTGACCAGACCTTAAGTGTTCTAGTTGCCTACCCTTGTTTCTGGAAATTTAGGACTTGATAGCAAAATTGTGGGTGCTAGAGGATATAACAATTAAACACACATCTACCTCTAGTACCTCTTGACACATACCCACTAGCTTATCTATTCTAGTCTAGGATATAGACATTAAACAAGATCAGTAGTAAACCATAGTCTTCTAGTGATACATGCTCAGGAGAAAAGTTAATCATGGACCAGGTCTAAGGTGTGCAGGATTGAAATTTTGTTTATTTATTTATTTTAAAATTTTATTCATGAGAGACGCAGAGAGGCAGGGACCTAGGCAGAGGGGAGAAGCAGACTCCCTGCGGGGAGCCCAATATAGGACTCCATCCCAGAATCCTGGGATCATGACCTGAGCTAAAGGCAGATAGATGCTCAACCACTGAGCTACCCAGGTGCCCCACGGGATTGAAATTTTAGATGTGTTCACCAGGGAAGGCCAAGTTAAAGTGTTACTTGATGTGGAAGAGAGCTATACTAATATACCTAAAGAAAGTGTATTCCTGGTGGAGATGGGTGAGGCCAGAGTATGTCCAACTGGTTTGAGGAAGAGGGTTTTGTTTTAATGTATTAACTCGGTTCATTCAGCCTAAAGAGTGCTACTATTGTCTCTATTCTGTTGATGCAGAAACTGAGGGATGGAGAAGTCGAAGACCTTGCAAAGGCAGAGCTCTTAACCATTGTTTAGGACTGGCCACCCAGGGCCAAAGCATTTTCTCTGCAAGAATGAGGTTAGGAATTGCAAGGCCTCTAGAATTTCACTTTCTCTTCCACAGTCCTCTTTCTTTTCCTACTTTTAAAGAAGGAAAGTTTGTTTTACACACAAGTCTTTACCAACCTGGAGCTTATAGTCTAGCCTAGGATAGAGACATGAACAGGATAAGTATATAGTATGTTAGTGATACATGTTTAGGTGAACAAGACAATGTAGGGACTTGGTAGAGGAATTTGGGAAAGCTTGGCTTTTGACTGAGAATGCTGCTTATTTATTTGGGAATCTGGGAATCTGAGGTGCATTCCTGGTGGTTTCTCTATTGGCCAGGCACTGCCCTCTTTAGACCATTGTTTGGTTAAGGAAACTGAATGTGGATCTGAGTTCTAGAGTCCTTGGTACTGGAGATGGGAGGAGTTTTGGAAAGAGGGCATGTGGCCCAAATGCTCCCAGACTGGACATGAGAATCGCCTGAGGAGATTCCTGGCCTTGTCCCAGAGCTGCTGATTCAGAATCTGGAGGGCAGGATTCCACTGTGTTGCTGAGGAGGTTAAGGTACATCCTGGTTAGTACTTTGCTACCGCTCCCCTCCCCCCACCCTGCCATCCCCAGTCTACCCCAGGGAGTTGGTCAGAGAACTAGGAGAGGACCCAGGTGTCCTTTTAGTCTAGTACTCTTTACCATGTTGTGCTGCTCCCTTACTCTTGAGATTAAAAAGTTGTAAAGAAGAGGATGTTTAATTTTATCAAATGGCATTTCAGTTCCTGTTTAATCATCTTCTTGGGGCCTTACTGTTTTTAAAACCTGGGATTGAAGCAGTACCTAAAGAGGAATTCTTTTTCAAGAAGCTGTGTGGTTTCCTCAGAGGCTTTTGTAATTCGTTGGAAATGGGAGAGATTGGTTAAATTTGGCCTTTCAAAAAAGTGATCTTCATCATTTTCAGAAGAGCATATTCTCTGTGAAAGGTGGCTAATGAAAGTGCTCTGGATGAGGACTTTATCATTTGTTGAGTTCTTTAGTTTGGTGCTATTGCTGCATTATTTGAAGGACTCTTTCTGGAACCAAAGAAGAAATAAAGAAAATAGCAGCCACCTGGTTGTGGTTTTTCTGGCATGCCTCATTTGGGTGGACAGCTGTGAGGTGGTTATTACAGTTGGCTCTCATAATCTGTTTGAGTTTGCTAGGTGATTCAATAATTTACCTCTTTGGTCTCTTTTTTTCTACCCTTAGAGAGTTTTCTCTGATCATCTGATTTGGAAAGAGCATAGTTAGCCTAAATATCTCTGAGCCAGGGAGAGAGGCACCTTGTTCTCTATCACTTTAGAGACAAGTATGGTTTGGAAGGTCAAGTCTGATGTCTGAGTGCAGCCCCTCCTAGGGATTTGGTTAGGCTGGTGCTTCAGGTGATGGCTTTGAAATGAGTTCTTAGTCTGCAAAGGAGGAACACGCCCTAATTTTCTAGAATCATTTCTGTAAACAGAATAGGGTTGATAGAACTTTTCATTGAGTTGGATTTTTAAATTTACATTCAATTTGAACACTTAGAGAATTTTGTAAGTTTTTTTATACCTCTTTGCAGTGATAGTGGTAATTTCTCTCCCAGAGGCAGATGACCAGTTGCTTAGAACTTGAATGAACTAGAACTAGAATGAATTGTTTTTCATCTCTCGTAAAGTAGAAATTTTGGGGTGTGATTCTCAGGTTAAGGAGGATAACAATTTTAGGCTGAGTGGGTTTGATTTCCTGGGTCAGGTGTTGGTCTGATGAGGTTTTTTTTTTTTTTTTTCCTATCATCAGCTTAGCTTCAGAAAAATCTTAAATACTGTCTCTGGGTGAGGCCAAATTGGAGGTTAAGGAATGTCTTATTGTCATCCTAGGCCCATGAACAGTAGGGAAACCTGACTGCTTAAAATGCAAAACAAAATAAAGGAAGTCTCCTTATTTTAGGAGACAGAATCTGAGGATGGAACTAAACAAGCACGTTTCTGGGCAATTTCTCTTCAGGTTGGGTAGGGGTCCTTGACCAATTTTCCCAGCCATGAAATACTGGAAGAGTAAGAAAAGGATGAAGAGGTTTGGATACAGATGTGGCTGGGGAAGAGGGCACAATGAGAATAATTTACTCTGGTTAATTATTGTGTACCAAGGTAAAAAGGGTAGTTCTTTTTAGGGGAGTCTACTCTGTCCATCCTAGGATCCCAGTGGAGCCACGTGGAGCTTGGGGGAAGCTGAAAGCGTTGATTGGGAGAGGCCTTACCTTTTATATTTGTCCCTGCCTGGAATGCTCCTCAACAGGGGAGGGTCCCAAACGGGAACTGGATCAACAGCTGCCGCCTGTCCCTGTAATCACAGGAAGCTGAGGCCGGGTGCCTTTGTATGGGAGCTCCGCAGCCAGACAATAGTTTGTGCTGGCGGGGCCATGTGGCGAGTCACGTGACCTGGGGCTGTTTTCTGCCGGGGTCCTTACCCATCTGTTCTCTCGGCTCTTTCTGGGTTATCAGGCCCCAGTCCAAGTCCTCCCAGGCAGCCAGCTTCATGGCCAGAGATTACGAGCACTAACCTTCCTGGCAGGGGCGGTGTGGCTTCGCGTTTATGCAGATTAGCCATGTGTTTCTCACTTCAAGGCGTTCCACAGGAAAAGCCTTTTCCTGTGTTTGGCTCTCAGTGGGCGGTTCCCAGCTTACTGTACTGGGACTCAGCAAGCAGCAGGCGTGCACGAGAGGGATCACAGTACACTGGCCCCCTCCCATTCCACCTCCAGTGCTACGTCACCACAACACAACCGCTCGCGCTCTCATACTGTTGGTGTCATTCATTCGGTGCCAAGATTGCTTTAAAAAATTCCCTTGGCCCCAGTTCAAACAGGAGTACAGCTGGGATGTGTTAGATTTTAGGCAGTCTGCCCTCAATTTGAGATGAGTTATAAATAGCAGTGCCGACTTCCTTAACTACCGCTCTCTGAGGTAAAATGCAGGTTAATTACTGTGGGAATCAATTAGGGGGTTCTTTCGGTTAAAGAGCCAGGGATGCCTTTTTTTATTGTTATTATTAAAAGTCATACAACAAATCTGGCCAGGAATGAATTGAAAGCACAAGGAGTAAGAAATAATATTTAAATGTCCAAATTCCAGGTTATGGCACTAAGTTTATACTGACCCCAACTAGTTGGCATTTAGGATGACAGAACAAATGGTAGTCCAGGCTTGTTTCTGATGGACACCTTTTCTGCAGCCCTGGCCCATCCATCTCTACTCCTGTTCTTTCCAGTCTTTGGGTACCAAATCTGGTTCCTTAAACATTTGCTGCCTGGTCACTTCCTTTCTGTATCTTTGGGTTGAGACTGAAGCCAGAGCTTTCTTAGGTTGGACTTTTATTTCAGGAAAGTTAAGTTTATCTTTCTTGGTGCCACTACAGAATGGTGTGATACATTTTGGTGAATAGTATCTTTCTACTTGGAAGTTTGAAGGAAGAGGGCATTGAGGGTGGTCTTCTCTGCTGTCTTCTCAGTCACAGTCAGAATTTGAAAAATTTGAAGTTTGTTCTATCTCAGGAATCCTGAGGGTTGTTAGGGCTTTCCTTGGTGCAATAAGAAGTTGTAAGGGATCCCACCATTAGCCCACTGGTCTGGAGGGGCATATAATTTCTTTTGCCTGGAATAGAGGGACTCTAAGCAAATGCTTAGTCAACAAGCTGTTCTGAATATTCAGAGGATCTAGCCTACTAGGCATCCTTGCCTTTGATGCCCCTAAACTGCATCTTCTGATGCGTTTTATTTGGCACACAGTTTGTGACATGGCCAGTGATCTGGAAAGAGATAAGTGGTAGATGGAATTGGATTTTTTTTTCCTTATGGCTCTTTCCCTCTTTTTTATTTTTATTTTTTAATGGATGCAGGAGAGTATATAGCAAGGGGCCCTACTTTCCTGATCAAAATGACAGCATTTTCCTCTCATTTATGTGTCTTTGTGGCAGAGCCTTTGCTTTTGAAGTGTAATCACAGTAATCTACTCCTGTGGTTTCCTATTGAAAGAGTTTCTTCTCCATCATTCCCAGAGTGGAATCTCTGGCTCTTTGCAACCAGAGTTTGGTGTTTGCCATCCCCTGCCTCTTCCTTGGTGCCTGCTTGACTGCTGATACTGGCTTTTCTGTCTTGTATGTAGTAGGAATTTTTCTGGCTTAAAATTGCTATTTTTCAATAAAACTGATTAGTGATGATTTAAGGCCCCCTTCTCTGTTATGAGAGATTGTAAGATGGCATTTCATCTATAACTACAAATCACAAATCTTTCACAATAGTTTTAAATGTCAGAAGTGTGAGTTAGGTCTCTACCTCTTCTGATACGAACAGATGTTTAACTTTGACATGAGACCAGAGTAGTCAGATTGTTTGAACTGAGTATATTTTAGTTTGCAATGCTGCTGATTCTGTTGGTGATAAATGTTTGGTGAAGGGAAGGGGTCAGAAATCTGATGTCCAGGAAGGGGAAATGTCTTAATTTTATTTTTAGAATAAGAATTTCTTTGACTTGCATTTATTTTTGGCCTACAAAGATTTCCTAAAGTTGATAGAGGAATCCTTGAAACCTTTATTATCTATCCCCCTCTTAAGTAACTGTCCTCCATTGGGAGTACAGGAACCTAGATATGAGGGAGCAAAAGGTGACTTTTTGTTTTTAAGCAGTATGTTTGAGGATGTCTTTGCAGTTTGAAGACTTCTCTGGTGTAGGATGGCACATAAGAATCTTCTCAAAAGTGTGCTTGTTTTCCCTTGGCTGTTTGTTCCATCCTGCCCTCTTTTTTTCTTTCAGTTCAATCCACATTTTTTTTTCTTCCCTCAAAGTCATAGCCTGGTTTAGGGTGCACCCTGGCCCTATGGCTAGATGATTTGATCTGGGCTTTCTCCCCATAGTGTCCCCTACCTACTTTTTACAGTAGGGCAGCCTAGCACATTGGAGTTACTGACCCCTAGCTCTGCACTAAAGGACTTTGAAGGGAAAAACACCCAATCTCTGGCTTCCTAGTCTTGAGAGATGCAGTCAGTTAACTAGACAACGAAGTGGTAAATCTTACAATTCTGACTGAATTTACTCTAGGACATTTAGAAATGTGGCAGATTGAGAGTGTGTTGAAGAATGGGAAGTGCCTTCCTGTTGAAGGGTTGTTTCTGCTAGTGAAAGCCATTGTGGATAGGAGGGCGAGGCAGGATACCATTGTGTAGAGCTAGGCATGCCTAGGTTGATGTGAAACTGAAAAATGTGTAGAACTGGAGCAC
Organism: Canis lupus familiaris; assembly: GCF_011100685.1. Taxonomy (NCBI): domain Eukaryota; kingdom Metazoa; phylum Chordata; class Mammalia; order Carnivora; family Canidae; genus Canis; species Canis lupus. The sequence continues at coordinate 72,776,263 of NC_049223.1, read as the reverse complement.
ACTGTGGAGGGCTTTAGAGCCAGGCAGAAGCACTATTTATCATTATCGATAATAGTTACTACTTATTGGACATTTAAATACCAGGCACTGTGTGTAGTGTGTTATGTGCATTTTATTTTTGTTTTTCAAGATTTATTTATTGAGGGTGGGGAAGGGGCAGAGGGAGAGAATCCTAAGCAGACTCCCTGCTGAGCGTGGAGCCCCGGGGGCGGGGGGGGGGGGGGTTGATCTCACAACCCTGAGATTATGACCTGAGCTGAAGCCAAGAGTTGGGTGCTCAACTGACTGAGGCACCCAGGCACTCCAAGTTATGTGCATTTTAGGTGAAAAAGTTTTCTCTGTTTAGATGGACTTATGTTCAAGATCAGACAGTGATAGAGTTAGGATTTGAGCTCAAGTTTACAGACTTACTACATTCTTTACTGTTTCTATGCAATACTGTACCGGATATAAATAGGAAGTTTGGAGCTATTGGTGAACAGGGAAAGATGAAAACGATTTGTGAGCATTGCTCTAGAACTGTGCGGTCCAGTATGACAGTCACTAGCCACATGTGGTTATTTGAATTTGATTAAAAGTAAATAAAAATAATTCAGTTTCTCAGTTACACTAGCCATATTTTTAAATACCTGTCACATGTCACAGAAAATTTTATTGGACAGGGTGTCTCTAGATCTCAGTTAATAGTATACATTAGAGTCAGCCAAGAATCTTAAGGGGTGGAAGGGGTGGGGAAGCCCAAGCCCTTCCAGATTTCACTAAGTTGGAATCTCTGGGGAAAGACCCAGGCATTTGTGCGGCCTCACAGAAAATTCTGATCTGTAGCCCTGGTTGATAGCTACTGCTCTAGAAGCTCCACAGTAACCATGGTAATGACTGCCCCTCTTGTGTTATGAGGAGACCTGGATTGACAGAGATACCTAGAGTGGGCTAGTCTCTCTGTTCAGCAAATGTAGTCTCTTCACCTGAGGGCCACATGGACAGCAGCTGCAGTTGGGGATGAGATGAGGATCTGGTCGTTATATGCAGCATAATGTGGCTGTGTAAGCCCCTGAGCTCTTTATGGGATAGACTGGTGATGTTTTGGCTTCATTGCTAAGTGTATCTGGGGAAGACCACATGCTATTTATTACTCACTAGTCCAGTTGTTGTTAAATTTGAATTTCCTAAACAGTCCCCAAAGAATTCATGTAGCTCCAAAATTAATGACAGACTTTTTTGGGGCTTCTGATACAGAGGGAGGACTTGCGCAAATATTGTTTAGGTGGGATTGTTAGAAACATCACTTTAGTAATATTGACATGCAGTAGTGATTTGGGATACAATTTACTATTACTATGGTTCACGGTAGTTTAGAAACTTGAAGGGTGCTTCCATCTTCACTGTTACCTTTTTAGCTCAGACTTTGCTGCAGCCTAAGAATTTGCCTTTGCTTTTTCCCTCTTGGTGTTTAGAAGAGTTTCTGTGGCTTTTGTCTTACCCATTTTCCTCATGACAGTTCAACTCTCCCTCTATTATAAAAATATTTAGGTAGTACTCTGCCCCCAAAAGAAATGTGCAGAGAACCAGTTATCTGAATGTGCCTCCCTCCACTTATCTTAGAGGGCTTTTGTTGTTTTTTTAAGGTCTTATCTACCTTAAGTTATAGAAAATTAACTACTGAATAGCAGTAACAGGAAGGGACCTTAAGTTTAATCTAGACCAGTGGTTCTTAAAGTGTGGCCTCTGGACCAGCAGCATCAAAATCACCATGGAACTATTACCAGTATATAATCTAGGCCCGACCCTGAACCTGTAAAATCAGATACCTTAGGGATGAGTCTCATCAGCCTATGTTTTACCAAGCCCTGTAGGTGATTTTGATGCCTGCTAAAGTTTGAGAACCACTGAACTCCTTAATTTCAGGGCTAATGATATTCAGGCCCAGAGTATTAATATCTGTTCCCCATTCCCAATTTAAGATTCAGTTCTCAAGTTTTGTGTCAAGTCCAGGCCTAATCTTCAACTTGGGTGTATCTATTTAAGGTGTTTAGAGACACCCCCTACTCTTATCCCCATTGATATAGGTAGGTATTTCTGGCTGGAAAACATGCTGGGTCTGTCCTACCTATATAGATCCAATAGGATAGAATTGTGTCAGAAAGTGAATGAGCTGATTGAATCTGTTGTCCCACAAAGAGCTGAAAGAAAGCTGTGTTTGTAGCCAAATACTTGTGAATTGTATTTTGAACTTCCATTATTGGTGTACCTCTATATCTTGTCCTTTAAGGAGACAAAGGTTCTATCCTCCGTACACATTCAAACTCTTGAATATTAAAGGAGATGAACTTTTTAGTTGAGATGCCCAAGGCTCTAAATTCAGAGTCAACAACTATAACTTAGCCACAGTATCTATTTGGAAGAAAGCACAAATGTAAGTGCTTGTGCCATAGTGTGAACAGGTTACAGATAGGCAAGAAAAAAGATTCCACTATTAAAGAATGGAAAAGTCTACATGCTTATATATTTGAATCCCCCCCCCCAAAAAAAACAAGGGAATTCCCAACTATAGTATTGAAGCATTAGTTTTGGTGGTGTTGAATTAGATCTTGGCAGAGTATAACAGCACCGTCTTTTCCCAATGAAGGGTCTTTGTTCTGATTTTCTACACCACAGAGTACATATATTCATTGCTCCACACCTGGCCTGTCCCTTGGATCTCAAGTAGTACCACACTTATAAAGGTAGTGCATAGCTTTCATGGTGGTATTCACATTTTGCATATGGCAGAATCAAGGTTCTGAGGAAGATTAAATGACTTGCCCAAGGATTACTGGTCTGTACCACTACTTTTTCACAGTAACTGTTTTCCTTTGTGGCATACAGACCTGTACGCTTGGGTTTATGTTCATATTGGCCAGAGGCTATCAAAGCTTCAGGTTAATGAAATGCTTTTTATTTTGTAGCCATCCAGTCCAATGGATCAGATGGGCAAGATGAGACCTCAGCCATATGGCGGGACTAACCCATACTCGCAACAACAGGGACCTTCATCAGGACCGCAGCAAGGACATGGGTACCCAGGGCAGCCATATGGGTCCCAGACCCCGCAGCGGTACCCGATGGCCATGCAAGGCCGGGCGCAGAGTGCCATGGGTGGCCTCTCTTATGCACAGCAGGTAGATGATGACTCCAATTACCTTAACCCTTGTTGCTGTCCAGGATGTGGTCTTGAGCTGTAGAATCAGAATGAGTCTTTGGCATCTAAACGTCTCGAAAGGAGCATAGGCCAAGAGCTCAGTTGGCTACAATGCTACTTACAAGGCCAAGATTGTGGGCATCATCCCATGTATGCACAAAGAAAAACTGCTCCCTGGCCACAGGCTGTACATATCTGTGTCCTTTGACCTGGTTGGCCTGCTGATACCCACTGAGTAGTGATCTCTGAAGGAGGTGTGGAAAAAAGGCAGGAGCTGGGCACCTATCTACTACAATCAAGAAAAGCCCTTTATTGTGTGCCCTGGGGATGGAAAGGGCCTTTGATGTTTCCTGAAGTCTTCAATATATAGCATCTGATTTTAAATGATTAGGAGGGACTGGGAATAGAAGAAAAGCGGAAGATTGAACAGTAGTGATGCTAACAGTGCTGTTAAAAATGTTAAGATTTCCCTCATCTCCTTTTGTCTGGCCATCTGCACCATTATCTTTTTATTGTCATTTTTTGTTTTGACAGCATTTTCTATCATTTATATTTGAGTAATACTCATACTGAAAACGGAGATGGATAGAATATAAAGCCTAACTTTACTTCTAAGAATTCTAGCAAAATATGCCCTTAAATGTGGAAAATAGGATACTGTCACTTTAGGGAGTTTTTTGTTTTTTGGGGGTTTTTTTCCAATGAGAAGATGGAGAGATGGGTGGATATTATTGGATGTTTTTTTTTTCTTTTGGCCAATTTATCAAATACACACACCCCACCTTGCCCCACCCTGCAAATGCTAGAATTGTGCCTGGTACAAGTAAGCAGGTAGGCTCTCAGATATTTTTTTAATGAAGACTGAATGAAAAGAGAACCAGAGTAGCTTAGTGATTTGCATGCTGTCTGGGTTACTAAACCCTAGGTTTTCAGTCGCCTTAGCCAGGCTGCTATTGACTATTTGTTGTGGCTAGGATATAGATTCCTAATGCTTATAGAACAGTCTTAAACCATGGTAAAGAGGAAGTTCATTGGTGAAAACGGCTGCTCTTGAACTCTTGTTAAGTTGCCCAAATGTTAGTGTAAGTTTTCTGTGAATGAATGCAGTCCACTTGTAGACAAACCAACTAGTAACCCAGCTGGGCTGTCCTTCCTGGCTCGGTTTAGAAAGGCATAGTAGGAAAAACCATGGATCTTCTAGATGGGAGGCTTGGCATACCTGCTTTTTATACTCCTCCTCAGACTGTAGCTTCTGACGGAATACCTTTATTCATCCAGAAGAGTCTGTGCTAAAAGTATCCTTTCCTTTTCTACAGATTCCTCCTTATGGACAACAAGGCCCCAGTGGGTATGGTCAACAGGGCCAAACTCCATATTACAACCAGCAAAGTCCTCACCCCCAGCAGCAGCAGCCGCCCTACTCCCAGCAGCCACCGTCCCAGAACCCTCACGCCCAGCCTTCCTATCAGCAGCAGCCACAGTCTCAGCCACCACAGCTCCAGGCTTCTCAGCCTCCCTATTCCCAGCAGCCATCCCAGCCTCCGCATCAGCAGTCCCCAACTCCATACCCCTCCCAGCAGCCCACCACCCAGCAGCACCCCCAGAGCCAGCCCCCCTACTCACAGCCACAGGCACAGTCTCCCTACCAGCAGCAGCAACCTCAGCAGCCAGCCTCCTCGACGCTCTCCCAGCAGGCTGCATACCCTCAGCCCCAGTCTCAGCAGTCACAGCAAACTGCCTATTCCCAGCAGCGCTTCCCTCCGCCGCAGGTAAGGTGGCCCTGCCTCTCGCCCTTCCCCGTGTGTGACCACAGGCAGCTCGGGGCTTGGTGTCAGGAGGACTTTGCCATACAAATTGGTTCTCTAATGTGCACTTAAAAACCAATTAAACTCTGGGTAAACATGCTAACTAGATTGATTGAACTAATAAAGGCATAACCTTCTTAACTGCATAAAATACCTGTGGCTCTTCTTACTGATGAAGAAATAAGGCAATGGAAAATTACATAGACAGATAAGAAACTAAAGATAATGGGACTGTTTTTGTTTTTATTTTATAACCTAGCATTCAGAACTTGATCATCCAAGTGAGTGTTTTTTTTTTTTTAAAGTTACTTTAGGAGGCTATACTGTACTTTCATTCCAACTGCCATCACATTCTGCTATTGCTCAAAATATTTTGGACCCCTTCATTTGAAATTGCCATCAGAGCTCACATTACATTCTTTAGAATATTCTCAGTGGTGGCAAGTCCTTTCATTTGTTAAAGGTGGATTTGATTTTAGGAAATAGCGAAAATACGTTTGTAGCCATGTCTCTGAATAAGGTAGATGAAGAAGCCTAAAAATAACAATTTGGGCTTTATTCTTTAAAGAGCAAAAATGAGAAGAAGTACCCGAGTCCTGACAGGTCCACTAATGATTCTGGCCATTATTGGAATAAATATCTTATCCTAAGGCAATGTCTTTGAAGGAAGCAGTACTCATTTTAATGCAGAGATTCTACCATGAGGTTGTTTTTTTGGTTTTGTTTTTTAATTGCTTTCATTCCTTGATGGATAAAACTTCTAGTTAGCCATACTTCAGCATTTAACCCCAAGGAATAGCTATCTGTGCTGATAGATGGTCAGCAGTGCTGTTCAGAGTCTTAATCCACTATTGACATTCTTTTTTTTTTTTTAATTAAGCCAGCAACTTTGTTTTTAAGTTTTTATTCTAATTCCAGTTAACATAGTGTTAAATTAGTTTCAGGTGTACAGTATAATGATCGAACAATTCCATATGTCACCCAGTATTCATTGATATTCTTGTCTTATGAGCCATACCTTATATTTTTCTGCTTTCAGATAATATAGAGGGCACTTGGGGAGTTTCTTGCTCCCACCTGTCCTCCGTGAGACAGTCAGTCCTATAGCCCTTTTACCATGAAGCAAGCTTGCCTGGTTTACCAGTACCAGGCCTTCACAGCATTTGTTTTTCTTATTTTAGGAGTTATCTCAAGATTCATTTGGGTCTCAGGCATCCTCAGCCCCCTCAATGACCTCCAGTAAGGGAGGACAAGAAGATATGAACCTGAGTCTTCAGTCAAGACCCTCAAGCTTGCCTGTGAGTATTCTTGCCAACCTCTGAAAGGTGATGGAGCAGAGAAAAAAAGCAAAGAAAACTGGTTTCTGGTTGGATGTTTTGGTGGTGTGGCCTAAATAAACAATGAGCTATTTCTTGAATTCAGGTTGAAAATTCTAAATAGAAATTTATGGATAACTTGTGGAATGTCTGTTTTGGCTTGCTGCCTGGGAAGTAGGTTTGGTGATCTCTGTAGAGTTTTTTTAATTTTGTGTTTTGTTTTTTAAATCTTGGGCTCTGAGGCATGGACCAGGTAAGGGACAGAGAAGATGAAGATGTTATAAGCTCTGTCTGCTCTCCATCAAAGTTGAGCGAAGTTTTAGGGTTATTTTGACCTTACTTTTGAGGGCTAAATTTTTAGGGTTTTGTCTTAATGTTTGGCTAGGAGGTAGGATCTGGGGTGCATCCAGCATGGAATGTCACACTGATCATGGGCTGAGTAAAAGCAGTTTTTCTGGTCCTTTGTGTGAATAGGTTCTTTTGTCTAGTGGAGTGCTTGGTGCCCAGATGCTTGATTGGTGTTTATGGATGGACTGACTGTATCCTGAGAAAGGCAGTATGGTCTGATGATGAAAAGCTTGGGCTCTAGAGCCAGAGTTCCTGAGTCTGCATTTTGACTCTGCCACTAACTCTGTAGCCTTGGGCAAGTCACTTATTAACCTTCCCATGCCTTCTTTTTTGCATCTGTAAAATGAACCTAAAGAACCCACTTTGTGGGGTGGTTATTAACATGAGATAGATCAAAATAGAGTGTTCATGCATTGTGGGCACTGCATTAATGTCAGACATTCTCATCCTCTCCTCAGAGGACATAGGGACTATATTTGATACCTGAGAGATAGTACCAACTAGATAATAGTAGACAGGTTCTGGGAACATTTACCCCTAGTCTTAGCTCTAGTGGTATATGTGAACAAGTTACACAGGCTCTGAAAGTTAATCTACTGGGCACAGGAATGAAATGGGCTACTCTAAAATCTAATAAGATAGTTGGTAGCAAACCTTCCATTACAAATCCTGCTTTAGTAAATAGAAATTCAGCCATACATGTCTAGATAAGTCTTTTGAAATCTTGATTCTACTCAAAGGTTTCTCTTTAGTTCTTCTGACTTGGGAGAAAATGGTTTCTGGATTTTTAAGGAATAGGTAGGAGGCAAGAACTCTCTTCATCACAAAGCCTCTTGTGGCTTTCCCTGAAGATCTCTGAGCATTACCTGGATAGGGCAAGGTCTACGGGATCCCTCAGTACCTGTTATAACAGGCATCTCAGGCCAGGGTGCATAGCCCCTGTCAGATGGGACCCTGAGACTGTTGACTCTCAGTTAAGGAATTGGGTGAGGGTATGTCTGAATAAGGCAATCCCTTGTTGTTCCCTTTTCATTAATTACTGTTGCAGTCCTTTTCTGCATCCCAAACTTGACTGGAATGTGTTTTTTAACCTGATTCAGTCAGAAATGTAACTACTCCCTCATCATCTGTGGTCTGTAGCTAAATGAGTGAGGTGCAACTGTGGCAAGAAACCAAATCAGTGGATTTTTGTCAGTGTTTTAAGTTGTTCCCCATCAAAAAGTTTCTGCTTGCTCCTAGTAATCTTCCAGCAGAACTGTATTTGTTATTTTTCAGTCCTGAGAAAGCCTAGCATACAAACACATTGCATGTCTTCTAAGGGTTGAGAGCCTTGTATTGTCAAATCCAGGGCTTCTGATTTGACCTGCTGAAGTGAAGGCACTGGCAGCTTCGTGGGCCCAGGGGAGGATTGTTCCTGGGCAGCCTATCACAAGGAGCATTCCCAAGCTCAGGCTTCTACTATAGATTCATCCAAATGGGTCATTTGCTCTGTGGTAGAAGCTCTATGTGGGAGGTGAGCTGGCTGGGTTATTGGCATGTTGTTTGTTGAATTGCTTTTTATCCCTCTGCTACTTGGACTAAGAAACAAAAGGTGGTTATTCTTTGAAATTTTGGTTTGATGCCAGATTTGCCTAGCCAGGCTGGGAAACGGTCACATTTGAAGAAAGAAGTCGGGATTCCCTAGAAGAGGCCCATTCTTTTCTGAAGCAGTTGTGTCAAGGAATCCCTAGGTTTGCTGGTGCATTCCTTCACTCAGCAGATGTATATGGGGCACCTCTTTGTATTTGGCTCCAGAAGAGAAGCTAAGCCTCTCCCATTTTCACATTCCCCTCTTTGCTCATTCACCTTATCCATTTAGCCCTAAGGGCATTATGATTGTGACCCTTGATTTAAAGACTCATGATTTCTGATCCTGATTATTACAAAAATTAGATTTTGAGGAGTGTTTGCTCAGCTATTAATGCCAAACCATTTAGCTGCTTTTATCCTGGTTATGTTATCCCTCTATTTAAAACTTCTCAACTGTTTTTCATTAATCTTAGAATAAAATCCAAAATCCTTAATATTATATAAGCTGCCCCCCGCTTCTGATTTAGATCTGGAAGGAGGACTGAGACTACATTTCTAACAAATTCCTTGATACTGCTGATGCTACTAGACCAGGGGTGACACTTTGAGAACATCTACTTCATAATTCTTTGCCCTTTGCCTTGCTATGGACTTTGTCTAGGTTTTGTAAAGCCCCATGCTTTTTTCTGCGTCTAGATCTCTGCACAGGCCTTTCCTTTTGTCTAATACACATTTCCTCCTAACTCCTCTTATTCATATTTCAGACTACATCTTCAAGATTATTTCCTCAGAAAACTCCTTCCTGATCAAATGTCAAAACTCAGCCTAAATAACTGCTCTGATGCCCTCACTGGCTAAAGGCAGTTTTTACCTAAAAACAAACAAACAAACAAACAAAAACCTCTGCAATATTTAAGACTTCTTAAAAGGTGTAAAGAATGATTTGGTGCCTCAGGACCCATCTTTAGAAAGCAGACCTTGGGGCGCCTGGGTGGCTCAGCGGTTTGGTGCCTGCCTTTGGCCCAGGGCATGATCCTGGAGTCCCGGGATCGAGTCCCACGTCAGGCTCCCTGCATGGAGCCTGCTTCTCCCTCTGCCTATGTCTCTGCCTCTCTCTATGTCTCTCATGAATAAATAAATAAAATCTTTAAAAAAAAAAAAAAAGAAAGAAAGAAAGCAAGCAGACCTTGCTAACATAGGTAAAAGCACCTTATATAGCCCTCTGGGATCACTTCCCTACCCGTGTACCAAGAAAAATACTATCCTATATCTGAGGTTTGTTTGCTTCATGTCACCAGAGCAGTTTGCTAATACCTCTACATTTGGGTCTCTTCATTTGATGGTAAGCTTGGGGGAGCAGGCACTGTGTTACTGATCTATGTGCCCCTAACACCTATCACATGATGCCCCAGACCAGTGGTTCTCTACCTTGGCTGCATCTTAGAATTACCCGAGGAGCAAATGATCTTTCAAAACCAATGGCCAGGGGATGCCTGGGTGGCTCAGTGATTGAGCATCTGCCTTTGGCTCAGGTCGTGATCCTGGGGGCCCTGGGATCAAGTCCCATGTCGGGCTCCTTGCATGGAGCCTGCTTCTCCTCCCTCTTCCTATGTCTCTGCCTCTCTGTGTCTCTCACGAATAAATAAAATCTTAAAGAAAAAAAAAAAAAAAAAAACAATGTCCAGGGTTCACAGAGTTCTGAATCATTTGAGGGGCTGGGGGAACTTGGGCTCTGCTATGGTTAGAAGCTGTGATTGATTTGTAGCCCTGGTAGAGATTCATAATCCAAACTGTGTCAGCTTCCTTTGCTAAAACAGACTATCGTAGCACCCATGTTTTCAGTCAGTATTTATCTTAAGTGTAACTTCAATTATTTAACACAAGCTCAGTGTGGGCTGACTGTCTCTGTCTTGCTCTTGGCCATCATAGTGCATGGCATAAAGTAGTCTCTAATTCAGTGAACAAATGAACCTGAGCAGTATTTATTACATTGTTCATTCACAAAGTGTATGGCTGACAGGGGACAGCTTGACCATATTGTAAAATTGTTGTTTTTACTGCTAGGGCAAGGCAGGTATCACAGCCTTATAGGAAGGCCCAAACTTCATTTAGAGGACAGATGAATTTATTTATGCTTTCTAATAGTTGCTTTAAGAAGGGGTTAGGGTTTGTCATCTATCTTATAAAGAGCCACTACTTCACCTTATGGTAAGAAAGTTCTTGTAAGGAATGGGTGAACAAACCTTTAGGTGTTTCTTTTCTTTTTTTCTTTTTTTAACTTTTATATATTTATTTTTTGAAGATTTTATTTATTTATTAATGAGAGAGAGAGAGAGAGAGCGCGTGAGCGGCAGAGACACAGGCAGAGGGAGAAGCAGGCTCCATGCAGGGAGCCTGACGTGGGACTTGATCCCGGGTCTCCAGGATCACGCCCTGGGCTGAAGGCAGCGCTAAACCACTGAGCCACCCGAGTTGCCCAAGGTGTTTCATTAAGTCTCTAATTTTCTTGAGCGTGGGGCAAAATCTTTAAGGGTCTTATCTGAAAATTGGTATCTGACTTTCAATTATAATCATTTCCGGGAATGACTTGGAATTGCATCTTTAAAAGCTTCTGTTTAGGGATCCCTGGGTGGCGCAGCGGTTTGGCGCCTGCCTTTGGCCCAGGGCGCGATCCTGGAGACCCGGGATCGAATCCCACATTGGGCTCCGGGTGCATGGAGCCTGCTTCTCCCTCTGCCTATGTCTCTGCCTCTCTCTCTCTCTCTCTCTCTCTCTCTGTGACTATCATAAATACATAAAAATTAAAAATAAAAAAAATAAAATACAAGCTTCTGTTTAAGTGATTCATTCAAGTATGTGTGGTTTCTCTAGTGAATGTTTCCCAATTTTTTTCTTACTGAGGCACATTTGTAAATTTACATTTTAGGCTTGAGATAGAGTTTCCATTCAGTGGTGGAAAATGGATATAGGATTGAAAGCCCAGATCTGGAAAGGTTAACCAGATCAGTGCTTCTCAAACTTAAGCATGCACTGAGAATCATCTGGAGATTAATTAAAACATAGATTACTGACCTCTACCCAGAGAGATTCTAATTAAGTGGGTATAAGGATGGGAGCTAAGAATTTGCATTTCCAGCAAGCTCTCAGGTGGTGTTGAAGTTCCAAAAACCATACTTTAATAACAGTGAGTTTAGGGATCCCTAGGTGGCAGAGTGGTTTGGCGCCTGCCTTTGGCCCAGGGCGCGATCCTGGAGACCCGGGATCGAATCCCACGTCGGGCTCCTGTTGCATGGAGCCTGCTTCTCCCTCTGCCTGTGTCTCTGCCTCTCTTTCTCTCTGTGTGTGACTATCGTAGATAAATAAAACATTAAAAAAAAAATAGTGAGTTTAGGTAGTAGCCCTTTGAAAAGAGAAGGAAAAAAAATTACTAGACTAGGAAACCACAGTGGTAACCGAATATAACAGTGGTGACTCTTGGTGATCTGGAGGGAAGGCTATGGCTTGAAAATGGTGGAAAGAAAAGAGACTTGAGAGAAACACTGTGTGTAGTCTTTGCACTTTCAGTACCACCCTGGAAGTTTTCCATGTGGCACACATCACTGGATCCCTTCCAAAAGTTGGTCATCTCCTCCTAGTCTACCTCAGAAATGGCTTTCGAATCTGGCTTCCCCTGTCCTACCCATTGCCCCTGCCCCCCTTTTTAAAGGCCCCTTTTACCTCCTACCTAGTGCCTTGCCCCTGGTGGTTCTGTTTATTTTCCTTCCATAATCATCAGACTAGTCATCTTAAAAAAAATCAACCCTGGGGGCACCTGGGTGGCTTAATTAAGTGACTCTTCTTGGTTTGGGCTCAGGGTCCTGAGATCGAACCCTGCATCATCATCTGGCTCCCCACTTGGTGGGGAGTCTGCTTCACTCTCTCTTTCTCTCTCTCTCTCTCTCTCTCAAATAAATAAATCTTTAAAAAGAAATCTGGCAAGTTAACATTACTGCTTTAAAAACCTCTGACTAGGGGGATTCCCTGGGTGGCTCAGCAGTTTGGTGCCTGCTTTTGGCCCAGGGCGCGATCCTGGAGTCCCGGGATCAAATCCTGCGTCCAGCTCCTGGCATGGAGCCTGCTTCTCCCTCCTCCTGTGTCTCTGCCTCTCTTTCTCTTTAAAAAACAAAAACAAAAACAAAAACAAAACAAAACCTCTGACTACCTGTTGCCTATAGGTTTAAGCCCAAGGGTGATACAAGTTCTTTTGTGATCTGGAGGATGAGAATATTTAAAACAAAAACAAACAAAAAACAGTGGATAAGGTTCCTGTCCCTCGAGTAAAAGCTAGCACACTGTTTGCTGTGGGTATTCTATAGAAGGCAGACAGGCATTAGACAAGGGTTAGACTTTGATGCCTTCTGAGAGGTAGCCTGTGATATGACATGGTTGCTGCCCTTGAGTATCCTCTTTGTTTCGTTAATAAAACAAATAGAAGAATGTATGCCTGAGTGTTACAATGGGTGCTTTCTGAAAATTTGGTCAAGTCGGTGATCATTTATGTCTGAGTAGTTGAGGGCAGAATTTAAACATCATGGCAGAATTTAAAATGACCTTAGTTATGGACATACTTGGGAGGTTGGAAAGGAAAAATCTAGCCTGAGCAGAGGCCAGATAGGGGTGGGGTATAGTATAGCTGATACTGAGGGATTGATGAGATTAGGCTTCTAGGGGGTAGGGAGTAACAGAAAGGAGAGCTAGATTACAGGGGTTAGGGCCCTAGTGGGCCTACTAAGCCATATGAATTTGATCTTACAGACCTGCAGATAGGCTATTGGAGCAGTAACATGATAAAAATAACGTTAAAAAAACAATCCATTCGTGTATAGTGTGGTTTGCAAAGGAGAGAGTCTGGAAGCAAGGGAAGAAGTTCAACTGTTGGAATAATTTTGACGAGAGGTATGGAGTTGTTCCCCTCTGTCTCTTTGCATAGCCAGCCTAGTCCCAGCTCTGATTTGTGCAGGAAAGACTATAGACCTGAGATGAGGTGGGGAGAAAGATCTCATTGACAAAAATAGAAAGGTTAATAGGAAAACACATTTTTGGAGGAGAAGGTAAGTTCCATGTAGTGAAATGTTTAAAGACAAATGTTTAGCTGCTAGTTGGAGATAGGAGACTGGAAGTTGGTTAAGAGTGGAGTCTGGTTCGAGTTGGGGAGATGTCTGTCTGTGGTGTAATTCATAGTTAACAATGGAATGAAGGAGGCCTCCCAGGCCATGGCTTATGGAGAGAGGAGCCAGTGAGAGCCCTGGACAGTGCCTTTGCCCAGCAAATAGCTGGTGAGCTTGAAGGAGGACCAGGATTATCATATTTATGAAAGCCAAAAGAAAGGGGGAATGGTCCACATCACATTTATATTTCAAAGAGTATAAAGTTGGATTTGTCAGGCAGCAGGTTATTGGGATCCTTTATAGATGTGGAGAGGACCTGATTTCTGAGGGCTAGAGGAAAGGAAATAAACCGGGAAAGGTATAAAGACAAAGAGCATTCTTGAAAGGCATTGAAGGGAGGGGGCAGCTGAATCAGCCCAAATTCCTCCACTTCATCTGAAGACCCGCATGTGTATAAGGCAGATAGATAGAAGGGTGGAGATGCTGGCAGAATATTAGGAGGGTATAAACAGACTTCTCTTTCAGGAGTTGTGAAGGAAAGCAATCAAGGGCACTCCCTGGGTTAGCTCACAAAGGACACTATACCCTTGACTGGAAAAGTCTTAGAGACTGCTGTCAAAGTGCTGGATCATACTTGTTTCTTCTGGTTAGGTAGGAGTGGAGGTTATTGATGCTGGATATTAGGTGGAGAAGAGGATTAGGATTTTTAATGTTCGTTAAATTAATTACAATTTTTTTCCTTTAAATCACTTGGGTTTCCAAGCCCCTCCTTTAGATTTCACTTAATAACACTGTAGCTATTAGCTAGCACTCATGTTTTACTACTGTGATGTTCTCAGAACTTGGGTTACAGTGATCTGGAAAGAGGAAATGGGAGGGGAACTATGTTGTTCCTGTAGAATCCAGATATTAAGAGGGCAGGAGTGAGGCCAGGAACAGAGCTTACAGGCAACACCAATCCTCCTAGAAGAGCAGGAATTGAAACATACCTAGTAACCACTCCTTTTTCGTATTAGAAGAAACTAAGAGGAGGGGTGCCTGGGTGGCTCAGTCAGTTAAGCATCTGCCTTTGATTCAGGTCATGATCTCAGGGTCCTGGGATTGAGTCCCATGTCAAACTCCCTGCTCAGCAGGCATCCTGCTTCTCCCTCTCCCTCTGCCCCTCCTCTCTGCCCATTTTCTCTCTCTCTCTCTGATAGACAGAGAGAGATAAAACCTTTTTTTTTTTTTTTAGATAGATAAAATCTTAAAGAAGGAAACTAACGGTCAGAACTAGGATTTTAGTCCAGCTCTATCTGATATTTCAAATTAAGTATTTCCTCTAGCATCCCACCCAGCAGAAGAAAGGCTTGGACAATCTTAATCCTCTCTTCAAGGTCAGCCAAAAGCCTCAACCCCTATACCATCTAATATTTACTAGACTTGTCCTGAAGGGATTTCACTTTTGTTTTCCCTGGATTTCTTGTCATGGAGGCACAGATGAGTTATGAAAAGGACAGCTGAGGTACAGGGAGGGGTGGGAGAGGGAACATGCCCAAACTGATAGGACGGGTCAGCTAGAGGAACTAGGGAATCACCTCAAAATGTGAAAAGTTGACTAGAGTTTGGTTCCCCTTGGGTTGGATGGAAGCAAGCCTTGTTCAGTGCTTTTCTTCTTAGAGCACAGTGTCCTGATTAATGCTGATGTTAATCAGGTAGATCCTTGCTCCTGAAAAAATGTGGTCCATTATCTAGCAGCACAGACATCACCTGGGAATTGTCTTAGAAATGCAGGTTCTTGGGTCCCGCACAGCTTTATTGAATCCCAACACCGTTAACAAGATCCCCAGGTGATTCATTTGTCTAATGGTTTAGAAGCAAGGAGTTAGACCCTGAGAACTGAGAGTAAAATTTTCAAATGAAATATCAAGCTGGGGACTTTGGAGTTTTACTGTGTCTAATAAAATTTCAAGAATCTCTGAGTGTGGGGGGATAGGAGTGGGAGACCACCACCTGTTGTTCTACAGTGCTCTGGGGGCCCTGGTTCCCTGTATCTACAGGCCTGACCCCATTGTGGGGCCATCTGCAGCTCCCAGCAGACCTGTGTAGCCTCTTCTCCAGCCTCTTGGGTGTGTCTCAAGCTCCTCACAACCCCCGGTCCTTCCTGCCATTGTCTTCTTGCTAAAGATGTCTGCCCACCTACCCTCCCACTCTCTTTGAATACCCAGCAGACTCCTACTGTGGCTTCAGAACCTAGCTGGAATACTTTCTCTGGGATTTCTTCCCCAGTTTCTTCATGTTGGCCCAGCATTATGCAGGCACCTCTGCTTGGACATCAGGTCTGCATCTAGTGCCTGTGCCAGGGCAGCTAGTCCCACTTGGTAAACCTGTGCTGGGCAGACCCAGGTTCTTGCTGCCCACCTGAGCTTGGGAACCAGCTTTTTGTTGTGTAGGCTTCCTGGGGGGAGTGACAGAAATCCTCTGAAGGTTTAAAAAATTGAAATGCTTGAAGGATTTAAATTTTACACTGTGTTGCCTTTTGTCATATTTCATGGTAAAAGGAAACAGGCCAACAGTTTTTGCCTAGGCTTTTGATGGCTTATTTTCAAGGGGGTAACAAAAATGCCACTAGCAATTTTGGTATTCAGAGAAGCTGGGCCTTTCTGAGGTTGGTGACCTGTTTTCTTTGTATCTGACTGGGTATCTATGCTTGCTCCCCTTGAATTGTAGCCCAGGTGCTCTTAAAAAGTCTCAGAAAGGAAATTCCCACCCCCTCTGTCATATCTGCCCAGACTGCTCAGAGCAGCGTGTACCTTGTGCAAGTAGCCATCCCTTCTCTAGAACGCTGGTTCTCTGGCAGGGCTAGCCAATCCGCTTCTCCATCTTAGTCACGCTGTTCCAGCCCTTGATACTGCCTGGTGCCTGCCAGAGCCTGTGCTGCTTGCAGCACATTACTGTATGCTTGTTCCTGGGCCCATTTCCTGTTTCTATTCTAGTCACTGGTGGCTCAGCTCTGCTTCCTGCCTGTGTGTCTCACACAGATTCCTCTTGCTAGAACCTTTTGTTTTCTTCAGAAGAACTTCAGTCTGAAAACTAACTGAGCCTTACTTCTGGTATGATGGCTCCTGGGATCAGTTAGCCCTTCTGAGGACTGGCAGGAAGTATACCTCTTTCCCACCTAGCAAACCATACCCCTTGGATTTGACCTTGTTCTTCAGTTTGTCCCTAGCCCCGCTACAGGAAGCTGGTGGCTCATTGCTTAGACCAGAAATTGCTACAAGAAGAGGAGCTGGGATTTTTTGTACCCAAACCTGTCTTCGTTCCTCAGCTGTGCAGTGTTGTCAGGACTGGTTCTTTTTCACCTGGAGCTTTACAAGCCTATTTCTTGCTACTGCAGAAGACACTTGGTACCCTTTTTATCCCAAACCTCCCTAAAGTCCAGAGAATACTTACATGGGGTTGGGCAGGTAATGCTATCCTCAGCAGAGTAAAAGCTTGCAGAGTATAGTGATGGAAAGAAAGCATGTGCTGACTCAGCCTTCTATCCTGTGTGAGCAGTTCAATAGCCACCACCCCCCCCCCCCCCGCCCTGGGGTTAGAGTGGGAGGGAGAAAGTACAGGGAGGTTTTAAAAAAGGGAAGAATTGAAGGAGCTTGTTCTGGACAAATGTATTGTAAAGTTCTAAGGCTCTTCCATCTTACCCATTTTCCCCAGAAGATGTCTTAGTAGAGAATATGCCTTGTGAATAATTCTGTCCTTCTCTCTTCTTCACAACTACTCTTTGGGGGATCATCTGATAATCCTGTGTCAGATGGAGTGGTTTCTATACCGAACCCTAGGCCTAGGTATGTTTAATAGAGAGGGATTTAATATAGGGAGTTGAGCTTACAAAATTGCTAGAAAGATTGAGGAAGCAAGCATGCTCTAGGCTTGTCCTTCAGGAGCAGGACCTAAAACTAGATTTGACCCACCAGGGAAACTCCTGTCTTTGAGCCACTATCATATTAATTGCCCTAAGTCTGCTATCCAGGGATTAGTAAGCTAGAGTCAAGAAGGAGCAGCTGCTGCCACCAGAAGCAGCATCCAGTTTACTGGAAGAGGAAGCCAAAATGCTGTTGTAGGAACAAGTAAAAGAGACAGAAATATGGTCTCTGCCATACTTTGATCTAATCTTGAGTTTGCTTCTAATTAGTAGAACCTGAATTGTATCTAAACCCATTCACAAGGGATTCTGGGAAATGTGGGTTTTTTTTTTTTTTTTTTTTTTTTTTTTTTTTTTTTTTAGCTTTTTAACCTCAGTGGGATGGAGGTAGCCTGAGCTAGTCCACAGAATATTCACTGCACCAACACAAAAATTACAACCATCCCCCTTATTCCTTACCTTACTTACATATGAGGAACCGAAGGCCCAGAAAGGGCAATGGACTTGCCCAAGGTCATTTAGTAAATCAGAACGTTCAGTTCCCTGACTTCTAGTCCAGTGTTTTCACTATTAGGACCAATTCCTATAAAGGATCGGTAAAGGGGCACCTGGGTGGCTCAGCGGTTGACCATTTGCCTTTGGCTCAGGTCATGATCCCGGGGTCCTGGGATTGAGTCCTGCATCAGGGTCCCTGAGGGGAGCCTGCTTCTCCCTCTGCCTGTGTCTGGGCCTCTCTCTGTGTGACTCTCATGAATAAATAAATAAAATCTTAAAGAAAAAAAAAAAGTATAGGTAAAAAGCTGAAGAGAAAGAAAAAATGCCATATTCTCTTCTCTTTGGAGAGGAGGAAGAGGTGTGTAGAAATGTGGGGCTGAGATTTCTGGGCAAAGGTAGTGATACTGTAGCTTCTGGATTTAGGTCTACTCTCCAGGAAGATGTAGGAAATATTCTGGAAGGAAGAAACCTCAAAAACTAGAATTTCCTACAATTCCTGAGTCAACATATGGATGAACTCAGTTGCCTTGGTGACCATGGCTTTCTTCCACCCCCTACCCTACTTCCCCCTCTCTCCTATTGGTGCTTTTATAACCTTCTGCAAAGCTGTTTGGGAGATTACCTCAGTGAAGTACATGCGCTGGCTTCTGCCATTGTCCTTCTCTAAAAAGACCAGCAAAATCAGAAAGCTAGCCCCCAGATGTGTGATTGCCAAGCTGTTTCTCATTTGTCCTTGGGGGTTAGAGGGGTATTGGGCTTTTCAAACAAGTAATAAACCAAGCCCTCCTAGAAATGCTATCCTTCAGAAGCCATGAGGACCCTCCTACACCAGAGTGAGAATCTGTTCCACCAAACTTGGTCCAGAGGGGAGGACCCCTGGTATATGGAGCTATATTAACATACCTGATAAATCAGGCATAGAATTCTGTTGTCTTTCTTTACCGCCCCATGTTTCTAACATATTTGGCATTCAACCTTTGGGGGCCAGTGCTTGCTCTCTTATGCCATCTACTTCCACAGCCTGAACTTCTCCATCTTCCCCAGTTGGTATCCACATGGAATTGGCTGGTATTGTGACATAGTCACTGATTGCCATTGGGCAGAGCTCACCTTCATATGGCTAGCTTGCTTCCCATTTGACCTTTCCCAAGGAAGCTAAGAAGCCAGGTCTTGTTGAAAGTGGAAACTAAGAGTTGAAGGCTCAAGCTGAGAGTCAGCCAACCTGCCCTTTAAGGCCAGCTTTGATATGGGAGGAATATTGAATATTGTTTATGGAGATAAGTGAAGGTAATTTCCTGACATTCTGGGGAAGGTAGAAGAAAAAGTTTGGACAAACGGGATCAGTGTTCAGAGGAACTCTTAAGAATAGTTGGTCATGGATGCCTGGGTGGCTCAGTGGTTGCGCATCTGCCTTTGGCTCGGCGTGATCCCTGGGGAGCCTGATTCGGGACTCGATTCTGGGACCCCAGGATCATGCCCTGAGCCAAAGGCAGACGCTCAATCACTGAGCCACCCAGGTGCCCCTCATCTTTTCCTTTTAGAACTTGACTGTGTCTTTCCTTGTGTTCAGAGTTGTTCTTCTGGTTTTGGGCGTTTGGGTTGATGCCTGTCTTTTCTGGCTTAAGATGCTATTTGTTCCCTATTTTCAGATGTTTCTTCCATACCTTCCCCCAAATCTTTGGATTTTATCTAAACCAGTAGGCCATAGTAGGGAAGACCACTGGCAAATATAAATTTAGGGGATTAAATGCCAAACCAAGGAGGCCATTGAGCTCTGTAGACCTTGGTCTAAGCTGTGTTCAGCACAGTGCCAACCTTGCCTTCCCTGTTTATGCACACTGCATCCTTGCTTGCTTTCTGGTTGCTATAATTCTGAGGGGCAGCTAGAGGAGGTGGAAGCCTAAGGCCACACCCCCTCTCCCTTAGACTTCTCATATCTAGAACTCTGACTTCTTTTCTGTTTCCTTCCTCTCCCCCTTTTCCCACCCTCCTTGCTCAAGTTCTAGGATTTCAGCTGATCATGGTGGAATAAGGTCTGTGTGGTTGGCTTTCCTAACAGGAAATGCTTAACTTGGGGAAAGTAGGGAGTTCCTAACTTCTTTGCTTTCTTGAGCTTTACAGTGCTCGTTTCCTGCTGGGATTAGAACAGCCCTATTCCATAAATATGCACTGTTCTTGACTGCTCTAACTCAGGCCCAGCTCTGACCCAGTTTCATTTTTTTTTTTCTTCCAGATTTGAGTCTGTTAGCTAGTGACCCTTAAAGCACTGTACATTTTTGGCCAAGAGGTGGTTTCTGACTAGTTAAGACATTCTCTCCTGGCCCAAGTGAGAAGCCTTTGCAGGGGAGGGGTGTGTGTCCAAGGCAGGTCAGGTAGGTAATACACCTGGTGGGGACTGTGACAAACTGGAAAACAAGGTTTCAACCAATCGCTACACTGTGGGAGTTCTAGGATCTTTTTCTCTTTCCCCCACAAGTTGGGAAACTAGAGTTTTTAATGTAAAATCTCAGAATTATTAGTAGGGTCTGTATGGGAGCCTTAGGCAATGGCACCTATGGGTCTGTCCCTGCAGCTTCGTGCGAACTGCCCATATAGCTTTGGCTCCCTTGGAGCTGGTATTTAGAATTTTTTGGCGGTGGGGGCCAGCTGTGGGGAGATACATCTACCCATTGCTGACTCCCCTTGTGTTTGGTGTTTGTTTTATTGGTTTGGGGAGTGGGAAGTGCAGGGGAGATGTTGGGCTGAAGCACTCAATGTGATTAAACCTCTAGCCGAGCAGATCTGTGGGAGCAGAATATCGACCCCTGGAAAATCAATGGCTGCTGCAGTGGCCGAGCTGCTGTTCGCAGGGGCTCCCACCGCGGGAGTGCAGGCAGCCCCATGGTCTTTCTTCTCCCCTTTCTTACTTCAGAAACGCCCTCGGCCCCCACCCAAAGGGGCAAACCTACCTCAAGAGATTTTGCCGAGGTAGATTAGAACAGCGGGTTCTTGTATTTTTGTAATTAGATTGAAATTTCTCCAGTGACACAGAGCCCCGCCTCCCGACAGCCTCCTTTCCAGACGTTCCTTCCCTGCACTGCAGTTCTATCAAGTGCTCTTACCCAAGTGGCCAGGGCCTATTTGGGGGTCGTACTTTGCAGTTTTAGACAGGAGAGTTTGTTTCCTCCATGCCAGCACCCAAGAATCCCCTCCATGTGGAGGTCTAGAGCTCAGGTATGGGATTATGGTGGGGGATCAAGGTTAAAGGAAAGAAGACTACTAGAGAATGGGTCTAAAGAGGATGCTTTTGAGTAGATTATTCATTGAATAACTCATCAAACATGTTGTCTTTTGTGTGCTTGGTGTTTTTCTGCTCACTGATAATTTAGGGGAGGATCTGGCCTGGTCCTGCTCTGGTCCTACAGGCAGAATCTGCACAGTGCCATCAGTCCTGCCACGGTGGGTCCAGAAGAGTCCTTGGAGGGGCTGTGAGCATTGTCCCTAGGGTGAAGGTGAAGGGCCAGGGAAGCTGTGCTGGCTGTGGAGGCGTTGTCCCCACAAAGCTCTTCCTGTCTTTGAAGTCTCCAAGGCAAAAAATGATTTTAGTCTATAGCTGCTGCACCTGTAGCTCAACTTCCAAGTAATTGGTCTTCCCACCCAGTTCTCTTCAGGTGACCTGGAAGTGGACCATCCTGCTGTGTTATAGGAAAGCTCTGGTACCAGCCTTGGTGGATCACAACTGTGGACACAGGGTTGAAGCTTGCTTAGCTTCCCTCCACAAAGGAGCTTCCCCACCTTAGAGTTTGGGGAATGGGGCTCCTAAACAAGGCCTAATTGTCCTGCAGTTTGGAATGATAGCTGCAGGGCTGGATGAGGGTTTGAAATCGCCTGAGATGAGGCCATCTAGAGGCCAGGGATGTTTTGACTTCTCTCTCTGGGCCACACCCCTGTGTCTGATAATAGGCATAGAGCACATTCAGTGTGAATACCAGCAAAGACCAGATACCAACCTTCACAGGACTTAGCTTCCAGAGGGTCTCCCTAGATTCTAAGTCACTCTCTCCCTCCCTATACATTAAGTACCCTTCTAGGGGATCCCTGGGTGGCTCAGCGGTTTGGCACCTGTCTTCGGCCCAGGGCGTGGTCCTGGAGTCCTGGGATCCAATCCCGCATCAGGCTCCCTGCATGGAGCCTGCTTCTTCCTCTGCCTGTGTCTCTGCCTCTGTGTGTGTGTGTGTGTGTGTGTGTGTGTGTGTATCTCTCATGAATAAATAAATAAAATCCTAAAAAAAAAAAGTACCCTTCTAAGGACCCAGAGGTAAGAGAAAGTACTATACCATTTAGTGTGGTGAAAGTAAGTAAGTTTAAATTGAGAGTTACAGATAAAAGGGCTGATTTGAAATAAATCACGAAAGGAGGTTTAGAAAGGAGAAATGGTTTATAGGAGGAGCGACTATGCAAGAGGAAGTGTGTAGCATTATAGACTTACATGGTTAAATTACCTAGTTTTACTCTTTCCTTCTACAGAGGAGCCAAGCAAGGCTTAGGGTGGTTTACTTGTTAAAGCCATGGATGTAGTAGTCACTCAGCATGTCCAGAGGCAGGTTGTGACCAGGCTTTGTTTGGCATATGGAACCCAGCTTCTGAGAGTGGCAAGCTTCTACCTTATAGTAGAAAGAGCGCAAGCTCTGGAATCAGAATATGGGTTTGAACTCCAGTTCTTCTGTATGATAGCTCTCTGTCCTTGGGCACATTTTTTAACTTCTGAGCTCCTGCTTTGGCAAAAAAACAGGGAAGATACATGCTTCTAGAAGATGGCTGTGAGAATTAAATGTGAGCCAGCTGTGTACCTGAGGGTTAAGCACATGAGAGTCCTATATTTGTTTCCCTTCAAGAGGGAGATACAAAGAGACTTCCTTTATTCTTCATTCCAGCACCCTTTGAATTTGGAGATTTGGTCTCCTTAAGTTTTATTTATGTTCTGATGTGTATATATATATAGGGGATTTCCTCTTAGAGGTGGGCCCCCAGAAAGCATTCTGGGTACCAGATGAGTTCTGACTCTTCTTTACTATGCATCCCCCACCAGGCAGCCAGAAGGTACTGGGAAGAAATGACCCATTATCCCCAGAATGATAGCCTATTGTGAAAAAGAGAAGAGGGGGTTTGGTGAGGGGCTTTTGGAAACTTCAGGTAGGGGTTAGGAAATCACATTCTCTTAGCCTTTCCCAGAGCACTTGCTGCTATTCCAAACTGTTGGTGTAGTTCAAGCAGGAGATGGTGTTTGGTCCTGAGCTAGAAAGATAGTGCCAGCTTCTGTGTCTTTCCTTTCCCCTTCTTAACCACCTGTTAGCCCCTGACTCAAAAGTACACCAGTACTAAGAGGCAGTTTGTTCTGTTTATTGATTCATTCTTGGCATTTCAGCCCGCACCAGATAGCCTGTTCTCTGGACAGGGACAGCAGCTCATCTGTTGAACTGTGACCACTCATTGGAGCAAGTGCAGTTCTGTAATTCTGGAGTCCCTACCAGTCTGGGGGTCAGATCCCTTAACTTGAATTTAACAAAGACTGCGGAAAAGAGGGCCTACGACTGAAGCTTTATTATATTGAATATTTTCTAGAAGTGTTTGGCAGAGATAGCCTCTTCTCCCCTGACCCTTGACAAATAAGTTGCTTAAGGAAGTCATTATGAAAAATCAGGTCTCAAAAAAAAAAAAAAAGAAAAGAAAAACCAGGTCTCCCCAAAACTTATTTACCTTAAGTAGTTACTATGTAATTATGTTTGCTGTACTTTTTCCTTGAAGTTTGTCTCCTTTCCTGCTGTCTGCCTTTCTTCAAGGGTCAGGTCTTCCAGTCTTTTCTGTATTCTTCAGGATTTCCTCCCATTCTCCAGCATGGGAGCAGCCTCCTGCTGTGGCTGTGGATCTGTTAGGTACACTGCTGGGAAAACACTTGATAAATGCCAATGCAGATTTGGTGATTTCAGTCTGTGCATTTGGGCTTTTTTCATTCAAGGAAAAGTCATTTAAGTAAGTGTGGCTGAATTGCAGGGTTCTCAACACACACACACACATACACACCCTCTAAGTATGTATGTAGGATTTACCTGGTTCCCTTGGTAGGTGGTTTCCCCGCCAGTAGTCAGCACAACTTGGCAAAAGTTCTTTTCAACTGAAAGAGGACAAGAACTCCATCTGGGGGTTAACAAAAGCTCCATTTCTCAAGGACTCATCCAAATTTATGAGAAAACTCTGAATTGAGCATTTCCGTGAGCCTGTTCTTTAGACTTGCCTGTTGATGTTATTTAATCTGCTCGGCAAAATGAACTGATGTCATTCTTGGGCTCTGTCAGGAGACTGTTTAAACTCCCTTCCTCTAACCCTGATCTGGTATCTTCCTGCTTAAAAATGTACTTCATCAAGCAGCCAATTCATGTTAGAACTTGCAGCCCTTCCTGTGAGAGCACTAGCAGGCCTCCCCCCACCCCACCCCCCAACGAGGTATGGACTGTGTGATTTCAGGCATGGTTTTGTTGTGGTGTGAAGAAAAGGTGTTAGCTGCCGAGTTCTGTTTGTCAGCAGAGCCTGACAAACCCATGCTGGCACTTGCTGGGGCTGGGCAACCAATCACAGCTGGAACGGTTATCGTCATGGAGTCCCTATGGGCTTCCTCTATCAGGTCACATCCCAAAATAACATTGGGCAGTATTTCAAGTGAAGAAACGAAGGCTTTCGGGGCTGTAGCCAGCCTGGAGTGTGAGATTCTGTGTGAAATAGTTGGACCTGCTCCAGCGCTTTTGATCTGCATGGTAGATGAGCAATAAAATGCATGAAACACGTTGGAAACACGTGAGGAAATTCTCCCTGGCCCTGCTGCTTCTTTGGAACTGGCAGGGCACTGAGTGGGCTGATCCTCACCTCCCATCTCTCAGCAGGATTATGCTTGGAAGAGAGCAAACCCGGAAAAAGAGATCTTTCCACTTAGGGGCAGTGCTACAATTCTTTCAGTAGACCTCCTGGAAGGTACTTGTTAGGTGGGCCCTTTTGGAAGAATTGAGACACCCTGACTTTTGAAATGCTAAAAGTGGCCCCCACCAGGGAGAGTGGGGGCTTGGGTTGATTGAACTTTGTGTGATAGGTGTGTTGTGGAAAGCCAAACTTGTTCGGTACATTGAGGTCTGACTCAACAACCAGACATCCGGCTTTTTGTGGAACAAAAGACCTGAAAAACTGGCTTTTTGTGGGGTAGAAAGCAGAGGTGTGTCCTGTGTAATAAAAGGATATGGAGTTCAGAGCAGTATCTGTTCATGTAGATAGAGGGGAGACACTTCTTTTGGAGTCTTCCTCCCCACTAGTCCCTCCCATTTCCCAGTGAAGACATATACTGTGATAAAGCTACTGGAACTGATTGATACTTCTTACATCCTACACTGCTGTGTATTGTCAATCTCTCATTCCAGGCTGCTACTGCTGGTACTGCGTATTCTATATGGCCCCAACCCTTTGTTTCCAGGGGAGTTTCATGCATACGGCCCAGGGGTACCACCAACTCAAATTTGTCCAGTCCACCTATTGTATAACTGAGAAAGCCAGGCAGTTTGTTGCCAGCTTGTCTAGGGCCACAACTGATAAGTACCAAGAACTAGGCCTCGGTCTTCTAACTCAGAGGTGTGGTATCATATAGTATAGTATCACAGCATAATGGAGAGAGAAAGAACATAGGCTTTGGGGTTCAGGAAATCAGGGTTTGAAATCTATTTTCTACCACTTACTTGCTGGATAACTTGGGCACATAACCTAATCTCTCTGAGCAGCAGCATGCGCATCTTCAACATGTTAATGGTAGTAGTACCTGCTTTCAAGAATGGTAGAAAATTAAGGAACTCCATAAAGTGTCAGGCCCATCATACATGCTCAAATGGTAAATGGCAAACGATCTGTCCCTTCCTATGCTAACATTCTAGTTCTAATAAAAATAAACAAAAAAAAAACTTTTTTTTTTTTTTTTTTAAAATCACCTACCCCCATGCTATAACTTGCCATCGCCTGAAAATGACAATTTGAGAGATTGGCCTCAAACCAGCCAAATCAGAGAGATAAGATTAATGCTGCTTCCTTCCCCACTATTTTCTATGCCCAGGCGTCCCAGCCCACGTGGAGCTACTGTTGACAGTGGTTTATTTAGCACTTTTTCTCTGAGGAGCTCAGGGCACAAAACTGACAGCCACCCTCAGAGTGTTTCTGTAAAGGAAGCCACCACACTGCCACCACAGATACCTCAAGGGTCCTGCAAGCCTAGTCCCAGGGGCTGCCTGTTTTCCTCAGGCTCCTAGGATCTCTCACCTGGACTAGAACATTCACTTGTGGATCTGTGGGGAACCTGGTTTTTAACAGAAGTGTGGCTGAAGAAGCCCTCCATAGGCTCTGCCCCCACCTATAGCATGGTTGGTGGGTTGTTGTTGGTTTTTTTCCTTCCTTTTTTTCTTCCCTCCTCTGTTCCTCAGAAGATTTCCAAGGATAGATACCAAATTGAGCCGGGGTTCCTCAGTTGAAGGCAGCAGAAAGGGCAAAGGGGAACTTGGCTTTACCTATACTATCTGAACTGTTTTTACCATGATGATATTCATATTTTACTTGTTTAATTAAAAACAAAAATATTGGGCACCTGGGTGGCTCAGTTGGTTGAGCATCTACCTTTGGCTCAGGTTTGATCCCAGGATCCTGGGACTCTGGCTCAGCAGAGTCTGCTCCTCCCTCTCCCTTTGCCTGCCACTCCTCCTGCTTGCACTGTGTCAAATAAATAAATAAAATCTTTAAGAAAAAAATATTCAGGGGAGCCTCAGTGGCTCAGTTGGTTAAGTATCAGACTCTTGCTTTCGGCTCAGGCCTGATCTCAGAGGTCATGAGATCCAACCCCACATCGGGCACCTTGCTCAGCAGAGTCTGCTTGAGTTTCTCTCTCTCCTCCTCCCTCTGCTCTCTCACCCTCCACATGCATGTGTTGCCTACACACACACACACACACACACACACACACACTTAAATAAATCTTTAAAATAATTGTTTAAAAAAATAAGGGATGCCTGGGTGGCTCTTGATTTCAGCTCAAGTTGTGATATCTCGGGGTTCTGGGATTGAGCCCTGAGTTCTGCCCACAGTAACAAGTCTGCTTGAGGATTCTCTCTCTCTTAGCTTCTGCCTCCCCCCTTGCACGTGTGAGCACCTGCATGTATTCTCTCTCTCTCTCTCTAAAAAATAAGAATAAGTAAAAACAAAAATGTTCAAAACATTTAATTTTTCAAAGCCATTTGAATAGGGCCAAGTTCTTATGGATGGATCTTGATTCCTATTCTATTTCAAAATATACTGACTTCTTTTTTCTGTAAGCAAGTAGTTCTTGTTACCGGAAGCTGGCAGATCAATAAGGACTGGGGGTGGAAGGAAGGAAGGAATCCTGAGGGAACTGACTGGTCCCTAAAAGAGAGCATTGAACTGTGGTTTCTGTTATAGATCAGGGCCTAACAAGTGGTTCTCAAGGTCTACACACAGTTGGCTTCTCTTCTCCTCTCGCTCCCTCTTTGAGTTTATTCTCCTTGGCTCAGTAGCCAGGTGTCCCTGATAAAGCTTAGCCCTCAACATGAGGGTGGAATCCTCCTTTCTTGGGATGAACCCAGGGCTTCTTAGAGCTCCAGGTACTTTAGTCCTTCGGAAGAAAAGACACTCTCTGGTATTACCTACAGGAGGGCCTTCTTGAGTTCTTGTCCATGCTGGGACTAATTCTAATTGCATGTTTAAATAAAGCATGCTATGGTATGCTAGGTCTGCTTCTTATAGGAAAGCTAGCATTTTCCGACTTCTGAACTAACTAACATTGGAGAACTGGACACAGGTACAAATGCATACTTATCTCCCTGCCTTGCCTTCAGGGCAAGTTTTGTTCCCATAGAACTCAGCAGAAATGTTCCCAGCTTAAAGTAACCAGCTGGTTTTACAAAAGGTCCAACCAAGTCAGATACTTGGGGAGAGGCTAAGAGGTGCCCTCTGACCTTCAATGTTACTGTCAGACTCCAGGGTCAGTGTCATCTCAAACTACTCTTTTCAGAGTGAGCTTGTTGTAGGAATAGGAATAGACTTAAATCAGGCCATTTTGGATCTCTTCAGATGTGTCTCTTTATTAATTAAAGAGAACTTATTTCTTAACCATTTGACCATTAGGTTTTTCCCAGACCTGAGCCCATACCCAAAACTCATCCTTTCTTCTGGGTGCAGTTAGTCCCCAGCCTGAAATTAACGTGTGGTGTTGAACCAGTAGTATTGCTAGAGAATGAAGTTGGGGCTGGGTGTGCATTTCCTGTGGTGAATATTTTTCATATTGAGCTCCTGGTTGCTAATCTCAGCTTGCTGACCTAGAGTGAACTCTGTACTGATTAATTCAAGGTAAGTGAACCCCTCCCCCCCCCAATAAACATCAAGTTCTCACTGAAAAAATAAGCTAGGAGGAAAACTGGATTTGTTCATTTGGTAAACATTCGTTCATCCCTGTTGTGGGCCAGTTGTTAGGAACATAGTCTCAGACCTTCTTGGCAGTTAAGGAATTGTCTTTCCTATACAGTATATCCCTTTCACACGTCCTACGCTTTATGTTTACTGTATGGTAACTTGGAGTAAGTGCATCCTGGTAAATGTAGGTTCTAATAATCTGTTACAGAGGGGATCTGTGAACATTGCTCAAACTTGTTTAACAGTCTCCTGCAGCGCATTAAAAAAAAAAAAAAAAAAAGTCTCCTGCAGCTAGCTCCTGGTGCCATCCTGGCAATGTTTTGTAAAGTTTCCCCACCAGAAAAGAACTGAAGCCTCACTGAAAGCAGCTTTCTTGACTGTAGAAGTTGGGGACAGGAAAGAAGACAAAAGTACCAGGTGATCTGCTTCTAGTAGAAAGACCGTGGGTCAGCTGTCTACAGCTTATGGGCTACTTACTTGTTTTTATAAATAAAGTTTTGTTGGAACAAAGTCACACTCATTTGTTTATGTATTACCTGTGACTGCTTTTGCACTCTGGTGACAGAGTAGTTGTGACAGAGACTAATGGCCCACAGAGTCCAAAATATTTCCTTTCTAGCTATGAATGGAGTTTGCCATCTGTAAGCTTTAGTATCATGATTACATAACGTGTGCAGTATATTTGCTCTTGTTTAAGGAAGATATTAATTGTATAGTACAGCTGTTGAAACAGAAGTCTTTCTGCCTAATATTACTAATCCATATCCTTGTGCATATGTTTCAGGATCTATCTGGTTCAATAGACGATCTCCCCATGGGGACAGAAGGAGCTCTGAGCCCTGGAGTGAGCACATCAGGGATTTCCAGCAGCCAAGGAGAGCAGAGTAATCCAGCTCAGTCTCCTTTCTCTCCTCATACTTCCCCTCACCTGCCTGGCATCCGAGGCCCCTCCCCATCCCCTGTTGGCTCTCCTGCCAGTGTTGCTCAGTCTCGCTCAGGACCACTCTCGCCTGCTGCAGTGCCAGGTACCCTCAAATACTGGGTCTTTGGGGAGAGGGAAAAGGGACTGGCCCCAGTGATATCAGGGAGCCCCAGCCTTCCACTGCCACAAAGAGCATCCCTGGTTCACAATATGCGAGGTTTCTCTTCAGCATTTGAAGAAGAAAGATGGGAGCACTTTGGTCGGGTCCCTTTTGTATATGTGGTATTGGGAGGTGTTTGGCCTTGCCAGGAGCCATTTCCAGCTCTGAAATGACCTCCTAGTTAGAATTGCCAGGCTTAGCCATGATTGGCTTCTTTCTGTATTTGGAGCAGGCAACCAGATGCCACCTCGGCCACCCAGTGGCCAGTCGGACAGCATCATGCATCCTTCCATGAATCAATCGAGCATTGCCCAAGATCGAGGTGAGATTCTGGGTTTTCAGGGAGGTGCAGGAGTCTGAGGGAGCCATTTGATTATCCTGTGCAATAGCTTTTGGAGAACTGTGTGACCAAGAAGCTTAGGACACTGCTACAATAAATTGTGAAGTTAGAGTGGGCTTGATCAACTTGGTATCTCCAGAATTGTGTTACCCCCAGTCTTGTTTTTCAGTGTTTGTGTTCTGATGGATTCCTCCCTACATTGTGTCTCATTTGGTCAGCAAATACTAAAGACTTGGCATCAAATCTTTACCCTTTAAATCATGTCTGATTTTGTTGTTATTGCTGTTTTTCTTTTCAGATCCCCATTTAGTAGAAACAATTGGCATGCCCTGGTTAATGGCTATGTCACTGTGGAGGGTGTCTAAAAGGGCACATAATTACATAGGAAATAAGATAGAGACGTGTTGTACAAGTAGTTGCTAAAGAAAATGTAGATGGTGAGGTCCTACAATAAGGGAGAACATTTGCTCTCATTGTACTGAGGTAATAATTATATGAACACTACCTACAAATAGGTTACATGCAGAGGAACCCCCAGATGCCCCAGTACAGTTCCCCCCAGCCCGGCTCGGCCTTATCTCCGCGTCAGCCTTCGGGTGGACAGATGCACACAGGCATGGGCTCCTACCAGCAGAACTCCATGGGGAGCTACGGTCCCCAGGGGAGTCAGTACGGCCCACAGGGTGAGTATGCTGCCCAGTTAGGAGTATATAGAGGTATATAGAGGTGGAAAGAGAAAATAGTTCATTGTCTCATATGCTGCGATCTGGATGGTAAGAGGACTGCCCTTTGCTTGCTTGCTTGCTTTATTTATTTATTTATTTTTATTTTTATTTTTAAGATTTTATTTATTTATTCATGAGAGGCACAGAGAGAGAGAGAGAGAGGGGCAGAGACACAGGTAGAGGGAGAAGCAGGCTCCATGCAGGGAGCCTGATGCGACTCGATCCAGGGTCTCCAGGATCAGGCCCTGGGCTGAAGGCGGCGCTAAACTGCTGAGCCACGCGGGCCGCCCATGCCCTTTGCTTTAAATCCACCAGAGCCAGGCCCTAAAATAGGGCAGGACTATCAGCATGGGAAAGTCCCTGAATATCCCTGAACCTCTCTTCCATCAGTAAAATGGGGAGAAGGTATTTAGCTCAAGACTGGGCACAGACACTTAATGGTAATTAAAGTATAAATTAATCCTAATAAAATGTATCTTTGCTCAAAATGAGCCCTGGATGGATCTAAAACAATGTTTTACACAGAGCGTGGGAGAGACGGTGGATTACATATGTAGAAAGGAAGGAGTTCTGGGAGTTGAGGGGCCTGGGTAGCAGCAAAGCCACTCTTGCCTGCAGCCAGCCTTGTCCTGTTCTGTGCTATCTTTAGGATGAGAGGACAACTGAGGCCTGCCTTTCTATGCTCCTGGCCTCTTCTTTCTTTTTCCTTTCATTAAAAACTGTTTTTAAATGGGGTGAAGGCTCTTATCAGGCCAAATACTGAGTGATTCCTATCATTTATTATCTTTGGAGTTTTAGAGCTGAGTGAGATTAAGGAGTTGCTGGTGAGTCACTAACCAAGTCTCTGCATTTTCTCTTTTACTTTCCTTCCCAGGAGGCTACCCCAGGCAGCCAAACTATAATGCCTTGCCCAATGCTAACTACCCTAGTGCAGGCATGGCCGGAAG
Organism: Canis lupus familiaris; assembly: GCF_011100685.1. Classification (NCBI taxonomy): domain Eukaryota; kingdom Metazoa; phylum Chordata; class Mammalia; order Carnivora; family Canidae; genus Canis; species Canis lupus. The sequence goes on along the minus strand of NC_049223.1, from coordinate 72,744,931 downwards.
CATGAACCCTATGGGTGCTGGAGGTCAGATGCATGGGCAGCCTGGCATCCCACCTTATGGCACACTCCCTCCAGGGAGAATGAGTCATGCCTCCATGGGCAACCGACCTTATGGCCCTAACATGGCCAATATGCCACCTCAGGTTGGGTCAGGGATGTGTCCCCCACCAGGGGGCATGAACCGGAAAACTCAAGAAACTGCTGTCGCCATGCATGTTGCTGCCAACTCTATCCAAAACAGGTAAGGCCTGGGAAGTGAAGAGGGTGTCAGCAGAAGGAAATAAATTTGTAAAGTGATTCGGGTTGTTGAGATGCTTCTGGATCTGAATCATGTCATCTTGGTAAATATGTATTTTCTTGAGAGCTCCTTAGAAAACTAGGTTTCCTTGTAATAAAAAAAAAAACGTAACAAAAGTGCTGATTCTTTTTTTTTTTTTAAGTGCTGATTCTTAAGCACCTTCAATTGTTATCAAATTTCACGACCAGGATGTTGTATGTAAAGAACTTTATAAAGTGTAGATTATTTTGATGAGTAAAAGAAGAGTTTCTCCATTTCTTCTCTCAGTCTAGTCTTTTGGTTTCCAAAAGGATTTTTAATGATACACATGACTTGGATCTCTAGTGTGAGAAATAGAGGATGACAGGGTTGTGGTTTGCCATTTCTCAACCATTCTGTGTGGCTCTTTGTATTTGAGTCTAGTAGTAAAGTACAGAGAGCTCATGTGATTTGATTTATTGACTTCGAATATTCATCCATTCTTCCTTGGACACTCAACTTCTATGGCCGTTCACTTCAGTAAATATGATTATATGGGTTTGTTTTGTTTTGTTTTGTTTTGTTTTTTTAAGATTTTATTTATTTATTCATAAGAGACAGAGAGGCAGAGACACAGGCAGAGGAAGAAGCAGGCTCCCTGCAAGGAGCCTGATGTGGGACTCGATCCTGGATCCCAGGATCACGCCCTGAGCCAAAGGCAGAGGCTCAACCGCTGAGCCACCCAGGCATACCTAATTATTCTATTGGTTTTTGAAGGCTCTGTCCATGTACCCCATTCCTACAGTTTTTTTTTTTTTTAAAGATTTTATTTATTTATTCATGATAGTCACACAGAGAGAGAGAGAGAGAGGCAGAGACACAGGCAGAGAGAGAGGCAGAGACACAGGCAGAGGGAGAAGCAGGCTCCATCCATGCAGGGAGCCCGACGTGGGATTCGATCCCGGGTCTCCAGGATCACGCCCTGGGCCAAAGGCAGGCGCCAAACCGCTGCACCACCCAGGGATCCCCCATTCTTACAGTTCTTAAAGTAACTCTTGTCTTTTTTTTTTTTTTTTTTTAATTTTTATTTATTTATGATAGTCATACACATAGAGAGAGATAGAGAGAGAGAGAGAGAGAGAGGCAGAGACACAGGCAGAGGGAGAAGCAGGCTCCATGCACCGGGAGCCCGATGTGGGATTCGATCCAGGGTCTCCAGGATCATGCCCTGAGCCAAAGGCAGGCGCTAAACCGCTGCGCCACCCAGGGATCCCAAGTAACTCTTGTCTTACTGGAATGTTGATGAACTAAGGTTTAATAGGGTGATCAGTGGTAAAGTGATGGGTTTGATAGCACTTCAGAATGATGGAAGCATGGAGTTTGCAGTAGGTCCATCAAGAACACACTTCTGGGTGCTCTATGCCTTGAGGGGTCCAATTTGGTTGGGTTTTGATATGACAGAGTGGTAAAGTTGAGTGTTTAATGTAGGCTTTTTGTCATAGAGAGGGCCCTTAGATGGAAATACATTTTTGAGGGATCACTGGGTGGCGCAGTGGTTTGGCGCCTGCCTTTGGCCCAGGGCACAATCCTGGAGACCCGGGATCGAATCCCACATCGGGCTCCCGGTGCATGGAGCCTGCTTCTCCCTCTGCCTGTGTCTCTGCCTCTCTCTCTTTCTCTCTCTGTGACTATCCTAAATAAATAAAAATTTTTTAAAAAAATACATTTTTGACATTGGAGGTGCCTTAGAGGCAGTACTTAAGGGACAGAGTAGGTGTCCCCTCTTCAAGAATTGTATCCTTTAAAATTGAGCTATGGTTTCCTGTTTGGAGCCTGAACCATCTTAGAACCTTTTATGGGAGGTAGTAGATAGGAATATCTAGGTCAGGTGTTACATGGTTGTGTTTTGGGAAACTCGTTAAGTTTTTCCTTGTAAGCCTCATTTGATGATCTTGGATCACAAACTGTTTAGCTCAGGTCCAAATATGAAAGCTCTGTGTCTCTAACTCTTGTCTCTCTCTCTCACTTTCCGTCTTTTTCCTCAGGCCACCAGGCTACCCCAATATGAATCAGGGGGGCATGATGGGAACTGGACCTCCCTACGGACAAGGGATTAATAGTATGGCTGGCATGATCAACCCTCAGGGACCCCCGTATCCTATGGGTGGGACTATGGCCAACAATTCAGCAGGTAAGTCCACATCCTTGCTTACCTCAAGAATTTCTTCCAGAATGATCTTCATGTCACAAACTTTTGGACTTGAGTTTTTTGGGGTTTTTTTTTGTTTTTTGTTTTTTTTTTTCCTCTTTTATAGGGATGGCAGCCAGCCCAGAGATGATGGGCCTTGGGGATGTCAAGTTAACTCCAGCCACCAAAATGAACAACAAGGCAGATGGGACACCCAAGACAGAATCCAAATCCAAGGTAATGGTTTATATCCTGACTCCTCTCAACTCTCTGTCCCATCCTTTCCAGGGATAGGAAGGAAAAAGAAAAAAGGGTGACTAGACGAGCCTTTTATAACACGGACTAGATCGTCTTGGAAAAGGCTGCTCTTGCCTCTTCTAGTCATGAAGGGTCCCAGGCTAATAACTCATTGAATTAGATTTCAGTTAGCCTAAGGGGTCCTGATATAAATAACACAATGTTCTCACAGCTGTCTGTGATAGAGGAAATGCGAGGCCTGCAGTGAGAATTCTCTGGATTGCCCTCTGTGAAACTGTGTACCCTGTCCTCATGCATTGATAGGTGGTATGTGCCATGGGCAACTAGTTGCTCTTCTCTTCCTGGACCTTCCTCAGAGCAGCAGGAATGGTTGGTGCCCTGTGTTCTATAAAGAGGAAGATGAGGCAGGTGGGGTTTGGGTCCTTGCTTGGCCTCCCTGTGGGATGGTCCTGAGTGTGCTGTTGGGTTGTGTGGCAGTCTGGGGACCTATTCAGTGTTTGAATCATTTGAGACATTTCTGCCCTTTGTCATACCACATTTTCCCTATCTTATAAAGTAGGAGAAATAAACATATACAGCTGCCCCTCCTGTGGACCTTCACCTCTGACTCTCAGACCCTTTTAGCCATCCTCCTGTCTTGGACAGGATAATTAACATCCAAAGCCTTTCAGGCAGGTAGGAGACCCTTCCTTTCTTGAGAGGAGGAAGTTTCTTTTCGTTTTAGTCCATCCCATTTTCTCAAAATCATATTTTGAGTTTCTTGAGTTCTCTGAAACAGTCTATAAAAGCATGCCAAGGCTCCTCAGTAATAGCATGGGAGTAGTATAGTGACATTGTTGTCAGGTGGATAAGGGTTTGACACTTAGCTCTGGTACTTAAAAACTATGACATTTTAGGAATGGCCTCCTTGTGCCTGCTTCCTTATCTTTTAAGAGGAAGATAACAATACCTAACATATAAAGGCATCTAGCACAGCACCCAATGCATAATGTACAGGCAGTGTTAGCTTCCTTCCTTTACAGGAAGAATTTCTAGCTCCCTTCTAGTCTTTTGACCTTGCAAAGGCAAGGTATGTGTTAGTGATTACCCCAGAATAAGCTTTACCATTGCCCTAATCAAGGGACTTCTGAGACCCTTAGCATAGGCTTTGAATCTGACCGGTTCCTATGAATCTTGACCTGCCCCTTCCAGAAATCCAGTTCTTCTACTACAACCAATGAGAAGATCACCAAGTTGTATGAGCTGGGTGGTGAGCCTGAGAGGAAGATGTGGGTGGACCGTTATCTGGCCTTCACGGAGGAGAAGGCCATGGGCATGACAAATCTGCCTGCTGTGGGTAGGAAACCTCTGGACCTCTATCGCCTCTATGTGTCTGTGAAGGAGATTGGTGGATTGACTCAGGTGAGTGCCTAGCACTTGGCTTCCTCTGTGGTTTCAACAAGCCTCTCTCTAGGTACTCAGTGGCTTCACCTGGTGCCAAGCATCCCACAGGGACATCACCGTCTCCTGCTCTCTGAGGCACATACTGTGACAGACTGGAAGCACAGGGCTTCCAGAAGATAAGACAAAGACAAGAGGCCGAGACCTCCCTGGGTAGTATGAAGTGTTAGCTTTGAGCTTACCGAATGCCTAGGGTCTCACTGGGGTACAAAGATAGGGGAAAATGTGGGCATTCTGATTCCACAGAAGGCAGTTGGCATAGTAAGCAAGGGCATGGTTTGGAGAGATGGGTCTGGTTTTGAATTCTTTCTTCAGTTACTTAACACTATATGTGACCTTAATCAAGGTGTATGACCACTCTTAGCCCTAACTCCTCTTATTTGTAAAGTAGGGTTAGTGTGTGTGTCCTGCTAGACTGTCAAAAGCTAAAAATAATAATGCAAAGCTTGCAACGAGATTTCTGCCATGTAAATTGGTCTGCAAGATGGTACAGATGTAGCCAGAGTAGTTGCTGACCCTTTCATTCCAATCCCAGTGAAGATGGGATTTCAGGAGCTATTTAATAGAAAGAGTTTAGGAAGGATGAAGTAGGCGGGGAAGTTGTGTTTAGTTACTCCATATGGCATACTTAAGTGAATGAATGCTTTAATCTTTGTTAAAAACCTCTGAACTGAACATGACCCTGAGCCTTGCCCCTGCTCTGATACCTTATAGCTTTGCTTCACACTCAGCCCAGGAGGCAAACAGTTGAGGCAATGCTGTGCTTTGCAAACTTTCTTCCTATGCGTGTTCTATAGTCATCAGATCAGAAGCCTGCTATTGGATCTGAGTTTGTGGCTGAGCTCGGGGGGAGGCGTGGCAGGGAGAGACATATTCCAAACCTTCTAAATCAGAAGAGGAAAACAGCTGTCACCAGCAGAAAAGAAAGTGATTGGAATGAAGCCAACCAACAGTCAGTTATGAATTCCTTCTCCCTTCAGGCTTTATTCCCCTCCCCCACAAAGGAAAACAAAACAAAACAAGACACGTGCACATCGCCACATAACTGGCGTGGGAAGCAGAGCCACAGCAGGCTTCTGAGGTGACCCTGGGCTTACTCCTGCCATTCTCCCCAGTATTAAAATCTCCTAATCGGGCTTCTCCTGCTTGTAGGGAAAGGGAGGGGTTGCCAGGTTAGGTTCGGCATACTTTTGATTGGATGGGCTTCTGGATTCACTGAACCTAGGATGGGATGCAGAGGGAATCCTGAAGCCTGAGCTGTCTTCCAGTTTGCGAAACGATGCCATCCTTTTAGGTGCTATGATGTAATTGAATGCTCAAGACTGAGTTTAGAGGAGAAAGAGTGTCATTATAAATTAGTTTGTGAAGCTTCCAAGAAGGCAGATGATGAGTCCTGAGCTTCTGTGAAGGATTAGTAGGGTATAGGTAGAGGAAGGGGTCATTCCAATTGACTGGCCTATGTGGCATGGAGATGGGACAGAGTCTAGAATACACCTGACCAGCGCCATCTCCAACCTTCAGGCTTCAGCGCCGATATTAGCCTGCTCTGGGAAGTGTTCTTTGGTCACCACCCTGCCTTCTAGGTTGTCCCTCTCTTTGCTTCCTTATCACTCTTCTCTCTGGTATCACAGGTACCAGGTCAGTAGATACCACAACATACTGAGCTTCCTTTGTGGGTTTAGACTGGAAAGCTGGTGTTCCCAGCCTTTGAGGTGGATGAATAAGCATAAAAATACATGGAAAAGGAGGACCTGCCTGGCTAGAACAGAAAGATCATCTAATTGTAGGGTTTGGGAATGGTCTTGGTCAGTGCATCCTGAAGCTTAGGAATAGAGATTAGTGTAGGCTACTGGGAGGGCACAGAGAAGTTAGAGGGCCTGAAGCATCTCCTGGACAATCAGGACAGTGTCTCGTATAGGAAGGGGGCTTGTAGTTAGTTACATGTCACTGAGAAATAGAGCAGCTGTGGCACAGAATGTAAAATTGGCAAAGAGCCCCACACCAAGAAACAACCCAGATGTGGAAACCTCCAGTTTGACAAAGTAAGTCAAGCAGAGTGGTAGCTGATATTGCCACATCTCTGGAAAAGGTTGATTTTTATTGTTGCCTTTGAAGGGGTTTGCATCTGATGTTGATTTGCACAGCATTTTTCAGAACTATACTTGTAAAGCATCATACCTTCTGAATTCTGTTTTCTCCCACTAATAGTGATCTAAAATTTGTGCTCTTTCAAATAAGCACTGTCTGCTAGCTTGCTAGTTGCGGTGGTCTATGGATAGAACCTGCTGAGGGTAGAGGGGAGCTAGCCTTGGATTTAACGTTTGTTGTGGACTATGCCTCAAGGGGGGTTAACTTTAGTGGTTAATTGAGAACTGCGATTCTATAAAACATGAGTACCTGGTATCCTGGTGGGGGTTTGGGGCTTATTGGCAGGAAGACCAGGTGGAAGATGTACCTCGACTCTTCTGGTTGGTTGTACAGGTCAACAAGAACAAAAAATGGCGGGAACTTGCGACCAACCTCAATGTGGGCACCTCGAGCAGTGCTGCCAGCTCCTTGAAAAAGCAGTACATCCAGTGTCTCTATGCCTTTGAGTGCAAGATTGAACGGGGAGAAGACCCTCCCCCAGACATCTTTGCAGCTTCTGATTCCAAGAAGTCCCAGCCCAAGATCCAGCCTCCCTCTCCTGGTAAGGATCGGGTGAGCCGCCCCACTAAGGCTCACCCTTCGCAAGTAGCATTCAAGGGTCCGGGTTCTTATTCAACAGTGCCTGACTCCAAGGACGTGTGCTTTGCCCAGCACTACCTCAGGGCTTACTATGTTGGCACACTAGGAGCGGGCAGTGGCGACTCCCTTGAGAGGTAGTCTGCAGCAGCCCTTAAGTTTTAATTTTCATTGTGCACCTGGCAACTTGCCAAATGTTTGTAAACTAGTGAGTGGGAGGGACATCAGAGGAGTGGGGAAATCTGACAAATCGCAATGAGGCAGGGCCATCTGGGAGCTTTGGCCCACGGATGTCAGCGCCTTAGAATGCAGCTCAGACTGGAGCCCTAAATTCCCCAGGGAGCTGAGATGCTAATGAATGGGAAGGAGGGAGAGGGGGATATGAATGGAACTCGATGGGAGTGCCTCTGCCCACCCTCCTTTCTGAGAGGAGGCTGGGGCCAGGGCAAGCATGGGGAGGGAGGAAGGCCAGGGCTCCTAGAAGGTGGGTGTAAACACATGTGCCCTGCTATTGACCTCTGAGGATGTAATGAGTGCCTGAGATGACTCATCAGCTGGGGAGGCCTAAGCAGTGGGATATCTGCTGCTGGGAATGGTAACTAATGGAAACATTAATTACTGGTAGTTCTGCTCTCATCAGCTTGGAGGCATATTGGAACCTGAGTGGTGATACAGTGCTAGATACTTGTGAGTAGGAGCTCCTAGGTTCCTCAAGTACACTGCAGGTTTGGGACAAGATGGAGCCTTCCTACTTAGGATTCCAGGGGCTCTTACTGGGAACTTGTGTGCCAGCATTATAGGGTTTAGTAGGTTAGACAGGGGTCCTTGGGGAAATAAAGAAAAAAGTAGTCAGGGAAACTGGCAGGAACTCAACAAAATCACTAGCATGGTGATGCCATCACCACACTACTCCTATTCTCCCAAATGTGAAACAGTAGCAAGGAGCAATAGAAATCTCAGATTCCCCAGAGCACCTGGGTGGCTTAGTCAGTTAAGCATCTGTTCGACTTTTGGTCTCAGTTGAGGTCTTGATCTCAGGGTCATGAGTTCAAGCCCCATGTCAGAAGAAGAACCACCCTCAGATTCTCTTCTTATTACCTGGCCTTACACATCCCTTGCTGAGAAGGGTGATTTAGGCTTTCAAGAACCCCAGCTTTAGCCTTACAACAATCCTTTCCAGAGATGGCAGGGCATTTGTGTATTTCTGTGAGAGTTAAACATTTGCCAGCTCACCCCATATCTCTGTCCACAGCGGGATCTGGGTCTATGCAGGGGCCACAGACACCTCAGTCAACCAGCAGTTCCATGGCAGAAGGAGGAGACCTGAAGCCACCAACTCCAGCATCCACACCACACAGTCAGATCCCCCCCTTGCCAGGCATGAGGTAAGGCCAGGAACAGAGGCAGGTGACTTGGAGGATCTGGGCAGAAGTGCATGAGTTCTTGTGCAGCCCAGGGTGGTCCCTGCTCTGCCTGCTCAGCCAGTGACTCTCATGTGCCCTGCCTACAGGAGGAATTCCTTTATTTGGGGTTTAATTGGCTTTCTTCACTCTGGAGCAGGAGCAATTCGGTTGGGATCCAGGATGCCTTTCCTGATGGAAGTGACCCCACATTCCAGAAGCGGAATTCCATGACTCCAAACCCTGGGTACCAGCCCAGTATGAATACCTCTGACATGATGGGGCGCATGTCCTACGAGCCAAATAAGGATCCTTATGGCAGCATGAGGAAAGGTAACCAGTTGCTGTTAGCCTTGTGCCCTTGAGGACAGGGCCAGGGAAATGGGGAGGATATGTTGAGAGTGATTCAGGGTTCCTGTAAAGCCATTCTCTGAGATAAGGCCTTTCCAGTCCTAACCACCACTCTTAATCCCTACCTCTTGTCTCCCTCTCACTGGCTTCACCTTGCACACCTAAACCAGTACGTGCTCTTTGCTGGTGGTAGTCTCTTTAGATCTCTTTTGAACCTGTTGGGGAAACAGTAGGATCAAACCCGAGCCCTGAAGAGGGCCTGGTGTTCGGGGCAGGCAAGGTGTAGTTTGCTAGGCCTCCTGGCTTACCAGTTTGCTCACTGCCTTCCTTTCTGCGTTCAGCTCCAGGGAGCGATCCCTTCATGTCCTCAGGGCAGGGCCCCAATGGCGGAATGGGAGACCCCTACAGCCGTGCTGCTGGCCCTGGGCTGGGAAATGTGGCAATGGGACCGCGACAGCACTATCCCTATGGAGGTCCTTATGACAGAGTGAGGTGAGCATGGCCCCTGCACGTGTCCCACCCCAGCACCCCACAGCAAGAGTGAACTCAATCCACTTCTCCATTTGTGTTTAGGACGGAGCCTGGAATAGGACCCGAGGGAAACATGGGCACTGGAGCTCCACAGCCGAATCTCATGCCTTCCAACCCAGACTCGGGGATGTATTCTCCCAGCCGCTACCCCCCGCAACAGCAGCAGCAGCAACAACGGTAAGTGAAGCCTGGTTTTAGTGTCATTGTGGCTCAGGCTTTGCCATTTCCCACCCTGATCCTCTGATTCTCTCCCTCCTGCAGACATGATTCCTATGGCAATCAGTTCTCCACTCAAGGCACCCCTTCCGGCAGCCCCTTCCCCAGCCAGCAGACCACAATGTATCAGCAGCAGCAGCAGGTGAGGAGGGAGTGGGTAGCAGGGTACACTGACACACAGATTCCCCTTGAGAGCCCATTAGAAGATTAAGTTGAAAAGTTTAAGAAGCCTCCTTTAGATACTTTGGTGTTCTCCCACCCACATAGTCAGTTCTGCTGAAGAGCCAAGCCCTCCATTTTATCCGTGTTTAGATTCCAGTCCAGTCTCTCTAGTTCTCTAAAAGGACTAGAAACAGACTTTATCTTTTGATTTTTGAACTTTTCTACAGTTTTCTACCTAGAGCAAGGGAGAACCAGAGGGGAATAGGTAATGATTCTTGCTTTCAGAAACAACTTCAAAAGATTGTAAAGGTGATTCCTTTCTTCCCTTGGAGTCTGTGTCCTCTTGTGGAGGCACAGAAGTAAGCCTGGCAAGTGTCCGGTGTAGCCATCTTGGCATCTGTGATGGGTCTTGTGTCCCTGCGTGCAGAGTATTAACTTGCCCTCTGCTTGTCCCTGTCTTAGAATTACAAACGGCCAATGGATGGCACATACGGCCCTCCCGCCAAGCGGCACGAAGGGGAGATGTACAGCGTGCCATACAGCACAGGGCAGGGGCAGCCGCAACAGCAGCAGTTGCCCCCAGCCCAGCCCCAGCCTGCCAGCCAGCAGCAAGCTGCCCAGCCTTCCCCTCAGCAAGATGTATACAACCAGTATGGCAACGCTTATCCTGCCACTGCCGCTGCTGCTACTGAGCGCCGACCAGCAGGCGGCCCCCAGAACCAGTTTCCATTCCAGTTTGGCCGAGACCGTGTCTCTGCACCCCCTGGCTCCAATGCCCAGCAGAACATGCCACCGCAAATGATGGGCGGCCCCATACAAGCATCGGCTGAGGTTGCTCAGCAAGGCACCATGTGGCAGGGGCGTAATGACATGACCTACAATTACACCAACAGGCAGAGCACTGGCTCTGCCCCCCAGGGCCCTGCCTATCATGGTGTGAACCGAACAGATGAAATGCTGCATACGGATCAGAGGGCCAACCATGAAGGCCCATGGCCTTCCCATGGTACACGTCAGCCCCCATATGGTCCCTCTGCCCCCGTGCCCCCCATGACAAGGCCCCCTCCATCCAACTACCAGCCCCCGCCAAGCATGCAGAATCACATTCCTCAGGTATCCAGCCCCGCTCCCCTGCCCCGGCCAATGGAGAACCGCACCTCTCCTAGCAAGTCTCCATTCCTACACTCTGGGATGAAGATGCAAAAGGCAGGCCCCCCAGTACCTGCCTCGCACATAGCACCTGCCCCCGTGCAGCCACCCATGATTCGGCGGGACATCACCTTCCCACCTGGCTCTGTGGAAGCAACACAGCCTGTGTTGAAGCAAAGGAGGCGGCTCACAATGAAAGACATCGGTAAGGAGACCTCCCTGATCAGGTTGCTTCATCTGCCCCTTAAAGTCTTGTCCATTTTTCTGTCTCCATCCTGATATTCTGGATGGGATAAAATCCGGTCCAGTGTTGTCTAAAATAGAGCCAAAGAACTTTGGATAAGGAAAACAACTGATTTCAGGCTTTACCAAAAGCAAGCACCATGCAGTGATGTCCTAAGGGAGCCTAGAAGCAGATGCGTGTCCTCTCCTAGATAGGAACTGCCTCCCACCGTGTGTTATCTTCAGAGTAGCCTGACTGATGGGCCACTGGGGGAGCATCCGGCCAACTTGGGCTTGGTAGATGGGCGACATGGAGGTTTATTTCAGGAACCCCGGAGGCATGGCGGGTAATGATGTCCCTCAAGTCTGGGCTGCTGGCAGAGAGCACATGGGCATTAGACACCATTAACATCCTGCTGTATGATGACAACAGCATCATGACCTTCAACCTCAGTCAGGTGAGTATAGGTGCCTGGGAAAGATTGGAAGAATGGGAGGGCCTGGGATCTTCTCGAAGTAGACAGTGCTAAGTGACACAGGGAATTAAGCCATCCCTAGCTAACATGGTCTCCCCTCTCTCTCACTCCCTGGTATCTTCCATGCCAGTGCTTTGATTCTATGCCAGTACTTTGCCACTGGCCATGGGCCCAGAACACTGAGAACAATAATAATTTGTGTAAGGTATCAGGATTGACTTCAAAGGGAATTTGGGAGAAACTTTTTTGGTATTGGTAAGAAATGGAGATTCTGTTGATGTGAGTGAGGAGACCAATTTTCAAGACTACCAAGAAAAACCTGCTGTCTTTATTAGTGAGCATGGCAGTTTCTTTTTCCCCGCCTCACTTTATCCACTGTGAATATAGGAGATCTTTACTGATCCCCTTTTCCTAAGGTGTAGAAGGAGAAATGGAGAAAAGTCTGCTCGTGGGTGGTGGTGGTGGTGGTGGTGGTATTTTAATTATGTTCTTGCAGAGGTGAGTCTCCAGAAGATTCTCTTTCCACAGGACATGCACCTTGAGTCTTCCCAACAGCTGGGAAGAGTTTCTGCTCCCCCATCCCACTCTTTCTTTTGATCCTTAGTATCTTTCAACCCATCTATCAAGGAGCTGGCTGGCTAGAGGGCATTGTTATTAATAGTTAACCATTTCTGGTGCCGTCACTGTGTGCCAGGTCCTTTATATTTTCTTTCATGTCACCCTTGCAGCAGCTTTCAGAGGCACCTGTGGCCTCCTAGAGATGAGTAAATAGGCTGAGTCTTATCTTTGCCCAGATTCACACAACTGTCAGCAGTCTTTCTGATTCCAAAGCCTGACTTCATGTCCATTACATAAATTCGCCACACATACACCACCACCACCACCACCACTCCCCCACGAGAAGGAAAGGGAATAGATATTGATTGAGCAATTTCTTTATGCCAGGCTTTTGGTATATTTCATTTAGACCTCAGAACAACTGTGTCAATTAAAGGAATTTCCATCATGTTTAATGGATAGATAGAAGCAGCACAGGTTAGAGAGTTTAAATCACATGGCTAGTTCCTAGAAAAGCCAGAATGCAAACCTAGATCTTTCTTATTCTGAAGCCCTTATTTTTTCCATTCTGTTATACTCTTCAGCCAAAAACTAATCTGACTGGAGATTAACACTTTCTTCTAGAGGTAAATGGCCTTTACAGATCCAAGTTGAAATTTAGGTCTACTAGCACCAGCTTTGACTAATGTTTGGAGGACTGAAGCCTCATCCCACTCATTATATTATATGATTGATTCATGGAGGTCCAGGCTCCTGCAATGTTGGGGAGCTTGGAGAAGAGAGCAGGTGAACATCTGTCCACACTTCCTCTCTCAGCTCATGTTGAAGGGGTCATTCCACCATGCTTAGCGTTGGGCTGTGCTTGGCAGTGGAATGTAGAGTGTCCTGAGGGACAGTAGCAATGATGAGCAGGAAGGGACCTGGGCCTGGTGAAGAAAAGCAGGGATTGGTGGGGAACGAGGAGTCCAAGAGATGGTGAGGTACAGAGCTGTTGGTCAATGTGTCCTACCTCTGGCAGGATGGACACACTTCTCTTATGGGAAGGTAGGCTAAGGAGAAGGAAGAAGTGTGTGTTGGGCATAGGAGAGATTGAGTGACTTGCTTTGTGGTGAGCCTTTGGGAAAGGAGCAACTCTGTCTCTTCCAGGAAATATAGGTGTCTGGCCTACAAAGGGAGTGGGGAGATTAGGTAGCAGACCGTGGGAGGCCTCTAAGGTCAAGGATTCTCTCTTTTAGCTCCCTTTCTCCATTTATTTCCTGTTTTTCTCTTTTAGCTCCCAGGTTTGTTAGAGCTCCTTGTGGAATATTTCCGACGTTGCCTGATCGAGATCTTTGGCATTTTAAAGGAGTATGAGGTGGGTGACCCAGGACAGAGAACACTACTGGACCCTGGGAGATTCAGCAAGGCGTGTAGTCCAGCCCCCATGGAGGGGGAGGAGGAAGAAGACCTTTTAGGTCCTAAACTAGAGGAGGAAGAAGAGGAAGAAGTAGTGGAAAATGACGAGGAGATGGCCTTTTCGGGCAAGGACAAGGCAGCCACAGAGAGTAGTGAGGAGAAACTTATTAGTAAGTTCGACAAGCTTCCAGTAAAGATCGTGCAGAAGAATGACCCGTTTGTGGTGGACTGCTCAGATAAGCTTGGGCGCGTGCAGGAGTTTGACAGTGGCCTGCTGCACTGGCGGATTGGTGGGGGGGACACCACTGAGCATATCCAGACCCACTTTGAGAGCAAGACAGAGCTGCTGCCGAACCGGCCTCATGTGCCCTGCCCTCCAGTCACCCGGAAACATGTCACAGCACCAGAGGGTACGCCAGGGACGACAGAACAGGAGGGCCCCCCACCTGATGGCCCTCCAGAGAAACGGATCACAGCCACAATGGATGACATGTTGTCCACTCGGTCTAGCACGTTGACCGAAGAGGGAGCTAAGAGTACAGAGGCCACCAAGGAGAGCAGCAAGTTTCCATTCGGCATCAGCCCGGCACAGAGCCACCGGAACATCAAGATCCTAGAGGACGAACCCCACAGTAAAGATGAGACCCCACTGTGTACCCTTCTGGACTGGCAGGATTCCCTCGCCAAACGCTGCGTCTGTGTCTCCAATACCATCCGAAGTCTATCGTTTGTGCCAGGCAACGACTTTGAGATGTCCAAACACCCGGGTCTGCTGCTGATCCTGGGCAAGCTGATCCTCCTGCATCACAAGCACCCAGAGCGGAAGCAGGCACCACTGACTTATGAGAAGGAGGAGGAGCAGGACCAAGGGGTGAGCTGCAACAAAGTGGAGTGGTGGTGGGACTGCTTGGAGATGCTCCGGGAAAACACCTTGGTCACGCTCGCCAACATCTCGGGGCAGTTGGACCTCTCTCCGTACCCTGAGAGCATTTGCCTGCCTGTCCTGGACGGACTCCTACACTGGGCAGTCTGCCCTTCCGCTGAAGCCCAGGACCCCTTCTCCACCCTGGGCCCCAATGCCGTCCTCTCCCCCCAGAGACTGGTCTTGGAAACCCTCAGCAAACTCAGCATCCAGGACAACAATGTGGACCTGATCCTGGCCACGCCCCCCTTCAGCCGCTTGGAGAAGTTGTATAGCACCATGGTGCGCTTCCTCAGTGACCGAAAGAACCCGGTGTGCCGGGAGATGGCTGTGGTACTGCTGGCCAACCTGGCACAGGGCGACAGCCTGGCAGCTCGTGCCATCGCAGTGCAGAAGGGCAGCATCGGCAACCTCCTGGGCTTCCTGGAGGACAGCCTTGCTGCCACACAGTTCCAGCAGAGCCAGGCCAGCCTGCTCCACATGCAGAACCCGCCCTTCGAGCCAACGAGTGTGGACATGATGCGGCGGGCTGCCCGCGCACTGCTGGCCTTGGCCAAGGTGGACGAGAACCACTCGGAGTTCACGCTGTACGAGTCACGGCTGTTGGACATCTCGGTATCACCGTTGATGAACTCGTTGGTTTCACAAGTCATTTGTGATGTACTGTTTTTGATTGGCCAGTCATGACAGCCGTGGGACACCTCCCTCCCTGTGTGTGTGTGCGTGTGTGGAGAACTTAGAAACTGACTGTTGCCCTTTATTTATGCAAAACCACCTCAGAATCCAGTTTACCCTGTGCTGTCCAGCTTCTCCCTTGGGTAAAAAGTCTCTCCTGTTTCTCTCCTCCTCCTCCCACCCCCACCCCCACCTCACCTCACACCTTTCTGTTCCTTGTCCTCACCTTACTCCCCTCAGGACCCCCACCCTATTTGAAAAGACAAAGCTCTGCCTACATAGAAGACTTTTTTATTTTAACCAAAGTTACTGTCGTTTACAGTGAGTTTGGGGAAAAAAAATAAAATAAAAATGGCTTTCCCGGCCCTTGCATCAACGGGATGCCACATTTCATAACTGTTTTTAATGGTAAAAAAAAAAAAAAAGGAAAAAAATACAAAAAAAAACCTCTGAAGGACAAAAAAGGTGACTGCTGAACTGTGTGTGGTTTATTGTTGTACATTCACAATCTTGCAGGAGCCGAGAAGTTCGCAGTTGTGGACAGACCCTGTTCACTGGAGAGGCCTGTGCAGTAGAGTGTAGACCCTTTCATGTACTGTACTGTACACCTGATACTGTAAACATACTGTAATAATAATGTCTCACATGGAAACAAGAGAAAACGCTGGGTCAGCAGCAAGATGTAGTTTTTAAAAATGTTTTTAGTTAAATGTTGAGGAGAAAAAAAAAAGGCTTTTCCCCCAAAGTATCATGTGTGAACCTACAACACCCTGACCTCTTTCTCTCCTCCTTGATTGTATGAATAACCCTGAGATCACCTCTTAGAACTGGTTTTAACCTTTAGCTGCAGCGGCTGCGCTGCCACGTGTGTATATATATGACGTTGTACATTGCACATACCCTTGGATCCCCACAGTTTGGTCCCCCTCCCAGCTGCCCCTTTATAGTATGACGAGTTAACAAGTTGGTGACCTGCACAAAGCGAGACACAGCTATTTAATCTCTTGCCAGACATCGCCCCTCTTGGTGCGATGCTGTACAGGTCTCTGTAAAAAGTCCTTGCTGTCTCAGCAGCCAATCAACTTATAGTTTATTTTTTTCTGGGTTTTTGTTTTGTTTTGTTTTCTTTCTAATCGAGGTGTGAAAAAGTTCTAGGTTCAGTTGAAGTTCCTGATGAAGAAACACAATTGAGATTTTTTCAGTGATAAAATCTGCATATTTGTATTTCAAACAATGTAGCTAAAACTTGATGTAAATTCCTCCTTTTTTCCTTTTTTGGCTTAATGAATATCATTTATTCAGTATGAAATCTTTATACTATATGTTCCACGTGTTAAGAATAAATGTACATTAAATCTTGGTAAGACGTTTGTGAGGCTTTTTACTGTTTTCAGACTATTCAAAAGCTTGACTTTTTGAGGGGGTCAGGGGTTGCTGGTCCTCTTCTTGGTTGAAAATGTCCCTCAGGGTGCTTTTTCCCCTGAATGGTGGCATCCTGGACCGTTTCTTTCTGCACCATATTCCACTTTACCTTCCACAGTGTAATAAGTAAACTTAAAGCATCTGTGATGATTTCGCCTGTAAGGGGAAGTTCTAGGCGTAAAAGGCACATTAGCCTCTTGAAATAATAATGGATATAAATAGCCAAAGAAATTGACAATACTCTAGGGAAAAAGAGCTTTTGGAAATAGTTAGCTAAGAGGAAATCTGCTTTTCTAAGAAATTTTAACAATAAGACAACCATTTATCTCAAGGCAGCCTCCAACTTAACGTTTGAAAGTTTAATTTGAACACCCCTTGAGCTAAAATGCCCTGCTTTCCCCTAGTAACCTGCTTCTCCCATAGTTTTCCCAATAAACAGTAACTCCATTGCTTGGCAAAACAAAACAAAACAGCAAAACAAAACTACTTCCATTTCCATGTCAGTCGTTCGCGCTCTCCAAAAAAGAACCTTCAGTCAAGCCACCACCACAGTAGTTCAAGACATGGTCCTATTGTACTTAAATTCTTGAAATGTCCTCCAAACTGACCTTGCTTCTGCTTTGCCTAGTTGAACCTATTCTCTACATATCAACCAGAAATGCTCTCTTTAAGACCTAGGATCAAAATCCTTCAGTGCTTCTCACTCTGAGTAAATAAAGTCCAGATCCTTCTGATGACCTACAAGGCCCTCAGTGTCTGGTTTGCTGTTAGCTTTCTGGGTCCCTTTCTTCTTCCCCATTATTCCTCCACATAGGAACATATCCATCTTTGGGCCTTTGTACCTACTATCCTCTCTGTCCAGATTACTCTGACCAGATAACTGTGGCAGAAGTCCTCTTCTTTGGGTCTTTGCCTAAAAATTGTGCTGGTGAACTCTTCCCTGGCCAACTTATTTAAAAATAGCAATCTCGGGGGAAAAAAAATAGCAATCTCGGGCAGCCCAGGTGGCTCAGTGGTTTAGCGCCGCCTTCACCCCAGGGTGTGATCCTGGAGACCTGGGATCGAGTCCCACATCGGGCTCCCTGCATGGAGCCTGCTTCTCTCTCTGCCTATGTCTCTGCCTCTCTCTGTCTCTGTCTCTCTGTCTCATGAATAAATAAATAAAAATAAAATCTTAAAAAAAAAATGAAATAGCAATCCCTGCTCCCCTGCCTTATTTCCCTCTCTGCCTTATTTTTTCTTTGTGGCACTTGTTACTGCCCGCTATATTGTATATAATGTATATTGTTACTGCCTCTTGAACAGTGCAGAGGCTATGGGGGCCAATCCACCCCAACCCAGGCAAAAATACTTTTAAATTTTACAAATGTTGCTTTTAATTATTTTAACCTTTTGTTTTTTAACTAATCTTTACACCCCACGTGGGGCTTGAAGTCAAGACCCCGAGATCAAGAGTCACATTCTGTATGGCCTGAGCCAGCCAAGTGCCCCCCCCCCCCCAGAAATACATGTACACCTTTGGACTCCCCCCAAACCTAATACTTACAGCATACTGTTGACCAAAAGCCTTGCTGATACATAAGCAATGGATTAACACATTTTGTCATATGTATTATATACTGTATTCTTAGAATCAAGTAAGAGGGAACATCATAAGAGAGAATACATTTATAATACTGCACTGTATTCCCCCCAAAAAAATCTGTTTAAGTGGGCCCACACAGTTCAAACCCACTGTTGTTGAAGGATCAACTGTATGTTATACTCTCCTCTGTTGTCTCCTACTAGAATGTAAGCTCTCTGAGAGCATTATTTTGCTCACTGCTACATTCCCGACCTAAGACACAGAGCGGCCACTTAAGTAGTTGTTGAATGAAATTGTAGATGTTGGCCACGCAGTTACTTTTATCAGGCTAATGTTGCAATATACAGCTTCTCTTCATCTCCTTCCTTAGGGCAGCAATAGACCAGAAGCTGTAACAGAAAAATGCTGTTGTGGTAGACCTTAAAAATGAAACTTGAAACAGTTTTCTAGTGAGTACCTACTTGTGTACCAGACTACGTGGTACATCAAATAATCCTACAAGGGAGGATTCAAGATTTGTGCCTGTGAGACAGTATTCTGGCTCTGATTATACAGTTGAGGAAAGTGGCTGGTTTGAGCTCATACATGAAGCGGGGTCCTGCTGACCAAGGCCCTCCTTCCTGGGTCAGAGGACAACCAGGAGTAACTGAATCTGGCCGTGGAGCTCAGCAGGCATGATTTGTTTTTGTCGTATCCAGCATGAGGTAAAAATTGTCTCAAGAATTTCAATCAAGTGTTTATCGAGCTAAGCGTGGTTGTTAATATTTGGGTCAAGGACAGGAATGAATAATCAGTATTCCTCTATTGATTGAGTAGGGAGGTGTAGAGACAATGGCTAACCTTCGTCAACCAAGCTGCCTTACTAGGACTCTTCTGGGAAAAAACTACATGGGAAGCTTTTCATATCTATATTTTGGTGAGCAGTGTTGCTAATGACTATTTTTGCACCAGGCCTCTCGAACTCCATTTTCTAGTCTAGAAAGTGCATTTCTGGGCTATGTGTGGAGCATTACCTAGGAGTTTGGTTTCCTGGGTTCCTTTCATCTGCTCCCCTGCAATGCAGGGGGAGCCGAGCCTGGCCTCCAGTTTCTGACTGGAGTTACCACAGGCAGAGAACTGCTAGCCACTGAGCTGTGAGTAATTTGCTTTTGAGAAGTAAATAGAACCTCTCCAGTAGAGAACCCAGGGGTGTGGCCAGTAGTTCTTTTCCCAGGCTCCTCCCTCCCCACCCCCCAAATGACCTTAACCTTCTTTCATAGCTGGACAGCTGCCAAGTCTGGCCTAAACAATACTCTCAACCTCATTGGCTCTTTTGCCTTGCAGCCACTGCCACCCCCAAGTGGCTAAGGCCCTTCCCACTAAGCCTCTCAGTGGGGTCAAGGTTTTCTAACTACTGAAAGGCAAACACCAAAGGAAGGATGAAAAATATTTAGTGTCCATGGCCTTTAAAGGATCAGTGTTTGGCTCCTGCAATTGAGAGGCAGGGTGGGGTCTTTGTCCCCAAGTGGATAGACATCTTCAAATGATACAACAGAGGCCAAAAGGGATGTCCAAAACTTGATTGGTGCCCCCTCAGATTGCAGGATGGATGTCTCACCCAGCCCCCTTGGAAACTGCCAGTGAATGCCCACAGAGAAAAGATGTAGCATGAGGTTCTGGGAAGGCATAGCTGCCTGTCATCACAGGCATTAGCCCTGCCTGCTAACAACCGGCAGTGACAGAATCAGAAGCCAGTGTGGTCACTTTTGTCCCATAATGATGTGGCCTCAAAGCCAAGATCAGGGTTAGCTACTTCATTGTTCCCCTAGGACTGGGGCCATGGAAAGTTTAATGTCTGAAACTGAATTACTGAGAATGGATACACTGGTCTGTTCCTCTGCTCAGTCTGGGGCCAAGGCCATCTTCGGATATGGTTCAGGAGCAAGGCAAGGCCGCTACAGAACGAAATGAGTTGTCAGGTTGCTCCAGCATGGTGAGTGTTCCATGAGAACTACCAAACTTCCTACCTCCGGTGGGAACATCGCTCTTCCCCCTTTTTGTTCAGGTAATTACAACAGCCCATCTTCATGGACTGCTTTGTGCCAAGCACTACAGAATCCATGAGGTAGGGCAGCCCTGGTGGCGCAGCAGTTTAGTGCTGCCTGCAGCCTGGGGTGTGATCCTGGAGACCTGGGATCAAGTCCCATGTCGGGCTCCCCGCATGGAGCCTGCTTCTCCCTCTTCCTGTGTCTCTGCCTCTCTCTCTTTCTGTGTCTCTCATGAATAAATAAATAAAATCTTAAAAAAAAAAAAAAAGAATCCATGAAGTAGATATTACTATCTCCATGAGGACAAGGACTTGTCTTGCTAAGTGCTACATCCTCATTCTGTCACAGGAGTCAAAGGGTAAAACAGGAATTCAGTGGAGGAAAGGATAGGAACTGTTAAGGTGTGGTGTGTGCCCTATGCTGGATTCTTGGCATAGCCTATAAAGATGTTGTGTGGAACAAAAGGAAGAGAAAGAGGTATACCTGAGAAAGATTAAAATAGTGTGGAGTGGCAGAAAAAAAAAATAGCCTGGAGATCTGAATTCAAGTTCTGCCTTCGCCACCAACTATATGACTTCAGGCTAGCCACTTCCCTTTTCTGAGCCCTAGTTCCCACGTCCATAAAATATAGGTATCAGGTTAAACAAAGTGATTTATAAACCAGATCTTTACTGAGTACACATGGTGTGTAAGCGTGGGTAATACTTTGGTGAACTGGGCCCCTGCTCTCACAGAGCTTATATTCCACAAGAGGGAAACGGACAATGAAAGCAGTAAAATTCATAGATAGGATAATCAGGTGACAATAAGTACTATGAAGATAACAGAACAGGGGGGATGGTATAGTACAGGGTGCTGGTTGTGACTGGGTAGTGGGAGAAAGCCTCTCTGAGGAGACCACCTTTCAGCTGAGACCTGAAGGTAGTGGGCTGGCCAAAGGGTGGTCTGGCAGGGAGACATTTCAAGCAGGGGAAGCAGCAATGGCAGAGCCAGGCAAGTTCAAGAAACAAATGCTGTAACTTACTTTCTAGGATTCTGGAAACAGTGATGAATTGCTTGTATTGCTTAGGTCAGGGATTTATATTATGAAATCATTTGTTGGTGGTATGGGGTATTTGTTTCTTCATGGGAGTGCCTGGTTGGTATAGTGTCTTTCTGGAGCCCTTGGACACGTCTCTGTCTCCCTGGCTCTCCCACAGTGCTAGTTGCTCAGCTGATTCCCTGTGTAAATGCAGGCTCCATTTTAGCTGCAGACTCTAAAAGCAGACTGGAGAGCTGCCTCCTCAACTACTTACCTACAGCCTTGGAGATCCTTCTAGAACCCCCTCCCACCCCACCTAGTCTTCTCCCATTCTGACAAGCCAGGGCTTTCAGAGCACAAGGTTCAGCTTTCTTGTTTTCCTGTCAGAGCAGGAGCCAGAAAATGAAACAGGAAACAGAGCGGAAGAGGAGGGGGGTGGGCAGCAGAGAAGGAAAGGAAGGAGAAATTGCTGGAAAGTAGAGCTGAAGATCTGGACTAAGTTCTACCTCTAATGGGTGGCAGTTGAGCTGTTAGAAAACATTCTGACTTGTCACAAGAGACCCCTGTCCTTTTTTACAAACAGATTTTTAAGGTAATTTGTTATGCATAGAGGAAACCTTAAGAATGCATGTCTTTTTCCCTTGTGAATTCACAAAGCAGTTTTGTCTTTGCAAAACAGAATGCTGCTGGGAGCCTCATGGACTTCTAGAGATTCGAGCCACAACCTTAGGCCCCAACCACAACCTTAGGCCCTCATGGCGAGTGTGCACCACAGCTTTGCCGGTTCACTCACAAGCCTCTGGAACTGAGAACAAGTGTGTGTCACTGAAAAAACTGGGCAAGAGTCTTCTCCATTTTTTTTTCCCCCTTCTCCAACTCAGGACTAACATGTGATTTCTACCTTACCCACCTTACACACAACAGTATCTTAGGGCAGCTTAGGTCTCAGAGCCTGAAATGAGTTGTAATCAAAGAGTGCCGTCCCTGTCCCTCCCCCCAACCCCCCCCCCCCCCAACTGATAGGCTAGTTTTCTTTGCCTGGAGAGATAGCAACCATCCCTTTGTTCCCACCCACATCAGTAGCTGTGGCAGAAGATAAACCCCTCCCTCAGCCAGGGCTGTGGCCAGAGGCTAACCCAGACCCCAGCTCCGTTTAGAGGGCCGATAACTGAAACCACAGAAGGCTTTGGAATCCTGAGAAACAAGAAATCCACCAACGGAGAAGGATTTATTATCTCTTTCCTTGAAAGGAGGGTGCAAATTTGTTCTAACAGTTTCCGTTACGGGGTACCCACTGGCCGCTCCTCCCTAACAGCCGGTTTTGTTGAGTTAGCTGCTGCTGCTTCTTCTTTTTTGGCCCCACTTCCTACGAGAGCAACTGCTTGAATGAGGAAGAAGAGTCCGGGGGGCGGGGGGGGGGGGGGGAGGCGTGCCCTGCACAGTCCTCATTAGCCACCTGAGGTGGGGCTGAGGATCCAAGTAGGACACGAGGTCCCCGGTATGTGGAGGAGGGGAAAGGCAGGGGGATCCCCCACTTTCCTCACACCCGGGACGCAGGGTGCCACTGCTGGCCACAGAAACCCCAAAGCTTTTCCTCCTGTTCAGAGACCATCTATTGTGTGCCGGGCCCCGTGATGAGCGGTTGATGCCTGACGGCAGGGAAAGTGCGGCTCCGGCTTCTGTGAAGAGGCCGCGGGGCGGCCCCAACTCCGGGAGCCTCCGCGCACACGCGTCGAGAACTCAGTGGATGTTTGCGGGATGCGACTCGAGCGAGAGCGCCGACTCTGCCACAGCAGCACGGCCAACGGAAGGCGGGGGAGGGGGCTTGGGGCGCATGAAGGGCCAGAAGGAACTCTTCAGGTGTCACTGAGGCGGGAAAGCGCCAAGGCACACAGCTCCGAGTCTTGGGTCTGAGCCATCCCCGCCCCGCGCGCCCGGAGTCAACATGGCCGCCGCGGAGGGGGGCGGGGCAGCTCCGAGTTCGGGCAGGAGGGGGGCGGGGCCGCCTCGGCGGAGCCGGTGCGCAGGCGCGGGCTGCTGGGGGCCCGGATGGAGGAGCTGAGGTTCGGGCCCCGCCTGGGAGGTCGAGACGGGCCGGCGCTCTGGACCCGGCGCCAGCTCGGGAGCCTTGGAGTTCTCGGGCGGGGGGGGGGGGAGGGAAGTCGTCAAACGGAGGCCGAGGGAAATGAGGCGGAGGCCGCCGAGAAGTGGGGAGCCCCGCCCCTCCGCCCTAGCGGCCTCCCGGTGCCGCCACTTCCTTTACAGCCTCCCGCCCTCCCCGGCCTTCCGGCCCGTAGGCCAGGTTCGGCCAGGCCCCGCCGGCCCCCTCGGGAGTAGCCCCAGCGCCGTGGCCGCTATGGGGAGAGGAGGTTCCCACTGCCTATTTGGGATTCTGTTAGAAAGGAGAGGGTTAGAATGGTCTCCGGACCCAGCTGGGCTGGCAGAACGCGGCCCCTGGCTCGCCGCAGCCAGCGACGCCTCTGGCCCCGAGGACCGGGTCATGGAGACTTCCCCACTCTAGAAGGACGCGGTCTTCCTCCGAGGGTGCCGGGCTCCAATTCAGGCTTCCCCAGAGTCTCAGGGCCTTCCCTTCCCTAAGCATACCCAGTAAGAGCATGCGCGGTCTTTGGACAAGTATTGGGCTAGGACTTGGGAGACCTGGGTCGTTACCCTGGCTCTGAAAGAGCACATCCCCTTTGGCCCGGTTGAGGGCCGGTGGGAAGACCATGAAGTTCTAAAAGGGGGGGAAAAATGACATTCTCTTTAAATATAGCCCTGGGTGTGCCCCTTGACCCCGATGAGCCTCAGTTTCCACATCCATAAAGTGGCGATGGTAATTATACTGGCTTCACAGGGTCTAATGAGATCTCTGATGTAAAAACCATGGAGATTTTTATTACTCACCACTCTGGGGATATTTATCTCACGGGAAAATAGAGTAAGCTAGTTGCTCTAAGTGTCCTGCCAATTCGTGTCTGATTTCGCAAAGGGCTTGTTGGGAAGTGAGGTCTGCAACTAGCCAAGAGGGACAACTCACTGGCTCTGTTTTGTTTTTTACTTGGTTTACCTGTAAGCTGAGTGTAGGTTACAAGTCTCCTGTGGTCGCGGGGCTAGAGCTTGACTCTGGAGAGAGGAAAGGAAGAATGGAAGCCTGGTGAAGAGGCAGAGGTGGGTTAAGCGCTTTTCTGTCACCAACTTTTCTTCTGCATGTGGGTGGGAAGTGAAGGAAGGGAAAAAGTGAATTCACCCGAAGATAGAGAATCGACGGCCGTGCGAGGTTGGCTGTACTTGTTTCTACAATTCCTCTCCATTCCGCGAGTCAAGATGCTGGAAACGTTGGGTGGACTAACAAACTACCGCGGCTCACTGGGGTTTTCAAAAGCTTGCCTTTGAACTGAATTTTGATGAGCAAACCGGTGTGGCGTTGACGGCCCCTCCCTTCCTCCAGGCCCCGGGTGGTGGAGTGGGCAGCGGGCGCCCCCTTGTGCGGAGGAAAGCGTACTGTTGCTATTGGCCAATCTTGCTCCTTTGCTGGTGAAACTGTATTTTCCTGTGGCTTCTGTGACTTAGGTCTTGATCTTAACATGAGATATGGTGGGAGGAATACTTAAAGCAGTGGCTTTATATCCCGAGCCAGTGAACTAGTGATGCCATATCTTGTTCTTGCCACTTCCACTCAATGAGAACACGGGCTTGAAATGCCTGTTTGTAATGCCAGGGCCTGGGGGTACGGTTGGGAGCAAGATAGACAAAGCCCCTGCCCTCGCAAGCAACTGAAATAAGCAATAGCAGCAAAGACGACGAAGCAGAGTACAATGAGAGCATATCAAATAGTCTAGTGAGCGTCAGAGAAGAATTCCAGAAACAAATGATACCTAAAGGTTTGATAGTAAATTTCTGTTAATTTCTCAGTTGATATGTTCTTTGGTTTAGGGATAGTTCACTCCAAATCAGTGAGCTGCCTCTGGAGCTCTTGCCACCACTTCTGACTTCCCAGACTGGTGTCTGAATGTTCTCTAGGAGTCATTGCTACTTCTTTTAGCCCAAGGAATTGTGTTTAAAAACAAAACAAAATAAAATAAAAGCCTTAAAGTTCATTCTTTGCCTCAGAATGGCTTTGCAGTTGTTTATAGATTGCTGCCATTCCAACAAAGAGATGGGGAAATAACAGTTTTCCCCATCCCTAGTAGTCGACTCTCTCTTCCCCCCCTGAGTTTGTTTTAGCAATGTGAGCTGGCTGAAGTCCTGCTGGGTGGTGGTTTTCTTTTCCTTCTCCACTTAATTTCACAGACCAGCTGAACACACATCAGAGAGCGAGGCTAGAGTGTGTAGTCATTATGGTCTTCCAGTTGAGTTCTGTGCCCCACTTTTGGGACTCTGGTTTGGGATGTAGTTTATTATTCTGGGCAAGAGGAAAAGGGCACACACCAAATAATAGTAACCACAACATGGGTTTGGTGGTACTTCTTCACACTTTCGGCCACTTTACCATCATGACAATTTTGTGAGAGAAAACAGGCTGGAAAAAAGAAAACAGTCTGATCCTATTTTATACATAAAGAATCGAGGCCCAGTAGGACTGAATGAGAACTTGTGAGTGACAGAGTCCGTACTTGAACCCAAGTCTTTAGTTCCCACACAGGGCTACATCGCGGGCTTTTAAAGATTTTCTGTGAGCTTACCTGCCACCTTCATGCCTATCTGTGTAGAACTTTCCTGACAATACAGTGCTTCCAAGTGACACCTTTTCGTTCATCTAGGCAGTTAGGCGGTTGAGTTTGCCATATAATGCTGAAGGGAGAGTCTCCTGTGAAGAATGCTTTCAAGAATTTACTTTGGTGGGGGGGAAAAAAAAGAAGAATTTATTTTCAGCCCATGTATGACATTTCTTCCTTGGGTTTTGGAGTTTAGAAGCCTGTGGGAGTTCAGCCCTGGCAGCAGCACCCCTGAGTTCCCAGCGGTGAGAGGATGTGGTCCCTGGACCAGTCCAGGAAAGAGGTGCTGAGGTTTGCAGTCAGCTGCCGTGTCCTGACTCTGGTGCTACAGGTCAGTCTCTGCTCTTTTGTCCTGAACATGCTATTGCCACATGACGGGGCTAGGCACCAAGAACCGTCCCCATAGTCTTTCTGCCTCCCAGGTGCCCTTCCATGTGGATGGAACCATAGACACCTACACCTGATCATTGAAAGGTGGGCAGGACTCTTAGAAATGGTCTGTGTTTTTTAAAAGATTTTATTTATTTTTTTAAGTAAACTCCACGCTAACGTGCACCTGAACTTACAACCCCAAGATCAAGTGTCTCATGCTCTACCAACCGAGCCAGCCAGGCGCCCAGAAATGGTTTATTAATCCCTTGTTTTACATGTGAACCAGCAGAGGCCCAGAAAGGTTCAATAGCTTCCCTAAAGACACATAGCAAGTTAGACAAGGGCCAGAATCAGACCCCAGCATTCCTAACTCCTGAGTTAGTGCTCTAATAGACCACGAGGTTCTGTAACCAGAGATGCCTGTAGGGTGCGACAGCCCAAGGCCTTGCCCTGGGTCCTCTTACCAGGAGACTGAGCATGGTGTCAGTCAGTTGAGCGGCTCTGTCCTGAGACAATCTGTATATTCGGCTAGTCAGCAATGTCTCCAGCTCTTTCCCGGGGCGGGGGAGGGGGTGTCTCCCTTGCTGCCTCACTCATCACAACCTTTGGAATGCATTTGCACTTTTGCAACTCCCTTTGCCCTCCAAGGCTCCCTTTGACACATTTTAATCCAGTTTCACACATAGATGAATTCTGTCTGGTGCCTAGCATAGAGCCTGGTGCTTACCTAGCATGTTCTCAGTGTGTGCTGTTGTTGACTGTATGTCAACGATGCAGGCATGTTATATTAGCATAGTTACGTGTGCTTTCTTCCCCCACAAATGCCATTTTCTGTTTCCTTTCTGGAAACCTCCTTTCTCCCTTCCCGCACTATGAGGCATAGCAGCCTCTATTTCATCCCAGGTTTAGTCAACAGTAGCTTCAGCTTGGAGACTGGGGCTGTTATCTGTTACTGTCACTCCTGTCCCATTCGTTTTCACTGTTTAAAGTGGCCTGATAAAGAAACTGACCAAAAAGAGAAAGAGCCTTCTAAGAATGGGGTTATACCCAAGTTGTGGGGCTGGGGAAACTGACCCAGTGATGGCTCCAAATAGCATCAGATGAGTGATTGGCAGGCCCCCCAGGGCAGGACTGTGAACTGGCATCTGGGATAGAGAACCAAGACTAATTCAGAGGGTGATTTGGAAAGGAGCATATCTCTTCTCCCCTCCTTCAACCACCATGATTGTATTAAGTGCCAGCTCTGTTCCAAGAACTGTGCTAGGTGGTGAGAATGAAAAGTTATGGTGTCTTTTCCTTTAAGTAGCTGACAATCAACTACTGTTGATTTCTTAGTGGTTTCAATATTAATAAAGCTGATACAACTAATCACTATCTCCTATCTTCCCAGCTCACTCCCTCTAGTACCCCAGTTCTAACTGCTCTTTCACCCCTTCAGGACTTATAATCCATTGATTCCACTGTCGTTTCACAGTGTCTCACCCACCTTATGGCTACTGTGCCCCTTCTTACCCAGGTAGATTCCATGGTCCACCAGGCATTCGTGCACAACTCACTTGCTTCCCTCTCCCTGGCTAAGTCACAAGACTGAAGCTCAGCTGTGGCTCAGTTTCATTCTGTCTCTACTTCTGCATCATGCCCAGAGAGAAACACATAGTTGTATTGACCAGTCTCTTTCTCTTCAAGATCTTTGGCCCAAGTGGGTTCTTTAGTGCTACCTGGCTATCTTAGTGTATCTCCCTGGCCCTTGCACCCTGCCATTCTCTCAGATTGTTCTGCACGTCATAATAATGTGGGGGAGCTTTAAAAAAATCTCAGTGACGAGGCTGTATCCCCTACTGGTTAAATCATTAATTCGGGGGGAAGGTCCCAGACATGCAGGCATCAGTATTTTTGAAACTCTCTAGATGATTCCAGTGCACGACAGCCTATTTTGATAACCAGGGTCATAGATGACTTATTTTATGTGTTTGTTTTTTTATTCAAGACCTTAACACCTTTTCCCCAACTTGCTTCCCTGAGCAAAAACTCAGAAAAATAGATGCAGTCAGAAGTGACCCTGGGCATGCTCCCACCACATCTGTATCACCTCTGTATCTCTGTGCCTTCACCGGTGAGGTGGGGCTAAACCTGTTCTCTCAGGCTTGCTCCCCTACCTGTGTAGCAGTTCCCACCCCCTTTTGCCTGCGCCAGCAATTCTCCTCTCTCCCCTGCATACTCAGTGGTTTCCTTTCCATGGGATTATTCCCATTCACAGATACTTCTCTCTCACATGGTTGTTCATCTACTACCCCATTTACAGCCAAACTTATCCAATAGTTGTCTGTATGCACTGTCTTCTTTCTCCTTTTCTCTGCTGAACCCAGTCCAGGCAGTCTTCTCTATCCTCCATAGAGGATAGAGAAATAGCTCTTGTCAAACTTACTAGTGACCTACACACTTCTAAAACCAGCAGTCACTTTTAAGTCCCCAGCTTCCTTGACCTACTAGCAGCATTTAATAGAATTGATCACTTCCTTGCTTGGTTCTAAGACCCCAGGCTCTCTTGGTTTTCCTTGTACCTCAGTGACTGTTCCTTCTTTATCTTCATTCTGGATCCTTACTCTGCTTCAAGCCTCTAAATGTTGACACGCCCAGAGCCCAATCCTCAGAATTTTTGTCTCTAGCCCTACTTCCTTCCCAGGTGATCTCATTCAGTCTCATGCCTTTAAATACCTTCTGTGCAATTATGACACCTGAATTTATGTCTCCAGCCCTGATCATTTTCCTGACCCTCAGACTTATATCTCACTGCCTCGTTGACTTCTGCACTGGAATGTATAACTCAAACTTAGTCTGGAACCGAACTCTTGCTTGTCCTCTAACAAATCTGTTCTTCCTCATTTTATTAAATGGTACTTCTTGCCTTCCAGTTGCTCAACCAAAATCCTAGCTCTCCTTCATCCCACAGGCTCTCTTCAATGCCATCATCCCAGATCACCGTGCAGAAGCCTTCTCTCCGCCTCACCTCACCCCCTCAGGCGTTGTGGACCAACTCGTGGAAGGTCTCCTGGGTGGCCTGTCTCACTGGGATGCTGAACACTTCCTGTTCATTGCCGAGCACGGCTATCTATATGAGCATAACTTTGCCTTCTTCCCTGGCTTCCCCCTGGCTCTCTTGGTGGGAGCTGAACTGCTGAGACCCCTGCGGGCATTACTGAACCTACGGAGTCGCCTGTTAATCTCAGTAGCATTGCTCAATTCTTTGTTCTCCGTGCTAGCCACTGTCGCACTTCATGACCTGGGCTGTCTGGTTTTGCGCTGTCCCCGCCAGGCCTTTTATGGAGCCCTGCTCTTCTGCCTCAGCCCCGCCAATGTCTTCCTGGCAGCTGGTTACTCAGAAGCTTTGTTTGCCCTCCTGACGTTCAGCGCCATGGGGCAGCTGGAAAGGGGCCGAAGCTGGACTAGTGGACTCCTCTTTGCCCTTGCCACTGGCGTTCGCTCCAATGGACTGGTCAACATTGGCTTCCTCGTGTATTCTCAGTGCCAGGGATTTCTGTCTTCTCTCATGGTGCTGAATCCTCTAAGACAGCTCTTGATGCTGATGGGCTCTGTGTTCCTGTCTTTGTTCACACTTGGCCTTCCCTTTGCCCTCTTTCAGTATTATGCCTACACCCAGTTCTGTCTGCCAGGCTCTGCCCGCCCCATCCCTAAGCCCTTGCTGCAGTTAGCTGTGGACAAGGGCTACCGGACTGTGGAGGGAAATGAGCCACCTTGGTGCTCCTGGAAACTTCCCTTAATATATAGCTATATCCAGGATCTCTACTGGAATGTTGGCTTTTTGCGATACTATGAGTTCAAGCAGGTGCCCAATTTCCTACTGGCTGCACCAGTGGCTATACTGGTTGCCTGGGCAACATGGACATATGTGACCACCCACCCATGGCTCTGCCTTACACTTGGGATGCGAAGGAGCAAGAACAGTAAGACCCGAGAGAAATCTCATCCTGGATTCCTCAGTCCTCGGGTGTTTGTGTACCTGGTCCACGCTGCAGCGCTGTTGCTGTTTGGTGTTGTCTACATGCATGTCCAGGTGAGGTGGGTTCCTGGCTGGGGTAAAGGTGTGAATACAGGCAAAACCCCTTGACCAGGGATGAGGAAGGCTGCTAGTCTCTCCCATTTGAGTGACCTGTACCTATTTATTCATTCAACAACTATTTGGGGGCTTTCCTTGTCCAGACCCTAATCAGACCACTGAAGAATGGAACATGAGTGCGATAAGATTGCCGCCCTAGTGGGTCTCATGGTAAAAGTGAGGAGATAGACATTTGACAGAT
The DNA here is from genome assembly GCF_011100685.1 of Canis lupus familiaris. NCBI lineage: Eukaryota > Metazoa > Chordata > Mammalia > Carnivora > Canidae > Canis > Canis lupus. Next base: position 72,714,551 of record NC_049223.1, on the reverse strand, counting down.
AAAATTCTAGTACAGTGGGATGGAAGAGGAGCTGCTGTTTTCAGATAAAGTATTGTGGAAATGCAGAGGAAAAAGTAGCTAATGGACTGAAGGAGTTGAGGGAGTCATATTAAGGCTGGGTCCTAAAGAGTAAGAAGGAATTGCATTTAAGAGGCAGAGGAAGAACATTCTGGGAAAATGAAGGGTGTGTGTGCAGAGACACAAGAGTTGTAGAAGGATCTGATGTGACTGAGATAAAGGAATAAGCACAGAGGAGAGCTCGGGACCTTCCCCTCCAGTCCTGTTACACTGAGTGTCTACTGGAATGTTGACTCAAGGCACTCTCAGCTCTGGCAGGTGCTCAGTCTTTGAGGAGATCCCTTGTGCAATGTTTGGGGTGGGGTGGGGGATGGACAGAGGGATGGGAAGCCTTTGATACTTTAAATGTTTTTATTCCTGGCTAGGGCCCCAGTTCCCACATAACCCCGTGGAAGTTTTTTCCTCCATGCTGGCCACTCCTTAACAGCTTCTGCCTCTTGGAGGCGCACATTGACTGTTTGTAAAGTTTTCTGAGTTGTATGAGTAAGAGGCACAGGGGAAATAGAAAGTAGCATTCTGTGTTTGTAGCTGGATTAACTAGTAGAGTGAGTGCCAGCGCAGCTTAGAGTTTCCAGCTTAGATGAGGGAGGCCATGTGGAGACTTGGCTCTGAATTCCTCTAGGAGGGAAAATGTTGAACCACAGGATCCTCTGCCCCCTTTTCCCTCCTGTTTTGCCATCCCCGGGGGACGAGGGAACCACTTCAGGTTCCCATAGCCCCACGTCACAGCATTTAGAGTCCAGGCCCTAGGCTAAAATTGGACCCCATAGAGTTTTTAGTGCTGATTGGCCCATTATTGTAGTACTTAGCCGTAGCTTTGCTTATTTGTAACATTGAGGTCACCTGGCTGGTGTCACACACAGCTCTTTATAAGGCAGATTCTAAGTTCTGCTAAATCTCTTTTCCAGAACACTACATTTCTAGTTATGGGCCTATAGTTTCCTCAGCAGCAGTGAAGTCCCAGGCTGGTCCAATTTGAAGCAGTGATATTCTAATAAATGTGTGGGTTTCCCCCCCTCTTAATGATTTCCAGGTCCTCACCAGGTTTCTGGGTTCCTCCACTCCTATTGTGTACTGGTTTCCAGCTTATTTGCTTCAGAATCAAGAGCCACTGCTGAGATCCCCAGAGACTGTGCCTTGGAAGCCACTTGCAGGGGAATCTGTAGCAAGACAAAAGGTTCCCAGAAATTCTCTTGTGGGACTTCTGTACAACTGGAAAGCCTGTTCACTAGTCACACGATGTATTCTGAGCTACTTCCTGTCTTACTGGCTCCTGGGACTACTCCTACATTGCAACTTCCTACCTTGGACATGACCTGGAATCTCAGGGGTCTGGAAGTACAAATACACACTAGAACTGTGTGTGCTGCCCTGAGACCCTTGTTCTTTCCTTTAGGAACTTCCAGTCTCTCTGAAGGTTGATCAGGGATGGGAAGAATGTGAGCTACGGGAGAGCCCCCATCTGGTCCTGGCTATGGCAAATTTTAGAGCAGTACCTGTTTTCTCTGTAAGGGAAGAAATCTTACTCTAGGTTTAAAGTACACTTGGATTTGTCTTGTCAACCAAGCATAGCAGAGATGATTGTAAACTCACCACTGACCCACATGTAAATTTAAATGTAAATTATTTGAATATGAGTTTCATCAATGGCTCTAGCTGACAGGCTGATAATAGTTGACACATGATGGTGGAGGCCTGAACAAGTGTACTGGCAGTAATAAATAAAGTAGGGCCATCTTTTCTAAATGGGATATTGTTTCTATTATTGTCATGATTTGTTCATTTATTTATATGAAAAAATCTTGATATGCAAATTAAACAACTTTTGATTGTGCAATGAATTTATTTACTTATTTGCTTTTTTTTTTAAGATTTTATTTATTTATTCATAGAGACACATAGAGAGAGAGAAGCAGAGGGAGAAGCAGGCTCCATGTAGGGAGCCCGACATGGGACTCGATCCTGGGTCTCCAGAATCACACCCTGGGCTGCAGGCGGCGCTAAACTGCTGCGCCACCGGGGCTGCCTTTATTTGCTTCTTTTTAAGTAGGCTCCACACTGGGCAGGACTTGAACTCACGTCACTAACCTGAGCTGAGATCAAGAGTCGAACACTTAACCAACCAAGTTAACCCACGTGCCCTTGAATTACGTTTTTAAAAATAAAACAAAATACTTAGGGAAAGGGATCCCTGGGTGGCTCAGCGGTTTAGTGCCTGCCTTCCGCCCAGGGCATGATCCTGGAGACCTAGGATCGAGTCCCACATCGGGCTCCTTGCATGGAGCCTGCCTCTCCCTCTGCCTGTGTCTCTGTCTCTCTGTCTCTCTCTCTCTCTCATGAATAAATAAATAAAATCTTTTAAAAAAAATACTTAGGGAAAAAGTCATGGTAAAATGAACATTGCACAAAGAGGCAGGAGACCTGGATTCTAGTCTTCTCAGGAGAGCCCCACTTATCAGCTGTGTGACCCTGGCGGAGTTTTCACAGCCCCAGTGACCTCCTCTGAAACTGGGGGAGATATTAGTGTACTGGGAGAGGTGAGGGGGTGGGCCATGTAATATAGTAGGTCCCTTTCTGCTTTAAGATCTTAAGAGCTGCTTTAAGAATGGAATCATCCCAGTCTAAACACGTAGAAGTTCAAACGTGATTTTAGGAGAAAATACCCTGTTCTCCTGCTTTCAGTGCTCCAAAGAAACTCTCCCTCCTTGGGTGCAACTCTGAGGAGTAACTTAAGTGACCTTTCCTCTGAAAGAAGAAAAGCAGCAACACCTGGCAAATAAGGTTCCTTGTTCTGTGTAAGTAAATCTGCTCCAGGCAAGTAAATCGTCTGAGCCGTGACTGGTTTTCCTGCTGTGCCCGAGGGCCTGTGCTTACTTGATTGGTAGACATGGGTCAGAGATGCCAACAAGGCAGCATGAATTCATAAATTGTTGCGCAGTCCAAGGTTGAATGAAATGTTATCTTCCTGGTCCCCATTTGGTTATGAGGCCATCACTGTGCTGGTAGTAAGAGCATTGACTTCTGCTGAGCTCTTTTTGCTCATTCTTTGAGTGAGGTAAGAGGCTTTGCATCATCACCACTCATTCCCTATTTGAGCCAAAAATTCCAACAAGCAGAAACTTCAAAATAGATGGGTAATCATAGCTTCTGGAGAGCACTGAGAATTGGAATTTTGACACACTCCCTCTGACCATGACAGAAAGCTAAACTTGCCAGCTGAAGGGAAGCTCCTGGCTGAGCCCCAACACCCTCTGTTGGAGCCTCTAGTCAGCCTGGCCAATAAGCATTTCCCATCCATTGCCCCAGCTTTAGCACAGCTGAGAGCATTTGGTCCAGAGTCAAATGCTTCTGAAAATGTACACGCAGATTGGGGCAGCCCTCTGCCTTCTGCCAAGACACCCGAGTGCCCTTCTTGGCAAAAGAGGATAACCCCTGCCCTAGTGTCCCTCCAGTTGGCAGAAATTGCTCCCTCCCTCCTCACCAACAGCTGCAAATCCAGGGACTTCCACCCTGTGTGTAGGAAGATTTGAGGTCCTGTTTCAGCTCTGTATTGCAGAGATAGGAGCACTAGATCCTTTGCTCTCATGGATTCTCCTCTTTCTCTCTTTTTGGGGGATATTCAGGACAGATTGCTCCCACAAATACATTCAAGGACCAGAAACCCTATAAATGGAAATTCCACCTTCTCAACTAATACCAAGGAACCAAACTGGTATGCTGCAAAGGCCATTATGGCTACAGTTGAACATAGAGGAGATAACTGAGGACCCCAGCTAGGTGGACTAACCTGGTGTGTGACTTGCAGACAGACACAGTTCTCTCTCTGAACTTGGAGGGATCTAGTTGCTGTTCTCCAAGGATCTAAGGAATGGGCTGATTTTATGGCCAGCAGCTGTCCTTTTACCATCCTATTAACAGTCTTTAATAGTCTGGGAGAGGGACATGAAGGGCCCAAGGCAGGAAGCTTCCTGTTTACCCTGAGGCCTAACAATGCTGCAGCTGGGTTGGGCGTCTACAATTTCAGAGAAAAGTCATTTCCTTCTGAGACCCAGCTAAAACAGAAACCAGACGCTTCATACACCTAAGAAGTAGATGCTTTTTTGTTCTTTAATGAAGGTGGGAGGAGAGGGAGTGTTTGACATGTCTTTACCAGTCCCCTTGGGGAAAAAATCACTTCTTTTCCTGAACAGACCTTCTCACCTTCATCTAAAAATGTAGTGTGCAGGCTCACAGGATTTGAAATTGATCAATTCCTTCAACAATTGTTTATGAATGCCTATTTTAGGAACTAAAGATGACTCTATACCTCCTGTCCTCAAATAATTATATAATAGATTTAGTAGCAGATACACAGAAACTTTAATCAAGATAGAAACTGATAGGGACGGGACACCTGGGTGGCTCAGCAGTTGAGCGTCTGCCTTTGGCTCAGGGTGTGATCCCAGAATGCCTGGATCGTGTCCCATATTGGGCTCCCTGCATGGAGCCTGGTTCTCCCTCTGCCTGTGTCTCTGCCTCTCTCTGTCTTTCATGAATAGGTAAATCAAATCTTTAAAAAAGAAAAGAAACTGACAGGGACACCTGGGTGGTTCAGTTGGTTAAGTGTCTACCTTTGGCTCAGGTCATGATCCCAGGGTCCTTGGATTAAGCCCCACATGTATCTGGCTCCCTGCTCAGTGGGAAGTCTATTTCTCTCCCCTGCTCCGCCCCCCACTTGTGTGCACTCTCTCTCTCAAATACATAAATAAAATCTTTTTTTAAAAAAAGATTTTATTTATTCATGAGAGACCGAGAGGGGGCGGGCAGAGACACAGGCAGAGGGAGAAACAGGCTCCATGCAGGAAGCCTGATGTGGGACTCGATTCTGGGTCTCCAGGATCACGCCCTGGGCTGAAGATGGTGCTAAACTGCTGAGCCACCCGGGCTTCCCCATAAATAAAATCTTAGAAAAAAAAAAAAAAATAGAAACTGGTAAATTCTGGGGACCAAAGGGCCACATAAACTTCTCACTCTGTACCTCCCTCCTTGAACTTTTATGATGAGAAGGAATTAAAGTTTTGTTTGTATGCTTATGAAAAGATAAGTACAGAATAAGTCCTCTGTAAATTCACACAAGGTGGAGATCCCTTCTATCTTAGAATACCTGAACAGACTTGGTGGGGAAATAGCCTTTGAGCTAGACCCTAAAAGATGGAAAGGATTTGAAAGTTAAGGGCAGAGAATGAGTATAGGAAGCAGGCAGCAGAACAGGACAGGGAGAGCTCAGTGTGAGTAGGACTGAGGTATTATCATTGAGAGCTGCTGTGGACTGATGTATCAATGTGAGCCAGATACTGAATCTCTGAGCCTCAGTTTACTCATCTGTGAAATGTGGATAACACTCCACCTCATAGATATGAATAACATTATCTCAGGGTTATCATGGAAATTAAATGAAAAGTATTTTATTTTTTTAATGATTTCATGTACTTATTTGACAGACACACACAAAGAATATGCAAGCAGCGGGAGTAAGAGAGGGAGAAGCAGACTTCCCACTGAGCAGGGAGCCTAGCATGGGGCTCCATCCCAGGACTCCAGGATCATGACCAGAGCTGAAGGTAGACACTCAACCGACTGAGCCACCCAGGTGCCACAAATGAAAAGTATTTAGAACAGTATGACAAAGGAGTAGCTGTATAGTTGGAATATGCTGAGTTTGCAGTGCCAACAGCACATTGATAGGCCGGGAAATGTGGAAGTGGAGACAAAGAGAAAAGTCAGTGAGCCATCCACACAGACATTACAGCCGCCAAGATATTGGATGGGATCGTCAAAAGGAAAAATGTAGAGAGAGAAGGCTCGTGAGACCTTGGGCAAGTGATTTAACTTCTCTAAACCTGTTTTTTCACCCCCAAAATGGGGTTGATAGCACCTACCACACAGAGTAGTTATGAGGATTAAATGAGACACTAGATAAAGCACTAGCGCAGCCCGTAGCCCACAGTAAGAACATCATGAATGGTAGCTATTCCTCTTCTTCCTCCTCCTCTTCCTTCTCCTCCTTTCACCACCATCATCATCATTAAAGGACTAGAAAAAAATAGTATCAGAGAAGAAAGTGTTTGAAGAAGAAATAAATGATTACCAGGGTCATATACTATTAAGGAAAGGATTAGAAGAGCTATTGAATTTAGGGATTAGAGATATTATTCAAGATAGACTATCTGCTGTAATAAACAACTTCCAAAACTCAGTGGCTTCATCATAAAAGTTCCTTTCTTGTTTACATCGTAGGCTTGTGCAGGTTTGGGGAGGGAGGCCTGTTCTACCCAATCATTTGGGACCTGGGCTTCTTCCATTTTGTGACTCTCCCCTCATCTAGATGCTCCCAGTCCTTTGCTTTCAGAGGTTTTAAGAGGCCAGGTGTGGGAGAAATGGACATCAGTCCCATTTCATGCCCCTAGCCTCAGTCACACATCACATCTAACTGCAAGGGAGGCTGAGAAGTAGGGTTGCCAGCTGAAATACAGGATGCTCAGTGAAATTTGAATTTTGGGTAAATACATATTTTTTTCCTGTATAATTATGTCCCAAATGTTGTACAGGATATACTTATACTAAGAAATTTTTTGTTGTTTATCTGAAATTCAAATTTCACTGGGCATCCTGTGTTTTTATTTGCTAAATCTGGCAACTCTAGTGGGACGGGACATGAAGTCTGGATGTGGGTTTAGGAAGAAGAAAACACAGACTTCTTGTGTGTTCCAGTCTGTCTCTGTCTTTCTAAGCCAAATACCTGTTTTTGCTCTTCTCACAGAGAGAACACACCCCTTCCTAAAGGAGATAACCTCAAATCCCATCCAGTCACTAAATTCAGCTCCATGTCTCTCAGCTTCTGATATGGTTCCTTATGAACTAAAAAAACAAAATATATAATGGTAGAGCAAGAATAACCTCAATACAGACATCTAGCCAGGAAAGGAAAGAATTGAAGGTGTATAGCAGTCTCTGGTCCAAAGCAGTTCTGAATCTCCCTGGTCAGACTGACAAAGTCTTCTTCCCTGGGGCTGAGGGTGGGGGCATTCCTTGATTAGACCTTAATTTGTTCTGGAAGGGACTCCTCTATCCAACCTTCTCCTTGCCTCCTGGCTGAGCCCTCTGGCTTCTTGACTATCCCTTCATGGCCACGTCTGAGATGGATGACCTCCTTGGAGAATGTGCAGCGATCACGGTTCCCTTCCTGCTGGTGCCAGCATAGGGGATCTAAAAGTGATTTTAGATCTTAGCCAGCCAGAGGCACCCATGCATGTCTGTGTGTGTGTGTGTGTGTGTGTGTGTGTACTAAAATATACATAACAAAATTTACCATTTTAATCACTTTGAAGTGTAACATTCAGTGGATTAGTATATTCATATTATTGTGCAACAAGCACAACCATCCATCTCTGGAACTTCTTCATCTTCTCAAACTAAAACTTGATACCCATTCAGCAGTATCACCCCTTTTCCCCTACCCTCCCAGCCTCTGGCAATCATCATTCTACTTTATGTCTCTATGAATCTGACTGCTCTATCACAGTCTTTGTCCTTTGGTGACAAGCTTATTCTACTTCACATAATGTCTTCAAGGTTGATCCACACTGTAGCATGTGTCAAATTGTCCTTTCTTTCCATGGCTGAATAATATTTCATTGTATGAATATACCACATTTTGTTTACCCATTCATTGATCAGTGGATAGTTTGGTTGCTTCCACCTTTTTGGCTATTATGAATGATGCTGCTGTGAACATTGGTAGACAAGTTTCTGTTCAAGTCCCTGCTTTCAATTCTTTTGGGTATAGACCCAAAATTGGAATTGCTGGATCATATGGTAATTCTATGTTTAATTTTTTTGAGGAACTGTCATGCTATATTCCATAGCAGCTATGCTATTTTACATTTCCATGAGCAATGCACAAAGATTCAAAGTTCTTCACATCCTCACCAACACTTGTTTTACTTTTTATTTTTTATTTTATTTTTTTTTAATTTTTATTTATTTATGATAGTCACACAGAGAGAGAGAGAGAGAGAGAGGCAGAGACATAGGCAGAAGGAGAAGCAGGCTCCATGCACCGGGAGCCCGACGTGGGATTCGATCCCGGGTCTCCAGGATCGCGCCCTGGGCCAAAGGCAGGCGCCAAACCGCTGCGCCACCCAGGGATCCCTTGTTTTACTTTTTAAAGTAGGCTTCACACCCAACATGGGACTTGAACTCATGACCCTGAGATTAAGAGTGGCATGCTCTTTGAGCCAGCCAGGCACCCCTGTTTTGTTCGTTTTATTTATTTTATTTATTTATTTTTTATTACTTTAAAAAATTTTTTATTATTCATTTTATTTTTTTTTAAAGATTTTAAAGAAATTTATTCATAAGACAGACAGAGAGAGAGAGGCAGAGACATAGGCAGAGGGAGAAGCAGGCTTCATGCAGGGAGCCCAATATGGGACTTGATCCCGGGACTCTGGGATCGCAGCCTGAGCCAAAGATAGGCACTCAACCACTGAGCCTGTTCTGTTTTAGATAATAGCGATCTGGGGCAGCCCAGGTGGCTCAGTGGTTTAGCGCCGCCTTTGGCCCAGGGCCTGATCCTGGACAACCCAGGATTGAGTCCCACGTCGGGCTCCCTGCATGGGGCCTGCTTCTGCCTCTCTCTCTCTTTCTGTGTCTCTCATGAATAAATAAATAAAATCTTTTTTAAAAAAATTAAATAAAAAAAAATAGTAGCAATCCTAGTGGGTGTGAGGTGGTATGTCATTGACATTTTGATTTTGTATTTCCCTAATGATAAGTGATGTTGAGCATCTTTTCGTCTGCTTATTGGCACATGAAATATATATCTTTGGGGAAATGTTTGTTGAGATCCTTTGTCCATTTTTAAAAATATTATTTATTTATTTATTCATGAGAGACAGAGACACAGGCAGAGGGAGAAGCAGGCTCCATGCAGGGAGCCTGACATGGGACTCAATCCCAGATCTCCAGGATCATACCCCAGGTTGCAGGCGGCGCCAAACCGCTGCGCCACCGGGGCTGTCCTCCTTTGTCCATTTTTAAATCAGGTCACTTGTTTTTTGTTGTTGAGTTGCTAGAGTTGTTTATATATTTTGTATATTAATCAGATATATGATTTGCAAATATTTTCTCCCATTCCATAGGTTGCCTGGCTGCCTTATCACTTTGTTCATAGTGTCATTTGATGCCCAAAAGGTTTTAATTTTGATGAAGTCCAATTTATCCACTTTTCTCTTGTTGCCCATGCTTTCAGTATTATTTGCAGAGTCATTGCCAAATCCAGGGTCATGAAGTTTTGTTCTTTGTTTTCTTCTGAGAGTTTTATGATTTTAGCTCTTATGTTTAGAACTTTTATCCATTGGGGGTTAATTTTTATATGTGATGTGAGACAAAAATCTAATTTCCTTCTTTTCATGTGGATCTCCAGTTTTCCCAGCACTATTTGTTGAAAAGACTGTTTTTTCCCCATTGATTGGTCTTGGAGCCTTTGTTGAAACTATCTGACCATATATATATGCAAGGATTTATTTCTAGGTTCTTTAATTTATTCCATTGGTCTGTATGTCCATCTTTATGCTGGTACCATACTGTTTTGATTCCTATAGCTTTGCAGTACATTTGGAAATCACGAAGTATGAGACCTTCAATTTATTCTTCTTGTTCAAAATTGTTTTGGCTATTCAGCATCTCTCGAGATTTCATATGAATTTTAGACAGACAAAGCCTTTTTAATTAATTAATTTTTGACAAAGCTTTTTTAAAATTTGGGTTCATGGTTTCTTTGGCAATACAATTGCCTCAAAATCTTTTTTTTTTTAAGATTTTATTTATTTATCATGAGAGACACAGAGAGAGGCAAAGACACAGGCAGAGGGAGAAGCAGGCCCCATGCACGGAGTCCGACGTGGGACTTGATCCTAGGTCTCCAGGCTCAGGCCCCGGGCCAAAGGCGGCACTAAACTGCTGAGCCACCCGGGCTGCCCTCTCAAAATCTTTTTGGTATATAAGTCAGAGTTCTCTAGAGAAACATAACAAATGGGTTGTTTGTTTGTTTGTTTGTTTATTTATTTATTTATTTATTTATTTATTTATTTATTTATTTATTTATTTATTTATATTCATAGAGACACAGAGAGAAAGAGAGGCAGGTCTCCAGGATCACACCCTGGGCTGCAGGTGGCACTAAACCACGGCGCCACCAGGGTTGCCTGGGTTGTATATTTATATATGTGTGTGTGCGCATATAGCGTAGGGGAGATAACTGGCTCGTGACTACAGAGGCTGGCAAGTCCAAAATCTGCAAGGTAGGCCAGTGGCTAGACACCATGGAGGAGTTGGTAGGCCATTCAAGTCTGAAGGCAGCCTCCTTGGCAGAATTCCCTCTTTCTTAGGGGAAGTCAATCTTTTTTTTTTTTTTCTATTAAGGCCTTTGACTGATTAGATGAGGCCCACCTACTTTATGAAGAATAACCGGCTTTACTAAAGTCTACTGATTTATTTATTTATTTATTTATTTATTTATTTATTTTAAAGATTTTATTTATTTATTCATGACAGAGAGAGACAGAGACAGAGACAGGCAGAGGGAGAAGCAGGCTCTGTGCGGGAAGCCTGACATGGAACTCGATCCCGGGTCTCCAGGATCACACCCCGGGCTGAAGGTGGCACTAAACCGCTGGGCCACCAGGGCTGCCCCGAGTCTACTGATTTAAATGTTAGTCTAGGGATGCCTGGGTGGCTCAGCGGTTTAGCGCCTGCCTTCGGCCCAGGGCGTGATCCAGGAGTCCCGGGATCGAGTCCCACGTCGGGCTCCCTGCAGGGAGCCTGCTTCTCCCTCTGCCTGTGTCTCTGCCTCTCTCTATCTCTGTGTCTCTCATGAATAAATAAATAAAATCTTTAAAAAAATAAAATAAATGTTAGTCTAACCTTATGGGACACCTGGCTGGTCCAGTTGGTGGAGCATGTGACTTTTGACCTTGAGGTCATGAGTTGGAGCCCCACATTGGGTGTGGAGATTACCTTAAAAAAAAATTTAGGAAAAAAAATAAAAAATAAATAAAAAATATTTTAGGGACACCTGGGTGGCTCAGTGGTTGAGCCTCTGCCTTTGGCTCAGGGCACGATCCCAGTTTAGGGATGGAGTCCCACATCGGGTTCCCTGTGAGGATCCTGCTTCTCCCTCTGCCTATGTCTCTGCCTCTCTCTGTGTCTCTCATGAATAAATAAATAAAATCTTTTAAAAAATATTTTTAAAAATGTTAATCTCACCTTTAAAATACCTTCACAGAAACATCCAGAATAATATCTGACCACATATCTGTGTATTCTGGCTTAGCCAGACTGACTGCAAAATTATTACAACAGGTTTCTGCTCTGTTTGCTTCCAGATGCATGTGACACTAACCACTCTCAAGTTCTTTCCTAGATAGAATTATCAAGCTAATGTATTTATTTGCTTTGACACTTCTTGCCTCACTCTTTTTTAAAAAAAATTTATTGAAAGAGCACAAGTGCATGTGAGTGGGGGGAGAGGCAGAGAGAGAGGGAGAGAATCTCAAGCTGACTCCGCGCTGAGTGCAGAGCCTGACCCGGGGCTTGACCTCACAACTCTTGAGATCACAACCTGAGCCAAAATCAAGAGTTGGACACTTAACTGAATGAGCCACCCAGGCACTCCCCTCCCATCTCACTCTTAATGTAATGATGGCTACACCAAAGTCATGTGAAATGATAAGAGAGAAGGCCACACTCTTCAGCTGATATTTGCCTTACAGGTGTTGACATCTTTCAAGACCATTTTCAGTCTTATACTATTTGTTTTCTAGGAGCAGTTTTTCTGATTCTGAAAGACCCGTTATCTCTGGACTTTATTTCCCTTCATCTCTGCTTGAAAACCAGCTAATTCTCACCTAAGTTCACCTCTTTTTTCTAATGCTTTATAAAAGCACCCATCCCAGTTGTTAAGTTATTGTCTCTCAGCTCTAAATCCACTGTTCTGCTTTCTACTATGAGATGCTGGAGCTGGGACTCAGCAATCACATTTCTGCTTTGTCAGCGGGCTCTGTGCTTGGCTCTGCCAATAAGGGCCACTAGAGGGAGATAGTAAGTCCAGAAGAGGAAGAAAGGCTCCCTTCCTCCATTTGCTTCCTTTTCCTGTGAGGTCACTCTAGCAAAGCTCCTTCACCTGGGCAGCAGCCTTTCCTTCTTATAACAGCAGCTGAATCCACTTTGCAGAGTTTTTCGACAATTGCAGAACGAGCATCATGGTGTCCCAGTCAGAGACACCAGCATCAGCCATCTGGTACTCCTTCCTCAGCGCTGTTGGTCCCTCCTCCACTTTCAGAGACACAAGACACGAGCACCAGACTTAAGAGGTCTGTTTCAGCTCTGTGGAGCCCCTCTTTTAAGTGTCCAAGTTATCATAATTCCAAATGCTTCCCTTTGTCCTCCTAGCCCTATGAGTTATAGACGCCTCCTGCTGTTGCTGCCTCCATGATATCTCAGAGTTGTCTTTTTACCTTTTAAGCTGTTAGTTAACAGCTTTATACCTAGTTAACTCTTCCAACTATTCTTTATATTAAATTCCCTCTGTCCAGTGACTGGTATGGTTTCTGTCTCATTGGCTGGATCCTGACTGATACAGAAAATGGTACTAGGAGGGGGCCCCAGGAAATACACCTCAAAAGATGGGACTAGAGATCTGGTTTGGTTGTGTCATTGAGTTTCAATGTGCTGAGATCTTTGCCAATGAGAAACACAATGCAACTAATCCAAGGCATGCTGTGGTATCATGATTAATCAAATCATCACCTGTGGTTATTTGTGATGACGTGTCAATTCAAGCAAGTGCCTTGGGGGCCCAAATGGTTGTTGCACTTGACTGTTATGGCAGTGATGATGACTATGGGGACCTGGTATTACAGGAATGCTTCTGAATGCATCAGAGTCCTTGCACAAAAATGACAAGCTTGCTTGGGTCTTTAAACTCTCAGCCTAAGTCATGGTCAGAGAGTCCTAGAGCTTTCAGGATCTCTTATTTCTTCTAGCCCTCAGACTTATTTGCTACAAATAAAATACTATGCATGTTGCTGAATTACAACAGTTGAATTCAGTCTTGTTAAGTATTTCTGGTGATTGAGAAGGAGTGGGACCTGAAACTTGGAATGGGCACATCTGGCTTGACTCTCAGTCTCCTCCATTCTTCGAGCAGATGGCAAAGGGAGCAAAGATCAGCCCCTGGAAGTTTTATGAGCTGGCTCGTCATTTCCACTCATATCCCATTAGCCAGAATTCAGTCACTTGGTCACACCTATCTGGAAGAGAGGCTTCTCTCTTCTCTCTTCTCTGGGAACTGTGGGTGTTGGTGAGAATGAGTAGTTTATGTCACACTAGATGGGTCACTAGTGACATTTAAGATAGAAAGGTTTTGGGTTTTTTTTAAGATTTTATTTTTAAGTAATCTTTACACCCAATGTGGGGCTTGAAGTTAAACCCTAAGACCAAGAGTTGCATGCTCTTCCAACTGAACCAGCCAGGTGCCCCAAGATAGAAGTTTTAGGGGAGTGATGTAGACAGAGGTTAAATTGTTAAAAGAAATGAATAGGTGACATGGAAGTTGCAGCTACTATTTAAATAAGAGAAAAAGATAAACCTGACGCTAGAGTGAGGAGGTAGTCAAATGGAATGCTGTGTCTGTTATTGGCATTTTAGTTTTGCTATTTTATTTATTTATTTATTTATTTTTAAAGATTTATTTATTTGAGAGAGAGTGTGTGTAGGTGTGCACTCCAAAGTGGGGCTCATCAAACCCCGAATCTTTGGCATCAAGGGCATGGCTAGGCAGCTTCTGGCATGTGTAACAATTAGTGATCCTTGAGGTCACTGTTGTTACCTTTCTATCCCTCTGTATTATGTATTTTTTTTTCCCACTGAGGTGCATTATGTATTTTTTTAAAGATTGATTAATCTTAGAGAGCAAGAGAGAGTGCACACAGTGGGGAGGGGCAGAGGAAAAGAAAGAATCCCAAGCAGACTCCATGCTGAGCTTGGAGCCTGAGCTGGGGCTTGATCTCATGACCCTGAGATACTGACCTAAGCTGAAACCAAGAATCAGATGCTCAATGGACTGAGCCACCCAGGCCTCCCTGCATTCTGTATTTTGATTTTTGTTTCTTACTCTCTCCTAGTTTCTAGCTCTCTCTTTTCCTATACTTTTCCTTAGGTTTTCCAGTAACCCCCGTGCGGTGGACAGAACCTAAGGTAACACCCAGTGACTCCTGCCTCCTGGTTTTCACATAAAAGTGTGATCCTCGTTTTGAGTTCAAGTGGACCTCTGACTTTCTTCTAGCCTATAGAACATGGCAAAACTGATGGGATATCTCTCCCACTACATACATAGTAAGTTACATTATGTGAAACTCTGTCTTAGCACACTGGAGCTAGAGACTCTCCTTGTGGGCCTGATGGAGTGAGTAAACAGCCATGTTGTAGAAGCCCACATGACATAACCCCCAGGAGCTGCGGATGCCTCTGGAACCAGCTGACAGCCATCAAAAACCCCAGGCCTTGAGCCATACAGTCCAAAGGAAATAAGTTCTGCCAAGAAAACCTGAAGGCGCTTGCATGTGGATTCTTCCCCAGTTGAGTCTCTGGGTGAGGATGCAGCCTTGCTGATAACCTTGATTATAGCCTTCTGAGACCTGGAGCAAAAGATTCAGCTGATAGGGCTGAGGCTCCTGACCTGAACCTCAGATAATGTATGTTGTTTTAAGCCATTAAATTTGTGATAATTTGAATCACAGCAATTTGGAAAATGAATACACCTAAAATTCTTGAAAAATACTGGGGCCCTGTGGCATCAACCCTACATCAACCCTGATACCTAAACAACCCTTGGTTTGGGTCCAGATCACAGAGCTGGGAGGGAGGCCAGAGATGTGCCACACATATCCACTGGGCACTTTGAACTTCAAGACAGTAGCTAACAGGCCCCTCGGGTTCACAACAGATTGTATCCCCACCCCCACCCCCTCGCCCCAAATACCTATCCAGTCAGTCCTCAGAGATGGCTGAAGCCTGGCAGCCCTGGAATTACAGATTGTCAGAAGTAAATCAAGAAGTGCACCACTCGAATCTGGGCGCTCGGCAAGGTGCCCGGCACGCAGGGGACGCCCCACAAATGGTTTCCTTGCAAAACAACAGAAAGCTCCCGGGAGCGCGCATCTGCCGCCGCGTCGTCGTGCAGAGGGGACCGCCGGGGCTCAGGGTGGGCAGGGACCGGCCGGGACCCCGCGGCGGGGCGCGAGCGCCATCCCGGGCCCAGGCGGAGGGGGCGCTGCGGCGGGAGGCCGCGCCGGGCGGGGGCGGGGCGGGGCGGCGGCGGGGCCGCCCCCAGCGAGCGAGCGCCGCGCGCCGCCGCCGCCGCCGCTGCCTCCTCCGTTGCTCGGCCCCGGTCCCGGTGCGGCCCGGCCGGCTCGCGGGGCGCCGAGCCGAGGCCCGCGGCCGGCCGCATGAAGGACTGCGAGTACCAGCAGATCAGCCCCGGGGCCGCCCCGCCGCCCGCCTCCCCTGGGGCGCGCCGTCCCGGCCCCGCCGCGCCCCCCGGCCCGGGCCCCGGGCCCCCGCCGCCCGCCGCCGCGCCGCGCTGGAGCAGCAGTGGCAGCGGCAGCGGGAGCCTCGGCCGCCGCCCGCGGCGCAAGTGGGAGGTGTTCCCGGGCCGCAACCGCTTCTACTGCGGCGGCCGCCTCATGCTGGCCGGCCACGGCGGCGTCTTCGCACTCACGTTGCTGCTCATCCTCACCACCACCGTCCTCTTCTTCGTCTTCGAGTGAGTCCGGCGGCGCCCCCGGCCCCGCCCCCTCGGGCGCCCCTGCCCCTCCGGCCCCCTCCGGCCCTGGCCGCGCACCCCACCTGCCCGGATCCTGGGTGGGCTCTTCAGCGCCTCTGGTCTCCCTCTGGGCCCCCCGCCTTCTCCCGCGACCCCGGGCGCTCCACCCTTCTCTGCACCTGCCAGGCATCCTCCCCTCCCTGCTCCTCCCTGGCCTGCGTCCTCCGCCCTCTGCTCAGGATCTGCCCCTAGGCCTTCCCAGTCCCCTTGCATGTGTCTCATCTGCCCTCTCGGCCCTCTCCACCTAGCACCGCACCTCCCCACCCCGACATTTCCCCAATCTCCATCCTCCCTCGCCATCTGGATGCCCCATCCATACGGGGACCCATCACCCCATCCTCTGCGGCCCGCCCCCCATCCCTCCCTGCCTTTCCCTGGCACCCTGCCTTTGCCAACCTCTGCCAGGAGCACCACCCTCCCTTGTCCCTCTACATCCTCCCATCCTCTGGGCCCTCTGGGAACCTGGCTTGAGCCTCCGGGACCTCCTTGCCCTCACCTCTCCCCAGGACCATCTTTCCCCCAGCCTCTTTCCCACCCAAGGCATCTTTGCTCTTTCTCTCTTCCAGACAACTTCTGAATTTCTTCCGGGTCCTTTGGCTTTATACTCCCCATCACAAATCTCCTAGCTGCCTTCTGGTCCCCCCAGGGCCCCTTCTGGGGCCCCCTGTTATCCCTCTACTCTCAGAGCCTTCCGCCTTCCTTTCCCCTCAGTCTTTCTCCCTCCAGACCCTCAGGTAATCTTCCCAAACAGCTTTGGGCCTCTAAGGCCTCCAGTCCCTCTCCAGCACCTTCCTTAGCTTCCCTAACACTTCCCAGCCTTCCCTCAGACTCTGCCAAGCCCCTGCCCCCCCCCCCCCCAACCTCTGACCTCCGGGTTTTCTTTGCCTTCTCAACATTCTGGAGCATACCTCTGGCCTGTCCCGTGGCAGGAACAGCTGCAGCGCCTTGTTATTTTTCCAGAGAGTCCAGAGTGCTTTGGTGGGGCAGGTCGTATTTGCCCCCGTGAGCTTTTGATCCCCAGTGACACAGGATTGGCCCACACAGTATCTCCGTTTTCTGGTTTGCGGGGGTGGGGGATGCCTGTCATTTCCCAGGGTCACGTTTTTGTATCAGAAGTTTTCCAACTTGGAAAACTTGGTCTGTAGCTTGAGCCATCTGCTGTGTGATTCTTTGCACACACGCTCTCACTTCCCCTCCTGGTTCTCCCCATTCTTTGTGGTCTTCCTTAACTGGCCAGTGTGGTGAATGACTCCATCTCTGGAGCCAGCAGACCTGCTTCCCATGCCAGGTGCACCACGCACCGCTGCCATACTGCGTGACCTTGGGGCCGGTCCCTTCACCTTGGAGCCCCAGTGCTCTCATCTATAAAATGGGGTTTATAATAGGTTGTCGTGATGGTGGCACAAGGTTATGTATGTAAGCTTTTAGCCAGGAACAAGCCCTGGATGCTGGATGCTGCTTTTAGCTCTTGTCTTCACCATAAAGCACTTGCTAAGGGCCTGTGGCCATGCTAAGGCTGCCACAGAGACACCACCCCCAGGGACCCTTTCCAGCTGCCAGATCATGTATCTGCAACCTTGGGTTTCCCCTTGAAGTAAGGTGAGGACTTTGTACAAATTAGCTTCTCCCTTTCCCCCTTCCTTTCTGAGTCAGGATGGATAAAAAGATCCAGGATAATATGACAAGCAGAAGCTCTGGGTAGCCCCCAGCCTCCAGCATGTTCCCTGGGCAGAGTTTCAGATCCATCTCGCTGGGCTGACCCACATGAGTGTTTTGAAAGTTCCTTTTCCAGTACCTCTAGGGCTGCACCCCGGGCAAGAGGAAGTTGACCCCCGCAACCATGTAGCGTGGGGTTCAGTCCATTCAAAAGCAGTATCTCCCCTGGGCTGTGGGGGTATCTTGACCAGTGCCAGATTTGTCCCCCAGAGAAAGGAGAGAGGAGGACTTCTGGGCTTGGGGAGGGTGTGTGAATCATCTCGCTTTGTCTGTGCCCTTCCTCACTTGGGCTGGTGGGGTTGGCAAGAGGGTTTGGGTTTGGGCTGAGCGTAGCCCTGGGTCTGAACTGGGGTGAAACCTCAGTAGCGGCCAGCGCTGGGGAAGGCTGGAGAGTGAGCGAGCTCACACTCTCCCATTGTTCTGGGGAACCATAGATTGGCTCTCTAGGGCTTTTCTTGCTGAGAATGGTTTTGCTTCATTGTTTGGTTTCATGGATTATTGCACAGGGCTGTCAGCAGGGTGGCTTCTGCCCCACTTCCCACCCCACACGGAGGCCAAAGTGCCCCTTTAATTCTAAGTCAGATCCCTGTCCCCTCTGGGATCCTCCCTGGCTCTCCCGAATAAGAGCCAGAGCCCTGATAATGGGCTTCCTCTGTGTCCATCTCCTTCCACTTCCCCCCACCTCCCCATGCATCCTCCTCCAGGCACATTGGCCTCCTTGCACATTCCTGCCTCAGGGCCTTTGCACAGATTGGAATACCCTTCGTTCAGGTAGTCTCATGGTTCACTCCCTCACTCTTCCCTCCTTCCCTGAGTGTCCCTATAACATACCAAACCACTCCCCCCCCTTCTGTCCCTCTTCTCTGACTACTTGCTCTCTGGAAGCACTTGCCACCATCTGAACATACTATGTGCATATTTTCTGCTAGTTTGTTGCCTGTCTCTTCACCAGGGCAGGACTTCATTCTTACTGTTGTGTCTTCAGTGCCTAGAACAGGGCCTGGTGTGTAATAGGCACTCAATATAGTAAATATTTGTTGAATGAATGTAAGGAGTATTTGCTAAGGGCCCAGAGGCCCCGGTCCTGTCGTCGGCTGGCTAGGTGACCTTGGGTGGGGCCTCAGAGTCCGCCTCTGTAAAATCAGGGAGCTAGGACTTAGTGTGTCTGAGGGCTCCATGAGTCTCAGACTTCAAGTCTCCATCCCCCAGAGTCTGGTTATACATGATCTGATTGATTGTCCTGTGAGGGACACAGAGGGCCCAGCTTTGTTGAGGCTCGGACCCAGGAACCACTGAGGTGTTTGGAGCAGAGTGTGTGGTTCATTTGAAGCTCTTGATCTTGGCAGTCTCTGCTCTTCAAGGGAAGGGCCTCTCGGAGGCCAGAGCCTCTGGCAGTCAAAGCTCTGGAAACAGTGTGTAGATGTCCACAGGTTTGCTTTCTGTAACTGTGCCAGCTCCTTGGCCGATTCTGGCCTACCAGCAGCCTATCATTTCCCAAGTAGCAGCTCCTTACCCCGTCAGGTGCCACTCTAGCTCTGGGAGGGAAGGCAGCAGAGGACAGCGGTTAATCCTGTGGGCGGGACTCAGAGTCAACCTGTGCACAGACTCTTCTCCAAACCAACTAGGGACCTGAAAGCACGGACTTGGGATGCTGGCCCTGGGATGACCGTGGCAGTGCCTGGACCATGGTCTTTCCCCTAACCCCCTTCACCTGGCTGACCCTACTCATTCTTTGGATTTTAGCTTAGGCATTATCTCCTTCAGCCAGACTATCCTGACTGTTCTGTTGTCCTCTTTCCTGTGTTACCACACACAGTCCTATGTGGCACCCCTCTGTATACATATCTTTTTTTCCCCAACTAGACCAGAGCCTCGTGGTGGGTGGGGAACAACACTCTTATTCACTCTGTTTGGTGAAGGTGTTGCCTGGCGTATGTAAGCCCTCACTAAATATTTGTGGAGTGAGTGAGTGAATGAGTGAACATTGTCATGGATGGTCGACTCAAGTGAGTACCCAATTCATTGGTAGTGGCTGCCTGAAGCTTTGTGTTCAGGATTCTGAGGCTGCAGCTATGAGCAGGGGTGAAGAATGCTGGGATCTAGAGCCCTCTCCTTAGCTCATAAAAAAAAAAAAAAAAAAGTGCTGGGATCTGTGATTAAGGCTGCTATTGGCTCACAGGGAAAGTGCAAGGATCAATTAGTGATGTCTGCTCTCCTGGGGGCACTCCTGGGGGAGTGGCTGCACCTGCCTAGGAGCTGTCCCTCTTCCTCAGGGAGAGGCTCTCCTAGAGAGAATGCGGTGGTGTTTCTGGGCTGACGACGCCTGCCTAGTGCTGTAGCCCTGTGCCCCACAGGGCCTTCTGGGTGTCTGCTCATCTTTCCCCCTCTCTCTTTCTCTCTCTCTAGCTGTCCCTTCCTGGCCCGCCAGCTGACTCTCGCCATCCCCATCATCGCTGCCATCCTCTTCTTCTTCGTCATGAGCTGCCTGCTGCAGACAAGTTTCACCGACCCTGGGATCCTGCCCCGGGCCACCGTCTGTGAGGCAGCCGCCCTGGAGAAGCAGATCGGTGAGGCTCCTACTGCAGCTGGAGCTGTGTCTCCCAGTTCCACACTCCTTGATTTGAGAGGAGGCCTGATTTTCTCTTCCCACGCCTTGCCAGAAACTGAGGGCATGGTAGTAAGTAAGGCAGGCTGGAGCTGACACCAGAGCGGAAACATGTGATAAACAAGTGAGCAAATAAGCAAGCAAGAGATGCTAGCAAATGAAGGCTGTGATGGCTGCCAGCTTAGCCCCAACTGCTCATTGTGGGCCAGGCGGGGTTTTTACCTCTTTACATGCATGATCTTATTTAATCCTCCAGTAATCCTATAAGACAGACTCTATTGTTATTCTCCTTTTACTGATTAAATCGAGTCTCAGAGGAGTCAAGTATATGGTCCAAGATCACACAGTAAGTGGAAGAGCTGGGATGAGATGTCATACAGTCTGACCAGAGTCTCTGCTCTTAAACATTCCTGTACTTACTCATTTTCTCATCAGACATTGGTTGAACCCCTATCATGTGCCAAGCACTTTTCTAAATGCTGACAATACAGTAGTGAACAAATATGACAATAATCCCCTGCCCTCTTGGAGCTGACATTCCAGCAGGAGGAGAAGGACAGTTAACAATTAAACATCTGGTGGGGCAGCCCCAGTGGCTCAGCGGTTTAGTGAACCCTTCAGCACAGGTTGGGATCCTGGAGACCCAGGATCGAGTCCCATGTCGGGCTCCCTGCATAGAGCCTGCTTCTCCCTCTGCCTGTGTCTCTGCCTCTCTCTCTCTCTCTTTATTTCTCTCTCTCTCTCTCTCTCTCTCTCTGTCTCTCTGTCTCTCATGCATAAATAAATAAAATATTTTAAAAACAATTAAACATCTGGGATGTCAAAGAGGAAAGCATGGAGGAAGGATGAGAGCTGGGGGGACAGTGATCAGAGAAGACTGTGAAGGAGTGACTTCTGAACAAAGAAGCAAAGATTTGAAAAGATGAGGGATTGAGCTGTGTGGGTATGTGGAGGAAGAGCACAGTAGGTTGTAGGGAGTGAACTAGTTTAGAGTAGGTGATCTGGGAAAGCTTCTAGGAGGAGGTGGTACTTGAGAGGAGCCCTGAATGGTATGATGGAGCCAGTACTGTGTAGTCTGGAAACAGTACAGGCAAAAGCCTGGAGTGGTGAACAAGCTGGTAATGTTTAAGGAATAGCAGGAAGGCCGGTGTGGCTATAAAGAACCTGTGCTCCCAGGCACCGCAGACAGCCCTCGATTTCTCCCAGATGGCTGTGTGTCCCCCTGGGAGCCTGGGTGCTGGGGCCAGGGCCTTAATCTCAGCTTGCTCCACCCCACCTCCTTCCTGGGGAGAAGTGACGTGGCTATTTGCACACCTCAAGGGTTTCCGGTGCATGGTTGGTTCCTTCCCCTAACGGAGTGGCTTTCAGATACTCTTTTAAACATCTAACTGGCCCTGAAGAGCCCCCGGGGCCTGTAAATGTTGGAGCCCACTGCATCCATCCCTGGAAGCTATGTCACTGGTTCTCTGGAACAACTCAGGAGGGTGGGCAGGAAGAGGGAGAATGTTCTCTTGCTCTTTGTTTATCTTCTCATTCCTCTGCCTAGGCCTGTCCTCAGCCACACCCTCAGTTGCTGTCTTCCTCTGCCTACATCCAACTTCCTTCCCTCTTGAACCCCCCCCGGCCGCTCACCACTCAGCCTCTTAGACCTGACTTTGCTCCTTCAGAATCCTGCAGCCTGACCCGGGCAGTCCACCTGGCAACAGGGAGGCTCAGTGGCAGCCCGTTTCTCCTCCCTCCGGGTTGGAGCTAATTGTGGGACAAGATTATAGTCCAGCTCAGCCTGAGCTTGGAGAGCTGGCTGCCTGGAATCCTCTGGGCTCCCGTGAGCTGTGTGGGTAATAATGACAACTGTAATCCCCCATGTTTGGGGAGCGCTTGACTATGTCCTGAACACTTCCCATCCATTATCCACACAAATCCTCCCAGTAGTCCTGCTGTGCTGATGCAGAAACTGCAGGCAGGTGAGCACACGGCCAGGGAATGGAGGCACAGAGATGGACTGTGGGCCTTGACTCCCACACCCTTTGCTATGTCTTCTGAGATGGCCACAGGGACACATCTTCAGTCTTCGGTGGCCACACTGTCTTCATTCTTATGTCTCGACCCAGGTATTCCATATTCTGAGAAGCTTTCATGATCCTAGTTGGGCCACACCTTCCATGAGCTTCTTGTCCTTCCTTCTCTTCTTGGCCCTGTGCTACATGGTGATCATTACAAAAATGTTGGGCAGGCCCAGCAGCCTCTCTCCTGGGCAGTGAGGGTCTTATTCACCTAGTCTACCGCTTAGGGGTCCAGAGATGTTGGCTGAGTGAGTGAGCTTCTCGAGACGCCTTCCTTGATGTCCCCAGGTGACTCATGGAGAGGCAGTTGCAGCTTCTCCCAATCAGGCATTGTGGGTTTAATCATTTAGGTGTTAATTCTATATACTGACTCCTGAGTACGGGGGCAGGAGGTGGGAGGCCAAAAACAAATCTGTTGTGGACCCTGCCTTCTGGCGATTTCCAGGCTAGCTCAGTGCAAGGTAGAAAGCCTGGCCAGCTGTCACAGGTATAGTTAGGCTTTGGAAGAAGATCAGAGAAACCAGGAGTATCTTCTGCCTGGGGCATATGGAGAGGCTTCCTGGAGAGATGCCTTGAGCCCAAGTTTAAAGTTGGGGTGGAGTTCAAGCACAGGAAGATGTGTGAAGGGAGCCCTCCAGGCAGATGAAAGAGAAGAGGAGAGGACAGAGCGGGAAGGAGCGAGGACAGGCATGGAACCCTGCACAGGCCATATTGGCTGGAACAGGAAGGAGTGCTCCAGAGAATGAGAGAACTTCTGGTTGGAGAATGGGGTGGAATTAGTCACTTGGGACCCTAAATGTCAGCGTCAGAGACTTTGCTTTGAGAACAGCTGGCAGCCTGGCAAGTGACATCTTTGAGGCCTTTGAACTCTGAAACTTGAACAGGAGCCAGATTGAGGGTGGGGCCAGGAGGTTTCTAATCAGGGTGAAATATATCTTCTTGAAAAGGACTAAGGTCACTGAGCCTTTTCAAGAAGGTTGGGGACCAGCTTTGAGGTGGATGGTGCTGTTCATATAAACATGAACTGATGATTATTGCGGCCCGGGGCCCCTGCAGCCTGTAGGCTTCTCCCTTTGGCCCCATAGGCCAGCAACTCCAGCCCAGTAGGTTCTAACCCAAGGCTGCTGCCCTGCAAGGACCATCTGAGGCAGGCTGACCAGCTCCTTCCAGTCTCATGTCCTGGGAAACCCCTCAGTCATAGGCTAACCAGGGCGGTTGGCCACCCTGGTCTGAGCTCTTGATTTGTCAACTGGCGAGCCATGCAGCTGGGTCACCCTACTGGGCCAGCCATACAGGGTCCAGGCCCTCTGAGAAATTGGGGAAGAGGGAGGAGGTGGCAACATTGCCCCCCAAGAGGCTTCCAGTCTGATGGGAGCTGATGGAAACATCCCAATCTGAGCAACAGACACTGACCTAGACACATTTACTGCTCACAGAACCAATATATAGGCTGCCTCTCCCTCGCCACCACCCAGCAGGTCACAAATGGCAGCCTATCTATGCCCAGTGACTCCCCTCCAGTCCTTCTGCAGACCTGCCTTATCTGCTACCTGGATTGGCTCTGCTGACCCGGCCCCAACACCTGGCTTCTCCCTTCAAGCATAGTTGTCTCTCCAAGACCCGGATTTGGCCTCAGCCCTCCCTGGCTTAGAATTTGGTTGACTCCCTCGTGACCTCAGCAGCATTTCCTGAAAATCAGTCATTTGAGTACAGCCTTGATGATTTTTACCCTTTCTGCATCTCACCTTCTACCTTCATTTCCTGGTATTTTCCTCTAAGTGACTAGTTGTTGTTCTTTTTTTAAAGATTTTATTTATTTATTCATGAGAGACAGAGAGAGAGGCAGAGACACAGGCAGAGGGAGAAGCAGGCCCCATGCAGGGAGCCCGACGGGACTTGATCCCAGGACCCCAGGATCAGGCCCTGGGCTGAAGGCAGCGCTAAACCACTGAGCCTCCCGGGCTGCCCTGAGAGACTGTTTTTTGTTTTTTAAGATTTTATTTATGTATTCACAAGAGACACAGAGACACAGGCAGAGGGAGAGGCAGGCTCCATGCAGGGAGCTTGATGTGGGACTTGATCCCAGGTCCCCAGGATCATGCCCTGGGCTGAAGGCGGCACTAAACCGCTGAGCCACCCAGGCTGCCCAAGTGACTAGTTTTTAAATGTGTCTTACAAGGAAAAATTTTATCACAGGTGCCAGCAGAAAGCCTCTTACTCAAAATAGAAGGTAATCATGAAAACAAAACATAACAATGTGACAAAATTCTTGCTGTTTATGGTTTCCTGCAGACCTTAGCCGCCCTGAGGACTGATCACAGCTATTAGGTCTTAGAAGTCGAGAGTTTTCCCCTCAAGTCAAAGGCTTGAAAGAAAATTGAAAAGGGACTAACTTTCTCATTCCGTGAGTCAGTGTTACTTAGTGTTGTGGCCAGGAGACGGATCGTCTTCCACCTTCCTGAACGTTTGCCCTTGGAGGAGCGCTTGCCTGTGCAGGCAACCCTGGGGTCCCCAGCCCTGCCAGGTGATGGTGATGGGGACTTGCTTGTGCCTTTGCTCCGTTCACCCCCCCACCGCCTCTTCCCGGGTGCCCTCCTTCCTGGTGAGCCCGGTGGGCCGTTCCTCCTGACCCAGCTTAATTGCTGCCCCACCTTTTGTTGAATTCCGCCTCCCCCAGTGTCGAGTATGGACACCAGTAATACCATTAACCCACCAGCTATGGGTTAGGCCTTTGCATCTCTCACTCGCATCAGTATCTTACAAGTTCCATACGATCGTTACCCAGGGAGGAACTGAGGCTCAGAGAGGTTAGGCAGCTTCCTCAAAGTCACAAGCTAACAGGTGTCCAGGCCAGGTTTCAAAATGAGATCAGGCTGGCCCTGGAGGCCCCATACCTGACTCAGTGCCTCCTATACGACCGCATAATTAGCCACCTCACCGCTTGCTCTGCCCTCAGGCCACGCTCTTCCTGTGTCCTCTGGTCTGTCCCTCTGCTGTGATGCAGTGGGTGCTCCATAAACCCCTGGAATGGACAGAAAGGGTCAGGTGGGGATTACAGTGACCCAGTGTGTGCGGCCTGGGCCCTGCAGTGACCTTGAGCTGACCTCGAAGCAAGGGAGACCACAGCCCTGCAGCTGTTTCCTCCACAGGTGGGGGCAACGGAAGGCCAAGGCCAACAGTCAGGACCCAGCAAGGGGGTGGAGACCCCCACCTGCGCTCACTAAAGCCAGCTCAATGGCCCACCCCCACCCTCAAGGACTTCCGTGCTAGCCCCTGGGCTTTGGTCATAGACACCCCACCACCTGGCTTGCCTTTCGTGGGCTGTGGGCCTTGAGCCCTGGTTGGGGCAGAGACGCCCATAGCACACCCTGGGGGAGGGGGAAAGTGTGGGGAGAATCATTTGCTTCTCACAGATATTCAGTGAGAAGGAGCCTCCCCCCCACCCTCCATGACCACATCGCCAGGGGTTGGAGAGTCCCATCTGCAAGGCAACAGGAAGGTCTTACTGGCATGAACAGGCCTTTTTACTTCTTAGAGGAAAGCCCAGGAGCCTTGGAGTAGATCTTAGGTTTCCTTAGGGCAGGAATAAAGTATCTTACTACTCTCTCTTCCTTCCTTCTTTTTTTTTTTTTTTTTTTTAAGTTTTTATTTATGTATTCATGAGAAACAGAGAGAGAGAGGCAGAGACACAGGCAGAGGAAGAAGCAGGCTCCGTGCAGGGAGCCCGATGTGGGACTCGATCCCGGGTCTCCAGGATCACACCCTGAGCCAAAGGCAGATGCTCAACCGCTGAGCCACCCAGGTGTCCCACTTCCTTCTTTTTCCAAAAAATATTTTCTGAACTGGATGAACAAAGCAAATGTGGTTTTCTGTTTTAAGCACTAGGAAAAAAATAATAAAAAAAAAATGAAGTAGACACTAGGCCCAACATAAGGCTTGAACTCATGAGTCTGACAGTCTACTGACTGAGCCAGCAAGGCGACCCCCCTTTTTTCCCTAATTTTTATATTTAATTTGTTTTTATTTATTTAAAGATTTATTTATTCATTCATGAGAGACACAGAGAGAGAGAGAGGCAGAGACACAGGCAGAGGGAGAAGCAGGCTCCATGCAGGGAGCCTGATGCGGGACTCGATTCCGGGTCTCCAGGATCACTCCCCGGGCCAAAGGCGGCACTAAACCGCTGAGCCACCCGGGCTGCCCCCAAGATTTTATTTTATTTTAAGTAATCTCTAAGCCCGGTGTGGGGCTGAAACTTACAACCCCGAGATCAGGAGTTGCATGTTGTACTGACTAAGCCAACCAGGAGCCCCTTTGAATTTTTTTTTAAAGGAAACATATTTGACTTACCTGTATGTACTTGCCTCTTCTCCCCTCACCTGCCACCCCCAGGCCTTGTACAATATCTCGACATAGTGGTTGGTGATGTCTGAGAGAATGTTTGGAAGACAAGAGTTCTAATTTCAGCCCTGCCTTATACTATTGAAATGAAGTCTGTTTCCTCATCTGTAAAATGTGGGTACCTACCCCCTTGCCTAGCCCAGAGCATTTTTGGTGCATCGAGTGAGACAGGGAATATCAGTACACTTCAAAAATTGTTTTTCTCTGTTGAAGCTTAAGAGGCTGAGCCTTGTGGTCAGGAATGGCAGCAAATGGACTTGCTCCATAAGCTACCACTGGTACCGGCTGCTGGCAGGCGTGTGTTGAGGAGGATTCTGAGGCGGAGTCCAGGGCAGTGATTGGTCACCATGGTCTGGCCTGAGAATAAACAGCAGAACAGCTGCTTGCCTTCCTCCTGCGTGGGGTCCAGTCTCCACAGTGGCATCCCTGGAAAGCCTCCTTTGACCCATCTTATTTAGGGCCTGGGGATTGATGACTTCAATTCAGCATCTGGGTGGCTCCCTTGCTCCAGTGTGACACTTTCTCTCCCCCACCCCTGGCTCTTGGCAGCCCAAGGAAGTTGGGTGTGCAGAGCTTTACTTCCTCTTTCTCAGAGTTCTAGGAGGAAGCCTGGCCACCGAGGCCACAGTGTACTGGTAGGAGTCCCCTCCCTGCCTAGGGGAGGGCCTATGGGAATCCAGTGAGGATTCTAGAACTTTTCTCCTCCTCTTTCCTGAAGTGGGTCTGTGGCTCTCCTTCACTCTTGGATGAATTGTGTTCTGAAGTTTGGTAAATAAGTTGTTTGGAGTATAGTTTTTCCTAGAACAATAATAATAATGGCTAGTGTTTATTAAGCTCTTGCCAGGCGCTAGATGTTTTGCTAAGCTCACTTGCTGAGTTCTCCCTTCATCTTCCTTAACAACACTCAGAGGCAAGTTAGATTATGTCCCATTTTCTTTTTTAGCAGATGAGGGCACAGAAAAGTGAAGCCACTTGACCCATATCACATAGCTAGTTGCGGTTGGGCCACATGTCTGTCTGGCTCTAAAGCCTGTGTCCAAGCCTGGAAGACAACTGTGGGCAGGGACAGGAGCTGGACCTGGGGCCCATGGGGTAGGGTTACAGGTTGGATTTGGAGTAGCAGCAAGAGTTTTGGAAAGAGCTAGAGAATTCTGCATGCTGGTGTGTCCCAACATGAACTGTGTATCAGGACTGAGGCTCCCATGAATCTAGCACCATGCTTGGGTGTGTCTGCATCTTATTGAGCGCTCCCCACAGTCCCTTCAGACTGAGACTGTCTTCTCTCCATTTTACGGATGAGGAAACCGAGGCTCCGGGATGTGAAGGGACTTTCTCCGGTAGTAAGTGGGTAGCAAAATGATGATTCAAACCTAGTGTTGCAGACTCCAGAGAGTCTGCCTTGTGACCACCCTGAGATGTACTCACCGAAGTGCAAAATCCCTTCCTGGTATTATTTCTGATCCTTCTATGAGCCTTCTACGCAGTTGCTATTTGTCTGCTTTTTCAGATGCAAAAACAGGCTCACAGATGTTAAGTAACTTCCCTGAGGGCACTGGCTCATGAATGGAAGGGTCAGGATTTGAACTCTAGGCCTGCCTGAGTCCAAAGCGCATATTCTCTCCTCTTTGCCTGCTCCTTCATGGTTCATAGGCCTGGGACTGCCTGCTTATTCCACTGTCCCTGCCCTCTTGGGCCATGCAGTCGAGGTGGAGAGCCCGTGTACACACACAGCAGTCCCATCACAGCCCAGCAGGGAGCAGGCGCTGTGTGCAAGGCAGCAGTGTAAGCATTGTGGCAACGGTGCTCAGAGAAGCTGCTCGAGAGTCCTGGGGAGCAAGGAGGAGGCAGGGGCCAGGGCTTGGTCAGAACGGGCAGGAAGCCAAGGCTGTAGGACCTCAGAGGGGCAGAAAAGCAGGAGTGAAGGTGGGGCCCACTCGTGCAGGGCCCAAGTATCGGGACAGGAAGTTGTCCTTTATCTGATGTGTTAGAGGAGGCCGGTAAAGGGCTGTAGGTTTTTTAGAGAAATGTGGTGTGTGTAAGGGGGTTGGAAGGCAGAGGGGCTAGAGACAGGGAGTCTTCAGGGGAAGCTGTTTGGTGCTAGCTGCGTGGCCCGGGTTAAGGCATTGAGAGGAGAGTGAAAAATGGAGCAAGATCTTGACAAGACCTAGTGACTGGCCACGAAGGGGTAAGGGGGCAGGAAGAGTCTGCAAAGGCTCTCCAAATGGAGTTTCCCAGGCCTCTGCCACTCGCTGGCTGTGTGACCTTGGCCAGATCCCCTAACCTCTCTTGGCCTGCTTTCTCAGTTGTAAATTGAAGGGGTCAGAAGAGAGGCAGGCACTGAAGGGACAATTACCGAGGGTCTGCTACGTGCCAGGGGCTGTTATAGGCTCTTTGAGGTTCTTTCCAGCTCTTGGATTATGTCATTGACAGAAATAAGGAACTAGGCAGGGTTAAATAACACTCATTGTGACACTTTAAAATTTACAAAAAGACCTCAAGCCCCAGTTTTGGAAACTTGGGTTCATATCCTGGTTCTGCTGCTTCCTAGCTGGGAGTGGCCTCGAGCGCTCACTCATCTCACTGCAAAGTCACCTTAAGTGTAACCTGGAGGTGGTGGTAATGATAACCCTACTTCCTGGGATGTCCTCAGGATTCAAGGAGATAATGCATGCAAAGAGCTCAGCATATAGGAGGCGCTGGGTGAAGTGGTTTATTTCCCTTGCCTATTTCTTTATTTCTCTTCGTAATTCAGTGAACTGAAAATAACTGTGCACTTCTTGAACACTTACTTTGTGCCACGTCAGGTGTATTAACTCATTTAACCCTCAAAACAACCCCATGATGTGGGTACTATTGTTATTCCATCTCCGTGTTCAAGGAAACAAAGGCACAGAGAGATTAAGTGATAGGCCCTGGCGAATATCTAGCAAATGATATCATTAGGAGAAACCCAGCTAGTGGGCAGCCCGGGTGGCTCAGCGGTTTAGCGCCGCCTATGGCAAACCAGGTTTCAGAGTGTGTCCACTGGCCTCAAACCCTCTGCCCTTTGCCCTGCTGCTGGTTTTAAAGAAGAGATGTTCAGGCGCTTAGTTCCATTGTAAACATGCGCTGGTTGGGGTGATGGTGAACAGCCTAGCAAGAGTCTGCTGGGTAACTGGAATGTGAGGCACAAGTCTGTTTGCTTCATTGATGCATGCCAAGTGCCTAGAGTAGTGCCTGGCACCTGGTAGGCACTCAGTAAGTTATCGTTGGAGGCAAGTGGCCAAACTGGAGATATTATCTGGGGAGTGGATCCAGTGGAAGCAATGGCTGGGCACATTGCTAAGAGCTGGGGATCACAAGCAGCCTCATATGACTCTCAAAATTCTGTGCAGGTAGGAGCCACTGCTTTGGGAACTCTGGTCCTTTGAGGCCTGGAGCATGCTCAGTGGGTAGAATTGTGGGCTTTTGCATGTGGCCGACAGCACGTGCCAGCATAGCAGCTTTATGACCTCGGACAAGTGACTTAAACTTTTCTTTTTGTTAAGTTTTTACTGAAGTTTAATGAGCTTACAAAATGTGTACAAATCATAAGGAGTCTGTTTGTTGAGCATTCACAACCTGAACACACACATGTAATCGGCACCCAGATCAAGCAACACTATGCAAGCAGCGTCCCAAACCCTGCCTTGTTCCTCTTTCTGGTCAGTGTCACCCCTCCGAGGGTGACCATTATCCTAACTTCTACCACCATAGATTACTTTTAGTTGTTTTTGAACATTTTGTGTCCTTATGTGTGTGATTTCTTCACTTTATGCAATATTAATGAGATATATACATATTTCTATGTGTGGTTGAGGATCGTTCATTCTTTGCTGTCTACAGCTCCATTGTGTGAATATACTACATTATGTTAATCTGTTACACTACTGATGGGCATTTGGGTAGGTCCAGATTTTGGCTATCATGGGATTGTTGCTGTGAACATTCCTGTATGTCTTTTGGAGCACATCAAATCATGCACATTTCAGGGTGCCTGGCTGGCTCAGTCAGTAGAGTCTGCGACTCTTGATCTTGAGGTTGTGAGTTCGAGCCACAGATTGGGCATAGAGTTTACTTATAAATTGCTTCTTTTTAAAAAGATCATACACAGGGATCCCTGGGTGGCGCAGCGGTTTGGCGCCTGCCTTTGGCCCAGGGCGCGATCCTGGAGACCCGGGATCGAATCCCACATCGGGCTCCCGGTGCATGGAGCCTACTTCTCCCTCTGCCTGTGTCTCTGCCTCTCTCTCTCTCTCTCTGTGAGACTATCATAAATAAATTTAAAAAAAAATTAAAAAAAAAAAGATCATACACATTTTTATTGGGGAGATACCTAGCTGTGGGCTTATTGGGGGTTCCTATGTTGAACTTTGGTGGTTAGTGCCAAATAGGTTTCCAAAGTAGTTATATGAGATTTCTACTTGCTTCACATTTTTGCCAGCATGTGATTTTTAATTTTTTTTTTCATTTTAGCCATTCTGGTACATGTATATAAAAAATACATCATGGTTTTTATTTACATTTCCCTGATGACTAATGAGCGTGAGCCCCTTTGCATGTGTTTATTAGCCATTAGATAGCTTCTTTTATGAAATACCTGTTTGAATCTTTTGTCCACATTTGAATTGAGTTGTCTGAGCTTTTTCTTACCGACTTACAGGGATTCTTTTTTTTTTTTAAAGATTTATTTATTTATTTATTTATTTGTTTGTTTGTTTGTTTATTTATTTATTTATGATAGACATAGAGAGAGAGAGAGGCAGAGACACAGGCAGAGGGAGAAGCAGGCTCCATGCCGGGAGCCCGACGTGGGACTCGATCCCGGGACTCCAGGATCGCGCCCTGGGCCAAAGGCAGGCGCTAAACCGCTGAGCCACCCAGGGATCCCCCAGGGATTCTTTATATATTCTGGTTACAAATCCTTTATCCATGGTCAGATAAGCATATTGTAAATATTTTCTCCTCTGAGAGTCACCTTTTCATTCTTTTAATTATATCTTTAGATGAACAGAAGTTCTCTTTTTTTTTTAATTTTTTTAAGTAATCGCTACATCCACCTCAGGTCTTAAACTTATGAGTCCGAGATTAATGCTTGGGGTCATTGTGAATGCTCACACTCTCCACCAACTGAGCCAGCCAGGTGACCCGAACAGAAATTCTTAATTTTGATATAATGCAGTTATATCAAATTGCTATTTCATGATTTGTCCCTCTGTGTTTTGTTTAAGAAATCTGTGTCTACTCCAGAGTCATAAAGTTGTTTTCCTATTATTTTTAATCCCAAACTTTTGCATTTAGAACTACAATCGATCTGAAATTGAATTTGCATTTGGTGGGAGATGGGGGTACGGATCCATTTTCCCCCATCTGTATACCCAGTGGACTCAGCACTGTTACTGTTTAATTGGAGAAGACCATCTTCCTTCATGGCACTGTGATGTTGCCTGGTCATAACCACTTGATCATTTACATATTGGGTCTATTTCTGGATTCTCTTTTCTGATCCATTGATCAGCATTTCTACCCTTGCCCCAGACCACCAGGCCTTCTTAAGTACTAGAGCTTTATCATTAGTCCTGATATCTAGTCACTTAAGTCCATTTGCTTTGTCCTTTAAGAATCCTTGGCTACAGGATGCCTGGTTGGCTCAGTGGTTGAGCATCTGCCTTTGGCTCAGGTCATGATCCCGGGGTCCTGGGACTTAGTCCCATATTAGGTTCCCCTACAGGGAGCCTGCTTCTCCCTCTGCCTGTGTCTCTGCCTCTCTCTGTGTCTCTCATGAATAAATAAAATCTTTAAAAAATTTTTTTTATTATGAAAAATTTCAAACATACAAAAAGTGACTTTTCTGTAAATACAGTGACTTTCTGCATGTTCACCATCTAGATTTAGTAGTAGTTATTAGTTTCTCTTATTTGTGTCATATATCCTTTTTTTTTTTTTCAAGATTTTAAAGAAGACAGCCTCCTACATGACCACAATTCCATTACTGCTAGGAAAATGAATAGTCCCCAAATTTCTAATCTATAGTCCTTTCTCCCCAGCTTCCCCCCAAATGTCTTTCTTGTTGCCGTGTTGTTTTGCTTTTCAAAACAGGATCCGTGGGATCCCTGGGTGGCTCAGCTATTTAGCGCCTGCCTTCGGCCCAGGGCGTGATCCTGGAGTCCCAGGATCGAGTCCCACATCGGCCTCCTGCATTGGAGCCTGCTTCTCCCTCTGCCTGTGTCTCTGCCTCTCTCTCTCTCTCTCTCTGTCTCTCATGAATAAATAAATAAAATATTTTTTAAAAAGGGATCCACCCCCCCGCCAAAACCAAACAGGATCCAATCTAGGATCATGCATTATATTTGTTCATGTCTCTCTCTCTCTCTTTTTTTTTTTATTTATGTTCATGTCTCTTAATTTAGAAGCATCTCCCTCTCTTGTTGTGACATTGACTTTGTTAGAGATCAGGCTGGTGGTCTTGTAGGTGTCCTGCATTCTGGATCTGACTGTTTTCTCAGTGTTGTTTACTTTGTCCTTCCATATCCTGAGCCTCCTGGAAACTGGGACTTAGAGCTGGGCTTGACTCCATTCAGATAAACCTCCCCAAGTCTTCCCAGGGTCTCCTTCTCTAAGTTGTGTAAGGCCAGTGGTGTGTGAGCAGGTATGTAAAGCTTTAGTGCAGGGCTTGGCATAAGGCAAATGTCAGTAGGTGGTAGCAGCTCTTAATAATTGTCCCCACCATGGGCCACATTTTATTCCAAAGTCTTGTTGCCAGGAAGAGGTTTTCCTAAGGCTTCTCTTGTCCCTGCTAGGCAGCACTGGCTCCCCCCCAGCTGGTGCTCTTGGCTCTGGGCTTGGACATTCCCCATCTTTCTCTCCTCCCACCCTCAGATAACACAGGCAGTTCCACATACCGGCCACCCCCTCGGACCCGGGAGGTGATGATCAACGGGCAGATGGTCAAGTTGAAGTACTGTTTCACTTGCAAGATGTTTCGACCACCCCGGACCTCACACTGCAGTGTCTGTGACAATTGTGTGGGTAAGTGGGAGGCAGCAGGGAGCAATGCTGGGAGCCCTGGGGACAGGGAAGTCACTTGTGGGGATGGAGGTGTGTCTGAATCAACCAAAGCTGGGCAAGAGGTCTGCTTCACCCAAATTTGCTCTGACTGAGGAGGGGCTATGAGGAGAGGCTCAGAGTGTGACCAGTGGTGTCTTGGCTTCAGCCCAGGATTGGTAGATTCCTTTCCCGCAGCTCTGCACTATGGGGCAGATACAGAGAAGCCCTGGGTCCTCAGTAGGTCCAAGTTTCCAGGAACCAGAGACTGGACCCATAACATTCTAGATACTTTGGGGCCAGAAAGAGAATGATTTATCATCCAGTGGTCCAGGGCCAACTATACTGAATGACTTTGATTTGATTCCCAGGGCTTGGGGATAAGAAGCTGGGAACAGAGGAGTTCAAGCCAGTAAGGTGGAGAGGATGTAGCAGGATTGGAAGCTAAGCTGCTGACCACAACTGCAGTGGTTGCTGGGGAACTGAAGGCTGTTTTGTCTCCTCTTCTTGTCCTCCGGAGGCCAGGCAGCCTTGATGCAGGCTGAGGGTGTGCCCCTGGGAGAGTGTCATAAGGGAACTGCTATGCAAGAGGACCCAGACAAGCTGAGCCATGGTGACTGTGCATGGTCCCCAGGCAGTGAGCTCATCACACCAGCTCAGCACTCCCCGAGTGAGAGAACAGCAGGGAACACCCATGACAGCAGGCAGCAAGGTGGGTGACTCAGTGAGCATTATTCACTCCTGAGAATCTACCCCACCCACCCTCTGCGAAGGGTGCTGGCTGTGATGTGAGGCCTGCAATGGGTTTGGGATCCACATTCTCACAGAGGACTTTCCTACCAGCCTGGGTATGAGCCGCCCCTGGGGACATAGTGCTGGTGTGAGCTCAGGCCTCGGACCGGGCCTTTCATGCCAGATCTCCCAGCTACTCCCTGGGCCTCTACTTCTAGAGCAAGAAATGGGGATCGTTGGTTGTTGGCATGTGGCCAGGGTCATAGGCCAGGCAACAAGTACTTTTGTGTAGATCTTTGTACCAGGCCCTGCTGGACCCTGGTTGGTTAGCTCAGTGTGAGGCCCACACAGGCCTCCTCATGGAGTTTACAATCGAGCAGGCCAGTCCACTAATTATAAATAAGTATGTAAATACAAAGTATGGGGTAGATAACAGAGGGCCCTCACCTTGTCTGGGATCAGAGGAGGCTTCTTAAGGAAGTGGCTTTGCAGCTGAGACACGAAGGGGGAATTACCCTTAACCAGGTGAAGAGACAGAGTAGAATGTGTGAGGCAGTAGAACCTGTGCACAAAGGTCCAGAAGCAGGGAGCATCTGAGGAACTGGGGGTGGGCCAATGCAGAGAGGTGTGGGGGGAGCAAGGCCCCAGCTGTGGCATGAGGCCTCTAAACACCTGTGCTGGTTGCAGGCCAGGTATACTAATCTGTCTCCCGTGGCCCTCTTCCAGAACGGTTTGATCATCACTGTCCCTGGGTGGGCAACTGTGTGGGGAGACGGAACTACCGCTTCTTCTATGCGTTTATTCTCTCCCTCTCATTCCTGACGGCCTTCATCTTCGCATGTGTGGTCACCCACCTGACGCTGCGTGAGTTAGGGGTAGGGGGCAGGGGTGAGCGGGAGGGGTGGGCCAGGAGTTCACCTGAGTCAAGGGGCCACGGTCAGTATCCCTCTGAGCTGTGCCCTGTCCTGTTTTTTAATTCCCCAGGCTCTCAGGGAAGCAACTTCCTCTCCACTCTGAAGGAGACACCAGCAAGATATCCTTTGTTATCTGGTGGATGCCCTCGTGGGAACCAGGCCCCCTTGCTGGGGTGGGTCCCTGCACCTCATCCTGTAAACAGAAGGGAAGGGTGTAGAGCCAGTGTTTGTCCTCAAGAATAATCTGATATACCAGCTGCTTCTGTTCCCACCCAGGCTAGAGCTGATCCTAAATGGCCCGATCATGGGGCCGGGGTGGCCAAGAACTCTCAGGAGCCACAAACCCTGTCTTCCCTTAAGACACCAAGCTCCTTGGACCATGTTCCATGTGGGGTTCTT
The DNA here is from genome assembly GCF_011100685.1 of Canis lupus familiaris. NCBI lineage: Eukaryota > Metazoa > Chordata > Mammalia > Carnivora > Canidae > Canis > Canis lupus. The sequence goes on along the minus strand of NC_049223.1, from coordinate 72,678,656 downwards.
GGTGCCTGGAATCCTCATTTCCCTCTACTGTCCATCACCCTTGCTGCTCTTGAAGGGGCTCCCTAACCTTGCTGAGGTCCTCGGAGGTGATCCTGCTGAGAAGTGGTGAGTGGACCTGAGGAGGGTTACGAACTCACTTCTCTCTGAGGAATAGCTTGTGGAAGGGTAGGTAAGAAAGGCTGAGCGTGGCAAGCTCCCAGCTCCAAGGGAGGCTCCCAGCCTTGTCCCCGTGTGTGTCCTTGACCACCCTGCTCACTGTGCTGGAGTTGGTGATCTGCTTCTTCTCCATCTGGTCCATCCTGGGCCTCTCAGGGTTTCATACTTACCTCGTCGCCTCCAACCTGACAACTAACGAAGATGTGAGTAAAGCTGGAGCCACTCCTGTCCCTGGGCAGGGGTCCTGGGAAGGAAGCAGGGCTGAGGGAGCCTGGGGTTGCCGCAATGCAGCCTGACTCTGCTGCTGGGGTACCGCGGGTGGAGATGGAAGGCAGCCAGACATTGCCTGGCCATGGGAGACCCAGTGCAAGCTTCTGAGCCCCCACATGCCTCAGCCCCTCGGCCCCTCAGTGTGGGCTTTCTCGCTAACACAGAGGCAGTGCTCCACTGGAAGTCATGACATTGGCCAGCATGTTACTGTTTCCAGAGTTCTTTGGAGGTCCTGTTACCAACTCTGAGGCAGAAGGAAAAGGGATGCTTTTTCTCCCGATTGATGGCTGAGTGACTTGCCATCACTCAGAGGTCACACAGCTGGAAAGGGATGGAGCCGGTGTTGTAACGGAAGCTATGGCTCTGCTTGCTGGGCCCCCATCGCACTGTACTTGTAGGCAGAAGAGATGTGACCATTCTCAGGGTGTCCTTGGGGCTCCTGAAGGCACCCTTATTGAGGGGGACAGTGAAGACAGGATCCTAAGGCTTTCTGGCAGACCTCCACCAGCAAGCATTGTTTGAGCACCACTGTATGCCCAGCCCTGGGCCAGACCTGACCTCTCCTTCCTGTTCTCACAAACAATAAAAAAGCAAATGATGGCATCTGTGCCGGGGCCGCCATCAGATCCTGCTCAGAGGCCCATGACCAACAGAAAATACATTTCTTCACCTCAGCCTCTCATTCTGGGAAATAAAACTTAGCACTCATGACAGGGTATCATGTGCTGGATGATTGGTACAAGCAGAAATGACATTAGCCCACATCTCCCAAGGCGGTTTCCTGGGTGCTAGTTCTTCAGGATGTACTAGGGGTTAAGCAAAAAGACGTATTAAGGCCAAATAAGTCTAGGAAAACTCTGGATTCAAGTCAAACAGGTATACTTCCTTGCTAAACTCCTCGGTGCCTTCGATAGCTGGCTTCATAGACGTAGAGATGGGCAGGATTTCATCAAATGCCCCATCGATGCTATCAGAGTTCCCTATTTTTCAAACGAGGACTGAGATTCAGAGCAGCGTTCTATCCGGGCTCATGCAGTGTGTCAGTGGCAGGCCCAGGGTTTACAGCCAGGTCAGCCTGAGCCCTGCCCCTTGTACTACCTTCCCTCATAGGTGGCTGGCCAGAGAAGAGAGGGGGCCCCAAAAAGTTTCCTTGGGAGGCTTCTCTGGCTACGCTCTGTTTCTGTCCTGATTAGGGCTACTTCCTCTTTGCTAGGTGTCCCACATGCCCAACAGACCCCCACACTCACTGAATAGCCTGGGCTAAAGACACATCCCCTCCGGTAGTCTGTCCAGAATTGGGTTCAGAATTCACCAGCCTCCAGGCCTCCCTCCTAGAAAATGATACCTGACTTACACCTCCTTCCTGCTGGCAGATCAAAGGCTCGTGGTCCAGCAAGAGGGGCGGTGAGGCCTCCGTCAATCCCTACAGCCATAAAAGTGTTATCACCAACTGCTGTGCTGTGCTCTGCGGCCCCCTACCTCCCAGGTAAGCCAGGGGTGAACAGGAGAGGTCACAGGGCCTGGCCTGACCAGTGGGGGGCAGCGCTGTGAGTCCACAACTCTCAAAGAGGTTCTGGAAGCAGGAGACCTCTGCTCACACCACGGAAACCCTCTGTCTACCATCCCCTGCAGAGTGCACGCAAGGCATTTGTCATATAAAAGAATTCTTTTTTGGGGCACCTCGGTGGCTCAGTGGTTGAGTGTCTGCCTTTGGCTCGGGGCGTGATCCTGGGGTTCTGGGATCGAGTTCCATATCAGGCTCCCTGCAGGGAGCCTACTTCTCCCTCTGCCTGTGTCTCTGCCTCTCTGTGTGTCTCATGAATAAATAAATAAAATCTTTTTTAAAAATTCTTTTTTTATATAAGGATGGATTGATTGATTCGACAGAGAGAGTCAGAGAACACAAGTGGGGTGGGAGGGAGGGGGGCAGGGAGAAGAATCCCCGCTGAGCAAGGAGCCTGATGCAGGACCCCGGGATCATGACCTGAGCCGAAGGCAGACACTTAACCTACTGAACCACTCAGGCGCCCCAACATAAAAGAATTCTATGTAATTGTTAATGACATTGCTCATTGTAGAAAAAAATTAAGTGCAAAATATTAGAAAGAAGAGTATTAGATATCACGTGTAATCTTATTCCCCAGGGATCACCAGGATTAATGTCGTGGCCCCACTGCTGCCGCTCTGGTGCTGATAGCCGACTGGGTGGGGCTCCATCCTCCCTGGTGGCTGAGACCAGCGAGGAAGTGCCCCTGTCTTCACACCAGGGGGCGCCAGAGTGCCAGAACAGGAGTTAAATTGCAGTGGACACTGGGGAAGCAAGACTTCCCCACACTGTCCACACCCCCACACCCTCCCGACAAGCTTCTCCTGCCTCATATGCCTCTCATGCTTGCAGTGGGGGGTGGGTGTGAGTAACAGTGGGAATCACACTATTTCCAAATGCCCTTTCATCCTGCTTTTCCCTTACCCTCAGGCTGGCTTTGTGGCATCCAGGCAGCAAAATGGGGCCACTTTGAATTAACAGTGTATAAATCTGGTGGCCAAAACCAGGTATCCAGAGTGCAGAGTGGGCCCTTCTGAAAGGGAAGGGTTTCGCGCTCCCATCTGGAGATCAGCTCCCCTTTCTCAGGCTTTGTAGGCCTGGGTGTTTCCTTGGCTGGGAAATGGACTATGCCATTCAGCCCTGGCCTGGATCACTGGTGTTGGGCAGGGCCCTCATGTGACCTCTCTTGTGTTTTGGAAGCCTGATCGACCGAAGGGGATTTGTGCAGGCCGACACCGTATTGCCCTCACCCATCAGAAGCGATGAGCCAGCCTGTGGAGCCAAGCCCGACGCCAGCATGGTAGGAGGCCACCCCTGAACTGGGCTCAGTACTTGCCACCTGCTGGCCTGTCCACCCCTCCGTACTCACCTGCCGCCCTCCACACCTGCCGGGACCCTCCCCATTCCACCCAAGGGAAGCAGAGCCGCCAAAGACTCTTTCGTATTTATTTCCCACCCTGCGTGGCTTTCCCCACACTTCCATGGCTGTATCCTCTGCTCCCCAAACCCAAGTTCCCACAGCCGTGGGCCCTAAATCCGCACGTTCCCCACCCCCACCCCCCAGCTGATCAGTGGCAGGAGTGACAGGAGAGAGAGAGGCCAGGGCCCCTGAGGCCATGAGGGGACAATGCCAAGTCTCTATCTGTGCCAGGGCAAGCCCTGTGTGAGTGAGGGTGCCGGCTGAGTGTGATACCTCCCCGGTGGGGGAGCTGCTGGGCTCTGCTCAGCCAGGGTCCTGGGGGTGAAGCAGAGCCTAAGAGTGTTAGGCTCTGGACAGCAGGTTATAGGAGAGGATGCCTCCTCCGTGGGCTGCTTTGGTTTGTAGGCTCCTTCTTTTCGTGATGATCATTGTTCTTTATTCCATTTTTGTTCTTTTTTTTTTTTTTTTTTTGTATGGGGTTGGCCAATAGGATAGAGCTGGGGTTCCAGATAGAAAGGGCAGAGGTGGGGGTGGGTGGGGGACAGCCTGTGTCAGAGGAAGCTAAACCAGCCAGCCAGGCACCCAAGACCTCAGCTCCTGCATGATTCCTGGGCAGCACACTAGGAAGTGGGGGCCTTGCCCTCTCACTACCCACGGAGGGCTCTCTAAGGGATCCCAGTCTGGCCCCCCACCTCTCTCCCAAGTCGGTGCTTGGGCTGGGTGGGCTAGACTCATGCTGGCAATACTTGAAACGGGTTTATTAATGCTGGGTATTTTGCACAATTTTATAGACCTCTTTTCTACATAGCATTTTTTTTTAATGGAAGAAGAAAATAAGTCAGCCACATTGCTCTCTGTGTAGTGCCAGGTTAAGGATTATCGGAAGGCAAGTTGGTTTTAATAAATTTATAAGAGAATTAATGGCTGTGAGTGAGTGAGTGAGTGTGTGTATGTGCATGCGTGTGTTCGCATATGCCCTTGTACGAATGTGGCTGGCTCCCACTTCCCGACATCCCCCGGGCTGCCCCTTTCCCCACCATCCCCCTCGGGCGGCCACGGGCAGCAGCAGGAGCAGCCTGAGCCAGGGCCACAGAAGCCCATGCCTTGATCACGAGAGACCCCTGGGTTTCTGCTGCAGCTCAGCGCCCACCCCCGTCCTCCTATCTTTCCTTCCTCCTTGGACATCAGGAAGCCCAGGACCTGCCCAGACAGGCTGAGCCTGGGTGTGGTGGATGGGGTAATGGCTGTGGGAGCGGCTGCCATTCTGCAAGCCGTGCTCCCTCCTCTGGGCTCTGAGTATGGGACCTAATGCCAGTGGCTAGAGGACAGGGAGTCTCTGCCAACCGAGGACTCCATCCAGAGAAAAGAGAGGAAGGTGCAGGGTGGACCAAGAGGCAAATGAAGGTTGTTGGCCTACATCTGCGCCCAAACTCAAAGGATGTCCCTTCTCAGCTGGAAACTCTAGCTTCTTGTCAAAATAGATAGGACATTGTCCTTGGCCCTTCAAGTGGGCTGAAGCCCTTGGCAAGTGACTAGGAAGTCCTCACGTCTTGCCTTTCCTTGCTGCAGAGGGTAGTGGGTCACAGGCAGCTGAGAAATGGCAGCCACGGAAGGTCCCCTCTGGGAGAAGCAGCTCTGCCCTGGTGGCAGGCCCCTGGGCCATGCTGCAATGGTACTGGGAAGTCAGGAGGGAGCTGCCTAGAGGAGGGGACTCCCATCTGCCTTTTATTTAAGCCAGTATTCTTTGTTCCTGCTTGTAATAAAATTTTTGTTTTTAAGAGTTGATTTGCTTTGGTTTGGTTTTTGTTTGCTCTTTCTTTGCTGAGGCTCCAACTGGCAGCCCTCTATTCTTTCAGCCAAATTTGGTCTTTCCTGGGGAGGCAGAAGGCAGGAAGGCCAGTGGTATGGCTAAAGTTCTCTGAGGCCGAGCCAGGGGGCGAGGCCCCCCAGGCATGTAAGAAGAGGCCAGCCTGTCCCCTCTTGGTCCCCCCCCCCTCCCCTGCCTCTGGGACTTGGAGACCCCCGAGGTCTTTTTCCTTGCTGTCTTTTCACCCTGATACCCCACCCCCCTACCGTGACTGCCCCGCTAAGAAAATGTTTCTGAGACAATAGATTCCAGTTTGTGAGCCAGAGCCTCCCTGGCCCCAGCCCCACCTGGGCAGCAGGGCACAGCCAGACAACTCATAACACTGGCCCGCCTCTCTGGTATCTCCCCCAGGAGGACACCTGTCAGGATTTTGCCATCTCCTGCACAGCCTGAGGGGAGCTAACAGGCCTCTTTGCAGAGGGTTAGCTGGTAAGACCGTATCTCCCCTGTCAGCCAGCACTGCCCGCCTCCCTCACACACCATCTCATCCTCATCGCATGCCTTGCCAACCCCATGGAGCCCATTCATCTGTCTGGTGTGTGGTGTGGTGTGTGTGCTGGCGGTGGTAGGGCCGCCAGGGCTTCCCCCCCAAAACAGAAGGATCGGGGCGTGAGGGCAGGGTTAGTAGCCCAGCCCTGCTCTGGACTGAGGAAGTAGCTTCACACAGAGCAGCTCTCCCACTGGAGCAGGAGGTGAAGGGTGAGGTCGGGGAGAGGGTGACATACCTGCTCTGGGGTGCTTGGGCCCGTCCTGGTGGCGTCCTGGTGTGCAGGAGCCTGCAGTCACTAACACTTGTGTCCTGGCTTTTCTGTCTCTGCTGAGCTCTCACCTGCCCGTTTTCTCTCCTGCTTCGTTGCCTGCTGCCCAAGCCTCAGCCCTTCTGTGAGGAAGAGGCAGGTGCTGGGGTGGTGCTTGTCCCCCCACCAGCACCCCTGCAGGCCTCCTCTCTCTTCCCAATCCCGCTAACCCTCTCTCTTCTCCTTCTTTGCTGTCCTGCTGGGATCTCCAGTGTGTGCGGGGGCTTAAGGACCTCCTGAGGACCGCTGCTCTCTGCCTCTCCAGGAGTGGCCTGAGGGGAGCCAGGCACCCGGCACCTCCACCTGCCTAACCTGTGGCCCATCTGCCACCGTCTGTGCCTACAGGGTCTGCCCCCAAGCCTGCCCCACTCGTGTGCTCTCTAGAGCCCCCCACAGGGGGCAGGGGCTGGCCTCTTTGCCCCCACCCCCACTCCGTGCCAGCCAGAGTGTAGAAAGCCATAACGCAGCTGTCAGCACAATGACATAATAACCATGCTGAAACTTGGCCCCCTTTCCACTTCCCTTCCCCTTCCCCAGATCTGTAAGGTGTCAAGACTCTTCAGGAATCTGGCCTTACAGCCTGCCCCCTCCCAGAATCAGGCATAGCTATAGTGGAGCTGAGCAGGTTTCTTCAGGAGCCTCTGGGCTGTTGGTGGTTGATGACGCTGCTGAACAAGTTCGGTAACTGTTCTAAGCACAACCGGTTTGACACTGTTCCCACGGCCTTCCACAGCCCCCTCCATCCCCACTACCCCAAGTAGGTAAGATGCAAGGAGGATGCTTGTACCCTTTGCCCCAGGCACTGAGGGACTGAGTGAGCTCTGACAGCCCTGCGTTCTTCGGAGGAACTAAAGGAAACTGGGCTGGGCCTAGGAAATCTGCTGAGTCCATGGCTGGGGGCTGCTTGTCTGCTGTCCTGTACCTTTTTTAACCAAAATAAAGATTTCCCTCTTCTTGCCATATCCTTGGCTGTCTGGTGCCACCTTTACTTGGGGTCCAGGGGTGAGGCCCAGGATGAGTGTGCAGACCATCTGGCTTACCCTCCCTGCCAGCCTTGTTCTATCTAGATGGTCCGTGCCATTGCAGAGATTGAAAGATTGATTTATTGAGCGAGTGGGGGTGGGGCAGAGGGAGAGCATCTTCAAGCAGACTCCCCACGGAGTGCGGAGCTGGATGCTACGCTACACGGGGCTTGGGCTGGGATCCATGAGATCAGGATCTGAGCCAAAACCAAGAGTCAAAAAAAAAAAAAAAAAAAAAAGTCAAAACAAAACAAAACAAAACCAAGAGTCAGTCACTTAACCAACTGAGCCACCCAGGGGCCACCACCCCCACTGGTTCCGGGAGATTTATTTTATTATTATTATTTTTTAAGATTTTATTTATTTATTAGAGAAAGAGAGAGAGAGAGAGAGGCAGAGACCCAGGCAGAGGGAGAAGCAGGCTCCATGCAGGGAGCCCGACTTGGGACTCGATCCCGGGTCTCCAGGATCACACCCTGGGCTGAAGGCAGCGCTAAACCGCTGAGCCACCAGGGCTGCCCAGTTCCAGAGATTTAAAAGAAGGGGCACCGTGAAGGCAGAAGTGACACAGAAAGAGTAGCCAGTGTGCTCTTCACTCCGTTCCTCTAGATCTGGTCTCCGTGCCAGAGACCTTCAAGCCTTAGTTGACTTCATCTCTGAAAAGTCCCAACCCAAGCTGAGACTGTCACCCCTTGAACTGAACCCAGTCCAGGTTAACAGTCTCATGGAACTTTCCTTCTCTCCAGCTGCTGCCCCACATTGAGATACACAGTATGTAGGAGCTAAAAAATCATTATGGCAGCCATTTAGCAAGGAGCAGCCAAGTGCCAGGCCCGTTTTCTCACCTGAACCTGTGATGTCCGCCTTTTTACAGATGAGGGACCCGAGGTGCAAGGAAGGCACAGCAGCTGCCCAGGGTCTCCCCGCTGATAAGGCAGCAAGTTGAGGATATGAACTCAAGTCTCTGCCCCAACCTCTGGCCCTTCTGCACTACCCAAGGAACAAATAGGGCTGCCTCAAGAGGAGGGGATCTCAGAGGGAGAAACCCAGTTGGAGGCTGTCATTCATAGCCATCAGAGGGCTTAGAGGGGATCTGTGCTGGCCTCCTTGTACTGATGGGGAACAGGCTTCTTTCCCCACAAGGCCTTAAAATGCCTTAAAATGGAGTTGGGATGCAGTCCCGTAGCCTGACATTCCATCTCTTTCCACAAACTCCACACCATGTCCTAGACCGGACTGGTGTGAGAGATGTAGGAGACTAAACAACAGCGCCTTAAGGAGAAAAAAGACTCAGGATAGCTGAGTCACTTAAGAGTAATCTAATATTCCCTCCTAAAGGCGGCTAGTAGAGTGAGCCCTTGGCTGGATAACTGAAGTCTTGTTTACAACTAAGCAAGGGGAGAGGTGCCATACCTGCCTGCCTCCGGTCACCTGTTTAATTTGATCATTCCAAGACTACAAAATTTCATAGGAAGTTCTTTCTGTATTCTAATCAGAGTCCCTCCTGCTGTATTCAGAGTCCTGTTCTCTGTTCTCAGTGGAGATAGATAGCAACTGGTTGCTGCCTTCTCTGAGCCACAAGCCTGTGACTACCAGCTAAGGATCTGTTGCCTCTTGGACCAGAGGCCTTGGACCTGCTGGCAGGATGGATGCTATATGGAAGGATGGGAAGGTAGCAGGCAGGATGAGGAAAGCCCCCTTGGGCCGCAGCCCCAGCTCCTGTCCTGCTGACTCAGACGGCTGACGGCTGACGGTGGAACTCTGTGCCCTGCCAGGGCCTGCTGCTTCCTGCCTGCCTGGGCTCCTGGACTTGGGAAACAGAGGCCCTGGAGGCAAAGGGAGGTGTCTGAGACAGGAACTGAGTCAGGATCGACAGGCTGGAGCGGGCAGGGTCTTAGGCAGCCGAGCTCCCAGATTCACCCCTAAGCAGGAGAGGGGGAGGAGTGAAGAGGCTTCCTTATGCCCTTCTCTCTGCTGGCTGTGCTGAGGGCATGGAGCTTGTGGTGTGATCCACCACCAAGTCTCCTGGCTTGAGTGATAGGAAGAGGATGCTGCCTTCCTGGAGACACAGCAACTCCAAAATTCCTAGGCCTGCCAGGCCCTGCCTTACAGGTATCTGGTGCTCTGGGATCTCCAGTTTCCCCACCCTCACCCCCCAGACTTGGGAAAGCCTGGGTTGGATGACTACTAAAAGGAAGGTCCTTGAGGGCCTAGGGCCTGCATAGGTCAGAGGAGTGTCTGATGAAGAGGGAGGAGGCAGTGCTGAGTGAGCACATCTGACCATTCATCTGCCTTGCCTTCCCTTCCCTAGGGACACTCAACTCGGCAGGGTTCAGGCCTCCTCTGAGGCTTGGTTTGGGGCCCTTTGTCATTTCACAAAACCCAGCCCATGTTAGTGCTTTGTGTGTATGTGATTATCATCATAAGATTGGTTAGATTTTTTTTCACATAATAATAGTTACCGTTCACTCTGCTAAGTGCTTTTCCATCAACTTATTTAATCTTTACAACAAGCCCCATTTTACACTTAGGAAGACAGAGGCTTACAGAAGTTAAGTCACTTGCTAAGGCCATACAGCTTCTAAAAATTAAGCCCAGAGAGTCTGATTCCAAAGATAATAGGCTATTCTATCTCTTATAGAAAAATAATATATATCTACCATTGAAAAAAGTAGGAAAATCAAAAGCAAAAAAATCACTCAGAATCCCACCACCTAAAAATACCCTCTATTAAATTAGTATTTTAGTGCATTTCCATCGTTTTCTGTCAGTGATCCCATCTGAGCAAAGCCTTAAAGATGTCAAGCCTAAAATACCTTCTGCTTCCTTGGAAAACCTGTAGTATCTGCCCAGGCATGCTCCTACTTTTCCTTCAAAAAGGCAGATCTCATCTTTGGGCCTCAGAGTTCTGGGCTAAGCCTCCCTCCAGGAGGGGAAGGTGGGGATTCAGGCACGGAGAGGAACCGGGGAGGGACAGGCCTGTGAAATGGCCCTGGCTCAGAGATTAGGCTGGCTGGATCCCAGTGAGGGGAGCCCCACCCCTGAGCCCCATCTGAGCCTTGGCTAGGGGTGGGGCAGATAAGCAGGAACCCACCCTCACAGGCACAGGGCCAACACCTCAGGTGAAACTCCTGGCTGAATGAGAACAGCATCCCAGCAAATAGGGACAGAAGGTTGGCAAGAGAGAAGTCTCCCATCTCTGAGTCCTCTACCAGGGGCCAGAGGAGGGGGGGGCCATAATCAAAGGGAAGGGACAGGGAAATTTCTGAGAGGCAGACTGGGGGAGGCAGCACTCACCTGGTACTGCTACCCTATAAAACAAAATGGTATGTGTCACCGCCACCTTCTTTATCTTGGTCCTGTCTCTCTCTCCAGGTGCTAGCGTCCCCCTTGGGGAACCAAATTGGGCTGAGCACCCAAGTGGCCTGCTTCCCAGCCTTTGACAGAAGGCAGGCTGAGTCAGGCAGGAGAGCTGGGCCCCCACCCTGTGTGAGCCCCACTGATACATGATGGCAGGCGGCTTGGAGGGGGTAGGTGACCTGGCGTGGAGAGCCAGAGGGTAGGTCCTCAAACAAGTGGTAACAGGCCACCAACTTGAAAGGGAAAATTGTGCTGTGATGGGGAAGGTGTCCAACAAACCTACTGGATGACTAATTACAAAGGCTGGGCTGGAGCGTCAGGGGCCGCTCATTAAATACCTCATTAAGTGGCACCCTGAACGATGCCACCTGTGCATTCTGGGACCTCAGAGGGAACCCTGAGGGGGGGTGATGACCAAGGGAGAGAACCATTTCAGGTAGACTCCGGAAGAAGCCTGGATTTCACTTCTAAATACAGTCTGGAGCTTACAAGTCAGAGGCCTTGACGAGAGAAGCCAAAGGAAGTAGGATACAGGGGATTTATTAGCTGTGTGACCTTGAGCAAATCTCATCCCTCTCTGAGCCTTAGCATTCCCACCTCTAAAGTGGGAGTAAAAGTCATAGTCTGGCCCATCTCACAGAGACATAGTAAGGATTCAATCCAATCGTGGCTGTGAAGGTGCTTGGGAAACTACAGCCCTACCTAAACATAATTATCTCACCCAAACCAAGGTGGAAAATGTACCTGGTAGGATTAAGAACCCCATCCTCCTGGGTGCACCTGTCTTCATGCGCTCTAGCCAGGCTGAAGCGGCCACTTGGTTGAAGCCATCCCTGGCCCCTGGAAGAACACCATGAAGGAGGATCTGATTTGAGAAACTGGGGCATCTGGGTGGGCACTCATGGAATCAAAGCACCGAACAAGAGGGGGCAGCCTGGAGCTTGGAAAGGTGTCCTGTGCAGGTGGGGCCGACGCCCGGCGGAGTTCTCCCGCAGACTGAGCCCCGATGACTCACCCTACATCCCAGCCTTTTACCTTTAAGGAAGAGCCGGAAAGGGTGTGGGGAGAAGACCAGAGGGAGGCAGGTCCCGGGCCCCAGCCCCGCCCTCGGTCCCTCCCCACCCCTCTCTGGGGCCAGACCTTCCAGCCAAAAGGCAGGCAGAGAGCAGGAGAGGCACAGAATCCGGCATCGGTTTCAAGGCAGCCAGTTAGCCCGCCGCCTGTCTGTCACCAGAGCCATGGAGAGAGCCAGTCTGATCCAGAAGGCCAAGTTGGCAGAACAGGCTGAGCGCTACGAGGACATGGCAGCCTTCATGAAGAGCGCCGTGGAAAAGGGTGAGGAGCTGTCCTGCGAAGAGCGAAACCTGCTCTCGGTGGCCTACAAGAACGTGGTGGGGGGCCAGAGGGCTGCCTGGAGGGTCCTGTCCAGTATCGAGCAGAAAGGCAATGAGGAGAGCTCGGAAGAGAAGGGCCCGGAGGTGCGAGAGTACCGGGAGAAGGTGGAGACCGAGCTCCGGGGCGTGTGTGACACGGTGCTGGGCCTGCTGGACAGCCACCTCATCAAGGAGGCCGGGGATGCCGAAAGTCGAGTCTTCTACCTGAAGATGAAGGGCGACTACTACCGCTACCTGGCCGAGGTGGCCACTGGTGACGACAAGAAGCGCATCATTGACTCAGCCCGGTCCGCCTACCAGGAGGCCATGGACATCAGCAAGAAGGAGATGCCACCCACCAACCCCATCCGCCTGGGCCTGGCCCTGAACTTTTCTGTCTTCCACTACGAGATCGCCAACAGCCCCGAGGAGGCCATCTCACTGGCCAAGACCACCTTCGACGAGGCCATGGCTGACCTGCACACCCTCAGCGAGGACTCCTACAAAGACAGCACCCTCATCATGCAGCTGCTGAGAGACAACCTGACGCTGTGGACCGCCGACAACGCCGGGGAAGAGGGGGGCGAGGCTCCCGAGGAACCCCAGAGCTGAGCCGCCCACCGCGCCCTCCCCGCCGCGCCCTGCCCTCTCCAGCACCCCGCCCGCCCGTGGCAGAGAGGACTAGTGTGGGGTGCGAGGCCCGACCCTCCTACCCCAATGCTCTGCCTCCTGCTCACGAGAGCTCCGAGGAGAGGAAGCAGCAGAGCTGAGGCCGGCTAGGGCCGGGGGACTCGCTCTTCCTGCCGCTGTCGGGGCCCGCCCACCCCTGCTCTCCGCACCCCTCCCCGAAACCCCACCGCCAACCGGGCCACTTCCTCCCCCTCCTGCCTCCCTCCTGCCCCCCGTTGCCTCTGAATCTTAGGAATTGAGGAGTGTCCCACCCTTGTGGCTGAGAGCTGGACTGTATGGCAGAGCCTGGAGATGAGTGTGTGTGTGTGAAAGAGCGAGAGCGAGTGAGAGCACGAGTGAGAGCGCGCAAGACCCGGATGAAAGGGAAAGCATGTCTGCTGGGTGTGACCCTGTTTCCTCTCAATAAAGCTCCCCTGTGACACTCCTCCTGTCTCTTCCAGTTATTGGCGAAGCGATGGGACAAGGACTGGCTTATGATTTAGAGACCTTGACTTCTGATTTAGGGCCTTGACCTCTCACGGGGCTGGCTCAGGGACCCACAGGCAAGACTCTGGAGCCAGTGACCCCAGGTGAGAGGCTGGGGGGCAGGAGGTCCAGCTCTCCATCAGGGTGGCCCCCAGCAAGCTGGTCTGGTCCCGGACGGTCGGGGGAGCGCAAAGGCGGCCCTAAGGCTGCTCTAGGGCTGCAGGGCGGGGGGCTGAAGAGTCCAGATCTGAGGGGACAGGAAAGCCTCTCAGGTGTGAGGTCCGAGCGACAAGGACAGGTTGTAGTGAGCCGCAGCGAGCACCCCGGCCTTGAAAGCGAGTTAGAGGCCCATCCAGTGCTCAGATCTGAGAGGAGGGGAGCACAATCTGGGTAGAGGCTTGCGCCGCCATTAAAAGCCCGTATCTGAGAGGGGATGCCCCCGCCCCCAGCGCTCCGACTCGGGGACGGAAAGAAAGGGTCCGGCGAGGAGGAGCCGCGGGCGGGGTGGGCAGGGCCGCGGGGGGCGGAGGCCCGCCCAGGCCGGGCCAGATCAACGCCTCCGCCCCCTCCCGCGGCCCCGACACGCCGGGACCCGCGGCCAGCTGGCCGGCTCCCACCTCCACGGCCCGGGGGCGGGGGCGGGGCGGGGGCGGGCCCGAGGCCGATGCCGCCCAATCCCGGGACGGAGCTGCTCGGGGTTCCGCCCCCCGGGCCCGGCGGGCCAATGGGGCAGAGCGCGGCGGAACGCGCGCGGGGCGTCTTCCCGCCACCAGCCCGGCCCCGCCGGCGTCGCGACGCGCAGCCCGCGTGAGGGGCCCCGGCCGCCCGGCCAGCGCCGGGGGCAGCGCTTTCCCGGTTTCACTCAGACAAGTCGCCACCCGCCCGGCCCGAGAGCTCGGGTCCGCGGAGCAGCGGGACGGGGCGGGCTGTGCGCGAAGCGGAGGCCCCGCCCTCTGAGTCACCTGCGGGCCGCGCGGGCGGGTCGGCTGCGCGGCCCCCGAGGCGTCCCCGCGGCGCCGCAGGGTCCAGGCAGCCCTGAGCCCCACGGGTTGGGACTGTCCTCGACGGGCTGTGCGACTTTGGAAAAGCCATTAAGTCTCTCTGGCTCTCAGTTTCCCCCTCTGTATCAAAGGGTTTGGACGAAAGTCTTAACGAAAAGTGTGGTGTCCAAACTGCCCGGGTTTGAATCCCAGCCCTCCTAGACCGAGGCTCTTTGCTTTAGTTTGTGCCCCCGTTTGTAAAATGGGGATCAAGGGACGCCTGGGCGGCTCAGTGGCCGAGCTTCTGCCTTTGGCTCAGGTCCTGATCCAGGGGTCCTGGGGTGGAGTCAAGCATCAGGCTCCCCCCACAGGGAGCCTTCCCCTCCCTCTGCCTGTGGCTCTGCCTAAGCCTCTCTGTGTCTTTCATGAATAAATGAAATCTAAAAAATAAAAATTTGCTATGAAATTTGAAAAAAATAAATGCATGTAAAGTAGTCCACAGTGCATCTTTAATATATGTTAGCTATGATTGAACCTTCCAGCATCAGTAGTCTAGGATTTATCTGTCTCTGTGCCAATTCTCAGGCCAAATCTCAGGGATTCCGAGAAGTAGCTTTATTGCCAAAACTGGCCTGCATGCTCACTGCATGATGCGGGGAACTCAGTGCAGCCTCATCAGGTTCCCCAGAATCCAAATTTGGTCACACCCATGAGACTCGAAATTGAAGTATCAGAGCTACTAATTCTACAGGAGAAGCTGGCAGGACCACTCTGCTGCCTTCTGAGTCCCCAGTTCTCTCCTCTCCTTTCCTGGAAGGGTGTTGGGTTTCAAGGTTCCAAAGCAGGCAGAGATTCTAGGCTAGGGCAAGTGACTCTTTCTCAGCTCTGGAAGTGACCCAGTTTCTCTTACCAGACAGGTCTGGTGACTTTCTCTTAATGAGGTAGGTCCTGGGAAAGGAACTTCTTTCTTTTCTCTCAGTCTGACTTTTGTCTATCCTATACCACTCTTGGTTGTCCTGTATGGGGAAAGAAATGAGCTACCCCAGGGTAATGTGTTGGTGTTGACAGATTTCAAAAGCAGATGCTGTGGATTGGAGTATCACCAAATCAGATGGCTAGGTGTGAGCAGGCTTAGGCACCAGCTTCTGGCCATGAAAGTCCCAGATCTTTTCATTTATGACATAATCTCTCTAAAACTTTCTATTACCCAGGGTGGAGTCTCAGTGAGCATCTCTTGCCATCTCTCCCTGACCTAAATTTGACATTTAAAAATTTTCAGTCCTACAGCTAATGGGTACGGAATTTCTTTTGAGGTGAGGCAATGTTCCAGATTCAAATAGTGTTGTTATTGGGGTGCCTAGCTGGCTCAGTCTGAAGAGAATGCAACTCTTGATTCAGAGTTGTGAGTTTGAGCCCCATATAGGGTGTAAAGATTACTTAAATAAATAAAAACTTAAAGTGTTGATGTGCACAACTTTGTGAAAATACTAAAGACCACTGAACTGTACACTTGAGAAGGATTTTTTAAAATTCAATTAGCTAATATACCATATTATTAGTTTCAGGGGTAGAATTTAGTGATTCATCAATTGATTATAACAGCCAGTGCTCATTACATCAAATGCCCTCCTCAATGCCCATCACCCAATGACTCCATCCCCCCAGCCACTTCCCCTCCAGCAACCCTTGGTTTCCTATAGTTAAGAGTTGGCCTCCCTCTCTGTTTTTTTTTTTCCCTCTCTGTTTTTATATTATTTTATTCTTTTCTTCCCTTCCCCTATGTTCATCTGTTTTGTTTCTTAAATTCTACATGGGTGAAATCAGATGGTATTTGTCTTTTGAGAAAGATGAATTTCATGGCATGTGCATTTTATCTCAGCTTAACTTTTTCCACTTGTTTTCCAAATTTCAAAACCCATCTTCAGGTCAGAAGATGATTAGCTACCTCCCCTCTTCTTCTAACACATATACAGAGCTTTGGATATGCTATCCTACCAACTCCTTTCATTTATACAAGAACATTTATTCAGTTATGATTTCATATTTAGTTGATTCTACTTCTGGGTTTACAGCTATGTCCTTGGTTTCTTTTCTTTCTCTTTTCTTTTCTTTTTTCTTTTCTTTCTTCTTCATGAGAGAGAGAGAGAGAGAGAGAGAGAGAGGCAAAGACACAGGCAAAGAGAGAAGCAGGCTCCATGCAGGGAGCCCGATGTGGGACTCAATCCCAGGATTCTGGGATCACGACCTGAGCCAAAGGCAGATTGATGCTCAACTGCCAAGCCACCCAGGTGCCTCAAAAACTTAACTTTGGATGCTTGCACCAAGATTGCACATCTGACCAACACGCCCCACTTCTTCCTAGAGAACAGAGTACAGTAATGATAGCAGCTGGCATGACTGCCATGTGCCAGCCACTTTCATACCTTGATCCTCGCAGCAATACATATTATCATCTTTGTTTTGCATATGAAGAGACTGAGGCTCAGAGCAGCTAAATAACCTAATAACCAAGGTTATACAATTAACATGTGTGTCTGGGGAGTGGAACGAATCTAACTCCAAGGCCCATGATTTTTAAACGACAACAGCTGTTTCTAAATTGTGTTTAGAGGGTTCCCTATAAACTGCCACAGGGCAGGAGCCCAGCAGTCTGGGTTTCCCCTGTTCCCACACACTTTGGCTAAAATAGCCACACATATGTCTGTTTTGTATACTGGAGTTTCATGAGTTAAAAATAAGTTTGAAAAGAACCGCATTATGTTATGCTACCCTGCTTGTATCTTGGACTTTCTAAGAATTAAGAAAGGCTTCTTAATCTAATGCCACCCTAGGGCCCAGCAGAAAGGAATTGTCTTCAATGAGAAAAGACTGTGCAGTGGGCCAATTTCCTGGCACATTCACCAAGTTAAACTTTCCTTACCCTGGTTACATCCTTTGTTCTTTTCAATTCTTCACTCTGTTCACAGGGCCTCCCGCACCCCTTCTCCCTGCTGTGAAGGAGAGGGGGAGGAAGGCAGGTTTCTGCAGGGCAGGTGCCGCTCCTCTCAGAACCCCCCCTAGCCCCACCTACCCACTGAGTCAGGAGCCAGGAATGTCTGTGGGGGCAGCAGACAGGTATGTCACCCTGGGGGTGTCAGAGGCTGATTCATCTCTCATCTCCACCCAATCTTCTCCTTACTGCTCTCTGGGAAATTTAACTCATTATCTGTCTAGAGATAAAAGAGGAAATCTTAGACTCTGAAAAGCATGGAGTCTTCAGTCTGTGGCTAGGTATAATATTTAATACATCAGATTATGTCATGCCATGAGTATTTGTTAAAAGAGAAGGAAGACACATCCCCCACTCCCCTTTCTTCCCCCAAATAAAGTTAACCTGAAATATCCTTGTCTCACTGTAGAGGGGCCTGATAGGTAGCTCAGAATACGCTATGTGACCATGGGTAGGACTTAATTTTTGGGAGAGGGGAGCCTAGGTGGCTCGGTTGGTTAAGCATCTGCCTTGGGCTTGGGTCATGATCTTGGGGTGGGGGGTGGTCCCTGCTCAGCAAGGAGTCTGTTTCTCCCTCTCCCTCTGCCCCTCCCTCTGCTCGTGCTCTCTCTATCTCAAGTAAATAAATAAAATCTGAAAGAAAGAAGAAAGAAAAAAGAAAGGAAGAAAGAACAAAGAAAAGAAGAAGAAAAGAAAGAAAAAAAAGCAAAAAAAGAAGAAGAAAGAAAGAAAAGAAAGAAAGAAAGAAAGAAGAACGAAAGAAAGACTATCCCTCCCTCAGGAAAAAACCCTCCCTCCCCCTCCACCATACTCCTCCCTCCCTCCCTCCTCCCGAAAGAACAACCTCCCTCGCAGAAAAGAAAGAGAAAGAAAGAAAGAAAAGAAAGAAAAGAGGGATCCCTGGGTGGCTTCAGCGGTTTGACGCCTGCCCTTTGGCCCGGGGCGCGATCCTGGAGACCCAGGATCGAGTCCCACGTCGGGCTCCCGGCATGGAGCCTGCTTCTCCCTCTGCCTGTGTCTCTGCTTCTCTCTCTCTCTCTCTCTCTCTCTGTGTGTCTATCATAACTAAATAAATAAATCTTTATTTTTATTTTTTTTTAAATTTTTTTTTTATTTATTTATGATAGTCACACAGAGAGAGAGAGAGAGAGAGAGAGAGAGAAGCAGAGACACAGGCAGAGGGAGAAGCAGGCTCCATGCCGGGAGCCCGACGTGGGACTCGATCCTGGGTCTCCAGGATCGCGCCCCGGGCCAAAGGCAGGCGCCAAACCGCTGAGCCACCCAGGGATCCCCCAGAGGACTTTACCAATACTTTTTCTCACCTCATTTGGGCTCCAAGTCCCCAGCCCATCCCCCCCATAGCTCCTCAGTCTTAGGCCACCTGGACATCTGGGGCTGTCTGAAGTTGGATTCTTGGCTGGAAATGAAGGACACAATGGGTTGGAAATGAGTATGGTTTTCCCCTACCCTCAGCAGGTCTGATGCCATCGAAGTGTGCCCTAATCTGGGACTCTTCCTCCTAAAGGCTAGGTGAGGCCTCAACAGCCAGGGATGAGGGAGAAAAAAAGAAAAGGGAAAAGAGTAGGGGGGCTACTCAGCTTGCAAAAGAATTTCCCTCCAGGATTCTGGGTAGTTGGGCCTCCATATTGCTTTCAAAAACAGGATGGATCTTGGCAGTGCTGGGATGGGTCTGCCATCACTCAGGAGCCCTGGGAAAGGAGAGAGAATCTCTGAGACCTTCCCAAAGACTCTAATGGGATCAGGCTTCCTTTCTCAGCCAACTGTGGATGAGCATTTTGCTAATTCAGAAACAGCTGAGAGCAGACTGGCTGTGCTTCAGCTCTGTGGGTTTTAGGGCGTCACACTCACTCCTAAGCCTCTTTGTCTGGGCTGGAAGCCTTTCCAATTAGCTGTGGCCTCTGATAAGTTCCAAACAGTATCTTCCAATTTTGGGGGGAATCCTCACTTCAGAGCCAGTAAATGCATATATCTTAATGTCAGTGGTTAGCAGAGATGACCCATAAGGTCCCTTCTAAGGCATTCAGAGATAGTTTCCGTTTCCTCCCTCCAGAAGTTGTTCATGATTGCCAAGTGAGGTCTGGAAGTGAGAAGAGTGCTTTCAGACGGTGCCTGGGAAATGCAAAGTGCCACTTTTCTGGAAGGCATTTTGGCAATATGAATCCAGAACCTGGGAAACATCAGCTGTTTCATTTTTGGACTTAATCATAAGTTAAAAATCAGAGACTCAAGACAAAGATTTGAGTATAAAGATGTAATCACAGCCCTATTAACAATAGCAAAAAACTGGTAATGACTCGGATAACCACGGGAGTCTGGACAGGTGAACAATGTCATAGCCTTACCATGGAATATTATCATGTAGACACTAAAAAAGTCTTTATGTTTTTAATTGCATGAAATAGTGTTAACTAAAAAAAAAAAAAAAAGGTTACAAAGCAAGTATAACATATTCCACTCATACAAATGCTATAGCTATCCTTCTGAATGTACAGAAAAATAAGACCAAAAACCAAAATGTATTTATACATTTGAATAGAAAATTTATTGTAGATTACAAATATTTTTGCTTATTGATATGTTACAGGATTATAGGTGACCTATTTTCATTTCCCAAGTTTTTTACTTTTCTATCAGGAAAGAAAAAAAAATCTCAAGAATGGTTGCCGCATGCCAGTCAAATCAGAGGATGGTCTTTTTCATACTCCACAGGTTTCATGCCAAACAGATCGACCTAGGTGTCTCTTCTTTTCTTCATCGTGCTGTCCCCTCCCCACCATGGCAAGGGAACAGAAAATCATTTTGCCATCAGTAGAAGGTGAACAGAGCTCCATTTACTGGAGTAGAAAACACCCTTATTGTCAAACCAAGGCCTGAAAAATTAAGGTTTGGATGACCTCCATCTTTCCTCACTCCATGACTGCAGAGACTACATGCTGACAGTGCTTGGATTTGAGGTCATCAAGTTCAAATGACACCTTCCTTCCAGCTGGTTTGCTCTGGTGAGAGCCAGGGTGATGGGGTAAACATCAGAAACCCAGACCAAAGCTATTGGTACTATGTTCAAAAACAGCACCCACCCTCACACTCGACCTGATGAGGGATTTGTCCAGCGACCTGGGCGTCAGGATTCTTGGGCTCAGGCCCCACCAGTGACTCACAGCCATCCCTAGGCTGTGTCTCCTGGCCTCAGTTTCCCTGGCTTGCTCTGTTGATACTCCCCACCTACTGTAGGGTACTAATAGGGGTGTGGTGCTTTGAACTTCTCAGATGAAAGAGGCTGGGGAAGCAGCACCTGGTTATTATCCCCTATAGGGCCAGGCGTGGGAGTGGAGGTTGGCTGCTTTCATACTTATCCAGTTGGAGGAGCCTCCTCATAGCCCCCCTACTTTTGCCTTCTGCTCTGACTCCCCCAATTGGGAAGCAAAGCTCAGTCATCCCCCTCTCAATGCCACTTGTGAACAGATTTTCCTAAGTGGAATTCTTCCAACTGCCCAAACCACCTGTGACCTATCTTGCCTTTGTGATTCAGTAATACTCTATAGGTGTTTAAATTCTTTCTCCTGATTGGCTATAGATCCTGTGGGAGAAGGGATGTGACTTTTCACCATTAAGAACTCAAAATTAAGAAGTCAGCAAAGCGAACAATGAGAATAATTATTGGTTGACCAAAGTTCAAACTCATCTGTTTCCTCACTGTAAAATGGGGCTTCATAATATCCTGATTTGTCTAAATCTCCAGGAGTTGCTGTGAGAGCCACATGAGAACCATGTGTGTGGAAGCACTTTGTAAAATGCCAAGCCCTTCCCGTGTGTTAACAGGACCAACTGTCTGCAAATAAGACTTCTGGCACAACTGCCATCTGTCCCCTGCTGCCTCCAGGCTGTGACTGCAAGCAAGCAAGCAAGCAAGCAAGCAAGCAAGCAAGCAAGCAAGCAAGCAATAAATAAATAAATAAAATTAAAAAGGCCTGGGATGCCACCTATTGGTTGAAAACGTGAATTGCATCCAACCACTTGCAAGAAGAGCAAAAGTAACCACCACTCTTCCAACTTCAAGCCCTTAGTGTTTGCCACATTCCTCAGGATGTCACGTTATGTACTTAATATTTTTCTTTAAATAACTCACTTCTTATAAACAATTTCAAAGTAAACTTTTAATCACTCGTATAAATGGAAAACTGGTTAACACTTCCCAAAAAGGAACAAAACCATAAAATAAATACCATGAAAATAAGATCTGCTAGGAAGTGTTGCCTGTGAAAGCTCCAGCTTGAGTCTAGACTAAAACCGAAAATTAACAAAGTCGCGCACCTGGAGACTGGGTGTCAGTCCTCTAGCACAATCCTGTGCTTTGGGGGGAAACACTGCCCTGTATAAACAAACAGAATTCTTCTGAGAAAAGTAACATTCTTTTGTTCTGCCTCAACTCTCTGGGCCTAGATGGTTGAAGAAAGTTTAGAAGTCACAAAAAGTAGAAAATAAACTCTTGTATTTGTAGCATATTCCTTCATAGCCCAAGTGGGGCCAATGCTGAATTCCTGGCCACACATCCAGAGCTCTTGACCACGGAGGGGGTGGTGGGTGCTCTAGTTGGGAAGGCTGCTCTTGGATCTGCAGTTGGCTGGGCTGTCCTGTCAGTGGGAACTGCCATTGTCTCCAATGCTGGGTTAAGCCTCTCATTCTCTAGAGCCCAGCTTGCTGCTACAGCTGCATGGCTTCCTGCTCCACGGACTGGTCTGGGGGTGCCAGGTACTTCTCCTGGATGCCCAAGGTACTGAGGGAGAGCGTGTCAAGGTTGGTAACAGAGGGAAGGATGGGAACTAATCTGGGCAGGATCTGACCTCTACTGATGCTGGCTCTCCAGCCATGTCTGGCAGATTGCTCTCATTCCTCTCCCTTTCTCACCATTATAGCTCCACACAACAGGAATTAATTGGGTCTGAGAAGCCCCTCAAAACATCCAGGCCCAAATGCTCCTATATTTGTCTTTTCCTCATATTGCTGAGAATCAAAGGACCAGAGAGCACTAACCCTGTGGCTGTGTTAGGGCACATGCTCCAGAGCCAGACCACTGGGGGTTTATTCAATTTACTTATTTTTAAAAAGATTTTATTAATTTATTTGACAAAGAGAGAGAGAGAGAGAGAGAGAGACTGTGAGCACCTATGCACAAGCAGGGGGAGCAGCAGAGAGGGAGGGAGAAGCAGGCTCCTTGTTGAACAGGAAGCCTGATGTGGGACTTGATCCCAAGACCCTGGAATCATGATCTAAGCAGAAGACAGACACCCAGCTTACTGAGCTACCCAGGTGCCCCCACTTTGGGGTTTAAATCCTGATTTTACACTTCCTTTCTTCTCATCTGTAAAATGGAGCTGTTGTGAGGATCAAATGAGACAACAAATATAAAATGCCTAGTATGGCACCTGGCATACAGCAGGTGCTCAGTAAGTGTTTGACTTCTCTTCTGCCATGGGAAGGAATTCAGGGGAACTCAAAGATAGCAATGAATTTCCTCTTGGGCTATTGGGTGTCGTCCTCCTCTCTGTGGGACAGCAGGAAAGTGAAGCAGGAAGGATACAAATCAGATTCACAGAGGAAAAGACTGTGATACTCCTGAGGGAGCCCTGTGAGGCTGGCTGCCTGAGGTCGGGGTGTGCGTCTGAGAAGGAGATGGCAGTTGACCATGGTAGGTTGGCCACCATGGCTTTTTCTACTAGATGACTCCAGTCTCAGAAACTAAAGTTCTACAACCAGGGAGACTGGGATTTGAACCGTTCTTCCAACACATCCAGGGAGAAGCCTTGCACCTGTCACTCTCAGAGCCCCAACTGCCTCATCTATAAAAAGGGATTGAATGAGGTTTAAATGTGATCCTGCAAGCAGAGTATGTAGCCCACCAAATGATGTCAGCTTACAGACCTTCTTCTCCATCTCTTACAGATCTCTCCACCCAAATTCATCTCACCTCTACTCAAACTGACTTTGAACCTGTGCCCCTTCCCCTTCACTTTTCCTCAGGAGGTAATGCCTTGTTCCTGTGCTAGTCGACCCTGAGGATCACTCAGGATGAGTGGAAACCACCTTGCTTGACATGTAATTATCTCAAACTTGCCTCGTCTCCAACCTGAGCCCACATTCCTGAGCAGGGCACACGAAACCTTGCATTCTATCTCACCATCTGTCTGGCTCTGCCACTGCTCCCACTCAGAGCCCTGTCCTGCCCACAAGTCATGCTATTCTACTTGCAAACCCCCAGACATACCTCAACTTTAAACCGCCACGTCTTTGTATATACTGTTCTCTCTGCCTTGAATTCTCTTACCCTTTTAATCAGCCTGGTTAATCCTTACTTTAAGATAATGCAACTTGGGCACCTGGGTGGCTCAGTTGATTAAGTGTCTGCCTTGGGCTCAGGTCACAATCCTAGGGTCTTGGGATCAAGCCCTACACCAGACTCCTTGCTCAGCACGGAGTCTGCTTCTCCCTCCCCCTCTACCCTTCCTGCTGCTCATGTTCTCTCTCTCTCTCTGAAATAAATAAATAAAACAGGGATACCTGGGTAGCTCAGTGGTTTAGCATCTGCCTTTGGCTCAGGGCGTGATCCTGGGGTCCCGGGATCAAGCCCCACATCAGGCTCCCTGCAATGGAGCCTGCTTCTCCCTCTGCCTGTGTCTCTGCCTCTTTCTCTCTCTCTGTGTCCCTCATGAATGAATGAATGAATGAATAAATAAATAAATAAAATCTTAAAAAAAAAAAAGGTAATGCAACTCAAGTGCCACCACCTCCATGAAGCTTTCCTTACCCACCCACTCATTGGCAGAGCTGACTTTCCCCTTCTTTATGCCAATCCTTAATTATCTTATACACAGACTAAAGTTGAACCTTAAGAAGATTAGGGGAGGGGACAGAATGTAAAACCAGCACATAAGTGTATGGTTAAAAATACCCTTGAAAATTCCTTCAATCATCTATTAAAAAGTATACAGTTTCATATGGAGAATCTTGCATAATAACACGTACGAATGCATAAAGTAATGCACAGTGTGTGAAAAATCAGAGTGCTGCTGGAACGGCCCCTTCCCTTTTGCGCTGAGCACATGCAGTCGAATGTGCTGCCAATAACCGCAGGTGTGAGGTAACAACTCGACCCCTTCAGGGAGCACTGGGCACTCTGCTGCCACCATTTCTAACCTGTTTCCCTGGGAGCTCTGTTTCCTCCATATCCAGGACTCTGGAGCCCCCCTTGCCTCCAGTGTGCTGAAGGCAAATATCTGAAACTATCCTATGGGCCTGGATTTCCCTGTCTTGCCTCACATGTGGCCTACACAGGACCTTAGCTCCACCCCAACGGTCACTAATCCAGCTCCGGTCTGAAGGTCCAGCTGCCTCCCAGACAGCTCTGGCTGTCCCATAGTCCCCTCAAATACAGCACATTTGCTAGGGCCCATACCTTCCACTCATATGACAAACCTGCCCTCTCCTCTTCCTTTTCTTGCCACACCATACTGCTGTATAGCCAGAAACCTGGCAGTCTAACTTCTGCCCTACTTCCGTTTATCCTATAACCATCTGGTTGCGAACTCCGGTAATCCATATCCTTTCATCCAGTTCACACCCTTCTTCCTATTCTTACTGTTTCATCTCTTCTCATCTGCAGACTGTAAACACTCTCCTGCCCCCACTTGCATCCCTTAAATGCAATTTCTGCACTTGAAGGGACTTTTTAAAAAATGTACACCTGATCGTGTCACACTCCACACAACCTTATTATGCTGGCTCACCCTACCCACCCACGAGCTGAAGTCCACACTCATCAGCAGGGCACACGAGGCCCCCACTGCAAGTCCACTACTGCCCCTGCACCCATACATCCCTCTTACCCTTTCACAGTCAGGACACCAAGCAAACCAACCCCCTTGCATCTCTCCCAAATGACCAAGGCCCTTTCGTTTCTCAGCATCTGTATTTGCTGCTCCTTCTGTACCTGAGGACTAAGTCTATCCTCCTCTGTCCTCAGGTACAATCAATGCTGAATCCTTCTAAGGGACCAGCCTCTGCACCTGAGAGACAGTCACCAGGGAGACCAACTAGTCAACATGGAGTCAGTCACCTACAAGGGTAGATGTGGCCATCCCTGAGCCCCATGTCTCCCCTTGGCTATAGCCAAGAGGCTGGACAGCAAGGATACGAGGAGAAATGGAAGTCAGCACCCATGGCGGCAGACATCATGGCCTCCAGGCTTCGCTGTTCTTGGATCCCGAAGCAGTAGCCGTTGGCTTTATCCACAGCCTGCAGGACCCGCTGGATACTCTCCTTGTCCTGGGCAGGGAGGAGACAGACAGCTTTGAGTGAAACAGAGGTGTGTGGAACTGATGTACCAAATCACCTGTAGTCTCCAAACACCCCCCTCAACCTTGCTCATGAAGCCTCTGCACATGCAGCTTCTGTGTCTGGAATGGTTCTACACATCCTTAGAGGCCTGACTACATCCTGTCTTTCCTGTCCACCAACCCACTCAAATCAGAACAGATAAGCTCCTCTATGCACACCCACAGTCTCCTGGATCTATCCTATTACAGCTCTGATCCTACCATCTTACTACTGACAAATTATTAACTCATCTAGCTCCCCTATTTGACTTTGTACTCCATGAGGCCAGGGACTTATTTGTCGAGGTAATCCTCAGTGCCTAGCACAGTACTTAGTCTACTTAATGGTAGACTCCCAATAAATATGTATATAACCTATTTGCTATTCCAGAATAGTGATAAGAACAGTCCATACACCACATGATGGGAAGGAAAGATCAAAATAATGCATGTACAAGTCCTTAGCACAATGCCTAGTGCAGAAAGTGCTCAAGAAGTGATAGTTGTTATGATTAATATTGTAGGGTTCACTTTCTCATTTTAGAGGAAAAAACTGTGGCATTAGGGAAGAGACAAGTTTGCTCAAGTCCACACACATTGGTTGGGAACTACTTTGCAAAGTCAAATAGGCAGTTGCCCATCCTGAAGGAGGCTGACAGACCTGTCTTTGGCCTTGAGGATAACTTTCTGAAATCATCCATTTTTGCACTGATGTGGGAACATGCATAGAGAACCCAGCAAAACAGATAGGGCTGAAGTTTGGCTCACTCTCTTTACTGGAACCCTCCCCATGAGAGCCACTGGTCCTAAAACCAAGGGGGACTGAATGATAGTTGGACCCAGGACAAAGACCCACTGTTTGACCCCTCAAAGTCTCCTGTATCCTTGGCTTGGTGAGATCCCAGGCACTGTCAGAGCATAGGCTAGGCATGGGGAAGAGGCCTCTTAGTCCCAAGTACCTGAATGTTGAGAGGGATGAAGGAGACCAGACTATAGTCTTCAATGAGCTGCACCAGTTTCTCATTGAGCTGTCGGTAGTGGCGGAAGAAAGGGTCAGAAGCCAGGTGGTCGAGAAGGTAGGAGAGGTCCAGGACCTCTGTGTAGTAGTCTAGGTTGAAGGCTAAGGAGAGAAATTGGTGTTCAGGAGCAGCTGACATCAGGCTAAAAGATCCAAGGACAGGGATCATATTCCCTTCTTCCTTCATTCATTCATTCATTCAGCAAGTATTTGTTGACACAGTGAAATGTACTTACTCAAAAGAAAATACTTGGTTTTACCCATTGGCTCTGCCATTTCCTAGCTAGATGGGCCTGCTGTGCGGATTAAATGCTCTAAGTCCCAGTGTCTAGTACACACAAGCACTTGTTGAATGGTAATAAATAACAAGATGGAATGTGTCCCAAGAACAGTGCTTGGTCCCTACCACACAGAGCTCACAGGCAGGTAGTTGTACCCCAGGACCTGTAAGGCCCCTAATAGGGTGCCTCTTGTGTAAATCACTTTCCCTTTTTGGGCCTGTTCCTTCTGAATGTAAAATAAGGATACCAGACCAGAGGACTCAGAGTTCTATGAATGCAAACTTCCTCTAAGAGAAAGAAAGCAGGCCTTTCAGTCATTGCCCATTTCTGCCAGAAAACTCGAGTCTTGGGCTACTCAACTGATCTGTCCCAAAGTGAGTGAAGGCAATCAGGCTGCTGGATTGATGCACTCCCTACACCCAATGTAAGGCTCAAACTCACAACCCCAAGATCAAGAGTGACATACTCCTCCAACTGAGCCAGCCAGGCACCCCTCTGCCTCATATATGTGTGTGTGTGTGTGTGTGTGTGTATATATATATATATATATTCCTTTTTTTTTTTTTTTTTTGCCTCCTGTATTTTAATCAGAAATGGTCACCCCTCTGCCTGCAAGGAATAATGTCCTGGGCATTCCAAAAAACTTTTTGGATTGCCTGACTGGTACATTCTTCTCCAGGAATGAAGCAGTTGGAGCCAGGTGCACCTGGGCTTAGATTTCATGTCAGCTAACATGCTAGCTGTGGGACTGACCTTGGGTTATTCATGTAATGTCTCTGGGCCTCAACGGCCTCATGCGGTTTGCACATCAGTCTTTTATAAGGATGACTGGCTGAAGTCAGAGCTAAAAAGGTCAAGGACCACCATGCAGCCATCTGAGCTGGAGTCTGTGAAGGTGGGTGGGGATAGGGGCTTGAGAAGACTGCAAATCTGGGCAAAGATAAAATGGGGTTTATTGCAGCCCGGGTGGCTCAGCGGTTTAGCGCCGCCTTCAGCCCAGGGCCCAATCTTGGAGACCCAGGATTTGAGTCCCACATTGGGCTCTCTGCATGGAGCCTGCTTCTCCCTCTGCTTGTGTCTCTGTCTCTCTCTCTCTCTCTGTCTCTCATGAATAAATAAATAAAATATTTTTAAAAGGGGGGGGGGAGGGCTTCTGGGCTTACCAAGAGATGGGCCAGGACTCCGGGCTGAGGCAGGCCCTCCAGGGTGCTGACATCCCTCCAGGTCCAGACAGGCAGCCAGTAGGCTTCCCTGGACAATGGCTTGACATCGTGATTCTAACAACTCTTTTTCCTGTTCACTGCCAGTCATTTCAGGTTTTCTTCCCCAGGCTTCTTTGTGGCTGGAGATGCTATCTAGGGAACTGATGCCCTGGCTAGGCACACTAATTTTGCTGGGAAAAAAGTGCTGGCCATGAGGCCCTTAAGCAACTCCCCTGCCTCCTGCTTCTCCCTCAATCTTTCCCACCCTGACAAAGGGACCTCTATCTGTCCACTGGCTCAAACAGAAACCTGAGAGTCATCCTTAATTCCTTGGTCTCCATGTTCAATCCACTAGCAAACCCTATTTTTTGAGTTTTGGATGGAACTACTTCTTTTTGGGTTGCTGTAAAAACCTCAAGGATCTCTGTTTGCATTCTTGCGCGTTTCAATTCACTCCCCACAAAATAGCCACAATGACATCTTAATTAATGCTATCTCCTTGCTTAATATTCATCAGTGGCTTTACCTGGTGCTTCCGCAGTACAGGTTCTGGCCCCTGCCCACCCCTCTGACTTCGTTTCCTACCACCCTTCCCCTGACTACTACCTCAGCTGCTCTTGGCTTCCCCTGCCCCCCCTACCTTTTCCTTTTTCTTCTTAAACACAGAAAGCTCTTTCCCTAAGGAACTTTCTTCCTACTGGTCGCTTTGTCTTGAACAGTTCTGCCTTGGCAGTCTCAGCTCAGGTAGCACTGCTCAATCCCCTCAATCCCAACCACTCACTTTGTTTTAATTCCTTTGCAGTACATACCACCAACTATATAGCTCTCTTGTCCCCAAAGCCCAGAACAGTATCTGGCACAGAGTGGCACAAAATAAACAGGCAGGGATTAGGACCTGCCTGTGGCTATGATCACCAAGCCGTGCGTGGTCCCTGGAGGCAGCTCCCTTCAGCTGAGATCTGTTTCACTCCTGACTCCTTGCCTGCCCAGAAGAGGAGCTCTCACCCAGCTTCCCATAGTGCTCGATGAGGTCCATCTTGGAGAGGACGTTGACATGGGGTAGTTCCACATGCAGCATGGTGGCCAGAGAGGTACACAGTACGGAAATGAACTTGGCCGGGTCTGTGCAGTAATGAGAATCCACCAGGTGGACAGCAGTCAGCTGGAAGGGGAGAGAAGAGATAGGGTGAGTGGGCCTGGGGAGGCAGGAAACATCAGAGCCTAAGTCTTTCCCAAGAGACTGGGACTCCTGAGGACAGAGTGCAAGTCTTCCCCATTAGTTTCCTCCTGTTTCTGCTTCATTCTGGTAGTGACTCTCATTTCCTTCTGCCAGGTGATATAGAGCATTTTTCCTTACAAGATGCCTTGCACGGTGCCTCCCAGTGGGCAACTGGCTCAACTCTGATTGCATATGACTCTATGTCATTTACTTTTGCCCAGCAAGTCACAACAATCACCATACCACTTTCTACATAACCTCTTCCATATTTTCAATGATCCCAAATTGGGTACTAGCACATCCATTCTGCAGATGAGGAAACTGAGGTTCAGAGAGAGAAACTGAGTTACCCAGGACCACACAGCGAGTCAGTGGCAGAGCCTAAAATCGAACTCACACCAAACTCCAAAGCGACTCGGCCCCTACCTCGCTGTGTGACATGGGGGCGTGGCATCTGTCCTTCCTGTCTCAGTTCCTCCATCTGCAAAAGGAGCCTGCTGGACCCAAGACGCACCCTGAGGTCCCACTGTGCCATCTGGGAGAAGATGTTGCGCAGGGCGCCGTGGTGCGTACAGAGCTCCACCTGGCCCGGGCAGTCGAACAGGAAGTAGTGGCCGCGGAGGGGATCTAGCTTGGCGCGCAGCCAGTCCAGGTTGGCCTCCAGGTACTCCATGCAGTAGAGCAGGCCGCCGTTGGGCCCCAGCCGCAGCGCGTCCATCACGTCGCCCAGGCCCACCAGCTCTCCCACGTCCACGGCGCACTCGTACGGCAGCCCCTCGTTGGCAGGGTCCAGGTTCACCACCGCCACGCGCCTGCCCAGTGCGCGCAGGAACTCACTCATGCCCAGGCAGTACGTGGTCTTGCCCGAGCCGGGGGGGCCAATGACCGCCTGCCCAAAGGCCGTGGTCGGGGCGGCTCCCGCCATGGGCGGCACGCGGGCCCCTGCGCAGCCGGGTAAGTTCGGCAAAGACACGAGCCGAGGGACGACAGGACCCCCGTCGTGCACCTCGTCGGAGGCCGGCGGCGATGCCCGAGTGTCCCCAGAAAAAGCGCAGGTAACCTGGCGGTGCAAAGGAGCCGAATGGCCCGGTACTCACCGGATCAGAACCCGACTTCCGGACGACGTCGGAAACGGCGACGGCCCGAGAGGAAGTCCCGCCCCCACGGTGATGGCGCAACTTGGCGTCGAGGGGCGTGGCCACGCGGAGCGTTTCTACCCGCTCGGCGAACGGCCGTGGGGTGGGGGACCCTAACCCAGCTTTTCCCGTCCTTCCCCCGGTCCAAATCACAAGATAAAAAGAGAGATCGGTGGTAAACTTTTATTATCCCGTTAGGTCGCAGACCCGGGCCACGTCCCGCGGCCTTGCCGCTGCCGGTCCCAGCCAGCTACGGGGGTTGGCGATGGGGCGCCCGCCCCACGATCGACTCTTCCAAGCCCAAGAGTCCTCTTTCCAGGTCCATTACCCCGCCTTTCTGACCTTTATAGTGACACCCCCCCCACCCCCAACGAAGATTGTGCTGAGAACTTCATTCAATACTGCTCTTCAAGGTACTGGGGGAGGCAACGTGGGCAAGACCAAACGGCCTTGGGTTAGGAGGCCAACGAAAGGTCTTTAAGTCCTAATATTAAAAGAGGAGGATGGGGGGCTTTTGGGAAGAATGCCCTTGAGGTAGAGAGCCAGAAGGCAAGTTCAAAATAAAGCACCCTGAACACACTGCAGAGATTGCTGCTCCCGAAGTTCTTTGCGCTGTGGTGGGAGGTAAGGCCAAGGCAGAGGGCTGCCACTATGCAGGTATGAGTGATTCTAAGGAAGGCCCCAAAACTGTCACTCAGGCTCTGAGGGGTTGTCCAAGGCACAGCTGGAACTCCTCACAAAGGCCATGTCCGACCGAAACTTCATGCTGGTGGGTGGCTGGCGTCGGAGCAGCGACTCCCCCTGGTCTTGAGGTAGGGGCTCATCATAGATGGTAGAGATGAGCCCCAAGCCACTTCCACGAGGCCTCTTCAGTTGCCCAAATGGCTGTAGCTTCTCTCCATGGTACCTGCATTAAAAAGGGCTCACGGTCAGAGGGCTGCTCTTAATAGGTTGGGAAAGGACAGAGAAGCAGCTATTACATGTCTGGTTTGTCCCAAGACAGAGCCTTTAAATTTGGATCTTTGCTCTTCAGTTTCCTTATCTATTCACTGACAGTGCCAGCAACCTGGGGTCTCACATACTGTTTTCAGTTTAAATAGTACACAGAGTTTAGAACAACTGTCACCATTCTGTGACTTATAGGCACTCCCTAATGGCAATCACGAAGTCCAGACTCCTCAGATCAGGGGGTATGACTCCCCCAGGAGATCAGGGATCCTGTCAAGCCTTAGGGCTTGTTCTAAAAAAAGAAATAGTGCCACATCTACCTTTTCCTTCTAATTCTGCTTTGAAGTTCATTCCCTAGGAGTCTCTAGCACCCATCCCAAAACCAGAGGGAAGGGGGAAACCAGGGTACAGATGAAAGGCTAGCTGGGGCCAAGTCCCTTGGTCATACTCACCCCAATCCACGCTTGCATCTAGGGTGCTGGCCATCACTATCCAGAGCCTCAGGTACCCCTGAGCACTGGCTCCCCAGACCCTGGCCCTCAGCCCAGCCCTGCCGTTCCATCACCTTGCGTCCAATGCCCTGTGCAGGGAAAAGAGAAGACTCAAGAGTATGGGATTCTTGTGGGGAGTGGGGGGGAGGGGTGAGGAATGGGGATGGAGAAAAATAAGTCAACAGGCTAGGCACAGCACTTACCTTGGTATGGCGCTCAAAGGTGCCCACTTGGCATCTGATCACAGAGCCATCCTCCTGGCCATCACGAAGTCTCCGTTCCAGACGCATTTGGACAGAGTCTCGAGCATCCTTGTCTCCACCATCTGAGAAAGTAGAGCTCAGTTTGCAGAAGGGTCTCTCTCAGCAGAAAGGGGGAAAAATCAGGTTTCTAGGACCTCACAAGATTTACACTTTCATCTTTAGGGTATTTTATTATTTATTTTTATTTTTTATTTATTTGAGAGAGAGAGAGGGAGAGAGCACGTGCAAGGGGAGGGGCAGACTCCTTGCTGAGTGGGGAGCCTGGCTCAGGGCTGGATCCCAGGGCTCTGGAATCAAGACCTGAGCTGAAGGCAAATGCTCAAATAACTGAGCTACCCAGGTGCCCCTCATGTTTTATTACTTTATTATTATTTCTCTCATTAGACTGGGCGCTGGCCAAGAATAGGAACCCTGCCTTTCCCATCTTACAAATGAGGAGATTGGTACAGAAAAGTCATACAGCCAAAAGGTGAGAAATGAAATTAGAACCCAGGAATTCCCTTCCTACCACCACCCCCCACCTAGGTCATTTTTGACTCCAGAATCTAAACTCTTAAAGCCTGAGCTCCTGACCCTCCCACTCTACCAGGGCCTGCCCATCAGAACCAGAGCTCTCTGAGGGCTGACTCTATCCTTCCTCCACAAACAAAGGAAAAAGACTCTGTCCACAACCAGCACTTAATGCACACAACTGGAGATTTTTTAAGAGAGGAACTCTCTCAGTGGGCTACCCCAAGGGAACTGGTTCCATCCCAGCCTCTGCTAAGCAGGGTGTCACATAAGTGTCACTGCAAGGCCAGGGCACCAGTTCTACCTCCCCGTACTGCAACCCCTGGCCCAGTACCTGTGTCGTAGTACACACTCATATCCACATCCCAGTCATCGGCTGTCTGTTCATCAAAGTCTGCAGATAAAAAGCACAGAGTAAGCTAAGGACTCGCAGTTCTGTTCAGAATTCAATCTAAATTTAGACATATGTTTTAGAACTTGGAGTTTTTTTTTTTTTAAGATTTTATTTATTTATTCATGAGAGATACAGAAAGAGGCAGAGACACAGGCAGAGGGAGAAGCAGGCTCCATGCAGGGAGCCTAATGTGGGACTTGATCCCGGGACCCTAGGATCACGCCCTGGGCTGAAGACAGGCACTCAACCGCTGAGCCACCCAGCCATCCCATCTTGGAGCTTTTGATTGTATTTTTAAGTCTCTTCTGGGGGGTGGGGTGGTATCATTTTTTTCTCCACTCCACTAACCTCCCACCCCTAAAAAAGATGACTGGTCTCTCATACACAATCAAGGTAAGCCTCTTCCATAGCCCTTTATATGGCCTCACTGCCAGAGAATCCACCATGTGGAATGGAGAACCCTGACTAAAGGCACCAGGGATCACTCCTGCCCCTGCCTCTGGCCTTACCTCCTTCTTCCTCCTGCCAGAACTGGGCATCTGTGTAAAACACCAGGCCGGACCCGCCCTTCTCCCACTTGAGCTCTATCTCCTCCTCGAAGAGCCGCTCAGTGGTACGCTCCTGTCCAGTCACATCCTCATGCAGGGCTTCATGCCGCTCCCACTCCTCACCCCGGTCGTTGTCCTTGGAGAAGGTGGGGAGAGGTGACTTGCCTGTCCAGCCTCCTGACCTCAGGCCTGCATGGAGGGCAGCTTGGCACAGGAGGCTTGTGAGACAGGCCCTCAGCTCCATTCTTCCAAATTTCTCTTAGAAAGCAGCACATATTTGGTCCTCCAGGCCTTGCCCTACACATCTCTCCATCCCTTGTGCCTCAACATACTTGGCACCCTACCCCAAGCCCAACTTTTTTTTTTTTTTTTTAAGATGTATTTATTTATTTATTCAGAGAGAGCGAGAGAGAGAGGCAGAGACACAGGCAGAGGGAGGAGCAAGCTCCACGCAGGAAGCCCAATGTGGGACTCGATCCCGGGTCTCCAGGATCACACCCCGGGCTGCAGGCGGTGCTAAACCACTGTGCCACCGGGGCTGCCCCGACTTTTTGTTTTTTTAATTTTTATTTATTTATTCATGAGAGACACAGCTGGAGGGAGAGGCAGAGACATAGGCTGAGGGAGAAGCAGGCTCCCTGCAAGGAGCCTGATGTGGGACTCGATCTTGGATCCGGGGATCACACCCTGGGCCAAAGGCAGACGTTCAACCGCTGAGCCACCCAGGCATCCCCTGACTGACTCTTAACCGCTCTGCTTTTAGCCATGTTGTTTCCTGCTGGAAATATCTGCCCTCCACCACCATTTCTTCACCTGGCAAATCCTCATCCCTCAAGTTGTACAGTTCTACATGAAGCCCCCTTCACTGAGGCCCACAGCACTCTTGCTGGCCTCCGAACTCCTCAGTTTGGAGGAGTTTGATACACACTGTTTAGGCCTCTATACATTACATCATAAAGAGGGGATAACAAAAAAAAAAAAAAAAAAAAGAGGGGATAACAACTAATACCTATTGTCTACTGTGTATCAGACCCTTCTCATAACTTAGCTCCTTTGATCAGCCCAATAATGCTGTGAGGTAAGTATCATCATTCCCGTTCTACAGACGAGGAGACCTGGATTCAGAGGAGTAAAGTGAATTGATCCACGATAATACATCAAGAGAGTGGTAGAGCCAGGGTTCAAACCCAGGTTGCCATGCCACACAGTCTTTCCAGATACTGCTTCTCTCTCTCTTCAGGGAGATTTTAGACTCTTTCAAAGCAGGAAATGGATCTTGGAGTGTCTCTGGAATCCTGCACTAGCCTGTGTGTACAAATGCTAGGAATTGCAGAATGATAGGATGACTCTGGACTTGAAATCTTGGGGGCACCTGTCCTAGTTAAACTCCCAGGAGGCCCCAGGTATCACTGCTGCAGAACAGCTGCTGGGGAAAAAGTCCAGATGGTACTACACTAAGGATGTGGTACAGATGTTAGCAACTCTGGGCTGGCAGCTTTTTTTTTTTTTTAAGATTTATTTATTTATTCATGAGAGAAAGACATAGGTAAAGGGAGAAGCAGGCTCCTCTCAGGGAACCCAATGTGGGACTCGATCCCGGATCCCGGGATCATGACCCGAGCCGAAGGCAGGTGCCCAACCACTGAGCCACCCAGGCGTCCCCAGGCTGGCAGCTTTGAAGACACAGATGAATTATTTTTTTACCCAGAGTATGCACACACACACAAGTTTCCCCCCCAAAAATCACACCTTTCCTGATTTTATGGATGAACAACCAAATTTGGAAAAAAGTAGAAGAAATGTCTATTTCATTGATAAAATTAGAGTGGAGGCTAGTGTCCAAGCCACAGACTCAAGGTCAGAAAATCGAGGTGACTTCTCAGCCACATAATGAAAGCACACAGAGGTTAGACAAGCAGCAAAGGGGACCAAGTTCACATCTCAGCTCTGCCTCTATTTCCTTACAAGACTTTTATCTCTTGGATGGTCCATTTTCATCTATGAAAAGGAACCTCCTAGGGGATCCCTGGGTGGTGCAGCGGTTTAGCGCCTGCCTTTGGCCCAGGGCGCGATCCTGGAGACCCGGTATCGAATCCCACGTTGGGCTCCCGGTGCATGGAGCCTGCTTCTCCCTCTGCCTATGTCTCTGCTCTCTCTCTCTCTCTCTCTCTCTCTCTCTCTGTGACTAACATAAATAAATTAAAAAAAAAAAAAAAAAAAAAAGAACAGGAACCTCCTCACATTCCTTCTAAGAGAATGCAAAGAAGACCCCTTTGAGAATCTTCTGATAAAAATCCCTCAGAGAAATGCATATATGCACATGCAAATGCAGTTTTATATTCAATGTCAGGGAGTTCTAACTCTGGAACCCTCCTGAGAAGGTTGCATGTTTAGAACTATTGTAATATGCAGTTGAAGAGTGATAGTATTAATGCTCTATTACCCTCTCTAAGCTGCCAGCAAAGACAGGGTAGCTCACCGTACTCACATCATCTGAGTGTGACTCTTCCTCCTCGTTTTCCCCTTCCTCCTCTGGCTCTCCATGGGAGCTGACTGGTATGTCGGCTAGGCTGGTTCCTTGGGGTATTTCTTCGCCTTCAGCTGTGTACACAAGCTCTTCCTGCTCCACGGTCTCTGAGTCCTCATACTTGAATGGAACGTTGCCATAGCGCCGGGAAGAGCCTGTCTTAGGGAACTGGAGCTGTAGCTGGGTGATGATCCGAGGGGGTAGGCGGCAGGCCCGGATCAACTCCAAAAAGACCTGCAGAGGAGTCCCCACATTTCCGTTGGGCATCAGCACTGGTGGGTTCAGCTCTGGCAGTTGCTTCAGATCGGCCAAAGTGAAAGCTTCACTCTTAGCTTTCCGACTCTGCAGCTCCTTCCGGGTTTTGAAAGGAAAGGAGCCCAAACCTTGGAAAGCAAGAGGAAAGAATGGTTCTTGAAACCTAGAAGCCTCCAGCAACACTTGAGCTAGAAACTGGTTCAAATCTTTTAGCCTAATGCTGTTCCTCCCTTTCAGACTTCTCCAGAGTAACTTCCTCCATTCCCTGACCAGAACTACTCAATAATTACATGCCATTTCTCATCACCTAGGCCAGGCACACAAGTCTCTTTCAAATCTGGTTCCTGCTGATTCTCAACTGCCACCAACCCCCACTCCTTGCATATCCTCATACCATGTGCTTCAACCCTACCAAACAATTTAACATGCCCTCAAAGTTCCATGGGCTTTCTTTCTTTCTTTTTTTTTTTTTTTAAGATTTTATTTATTTATCCATGAGAGACACAGAGAGATGCAGAGACACAGGCAGAGACACAGGCAGAGGGAGAAGCAGGCTCCCTGCAGGGAGCCCCATGTGGGACTCGATCCGTGTCTCCAGGATCACGCCCTGGGCTGAAGGTGGTGCTAAACCGCTGAGCCACCTGGGATGCCCCTCCATGGGTTTTCACATCTGTCTGTATCTCTGCAAATGCCATTTGCCTTGAACACTGTTCCATCCTACAAACTCCTGTTATCTTTCTGATCCAGATGAAAAGCCACATTTCCTGATACCTATAGGAGATCAGTTTTTCCCTCCTCTGTCATCTCACACCACTTGGTGATAAAGAGCATACGTGCTGGGGCAACGTGCCTGGGTTTGTAGTATGACTCTGCCACTTACTAGTTCTGTAACTTTGAGCAGGTAACATAACTTCTGTATCCCTCAGTACCCTCACCTATAAAATGGTAACAATAGCTCCCACCTTCTAGGATTGTTGCAAGGAGTCAATACGAAAATAAAAGGCTTAGAGTCACATTATGTGTAGCACATAAACTCAATCTGTTGAATGAGTTAGGTCTCTGCAGTATTTCCTGTACCCCCATCAAAGGGATTTCCCATGAAAATGGGAGCTGTCCCGATGAAAAAGATTGTCTTTTCATTTGCATCTTGCTAAGAGAAGGCTGGGTAAGAAGCGACAAAGAATGCAATAAAGACAGACAATAAGAGAATCAGAAACCTCATTTACTTTTCTTCCTTCCGTGTCAGTGCAATATCAACCTCTCAGAGAAAAGGGTCTCAGAAGAATCTAATTAATTGGAAAATGAAGGGTCAATCCATTAGGCCTCTTCCTGTTCTTTCCCCTCTAAGACTAACATGCAGTTGAGCCTGAAGCTCCGTCCAGAAATAATCTAAACTCTTAAAAAGTCTGATAATCAGAGACCTGACTTATCCTCATCAACTCTTAGGAAAGGTGTCTCTGATCCAGGGCCAGTAGGCTCGGTCTATTATCTTTCCCACTCGTACCTGATGCTTCAGTAGGTAGCCGCAGTCTGCGGATGAAACAACGACCGGGCAACCAAGTCCCCTGAGAATCCAGCCACCTGCGGCCCGAGTACATGCGAAGAAGCTGCTGAGCTTGAGCTGCCCCCCGTACTGAGATGACGCAGCAGCAGGTGCGGGTCTGGGCCGGAGCAGAGTCCCGAGTGGAGAGAGCGTGGGCATCGGTGACGGAAGTCTGGGCGAGAACCTGGCCGACAGGAGTTAGGGCAGAGTCGGGAGCAGCCTGGGAAGGAGCCCGCTCAGGCCGATGCCGGTAGTGGAAACACAGGAAGCCACAGCCGCGCTGTTCCCGGAACTGGCTAAAGTAGCTCCGGAGCTGGGCCGAGCGCAAACCCGAGGGGATACCGCTAACTATCAAGTAGACTGTCGCCTCTTCCTCCGCCTCGCCGGGCACCGCCATCTTGGGTTGTCACATGATGGCTGTGACCGACTCTCGCGAGAATATCGCAAGTGGCGCAGAGGCTTCTGTTCTGCGATGCTGAGTAACCGGCAATTAGTCGGCCGGTTTGTGGTTGAGGAGCTGGGGAGGTTTGGGGTAAGTCTTTCGGGTCGCTTTCCCGCAATGAGAAGCCGGGCGATGCTGAGAAATGGTTTACAGATCTCGTTCGCAAGGCTTTAGTGATAAAATTAGAAGGGCAGTTCTTAAGATTTTTTGGTTGTTGGGGATTTCCCACACCTCATCTCAGCTTTCGCCGTTCAGAGCCTTTTCAGTTGTTCATCCACTTATTCTTCCAGAGCGTACCCATGCACTCCCACAAACCTCCAGGGAAAAGGTAATCCAATTGAAAAGTGGACTGACGACACTTCACAGAAAAGAAACAGCGGATTAACAATGAAAGAGCCTCAGTCCCATCGGTAAGGAAATGCAGCGAGACCCACTTAACATCCATCAGATTGGCAAAAAATTTTAAATCAAGTGTCGGTGATCAACTGGATCTTACATACACTGTTGTGGAATGTAAACTAGTACAAGCACTTTGAAAAACAATTTGAACATTACCCAGTAGAAGTGAAGCTACCCATATCTTCTGACCCAGCGGTTCCATGTCTGTGCATGTACTAACAATAAATTCTTGCATATGCCTCTGTATTGACAGTGTTGAACTTCACCCAACCCTGTGATCCTGGAAGAGAGCGAAGGTTAAGAAACCCTATCCCACCGTTTTGTGTCCTGGAACACAGCTTACTGCAAAGAAACACCCTCCCTCATATGACAGATAAAATTCATAGGTGCCCCCTTGTTTACCTATCTCAAGGCTAGCAACAGACTCCAAATTCCAATTCTTTGCCTTGTAAACGCTTAGATGAACTGCTTGTCCCCACTGATCAATCAGAGCAAAATGCTTGTTAACCAAACTTTGGTTAAGCTTCTCTCCTTC
The DNA here is from genome assembly GCF_011100685.1 of Canis lupus familiaris. NCBI lineage: Eukaryota > Metazoa > Chordata > Mammalia > Carnivora > Canidae > Canis > Canis lupus. Next base: position 72,639,620 of record NC_049223.1, on the reverse strand, counting down.
CTCCAGGTCCCTGAACTTTGCCTTCCCCATCCACCCCCCAAGTTTGAGCCAGCACACAACCCCTCCTGAGAATAGCCTGGCTGCAGGGTAAAACATTTTCTGATCTACTGTTCCATCATGCCACTTCTGGTCATCCCGCTTCCTCACACCCAGTTTTTTCTGGCCTTGTTTACTTTTCCCTATGAATGACAGACTCCTTTTGCCTAACCCTTGAAGGCACACGTAGATCTTATGGTCCCATTTCAATACCTTCTTTCTCCCTTGAAATAGTTCCTTTCCTCTCTTGGAATAATCATTTAAAATGAAGCCTCTCTTTACTGAGTCCAGATTTGTTTTTTTTCAATATGTGTGAATATTCATAGCTGCAATGTTTGTTAGAGCAAAAAATTGGCATTTAGTACTATTTTTTAAATTTTTATTTATTTATGATAGTCACAGAGAGAGAGAGAGAGAGAGAGAGAGAGAGGCAGAGACATAGGCAGAGGGAGAAGCAGGCTCCATGCACCGGGAGCCCGACGTGGGATGTGATCGCGGGTCTCCAGGATCACGCCCTGAGCCAAAGGCAGGCGCCAAACCTCTGGGCCACCCAGAGATCCCGCATTTAGTACTATTAAGTGGTATATGATATTGAGGGTAAGTCAAAACATTTATATTAAAAGTTCAAAAATACAAAAATATTTCTTAGGAATACATAAGTATGCTTTAAATTGTCATTAAGAAAAGTAAGGAAATGATTAACTCCAAGTTCAGGGTAATCATTACCTTTGAGGGGAGGTCATAGATTTAGAAAGGGACTCAAAGTTGGACATGATGAGAGTTCATTGTACTGTTATTCTTTACACTTAACAATGTATTGCAAATATTATTTTGTCTTACTCAATTTTAATAAAACCTCTTAAAAGGGAAAATAACTTCAAAAAGCAATAAGGCAAGTGTTTACTTTGTGTTGATCACATATATATATACGTATTTGAGAAAGAAAAAAATAAAAAGTTCTAATAAAGTCTGGGTAATTGCAGATAGGATCATTATACATACTTGAATTTTAAAATCTGATGGAAGTATAAATTGGTACAACCACTTTGGAAAATTTGGCAAGATCTTAGGTTGAGCACACATTCTATGACTTGGTAATTCCAGTTCTTGTTATTTAACAACAGATCTGCAAATATCTGTGCACCAAAAGATGTATGCAGGAATAATCCTAGCAATATTTGATGAACCAAATGATCATCATCCATTTATCTTGGATAAATGAATTGTAGTGTAATGGGATACTTTACAACAATGAAAATGAATGGGTCAGAATGAATCACTGACATAATATTAAGTTAAAGACAAACACAAAAGAATATATGCTGTATGTTTCCATTTATATAAAGGTTAAGGCAAGTAATTTCACTTATGTTGGAAATCAGGGATAGCGATGCCACTTAGGGAAGAGAGAGAGTGTGGGAATGGGGGAGGGTTTCCAGGGTGTTGCTAAAGCTCTATTTCTTGAGCTGGGTGGTGATTACAGAGAGGAGTTCATTTTGATAACTCATCAAACTGTACATGGACTATTTGTATACTTCTCTGTATACTGTACAGAAAAGGTTGAATTAAAACTATATTTTGAAAAAATCTGGAAAAAGAAAAATAAGTCCTTTACAGCAAACGAGATGAGTGCTCTGGAAAAGCTGTTAGCTGACCCAAGAAGTTATGCACTTAAGGTTCCACACAATTGCCATTTGTGGGCCTAAATTTCCAGAACCTTGCATGATGCTTGATATGTAGTAGACTCAGTAAACCACCATTGATTGAATGAATATTCCTGGCACTAGTGTGGGGATGTGCCATTTGGTGTGGTTGAGGACCATCTTCAGGGAAAGTAGGGCCACTTACCTGGGGGAAGCCAGATTTCTCATCAAAACCTTAGACTCAGAGGTTTACCTCTCATTCCACCTTGTAGTGTGGTGAGGAAGGGAAGGGTTCCAGGTACTGTTACGTGTTCTCCAGCTGACCATCCCTGGCATTTACAGACCCAAGACAGTGTAGTGCTTAATAGTATAGGCCCTAAATTCAGACCACCTAAGTTCAAACCCTGACTCTACTACTTATTAACCATGTGGCTTTGAGCGAGTCACTTAACCTCTCTGTGCCTCAGTTTCTTAATTTATAAAATGGAGATAATGATGGTAATTCCAGCACAGTAATTGTGAGAATTAGATAACGGAATCCACTGTAACATGCTTAGAGCACAGCCCTCAATAAATGTTAGCTGGTTATTGTTTAGTAGTTACCCAGACTAACCTACCAGGAATGAGTGATTCCCCATGTTAACCCTGATTCCCCTGAGACCTTACTTAACCTTGTTGCCTCCAGCAGTTTCACTGAGATTTCCTTTCTCTGCTGCCTTGTTCTGTGATTTGGTCCCTGTCCACCTTTCCAGGCTCATCCCTTGCTGACCTGAGGCCAAGTTGCTGCAGTTAGCTGAACACCCTTGCTCTATGTCACCTCAGTGTTTTTGCACCTCTCATTCCCTCTATCTGAAATGCCCATCCCTTGGTTGCCTGGCTAACCTCTATTCATTCTCTTTAGCTCGGAGTAGTCACCACTTGGCTGAGGTATTCTTCCTACCTCCAGGCGGATTTAATCACTCCCCTTTCTGAGCTCCTGCTGCCCACTAAACCTCCCTCTATCACAGTTCAGATCACTCTGGGTTGCAATTACTGATACGTCTCTCTCTGCCATAGACAGCATGTTCAGTGAAGGCAGGAACTTTATCTTATGTATTTTTCACCCCTTAGCACCTAGCACAGGGTCTGGTACAAGTGCTAATCAAGAGAGATGGTGAATGATGACATGAATGGAGGATGGAGGGTGGATGTGGCTTTTTGCTGGCTTCATGGGTTCTAGGATACCCAAAGGCAGGGTGTGTTGGCCAACGCACAGCACATGTCAGCTCAGCACCTGACTTGTTAATAATCAGTCAATTATTAGGCTAATGAAGGTAGAGATAATGATAATAATAAAATGGTACCCAAGGCTGACACAAAGTCTCAGCCTCTCCTGATTCCTAGTGAGTCATCCTTGGCTGGGCCTGAGGATAGAGATTATTGCTGAGAGGGTAGATGGTCAGTAAACCTTAGTAAGCTGGCTCCAGACAGCCTGATCCTGGCCATAACTCATGCCAGCCTGTGCTGCTGGTGGAGCCTGGCCTCTACAGTCATACAGGCCTGAGTTCAAATCTCAGCACAGATAAGGATCAGTCTCGACACTGAATAAGTTGCATAACCTGTCTGAGCCTGTTTCCTCTTCTACCCTCTCTGGTTGATAAGACACAGTCCCACTTCTAAGCTGCTGGTGATGGAGACACAACCCCCCACCTTTGTCTCACAGGGGAAACATTAGTGCTCTTATTACATTGTATTATAATACTCTCCTTAGTTTTGCTAGATCTATCTTGATCTTCCTTGCAGAAGGTTTGGATAAGGCACAGGGAATGACACGAGGTACAGACGAGAAACAGAAGTATAGGTCCCCAATCATGTGGAGGGGATAAGGAAGAACTTTGCAAAGAAGCAAGGTAGTGCTAATCAGGGAAGCTATTTGGATGATGGAAACATGAAGTAAGATGAGGGGAAAGGCTGGGGTGGATAGTGGAGAGGAACACTTTCTAGTGGCTGTTCAAGGTTGGAGGAGGGAATGGGTGAGGGGCAGCCTGCAGGTTCAGAGAGGCACACCAATAAACTAATGAGGGACAGTTGGTGAAGGAACATAAAAGAATAACCTGAAATCCCCAAATCCTCTGGATTTGACACCTACAGAGAGACAAGACATCTGCTCTTGGAAGAACCTCATGCATCTGCATGGTGAGATAGGCAGTGTGTGTCTAAGTGCTGGGAAGGGCAGGCAGGGAGAGGTGCTTGGGGGCCTGAGGTCTGAGTTTGGGAGTTCTGGTGGGAGGTTAGGGGACAGAGGAATGCCAGGCCTGTTCTTGACTCTCAAGGATGCTTCTATTTGGGAGTTTGATTAGGTCCTGGCTTGGGAGAGCTGTTGAGCAGGGCACAGCCTGTCTAGGAGGAGGGTAGATGTTGGGATCACCATGGGGGAGATTGGTGAGCTTAGGACCCAAATGCCAACCAGAGCAGTTTGGCCGGGATTAGCAGGCTCTGGGTCGACCTAAGAGATGTACAGATATAGGTGTGTTTACTTTGGGGGCCATTTTTCTTTCTCCTGTGACATACAGAAAATGGAGAACATGTCCCAGTGTGAAGGTATCTCCATACTGTGTGCCCCACCCTGAAGCATAGGGATGGATGTGTGAGCATCTGGCTCTGGGGCTGTCTCTGCTGTCATGTGTTTGGGTCTACTGTATGTCACCGAGTGTGTCTTGGCTGTGCATTTCCATGCTGTGTGTGGGTAGATGGTGGGTCTGTTTTAAGGGTCTGTGTAGGTATCTCTGATTTGTATATGTTAGTGTGCATGTGTGTAAGAGTTGTAGGTCTGAGTTGTGTGTCTTTGTTGTGGGGTGTGAGCTGTATGTTTCTGTCACTCTGGGTGTCTGAGTGGTGAGCAGGTGATTGGTTAAGGGACAGGGTTGCCCTTTCTGCTGGCACTGGGTGCCCATAATGGGCATATGGCTGGTTCAACTGTGGTCCTATCCTGGGGGCCTTCGGGAGAGGCCTGAATGGCAGCTCTTCAACTGTTGTTCCTGAGCGAATGACCTCTCATTAAGCAATAATTAACTTGGCCCCATGAAGAGAATCCAAACTGATGGCAAAGGGGGTGGGACTGGTAAGGACAAGCCTTATTGCTAAAGGAAGGGGGAGGCTTGCTGGGGGATCCTATAGGCATGTGTGTCGTTATCATTCCCTGCTGCTTACAGGTCAGTCACCCGAACCTGTGTGATATTCAAAATATTTAACAAACAGTGAGCCACAGACATTGACCAATCAGAACAGACACCAGCCATGCTCTGAATGGAGCAGTGCTGGAGGCCATGGCTATACCAGCCATCACCTCTCTAGGTGTTGGCCAATGAGGATGGATTCCAGGTGAAGGGCCGGGACAGAGAGGCCATGGGAGGGGACTTGGGGGGACTCAGGGCAGTCGCTGTGAACCAACTACCATGGAAGAGTCTCAGACTCTTAACAGCCATTGTGGTAGCTAGACCTCAGTGGGCCTTGGGCTCCAGGCAGCTGTGTGGGGCCAGCCCTGGGTTCCCTTGCCCCTCCCATTGGGACAGCAGTGGACTGTCTTCTACTGTCATCTGCAGGAATGGGCAAGTGAATGATCCCAAACTGCAGAAATTCCCGTGACCTTGACCTTGCCTGTTTAAATTTGAGAATGGGCTGCTTCATATTCCTTACTGGCTGTGATCTGACTTTTGTTGAGGTGAGAGGGAGCCTGTATGGCTCAGAAGCCAAGAGAGGGGTTAGCGATCCCCACAAGGGGATCAAGAAGAGACACTCTCAGCCCTAAAGATAAAGGCAAGGAAGTAAGGGGGCCTGAACTGATCCTAGTCCCTGTGCAAAATAAATCTCATCCCTCAAGATGAAATAATCATCCTGCCCTGAAAAATTAATATCCCAGTTCCCTGAGGGCTGGCTCCAGCACTCCTTATGATTCCTTCCTCCTGAACTCCTGATAGTGGCAGAGTGGGCCCTGGAGGTGGGACAGTCCCTTCCATGTACAAATTACAGTGTCAGGCTCCAAGGGTATCATGCCTTTTATTACAAAAACCAATAACTTAAATCATTTCTGTACAAAGTCAGTAGGACTTGTCCCATTGAGCAACCTAACTGCCATCCCCATCTCAGAAGGGGTCAGGAGTCTTAGCCCAGAAGCCAGAGGACCACTCCAGTTCCAGACAGCTGGAGCGCCATGTCAAACCAAGAAAGGCCAGTGGGGGCCGTGTGGTGAGTGAGGTGGGGGGTGCCCCTAGCCCATCTCTCTGGGGCAGGACAGGCTTGTTCCAGGGAGGCTGAGTGCTGCCTGTACAAACTTGCTCCCTCTGGGGGCAACAGGTAGCCCTGGGGACAGCTGGGCCAAATCAGTGCTGCCAGCCTTTGCCCAACCTCCACTTGATCTCTGCCTGGGCTGGAACAGGTTGGCTCAACAAAAGCATGTCCTCAAGGAGGCCAGCGATGTCAATGTCTCCAACAATAGGGCGGAAGAAGAGGTCCCCAAGGAGGCTGGGCGGGATGGACTTGAGGGTGGAGGCTGTGAGGAGGACACGGGCCAAGCGGCCTTGGCCTGCTGGGCACCAGGGCTCCAGGGCCTCACATAGCGCATGATGAGCCTCTTCCTGCAGGTGTCCGATGTGGGAGGAGGCGTGGAGGCCTGGCAAGCCTGTGGGCAGAGAGGGTGAAGAGGGCGGGTGAGTACCCCACTCCCAGGCAGCAATATTGGCCCAAGACCGGAGGTCACTGGCTTGGCCTTTGAGGCCCCATTACTACCTCCTCCATTTATGTGTTTATCACTTTATTTATCCATCCATTTATGGGGCAGCCCAGAGTAATGGTTAAGAGCCAGGCAGCCCGGGTTTGAATCCCATGCTGTCACTCACTGGCTGTATGACCTCAGATATGTTAATATCTGTGCCTCAGTTTTCTCATCTGTAAAATGGGGATAATAATACCTATCTCCTAGGCATGTTATGAAGTTTAAGTCAGCTAGTATATTCAAAACCCTTATAATTGGGCCTAATATATGGTAAATGTAATATGAATATTCATTACTATCACTATAATTAATTACCATCATTTATGCATTCTACGAGGGCTTTTTGATGAGGAATTCTCATCTCACATTTTCATTCTTCTCCATGGGGTCTTTCTGAACCCACAGGGTTTTACCTGTGACAGAGGCAGAGTTGTGTCTGCTCACCTTCCCTGACAGTCAGGGCAAGTTTCTTAGGCAGAGTGGCATGGACCAGTCTCTGGAGGGAATAAACCTGAGTTCCCATCCCTGCTTTGCCCCTACCGAGGCTGTGTGACCTTCAGCAAAACACTTAACCTCTCTGGGAGGTGACTTTTGGGGATAATGAGGACCCAAAGAGAAAACGGGTGTCAAGCCCTTAGAAGATGCCTTCCCTGCCTGGGTCCCCATCCAGGAATGTCTGGAAGCTCACCAGGATTGAAGAGGATGGTCTCTTTCAGGTAGGCGTATTCCTTGGGGCCCAGCTCCAGGCTCCAGAAGGACTCCAGGCAGCACTGAAGCCACTGTACGGCAGCCAGTGAGGGCTGGGGCCGATCGGGCAGCTGGCCGCTGTGTGCACCACTACTGGGCTCCTCCAGCAAGATCTTCTTGAGTATGCTGGGAACCGGCGCCTCAGCCACCTCGAAAGTCACAGTGTCTTGGGCCAACCCCAGCAGGAAGAGGGGGCCCCAGCAGACCCGCAGCAGCAGCTGCTGATCTTGAGGGGGCAGCTGGCAGAAGGACGGCAGGTTCTTGAGGAAGACTACTGTCCTGGCCAGAACATCCAAGGCCTCCCGGCAGGTGCGATGCGGGGCACACAGCCGGACGGGCCGGTGCTGTCTGCACAAGCAGCGACTCTGAACCGGGGGCACTGGGGGCCTGGCCGTGAGGCTGGGGCTCAGAAGTGCATAGAGAATGGCTGGGCGGCCTGCAGCACCCTGACACGGGCAGGTCCCTGGCTGGCTGGAGCTCATGGTTGGGGATCTGCTCCTTCTTCCTCCCAGCTCTCCCGCTTCTGCCCTCTGCTGTGTGCTGGGTGCTATTTATATTCCCCCAGTGGGAGGGACGGTGGGTGGGGGCAGGAGGGACGGCCTGACAACCTTGACTCCAGAAGTCATGTTCATTGAAAAAAAAAAACACGCACTGACCCTGCAGGATTGGTGGGGAAGTGGCGGGGGAGGGGGCTTTGGGAGTTCCACGTGGCCCTGATATCACTTCAGTCAATGAAGCAGCCTGTGCAGGGCACAAGGCTGCCTGCCCGCTGGCCCGGCTGCCCCTTATCAGATGACTCAAGTGGATAAACAGGGTCATTAACCCAGGCTGTACCGAGGCACCAAGGCCTCAGGTGCACAATCAGCAGGTGGCCATTGCAGGTGTCCCTATTGGTGCCTGCAAGACTGGCGCTAAGCTGGGAGGCCAGCCCCGGAGCTGGACGAGCCTTGAATGCAAGGCCCAACCTGGAAGTGCCTTATCAGGGACTTGTTTGCCTAACCTTGGGGCTCTGCTCCTGTTGTTGGTAAGGAACAGGCTGCGGGAACGGAGCCAGGACCCTGGGGGGCTGGAAGGACTTTGCCCACTGTGCAGGCCAGGAGGCCTCCCTCTCCCGACTCAGTTCTGGGGCCCCTCCAGAAATAAGGTACCTAAGAACTTCTCTCTCCTTAGCCTGGATTTCTAAAGTTCCCAAAAGGCTGTCTCTGCTGAGAAGCCCTCACAGAATGAGAATAAAGTTTGGCTGCTATTTATTGAGCACCTACTGTGTGCTAGGCACTTTCCATTCTAATACTCAGAGCTTCCCCATGAGGCAAAATTCTTACTTTTTGAAACTGAAAGAGGTGAAGTGACTTGCCCAAGGTCATGTTAAGTTTTTTAGTAACTAGATGGAAATGAGACCGCCAAGGCAAGCGAGGGTCCAAGAACAGATTTTATTGCAGGCACCCTCGGGCGAGGTTCCACGACTCACGGGGGAAAGAGAGTGAGTCGAGGAAGTCGCGCCAAGACAAGGTGGTAGGGGGTTTACATAACGTTGTAAGGCAGAACGGTTTCCTATTGGTTGGCTCATATGCAAAGGAAGGATTGCAATCCAACCAGTCAGAGTGACCCTCACTATGCAAAGGAAGGATTGCAATTCGACCAGTCAAAGGTGACTTCCTCCTCTGGGGTTTGAAGGGCATTGGGTTCGGTTGGGGAAGTCCAAAGGAGAGGTGTAAGGGTCTGCTCAAGCTGTCAGCAGGTCATTGGTCCATTGGCGTCCCAAGTGGAGGTGGTGACAGGAACCCCAGCCATTTTGGCGTATCCGCCATCTTGAGGAGTTTCCCTTCCCGCCTGGCCCCAACAGGTCACACCAGTAAGAGGAGACAGAGCCCAGATCTGTCTGACTCTAAAGTCCTTACTTGCTCCCCTGGACCCACTCTCCTGATGGTGCAGTCCCAAGCTGTGTGACCTGTTTCCCAGAGCTGGTGGCTACCTGGGTCCCCACCTTGCAGCTGCCTGGTCAACAATGTTGCCTACTTACGATCTGGGTAGAAATGTTGCGCTGCCGCCAGCCACATGGCAACTCTGTCCTGGGCATCTGTCTCAGGATGGTGGGGCACGGGGTGTGAGAGAGGGTGGGAAGGTCCTGGGCTGTGCCATGTCCATGAACCTTGGCAAACCCAGCTTGGCAAGCCTTCTGCCAGCACACTATTGGGCAGCCGTCACCATCCCTGGCACTTGCTCCTGGCTCTATCATTTTCCAGTTGTGTGACCTTGGGCTGATCCCTGTAGGCCTCAGGAGCTTCATCTGGGAATCTGGGACAATAAAAAAGTGAAGTCCTGGATGTGAAATTCCAAGCAGTTTCTGGCATACAGTAGGAGGACTTTGCTCCTCCCTTTCCTCTGCCTGAGGAACCTAAACTCCAGCAGACAAGTGTGCATTTTTATTCTAATTGTGAATAATCTTAATCCCCACATTTGTAAAGTTCTTTTCATCTCACCGAGTCCTCAGTGCCCCTCCCCTGGAAGGGGACTCTGGAGTCAAACTTCCTGGCTTCAAATCCTGCTTCATCCGGGCAGCCGGGGGGGCTCAGTGGTTTAGTGCTGCTTTCAGCCCAGGACCTGATCCTGGAGACCAGCGATCGAGTCCCACGTCAGGCTCCCTGCATGGAGCCTGCTTTTCCCTCTGCCTGTGTCTCTGCCTCTCTTTCTCTCTCTCTCTCTCTCTGTGTCTCTCTCATGAATAAATAAATAAAATCTTAAAAAAACAAAAAACAAATCCTGCTTCATCACTTAGTGACATTGGGTGAGTCACTTTATATTTCTGTGTCTCAGTTTCCTCATCTTTAAAGGGTACAAGAAAGGCCAATAGTGGATAATGGCTTTATGGGGACTGAAGCCTATAAAATTTGGAGGTCCCTCTTTAGGAATAGAAAACCAGGTATGAAAGTGAATATTTAAATTGAGAAAACAGGGATCCCTGGGTGGCGCAGCGGTTTGGCGCCTGCCTTTGGCCCAGGGCGCGATCCTGGAGACCCGGGATCGAATCCCACGTCGGGCTACCGGTGCATGGAGCCTGCTTCTCCCTCTGCCTATGTCTCTGCCTCTCTCTTTCTCTCTCTCTCTGTGTGACTATCATAAATAAATAAAAATTAAAAAAAAAATAAATAAATTGAGAAAACACAGGGGCACCTGGCTGGCTCAGTTGGCAGAGCATGTTGACTCTTGATCTTGGGGTTGTGAGTTAGAGCCCTATGTTGGGTGCAGACATTACTTAAAAATTAAAAAAATATATTTAAAATAAAATGAGAAAACAAATCACGACCAATTATAAATTAAAATAAGCTGACTGAAAAACACTGTCACAAACACAGGAGAATAACACAATACTTTGATTAATTGCTTGACAATATTTGCCTCTGTTTTAGCTGCACATTCTTTGCTTGCCTCATTTACATGGTATTTGTTTTGAAACCATCACAAACAAAGGTTGCAAGTACAGTACAGGGAACTCTTTTTAACTTGAACCATTTGAGGGTAAATTGCCAACCTGCTGCCCATAACTCTCTTGAATTTGAGTTAATGTTGAGTGTGTAATTCCTGTGTTCAAGGACACTCCTCCACATAAGCTCAATACAACCATCAAAATTAGGAAATTAACATGGAACATTTACCATCTAATCTGAGACTCCAAAATAAATAAATAAATAAATAAATAAATAATCTGAGACTCCATTTAAGTTTCACCAAATGCTCCAGTGAAACCATTGCAGCGACTAGACTCAGGCCAAAATCTCCCACTGAGGTTCTTTGTCATGTCCCATTAGTCTTTATCAGTCAGGAAATCTCTCAGTCTTTCCTTGCCTTTCAAGACCTGGACACTTTCGAAGAGTTGTAGTTATTTTGTGGCAAGGCTCTCAGTTTAGGGTTGTCTAAGGACTCCTTGTGATTCAGATTATGTATCTTTAACAGGAACATCACAGAAGTGATGTCATGGGCTTTTTTTTTTTTTTTAAGATTTATTTATTTAGGGACACCTGGGTGGTTCAGTGGTTGAGCGTCTGCCTTTGGCTCAGGGCGTGATCCCGGGGTCCTGGGATCGAGTCCCACGTCGGGTTCCCTGCGGGGAGCCTGCTTCTCCCTCTGCCTATGTCTCTGCCTCTCTCTCTCTGTCTCTCATGAATAAATAAATAAAATATTTTTTTAAATTTTATTTATTTTGAGGGGGGAAGGGGGCAGAGGGAGAGCCTCTTCAAGCAGACTCCCTGCTGAGTGTGGAGTCCAACGAAGGTCTCAATCTCACAACCCATGAAATCACAACCTGGTTGAAACCAGGAGCCAGAGGCTTAACTGACTAAGCCACCTAGGTGCCCCATTCTTTTTTTTTTTTTAAGATTTTATTTGAGAGAGAGAGTAAGTGGGATGGTGAGTGGGTGGGTGGAGTGCAGAGAGAGAGGGACAAGCAGACTCTGCACTGAGTGTGGAGCCCAATGTAGGGTTCAATCTCATGACACTGAGATCCTGACCTGAGTTGAAATCAAGAGTCAGACACTCAACCGATGAGCCACCCAGGCGCCCCACTGTTCTGTTCTTTTTTTTAAAGATTTTATTTATTCATGAGAGACAGGGAGAGGGGCAGAGACACAGGCAGAGGGAGAAGCAGGGAGTCTGATGTGGGACTCGATCCCGGGACTCCAGGATCACACCCTGGGCCGAAGGGAGGCGCTCAACCACTAAGCCACCCAGGCGTCCCTGCTGTGTTCTTTTTGATACATTTTATTAGGTAGCACACATTTTCATCTGTCCCATGTTTCACTTTGGTCACTTGGCTAAGGTGATGTCTGCCAGTCTTCTCCACTATACTTACTCTTTTCCCTTTGTAATGGATGTGTAGTTTGTGAGGAGGTGTTTTGAGACTATGGAGGTATATACCTTCTCAAAGTTTGAATGTATGTATGTGTGTCTTTAGTTATGAACTCATGGTCTCCTATTTTGTTTAGTGGCTTGTAACCTATTACTATCATTATTTTAATGCTCAGATTGTCACAGATTTGCCTTATGGCAGCTTCTTTAAACTGGAGTCTGTCATTTTGACATGTCCCATCATTCTTTGAGCATCCATTGTTCTCTGGTATAAGAAGATACCTCTTTTCAAGCCCCGGGAATCAACCAGTCCTCCAAGAATCTCTGATTCAATCTTTTGTGGAGCGTAGTATTTAAAAGTCATGATCTGGTGCTAGGATGATCATCAGAAACCAAGACCTCACTGTTATGAGGGTGTCACTGTGCCCAGGCTCTTCCAGAGCTAAAGAGTGTACACACACACACTCATTTACAGTTACAATTATTTCTATGTCTATTTATAGATATTAAAAACATGGGTTCCTACCATTACAGGCAATTCTAATCCACTATAATGGGGCTCATCCTAGCTCCCCCGTCTCTATATTTATACCTCCATTCCTTAACACTGAGAAATCTGGCTTCCATTTTTCTCAATTTATTTGCTTACTGGATCAAGCCCTTGTTTGTAAACAATCTCCTAGCTTTGCTGCCATCCCATCTCCTATAAATGCCCTCCTCACCCCATGTGGGCTCTGATACCTTTTGGCAGGCTGCCCCCTCCCACGCAGGGACACCTTCTTCACCTTCCTGAACTCCATGCCATGTGAACACTCTCCTCACCCTGCTGGGGCTCTGATTTTTGCTCTCAGCCACTGTGGCTCTCTCCCCCTGTCACATGCTTTCCTCTTGTTCTGCTCTACCTAATAGTTTTAGGACTCAAATTTTTAGGAAGAGAAGGAAGATAAAAAAAAAAAAGAACTGTCTATAAATTTTAAAAGTAAATTTCTCCAGTAAAAATGGAGAGATGATTCAGTCTTTCCTCTTGCATGGTTGATCAAAAACATGTTTTAAGGGCACCTGAGTGGCTCAGTCAGTTAAGCAGTTGATTCTTGGTTTCGGCGCAGGTTATGATCTCAGGGGCGGGGACCAAGCCCCACGTTGGGCTCCATGCTTAGTGAGGAGTCTGCTTGTGGATTCTCTCTCCCTCTGCCCTTCTCCTCACTCACACTGCTAGCTCTCTCAAATAAACAAACAAACAAATAAATAAATTTTTAAAAATGTTTTTTTCCTTTTTTCTTTTTTAGTAATAAAAACCTGTTTTATTCCTGAGAGTCAGGATACACAATCATGTGACTTCACACACAGATGTTTCTGACACTTGTAGTAGTGCCAATAGGTTTGTAGTAGGAATTTTGATAAATTCTACTTTGTGTAATTCTATCAAAAAAGAAAGATATGCGGGATCCCTGGGTGGCGCAGCGGTTTGGTGCCTGCCTTTGGCCCAGGGTGCAATCCTGGAGATCCGGGATCGAATCCCACGTCGGGCTCCCGGTGCATGGAGCCTGCTTCTCCCTCTGCCTGTGTCTCTGCCTCTCTCTCTCTCTCTCTCTCTCTCTCTATCATAAATAAATAAATAAATAAATTAAAAAAAAGAGAAAGATATGCATGGAGTATTTATAATTGCATATGCCACATCTCCCTTATAGGAGAGAACTTCCTTTTTGAGTTGGTGTCACTATTAAATGACAGACAATTTAGTGATGATTGAAAGAATTTTGCACAGATTTGCCTCTTGCTCTTTACCTATTCTTCTTTCTCTTCCACCACCCACGTACTTCCAGGTGTCTTGGGAATCATTCGTATTGGGAAGTGGGATAGAGTGGGAAGAAAATGTGGTCTGAAGCAATTGTAGTTATAAAATTTTATTTATTTTTTTCACAAATAAAATTTTATTTGTGCAAGTTAAAGAGAATACATATAAAAGAATATATATAATATATCTATATCTATATATCTAGAGAGAAAGAGACAGACAGACAGACAGACATTGCTGGGCTTTTCCCAAGGCCTTGAATGTGCCGGTGAAGGGCCTGGTGGTTTGAGCTTCATTAGCTTCATAGGAAATCTGCCTCTAATAGCATCCTTCCTATGTGTTTGTCAGGACTCAAAGAGACAAAGAGTCTAGCAAACAGCAAGTGCTCTGTAAAGGAAGGGCAGTAGTCATTATTATTGTTGTTGTTCTCACCCTCGTTTTCCAGGGGAGGCAGTTGAGGAGGAGGAGACACAGAAGAGCGATCTCTCAGCCGGGGATGGGGTGTCATGGTAAAGCTGGCCCCCCAGGTTTAGTCTGGTGTCTTTTTGCACTGTGGAGCACTGTGTTTTCTGAGCCCTGTGTGTGGCCTGAGGGTGGAAGTGTCAGTCCTGGAGGTCCCAGAGGGCAAGGAATTTTTCAAGGAGTTGGGAGTTCTCTGTGGAGGACATGGCCCAGCAGCTGCCCTCTGCCCAGGCCCTGCCTGCAGTCTGAAGGCGGAGACACAAGTCAACCTTCAGGAGTCCCCATTCAAGGGAGGAGATGTAATCCTGCCATTGGGAATCCCAAATCTAACTAGAGTGACACAGACCATCCCCCAGAGACCCTAGTTAGAGAGAAGAGACGAACCCTGCTTTGGGGAGTCTTCCGTCTGCTGCGGAGACACAGGCCAGCACTGAGGAGCCCCATTCTGGAGAGGGAGAGACAGTCCTGCTTTCAGGAGATCCAACAGGGGATGTGGGACGCCCACATCAATGACAGACAGGGGAGTTAAAATGGGACAGGAAGGGCAGCCCCAGTGGCTTAGCGGTTTAGTGCCGCCTGCAGCCCGGGGTATGATCCTGGAGACCTGGGATCGAGTCCCACGTCAGGCTCCCTGCAGAGAGCCTGCTTCTCCCTCTGCCTGTATCTCTGCCTCTCTCTCTCTCTCTCTCTCTCTCTTTCTCTCTCTCCCCCTCTCTCTGTGTGCCTCTTATGAATAAATAAATAAAATCTTAAAAAAATATATAAAATGGGGCGGTGAGGCTGAGTACCTTGAATCTGGAAGGCTTTCTGGGGGAAAAGTGCCTGACAGTGTTCTCGCTGTACAGCACTCCATGGTTTATAAAGCACTTTCACAGCAATGATCTCAGTTGATCAGCAAGTGACAGGGGGATGAAGGTATTCCTATCCAAGCAGGAACAACAACCATCATCATCCCAAGGATGATAATGACTGACACTTATTTTTTTTTAAAGATTTTATTTACTTATTCATGATAGACACACACAGAGAGAGAAGCAGAGATATAGGCAGAGGGAGAAGCAGGCTCCATGCCAGGAGCCTGACACGGGACTCGATCCCGGGACTCCAGGATCTCACCCTGGGCCAAAGGCGGGCGCCAAACCGCTGAGCCACCCAGGGATCCCCAAAGATTGATTGATTGATTGATTGATTCATGAGAGACACACAGAGAGAGGCAGAGACACAGGCAGAGGGAGAAGCAGGCTCCATTCAGGGAGCCTGACATGGGACTTGATCCCGGGTTTCCAGGATCCCACCCTGGGCTTAAGGCGGCACTAAACCACTGAGCCACTGGGGCTGCCACGAGTGACACTTATTAAACACCTACTTACTATGTGTCAGGCCCTGGGCTGGGTGTCATCTGTGAAGTTAAAGCACTCCTCGTAAGATGATGTATGTGAAAACGCTTTGCAATCCTATGGCCAGGGTGCAAGTATTGGCCCTCTTGTTGTGTACAGAGGCCTCAGACTAATTGAGGGGGACAGCCATGAGATCCTGGGGTGCAGAGGGCCTGGGTTAAGAATCAGAACTGGGGGGATCCCTGGGTGGCGCAGCGGTTTGGCGCCTGCCTTTGGCTCAGGGCGCGATCCTGGAGACCGGGGATCGAATCCCACGTCGGGCTCCCGGTGCATGAAGCCTGCTTCTCTCTCTGCCTGTGTCTCTGCCTCTCTCTCTCTCTCTGTGACTATCGTAAATAAATAAATAAATAAAATTAAAAAAAAAAGAATCAGAACTGGAAATCAGAAGGTGGCACTAGGCACCTTTTCATTCCCTGGACATGTCATCTATCATCGTGCCTGCAAGCTTTTGCTCTGCCCTCTATTGCTATTCTATTGCTATGCTATTCCCTCTGCCTGGAATGCCTTTCCCTTACTCTGCCTGCCTCGTAAGCTCCCTATCACCTTTCATAGTTTTGGACAAATGTTAATTCTCTAGCACAGGATTCACATCTTTCTCTCTCCACCTTTTCAGAAGACTAAATTGCTGCCTTTCTAATTTCCCAGGTCATCCAGCCCACAACCCTAACACGATGCTTAGCACCTGGTGGTACAATCTTACCCACTTACTTGCTGTTGGAGGTGTTGCTGGCTGGTCACCAAGAGGCCTTCCAGGGCAATATTTATTATCTCAATGAATTCACCAGGGTCCAATATCAGGTCTGGGTTCCTCAGGGAGCAGTCATATCCAATAAGCATCTGGGAGTGATTTA
Source organism: Canis lupus familiaris (assembly GCF_011100685.1). Classification (NCBI taxonomy): domain Eukaryota; kingdom Metazoa; phylum Chordata; class Mammalia; order Carnivora; family Canidae; genus Canis; species Canis lupus. The sequence continues at coordinate 72,623,097 of NC_049223.1, read as the reverse complement.
TAAAATCAGAATGCTAATTCAGGGAGACAGAACTCTAGGGTGAAGTGGGTAATGTATGTGGACTCTGGAGTCTGGGTTTGTGGGTTTGAACCCTGGCTCTAGTCTTTTAGTTGTGTGACCTTGAGCACATGACTTCACTTCTCTGTCTCTATTTTCTTTTTCCCCCCAAAGGAAAATAACATAGGAGCACTATGTTAAGTCAAATAATGTTTCTAAAATGCTCATACAGTACTAAGTCCTTATGTCAATACATTTTACCAGAATGTATTGATAAGTGATATAATGAGATTCAATGGTACCAGGCAAAGACCATTTATCCATTCCCTAAATATTTACTGAGGCTCTACAATGTTTGAGGTTCTGAGCTGAATGCTCAGATGAATCAAGCAGGTGCTATCTTTCATGAAATTCATATTTCAGCAAGAGGAGATGAACCAACATTTCTTAATTAATTGTTTCAGTGTAGTCAGTAATTAGAGGATGAGCACAAGGCCCTTTGAAAGCAAGAATCACAGAGGTGGAGACTTAATCTATGTATCAGGTTTAGTAAAGGCCTCACAGAAGATGTTGCATCTCAGTTGAGATCTGATGGACAGAAAGGAGTTGACTGGCAAAGGCCTCAGAACCAGGACAGAGCATTTGAAGAAGTGAAAGAGGCCAATGAGAAAGGAGCCTGTTGATTGAAGGGGAGCCTGGGACAAGATGTGCCTGGAAAGGCGGGCAGGGGCTTGTTGGTGTCACTCCTCAGAGACCATGGTTGAGAGTTTGGAATCTGTCCTGAATGGCAATCCATGAGGGCTTAATTTTAAGCAAGAGAGTGGCAAGATCTGGCTTGTCTTTTAGAAGAATTGCTCTGGCTGCTGGATGAAGGATAGACCAGAAAGGGATGAGAAAGGAGGGAAGGAGACAAGCTAGGATGCAAGAGATGATGCTGGTTTGGACCAGAATAACAATAGCACCTTGCTTCACATAGCAAGCTGAGAAGGGGACTGAGGATTGAGTTTGGAGGAGGAGCTGACAAAACTACTAAAGGATTAGATGAGGCTAGATTTTGGCCTTTGCGAATGGGTGGATGAGTAGAGTTTTGGACTTTGGTAAATTGGTGGTAAAAGGCCATTAGACTACATGGGGAAGACTTTGGGAGAAATTAATTTGCGCATGGGGGGAGTACTGATGTTGGCCATGTTAGTTTTTTATTTTTATTTTATTTTTATTTTTTTAAGATTTTATTTATTTATTCATAGACACACACACAGAGACATACACACACACAGAGAGAGAGAGAGAGAGAGAGAGAGAGAGAGGCAGAGACACAGGCAGAGGGAGAAGCAGGCTCCATGCAGAGAGCCTGATGTGGAACTCGATCCAGGGTCTCCAGGATCACACGCCCTGGGCTTCAGGCGGCGCTAAACTGCTGCGCCACCGGGGCTGCCCCATGTTAGTTTTTTAAAAACAATAATTATTAAAAAAAAAAAAGATTTTAGAGAGAGCACGTGGATGCGCAAGCAGGGGGAGCGGCAGGCAGAAGGAGAGGGAGAAGCAGGCTCCCCAGGGAGCTGGGACCCCCAATGTGGAGCTCATCCCAGGACTCTGGGATCATGACCCAAGCTGAAGGCAGATGCTTAATCAACTGAACCACCCTGGTGCCCCCAAACAATAATTTTTGAATATGATCAAATATCTAGTCATAGTTCAAATTTCAAATTGTCTCATAAAATTATACATTTTTTATTGTGGTAAAAAATATATATGACATTAAGTTTACCATTTTAACCATTTTTAAGGATACAGTTCAGTGGTATTAGGTACATTCACATTGTTGTGCAACCATTGCCACCATCCATCTCGAGAACTTTTTCATCTTCCCAAAGCCATGTGAGTTGTGAGATACCTATCGGATCATTAAGTGGAGTTTCCAGGAGGTAGTCAGAAGAACCAGAAGCTTAGGTGAGCTCTGGGCCAGAGATATGAGATTACCTAAGGAGAAAGTGTAAGAAGGAAGAGGAGAGAGCAAAGGACAGAGCCACCAGCATTTTAGTAAATGTCTAGGTGGTGCAGGACACTAAGAGTGTTAGTGCAGTGGGAAGAAAACCAGGTCACTGTGGTAACACAGAAGCTCTATTGGGTTGCTAGAGCTGTATAATAAAATACCATAGACTCTGTGACTTCAACAGCATAAACTTAATTTCTCAGCTCAGGAGGCTGGAAGTCCAAGATCGAGGTGTTTGCTTTCTCCCACGTCCTCTCTTTGTCTTGTGGAAGGCTGCTACCCATGGCCTTTCCTCTGTGTACCTATGATTTCCTAGGGATCTCTCCCTCTTCTTGTAAGGACACTCTTTCATATGGGATTAGGGCCCCACATGCTTATGAATTAATTTCACCTTAATTACCTCTTTAAATGGCTCTTGGTCCAAAACGTCACATTGGGGGCTTCAACATATGAATTTCGGGGAACACAATTCCATCCAGATCAGAAGCCTAAAGAAAAAAAAAGTGTGTCTAGAAGAAGGGGCAAACTGTGTCAAATGCTGCTGAGAAGCTGAGGAAGATAATGGGGCATCCGGGTGGCTCAGTGGTTGAGTGTCTGTCTGTCTTTGGCTCAGGTGGTGATCCCTAGGTCCTGGGATCCAGTCCCACGTCAGGCTCCCCACAGGGAGCCTGATTCTCCCTCTACCTCTCTCTCTCTGTGTCTCTCATGAGTAAATAAATAAAATCTTAAGAAAAAAAAAAGAAGTTGAGGAAGATAATTGTGGTTCATGCGCTTTGGCATAAAAAAGTCATTGTACCCTTTGCTAGAGTCTTTTCAGAAAAGGAAAGATGTTAGGTAACAAAGTGGAGACATGTAATCTTTTCAAGTTTTGCTGTGAGAACTGAAAACCGGCGTGGTAGGAGGAGAAAAGCAGGGGTCACAGAATAATAAAAAAAGAAATAAGGGACATTAGAACAGCTTTGCAAATTGAAGGGAATGATCCAGAAGAAAGAAATCTGTGATGTAGGAAATTAAAAAAAGGATAAGGGGCGTGTCCCTGGGTGGCTCAGCGGTTTGGCGCTGCCTTCAGCCTAGGGTGTGATCCTGGAATCCCGGAATCGGGTCCCACATCGTGCTCCCTGCATGGGGCCTGCTTCTCCTTCTGCCTGTGTCTCTGCAGCTCTGTGTGTCTCTCATGGATAAATAAATATTTAAAAAAAAAAAGGATAATAACGAGGCTAGAATCCCTGAAAAGACTAAGATGATGAAATTCACTGCAAAAGTGGAGGGGTTGGCCATCTTTAGATGGCTGGGTTGTGTCCCCCACTAACGGGAGTGAAGGTGGAATACAGCAACCATTATGTAATTTGCAGAGCCCAGTACAAAACGTGCTGTTTCTTGTTCAAAAATTTAGATTTTCAGGACTGCATCAGAAGAACATTAAAGCCAAGCACGGAGCCCTTCCAAGACGGACGCCCGCGCGACCGTACGGTTTGTAATCCCACGAAGCTGGTTCTGGCGAGTATGCTGTGACGACGGAGGTAGGCTGTCCTTTGGGCCAGCCCCGGCTCCCTTCTGGGCCTGCACTGCCTCATGGTAGCGCTGGAGAAGAAGACGAGGGACACGTTCAGCCCCGCCCTTCTACAGGCTGGTAAGTCACTCTCAAGGAGGAGGCGCAGAGTTTGTCCCTTTTTAACTTCGAACCCGCCAGATTTGTAGCTCAGGGTTTTCTGGAAGGCTCCAAAGCATCTGGTGACCATAGCAACTCACGCCAAACTCCGGATCCCTTAGCTCCGCCCACCGCTTCCTGAACGGGTCCGTCGATTGGCTCAGCGGGCGGACCAATCGTGGGAGACGCGGGCTGTTTGCCGCGCGGTCAATGGTCGCGGGCCAGGAGGGAGGCGGGAAGAGAGGGCGGGAGGGCGGGACCGGCCGCGCGGCGCGTGCGTGTTTCCGGCTCCGCTGCGGAAGGCGGACGGCTGGAGCGGTTGGGCCGGACGCGACTCTAAGGAGCCGGGAGAACGCGGGACGCGAGCGCGGAGCTGGGCCCTCGGAGTGTGGCGAGAGGCCGGCGCGATGGGCGGAGAGCAGGAGGAGGAGCGGTTCGACGGCATGTTGCTGGCCATGGCGCAGCAGCACGAGGGCGGCGTGCAGGAGGTAACGGCCCGCGCGGCGTCGGCCTGGCCTGCTCCTACGGCGCTCGCCCGCCCGCGCGGCGCTGGCACGCTCCCTCCGCTTCCCTACCCTCGGGGGCCGAGATCCACCTCTGGGCCTCGCGGGTTCCTGGGATCCGCCTCCATCTCTGCGCGCCCCCAGCTTCCGGTCTGGCCTCCCCGCCGCCCTTAAGGCCTCAGTCGTTTCTGTGCTGGGCCCCCCGGCGCCACTCAGGAGTTCCTGTCTTAGCAACTCCTGCGTCTCCGAACGCGGCCCTGGAAAACCCGCAGCGCCCCCCTTATCCCGTCCCCCCCGCTCTCACACATGCTTCCGGCCTCGTATCCCTACTGATGGCCGCCCCCGAAGAGCAGTTCTTAGGATGAACCATCCCAGACTTTGGCATTTGCATCTACCAAGACCTGGACCGAGCTGACGAATGCTTGTGGGGGGGTGCGGGGGTGGGGCGGGGCGGAGTGATGTTAACACGTGGTCCTTTCAGGCCTAGAATGGGGAATAGGAAGCCTGGGTTCACCATTTATCTCCACCACCTACCAGTAAGGGGCCTTTCCATATCAGCAAGCCTCAGTTCCTTTTGTCTTTGAGGCAGCCACAAGTCTCTTCTGAGTAGTGAGGAGAGTAGTGTCTTGAAGTAAAGGACAGTAAGGAATTCACAATAAGCAGGTTTGTTCATTCAACAAATATTTGTTGAGTGATGTGTGTCAGATGCTCACCGGATTGGGTCCTGGGTGTATATGTGAGCAGAAGTCTATCCTTGCCCTGATGGAGCTTGGAAAGGCCCTTTCAAAAGCACAGTTCATGCGTACTGACCACACATAACACAAAGACGTACTGGTATAGATGCTGGAGTTGGTGTTTTGGACCAAAACCATGGAAAGTTAGAAGTAGAAAAGCCTATCAGGATCAGTTCCAAAACTCTAATTCTGAAGAGAAACTGAAGGAACTTGCCTCAGATCACCCAGCAGGTTCCTGAATTAGGACCAGATTCCTTAGGCCAGTGTGCTGGTTCTGTGTCTCACTGGGAGCAAGTTTTCTTTGAGCTTTCCATTCCCATTCTTTTAGCTGGGCACCGGTGGAGACCAAGGACTCTCAAGCCCTTTGAGGTGGGAAGAGTTACTACTTTGCTTTTGTGTAAAGTTTCCCTCTCCCATCCTCCTAAATTGTTGATCCCAAATAGGATTCGGAGTGAGTTCATTTTTGAATGAATCAAAAAATTATCTAGAAGTAGAAACTCAAACCATGAAGATAAAGTCTAGCATCAGAGTTAGAACCACTCATTTGGGCAAGTAAAAGGGCTTGTATATGCTAACTCTAGAACACCACTAGATCATTTCATTCAGCAGAAGATTTACTGAGCATATACACTGAGCCAGATCTGATGCCAGGCTTTGGGGATGTAGACAGAATAAGCCACAATTCATGGTACCTATGTGTGAATCGTTCACTCTGGCAGGAGGTCTCTTGCTCTGGGCCAGACATTGCTAAGGCCCTCACCTCCATTATCTCATTTAATTCTCACAAGATCCCTAGAAATAGGCTGGCTGCTATTTCTCTTTTAGAGTTAAGAAACTTCCCTAAGGTGACAGCTAATATATTATCAGTCTGATAATCAAACCCATGTGCTTAATTAACCACTTGGATACTTTACTGTACCAGCCAGAGTTAGTTGGTTTTAACCTTTGAAGTGGCTCCCCTCTTTCTGGCTCTGCCCTAGTAACTCAGCCATTGCCAGTCTGGATGGACTTTTCACTGTCTGGAAGGAAAGCTGGGCCTAGGTGTTTTAAGCCCTGGTTGCAGAGGAGTGTTCTGTATCTTTAGGCTGTTTCTAGAGCCACAAGGAATGTGAAACACAGGCACACATACACAGGAGATGGAAATCTGCCTTTCAGGCCACCTAAATCAGGTTAGGTTAGGCCTCCTAGTGGAGGTGACTAAAGTAGAGCCTGCTGGGGAGCCTGTCTTGTCCAATGAGAGGCTTAGGAGGAAACTACCAAGTTTCTGACTCCCTCCTGGACTAGGATCTGGTTTCTGGGCAGCTGAGGGCTCCCTGGGGGCATCTCCACAGCTTCAGTCTTCTCTGTTTTCCAGCTTGTGAACACTTTCTTCAGCTTCCTTCGACGCAAAACAGATTTTTTTGTTGGAGGAGAAGAGGGGATGGCAGAGAAGGTGAGTGTTGGGGCCTGCTGTCCCTTTGGAACCTGTTTCTTCATAAGGAAAGCACATGTAATCTTCCTTTGGCATTATAACAACCTTCAGTAAAAGTAAAATGCCAAGGGTAAAGAGTCAGGGAAAGGAAGCAAGCTGTCATGTATTGAAGCCCCTCTCCTTGCCAGGTACTTTATCTACTCCTATTTCCTGTGATCCTTTAGCAGCTTGAGAAGGCCAGGTGTTACTATTCCCATTTTGCAAATGAAATTGGCTCAAGGGGTGTTTGGCACTTTGTCCAAAGTCCTTTTTTTTTTTTAAGCTTTATTATTTGAGAGAGCGAGAGAGGGCGAGAGCATGTGCATTCATGCATGCACATGAGCTGGGTAGGAAGGGTAGAGGGAAAGGGAGTCTTGAGCAGAATGTGGAGCTTGACTTGACGCCAGGTTTGATCTCACAACCCTGAGATCACAACCTGAGCTGAAACCAAGAGTGGATACTTAACCAACTGTGCCACTCAGGGAGTAGGATTTTGTGTAAGATCTTGAGCTGAATTGTAGAAGAACCAGGGTTCAAACCAGAGTCTGTTGTCAAACTACCTTCTGCCCGACACCATGCTTCCTGGTTCCTTTTCCATTGAGGAAGTTTTATCTAATTACCTAGCTGGAGATGAGAGTGGAAATTGAGAGTGGAAATACAGGAAAACTTAAAATCATTTAATCCCAGTCTTCCCAGATACTGTGACCCAAAGTTCATAGATTTGGGGATTGCGTTTTGTGCTACAGGCTCTGAGACCTTGAACTTCCTTTTGATTCGTTAGGTTTTAATTATATTTTTGAAGATTGGTAAGTCATGAAAATGTTACCTCACTGAACAAATATTTTTAGGACCATAATGTTTGTTTTTACCTAAAGAGACATAGTAACAAGAAGGAGTTTTGCAAACCGCTTTCTGTGGCTTCAGGGGTCTGACAAACTGGAGTGCTCTATACTGGATCTTAATGATCTGAGGCTACTCTGTCATAGACACACTAGCCGGGACATGGAGAGTCCCGAGATCTTGGCTAAGCTGTATGGCTTTGTTGATTTCCCACTAGTTCTCTGGTCCTTTCAATCTACATGTCTGCAAAATGGAAGAAGGTAGAATTACCTGTAGGCCACTTCTGGCTCAGATATTCTTCCTGTGTTAGTACCAGCACCTCTTTTTTTTTTTTTTTTTTTAAGATTTTATTTGTTCATGAGAGACACAGAGGCAGAGAGAGACACAGGCAGAGAGAGACACAGGCAGAGGGAGAAGCTGGCTCCCTGTGGGGAGCCTGATGCAAGACTCGATCCTGGGACTCCGGGACCATGCCTGAAGCTGAAGGCAGACTCTCAACCACTGAACCACCCAGGCATCCCAGCACCAGCACCTTTTGTTTTTCTTTGGGCCAGACTGCATAATAGTAGTCATTTATTCATTCACTCAATGAATATTTATTGAACACCTAATGCTTTGTTTGGTAGGTATTAAGCCAGACCCTTTAGAATAAAGAGGTGAATACAGAAATGGTCTTTGTGTACTTGGATCTCACAGTGTAGCACCCTGCCCCCATCCCCTAAAAAGTGAAGTCATGGGTGTTAGGGAGAAGTCCTGGAAGCATTAAATGGAGACTAACCTATGCTGAGGGCTCAAGGGAGACTTTGTGAGACATTGGTGCTCGAAGTATGAAGGATGAGTAAGAGCTGGACGAAGAGAGTGTTGAGTGATATGAGGAAGTGGTATTGGGGTGCCTGGGCAGCTCAGTTGGTTAAGTGTCTGACTCTTGGATTTGGCTCGGGTTGTGAGATTGAGCCCCATATCGAGTTCTGTGCTTAGCCAGGAATCTGCTTGACATGGTCTCTCTCCCTCTACTCCTCCCCCCACCTATCAATCAATCAATAAAATCTTTAAAAAAAGGAAGTGGTATCTTACAAGTGTGGGGTGATAAAACCACCACATATTGGATGTCTGCTGGTCCGTCTTAGACCTTGTCATGCTCCTTGGTTCTTTGTTTCATAGAAACAAAGCTCTTTCCCAGGTGGTTGATCAGACCCTTGGGCTGGCAGAAACATATCCAGCTTTCCTACCTGGTTTCCGTTTGTAGCACAATAACTTTTATATTGAGTGCCTACTGTGTACAGGCCACCACATACAGCATTTTCAAGTGCACTAGTTAGGAGCATGGGCTCCGGAGTCAGGCAGATATGAGTTGGAATCCCAGTTCCCCATCCCTTCCTTGACAACTGTGTGGCATTGGGTGAATCCTTTTTTCTCTGAGCCTCACTTTTTCTTACCTGTAAAGAAGTCTTAATCATTACCTTACAGGGCTATTGGGAGGATAAAAAGAAGTCATGTAGATGAAGTGGGTGGCGTTTGAGAATACAAGTTCATCGTCCTTTTTTTTTTTTTTTAAGATTTATTGATTTATTTTAGAGAGTCCATGAGGGGAGGGACAGAGAAAGAGGTAGAGAAGCAAACTCCGGGCAGCCCCGGTGGTGCAGCGGTTTGGCGCCGCCTGCAGCCCGGGTTGTGATCCTGGAGACCCGGGATCGAGTCCCGCATTGGTCTTCCTGCATGGAGCCTGCTTCTCCCTCTACCTGTGTCTCTGCCTCTCTCTCGCTCTCTCTGAATGAATAAATAAATAAATCTTAAAAAAAAAAAGAGAGAGAAGCAAACTCCCTCCTGAGTGGGGAGCCCAATGTGAGGCTCAGCCCCACAACTCCAAGATCGTGACCTGAGCTGCAGTCAAGAGTCAGACACCCAACCAACTGAGCCACAAGTTCATGATCCTTTTTTTTTTTTTTTTAAGATTTATTTATTTATTTATGATAGAGAGAGAGAGAGAGAGAGGCAGAGACACAGGAGGAGGGAGAATCAGGCTCCATGCCAGGAGCCTGACGTGGGACTTAATCCCAGGACTCCAGGATCGCGCCCTGGGCCAAAGGCAGGCGCTAAACTGCTGAGCCACCCAGGGATCCCCCTCCTTTTTTGAACCTCTTGGGGCCAGATGTGTTTGGGGATTTAGAATTCTTTGGATTTTAGGAGGTGATATAGTTACATATACTATACTTACAGTAGTTTAACAGTGGAGTAATGTATGTAATGTATGCTCCATGAGTTAGGAGCAGCATCCTGTAAAGAAGCATTAGTATTTCTGTAGAGAAATGTATATCAATATTCTTACCAAGTGGGAGATATGAAGACTATAATACCTTCGTGTCACAAACTTCTAAGTCCAAAAACACTTTTATATTTTTTTTATAGCTTTTGAGGCTAGGAATTATGGATAAAGGATTGTGGATTTGAGGAAAGCCATATGATCAAATCAGTGTTATTGACATAGGAAGAGACAAATGGAACAGTGAAACAGAATAGAGAACCCAGAAAAAGTCTAACACAGGAGAATTCAGAATATGCTAGAGTAATTCAGTTCCGTACCCAAAAGATGATTAAGTCGTTGCTGCTACAACTGGCTGTTTTTTTTGTTTTTCTATAAAGAACCAAAAGTATACCATCTGTTTTATTCATATGTAAAAATAAATTGCAGACCAAGAAGGGTCTAGTAAGGAAAGCTAGGAAACCGTATGATCTTGTGTGGAGGAGGCTTTGCAAGATTACAAACGTGGAAGCTGGGGCACCGGGTAGCTCAGTGGTTGAATTCTGCCTTTGGCTCAGGTCATAATCCCAGGGTTCTGAGATTGGGTTCTGCATCAGGCCCCCCATGGGGAGCCTGCATCTCCCTCTGCCTATGTCTCTGCCTCTCTGTCTCCCATGAATGAATAAATAAAATCTTTAAAAAAAAAAAAAAAAAAGGAAAGAAACCTGGAGGCCATAAGGGAAAAAGTAGCTTTTTACCTCTTTAAACGTTAAAGATTTTGTGGGTCTGACAAAAGAGACCTACAGAGTTCATTGGAAAACCATAGATTTGGAAAAAATGTTCAGTGCAGAGGACAGAAAATTTAATGACTGATTCAATATGCAGGAACTCTTGTAAATTGACAAGAAAAGGATAAACAGAAAAATAGGCCATTCCAAGAGCAGATCCAAAGAAATTTGAAAAGATCTCCAATTTGACTAGTAATCAAGGAAATCTAGGAGAAATAAACAGTGAGATGCCCCTTTTTTCCTGCCAAAGTGACAAATAGAACCCCCCCCGCCCCAAAACCAATTCTTAACAGGGCTGTGGAGAAAAGGGTAATTAATCTTCAGATATTTCTGGTAAAAGTGAATTATTGTGGCTCTTTAAAAATCTTTTATTATAAAAGATGCTCAACATCATTAATCAGAGAAATACAAATAAAAGCATGCTGAAATATCACCTCACACCCATTAGGATGGTTTCTGTAAAAAACCAGGAAACTCCTAAGTGTTGGCAAGGGTGCGGATAAATTGGCACGTTTGTGCATTGTTGATGGGAATATAAAATGGTGCAGCTGCTGTAGGAAACAGCATGGCACTTCATCAAAAATTAAAAATAGAACTACTGTATGGTCCAGCAGTCCTGCTTTTAGGTACATACCCAAAAGATTTGAAAGCAGGTTCTTGAGAGATTTGTACATCCATGTTATAGCAGCATTATGCACAGAGCCAAAAGATGGAAGCAATCCAAGCATCCATCGATGGATGAGTAAATAGTGTCGTATATATGTATAATGGATCTAAAGGAATATTATTCAGCCTTTTTTTTTTTTAAGATTATTTATTTATTTACTCATGATAGTCACAGAGAGAAGAGAGAGAGGCAGAGACACAGGCAGAGGGAGAAGCAGGTTCCATGCCAGGAGCCTGACACGGTACTCGATCCCGGGACTCCAGGATCGCGCCCTGGACCAAAGGCAGGCGCTAAACTGCTGAGCCACCCAGGGATCCCCTATTGTTCAGCCTTTTAAAGGAAGACACACACATAAGAGCACTCATTGAGGGGATCCCTGGGTGGCACAGGGGTTTGGCGCCTGCCTTTGGCCCAGGGCGCGATCCTGGAGACCCAGGATCAAATCCCACGTCGGGCTCCGGGTGCATGGAGCCTGCTTCTCCCTCTGCCTGTGTCTCTGCCTCTCTCATTTTCTCTCTCTCTCTCTGTGACTATCATTAAAAAAAAAAAAAAAGAGCACTCATTGAATGATTTCATTTATATGAAGTTCTAGAACAGGAGTGTGTGTTCTCTCTTTCAGATGTTTTGGGTTACACTGCCCCACCCCAGCCCCTGCCATATTCAGGTTAAATATCTCTCAGTGTCTCTCCTGGCAAGGCTGATGGGGACCACTCTTTACTCCCTGATCATCCGGCCTAGGTCAGGGAAAACCTGTGTGTTCAGGTATGCCCATTTAACAGTCTGAGACCTGTCTTCTAGAACTAGCCCAACTGTCCTTATCCTTTCCCCACTCTGCTGGGCTGTGGTTCCTAAAGAGGTGTCCAGTGACAGATGCTTGGCTCTCTGACAGCCTGCCAGTTGACACCACTGAGTAGGCTATACACCACCAGGGGTCTCTGCCTGGGTCTGGGCCTAGGTAAAGCTGGGAGGAGGAGATTGGGAGGAGGGGTCAGAGGCTGCTCTGATTGGCCCTTGGTTGTGCCTGGTGGTTCAGCTCTGCCCTCAGCTAACCTCCAGGAGCTAGGAAGGAACAGGACAAATGGGATGTAACATGATTCACTGGACCTGGGAAGAGGGAGGGCCCTGCTCCCGCCTCCCCTTGGCCACTGGTTGGCAAATGGCTTGAGTTCAAGGTCTTCCTGATTAGGGATTTGGGACCAAGGCCCTGTGGTGGAACAGCATCTACTGGCGTAATTGTCTCATGACTGATTCTATTGATAGCAGAATGGCCTGCGGGTGACCCACTTATTTTTCATATGCACCCCATTTTGTTAACTCGTTTGGTTTGGGAGATGCTTTGGGCGCCGTTCAGCCTTGCAAAGTATGGAATTACCACAGTGTGGCATGAGGTGGGGAGTTCCGAGGTAGCAGGAAGAATTGACATCAAATGGATAAGAAGCCAGGGAACATTTACCAGAACCTACATCTAGGAGTCCATTCGTGACTTTGGTGACCCTGAGCCCCACCTAGGTCTCAGCTCTTGCAGACCCTTTCCTCCCTCCAGCTGTGGCTCAGAGATGTTTGGAAGATGGTATTGACCATCTGATTGACCACTGATCATGTGCTGAGTGCTCTGCAAGGCCTCTTCCAGGTGTGTGGGCTGACATGGTTGGGCTTTCTGTGTTGGATGTATTCCTGAGCCTACTGAAGGTGAAGAGATGATGTTCTGGAGACATTGGAACTAGTCCTAGAGGATGAGTGGGAGATTGCCGGGTGACCTGGGAGTAGGGACAAGGACATTCTAGGCAAAGAACAGCTTATGCAAGATTGCTTTTGAAAATAATGAAATAGAAGCACAGAGTGATGACCTCAGGGTCACATAGGAACAAGGAATAGTCCGGGAACTCTAGTCTAGGTGTGACTCTCATGTCTGCTTGAGACTTGGGCAGGAGGGCTTGTTAAAAATACAGATTGGGACGCCTGGGTGGCTCAGTGGTTGAGCATCTGCCTTTGGCCCAGAGCGTGATCCTGGAGTCCCGAGATTAAGTCCCACATCGGGCTTCCTGCATGGAGCCCGCTTCTCTCTCTACCTATGTCTCTGCCTCTCTCTTTATGTGTCTCTCATGAATAAATAAATAAAATCTTTAAAAAGAAATACAGATTGCTGGGGCACTGGGGTGGTTTAGAGAGTTACGTGACCTGGCTGACTGTTGATATCAGCTCAGGTCAGGATCTCAGCCCCCTGTGTTGGGCTTCATTCTCAGCAGGGAGTCTGCTTCAGGATTCTTCCTCTGCCCCCCTCCCTCTGCTCGCATACAGATGCTCTCTCTCTCCAAATAAAAAAAGTCTTTAAAAAAAAAAAATATATATATGTATGTGTATATATATATATATATATATATATATACACACACACACACACACACATATATATATGCTGCTGAGCCCTACCCAGAATGTCTGATGCAGTAAGTCTGAAGCAGGGCCAAAGTTTAGGATTTCTAGCAAATTCTGGGTGATGCTGGTGCTGTAGGTATGGGGTACCACATTTGGAGACCTGTTGGTATAAACAGGTGAGCCGTCTCTCCCACTGCATTTTTTATAGCAGAGAATGTGCTTGTCCCCTCACCCGATCAGCTGACACTGGTTTAGCCTCAACCAGGCAAGGGATGTTGGGCAGCTAACACTTAGTATGTGGCTGTGATATGGCAGGGACTGTGCCAGCTTCTTGGTAAGTGTCATGTTCAATCCTCATTACAGGTGGGAAAATAGGGCTTAAAAAGTGTCAAAGTTGTTCACTTGTCCAAGGCCACACAGCCAGATAGTGACAGTGGCAGTAGTATTACTATATATTTATTATATTGGGCAGCAGGGAGCAGGATGCAGGTTGGAAGCATCCTGGGGAGATAGTAGGAGAGGAGGGACTTGACATTGTTGGCCTGTAGGCTGAGGAGAGGAGGAACCTAAGCTCCTCCCTCAAGAAAGCTATTTCTGACTCCCTGCTACCATGGCAGTCCTGGGTGCAGTGCTGAGTGCTGCAGGGCTGGGCCTGCCATCCTGGAGATGGGTACAGGTGGGTAAGAGATCAGTCAGGAGCTGGGCAGTGTGGGCCTGTGCTCTCAGGCGGAGGCTGGAGTTTGGCTTCTAACAGCCCTGCTCTGTAGGGAAGGACTCCGAGCACCACAACCCTATGAGGTTATAGGGATTCATCTTCACAGATGAGGAATCTGAAGCTCTTACAGGTTAAGTCCTTTGCCAAAAATATAATAGCTCATATGTAATAGCCTGGGTTAGAACTCAGCTTGTCCGACTTCACTGTCCCGTGTTTTTTGTCAATAGGTTATTTTTTTTTAAGTAGCCACTGTTTATCCCTCCAGGTACTTTGCAGGTATTCTCATCATAGCTTTGAGATACGTGTGTACAGTGTGATCCCCGTTTTATAGTGAGGAACTGAGGTTCTGAGTACAGTGCCTTGCCCAGGTACCCTAGCACATGGAGGTGGGACTCTAGGCCTTGGGACACTGGCCACTGCTCCAGTGCCTCATCGCCTTCTCTCCCTTCCCCAGCTCATCACACAGACCTTCAACCACCATAACCAGCTGGCACAGAAGGCCCGACGGGAGAAGAGAGCTCGGCAGGAGACTGAGCGGCGGGAGAAGGCCGAGAGGGCAGCCAGGCTGGCCAAAGAGGCCAAATCAGAGACCTCTGGGCCCCAGATCAAGGAGCTGACTGATGAGGAGGCAGAGCGGCTGCAGCTAGAGATTGACCAGGTAAGAGTGGGCTCCCCCAGCCCTGTCCCCATCCCCATCGGCACTGGCAATGAGGATACTCTTTCCAACTGCTGTGCCCTTTGCCACAGAAAAAGGACGCAGAGAATCATGAAGCTCAGCTCAAGAATGGCAGCCTTGGCTCACCAGGGAAGCAGGTGAGATGGACTGGGAGTGCCTGAGACTAGTCAGGACTTGGGAACTTCCAGGGACCTTCTAGCCTTTCTCTATCTCTGGAATGCCTTCCCTTATGCCTTCTCCCTCAGCTTTGGGGGTCCTTCCCACACTTCAAGATCCCACTCATAGACATTGGACCACAAGACCAGGTTTGAAAAAAAAAAAAACCCTGGCCTTAAAGTCTTGGCAGGAGAGCCCAAGAGCCAGAGAGGGCAGTGCCTGGATAAGTATCATTCAGGTGGGCTGGGGTCACTAAGCCCAGCCTCGCCCTCTGTGGTGGGCTGCTCTGATACATCTGGGGGATGTATCAGGGCTCTTCCCTCTTTTTTTTTTTTTTTTTTTTAAATTTTGGTCCATCTGTTCTATTTCTTTTTTTTTTAATTTTTATTTATTTATGATAGTCACAGAGAGAGAAAGAGAGAGAGGCAGAGACATAGGCAGAGGGAGAAGCAGGCTCCATGCACCGGGAGCCCGACGTGGGATTCGATCCCGGGTCTCCAGGATCGCGCCCTGGGCCAAAGGCAGGCGCCAAACCGCTGCGCCACCCAGGGATCCCAGGGCTCTTCCCTCTGACTCAAGTCCAGCTTCCCAAACCATCCTTGGAGCATTCATTTGGCTTTCCAAAGTTTCTGGTTTGACACCACGGGTATCAACCCTACAGATACAGAAAAAGAAAATTGACCATTTGGCAGTCTGGTTTTATTTTAAAACAACCGTGCCCATGGCTACCTTGTGACTTTTTGTTTTTGTGCTAAGCTTTCTTTCTGAGTCCCATGGCTTGGGTCCCTAGCTAGGTTCTGTGGGTCCATCTCTATCACTTTCCCCAGCTGTTTTTTTTTTTTTTTTTTTCACATGGTATGCTGTTCCTCTCAGCCAGAGATCAGAACCATTTTTTACCTTTGGCTCCCAGTGGGCCATGGAGTGGGCAGGGACCAGGTCTGTTTCATCTTGTGGCTGTATGCCCAGTGCCAGCCCCTGGGCCTGGCTCAGTGGGGTTCAGTCTGTGTCTGTCAGGTAAGTAGCTGAGCACCCCAACTGTGAGCAGGAGGCTGAGGAGGACGAGGAAGAGGAGGATGAGAAAGACAAAGGGAAACTAAAGCCCAACCTTGGCAACGGGGCGGACCTGCCCAATTACCGCTGGACCCAGACCTTGTCGGAGCTGGACGTAAGTGGCCAGGGCTAGGGTTTGGAGCTTAGGGAGCCAGGCTGGGGCTCCTTCTGACTTCTCCTGCCCCGTGCAGCTGGTCTTGCCCTTCCGTGTGAACTTCCGGCTGAAGGGGAAGGATGTGGTGGTGGACATCCATCGGCGGCACCTCCGGGTGGGGCTCAAGGGACAACCGGCGGTCATTGATGGGGAGCTCTACAATGAGGTGAAGGTGGAGGAGAGCTCATGGCTCATTGAGGACGGCAAGGTGGTGACGGTGCATCTGGAGAAGGTGTGAGCGGCCTGGCCTCTTGGGTCTGCGTCTTGTTGGAGAAAGGAGGGGAGGGTTTCTGCTCATTCACTCAGGGACCCTGTTGGGGGCCTTGTAGACATACGAAATCAGCACAAGAGTTTTAATGTAGGTCCGTCCCGTTTTAAAGTCAGGAAAAGGGAAACTCAGAGATTTGCCAGGCTTCTCCCTCTAGGTAGGGATGGAATCAAAATTGAAAGTCTTTGGTACCAAAGCATCTTCCTTACGTTAGGTTTGTACGTGCATTAAATTCAGCAAATAACTTGAAAACCTACTACATGCCAGAGACTCTTCTAAGTGCTGGTGAAAGAGCAATGGACAAAATGTAGATAATTACCCTCAGAAAGCCTCTGCTCATTCCCGCAGCGATGGGACACAAGACACCAGTAAATAAACGTGGTGTCTGTAAAGTGCCATTGGTCCAAGGGAGGCTTCCCCGGAACCTAAGGCCTGTCCTAGCCTACCTGCCTCTTCCTCACCTCTCGGTGCCCTTGTGTCTGCTGTTCCTCCCAACCAGGGTGCCCTGCCATGCTTTTGATTAGCTGTGTTGAGTGTCCCTCAGGCCCGGCCCGGCTGCCACTCTAACTTCTCTCCCCCTTCCCTGGACGCATAGCTCCCTCTGCACCTTATTTTTGCCCTGATGACACTGATTTGTAACTGTCAGCATGTTTCCCCCAGCCACTGCAGAGGCCAGAGACCTCTCCCGTCTGCACCCTGGGTCCCTACACAGGTCTTCACAGGTCTCAGGTGCAGGCTGTGGAGGAGAGTTGGGTTCTGGAAAGGCGGAGGGGTGATTCCTAGGGTACAGAGGGAGCTACCTTCCCCCCCCTTCACAGATCAACAAGATGGAGTGGTGGAGCCGCTTGGTGTCCAGTGACCCTGAGATCAATACCAAGAAGATCAACCCTGAGAACTCTAAGGTGAGCCCTGGCTGGTCAGGGTGTGGGGTGGGGTGTGGATTGCCCCAGAGCTTCAGCTGTTCCTGTTACTGCCTGCCCTCAGCTGTCAGACCTGGACAGTGAGACCCGCAGCATGGTGGAAAAGATGATGTATGACCAGAGGCAGAAGTCCATGGGGCTGCCCACCTCGGATGAGCAGAAAAAGCAGGAGATTCTGAAGAAGTGAGCAATGCGGAGATGGGGGTTTGGGGGAGGCAGGTGTTGGGCCTGGACCTGGATGATAGTACTTAGTGGGTCACGGAGCGGGACACAGGAGCTGCCCTGCCCCTTCCGGGATGAGGTGGCCGGATTTATGGATTTATAGTGTGAGCTTGCCTACTCTGGTCACTTTCTGAGGTCATCTTGAGGGCAGAGCCACCTCCGGGTAGGAAGGGATGACCCTGAGGTGCTACCAGTGCCTGGCCTGGCTCCCAAGTTGCTCAGGGTTCTGAAGAAAATTAGACCTGATGTGGGGGAGCTGGGAGAAAGGGGCTCATGTGCGGGACGGGACAGCCTGTTTTAGCTTCTTACTTTCGCTCCCCAGGTTCATGGATCAGCATCCGGAGATGGATTTTTCCAAGGCCAAATTCAACTAGTTCCTGTGTCTGCCTCCCTGAACTCTTGGGGCTGAGCCACCAGCCGTCCACCTTCTTTTCCTACCCTTCCCTGGGACTTGGGGGCCTCAAGGCTGGGGCAGGCATGGGACCCGCTCAGGCACAACGGTCCCAGGGCATCATGGGAGAAGGGCTGGGGCCTTGGTGGGGGGGTGCCTTATCTTCCCCAGTTGGCCTCCTGTTACACATTAAAACTATTTACTCCAGCTGTGTCTCCTCTTCCCTCTGGCCTTTCCTGGAGGGTGGGTGGGGGGCAGGCCTCACTGTGCCTGCTGGGGGCTGGGAGTCCCTCCCAGATCCTGCCATGTGATCTGGAGCAAGTCCTTACACCTCTCTGGAGCGGTTTCTCTTTACTTAAAAGGGAGAATTAAAACAAGGCTTTTAGTCTCTGTGACTGAGCATAGGTGAGTTTTTCTGGTTATAGGACCAGAATAAACGTCAGATTCTTAAGGGGCCCATGACTCAGCAGAACTTAAGACCAGCTGGACCTGATTCCATTTACATCTCTCAGTGTCTCACTGTAGACACACTCAGTCTTGGAGAGGCCTGGCCTTGGATGGGACGGCGGAGCTGCAGGAAAGGGGCCAGTTTGTCCCTGGTACTGGGGCCTATGGTCACAGCCCCTAAGGGGACCGGCTTGTGTGTCTGTAGGGAGCTAGATAAGTAGTTTGGTCATTTTCCGAAAGGGCCTATGAGGACAATAGAAGGATGCTGTGAGGGCTCTAGGTGAGGTAGTGGCTAAGGAGGGGGATCCTGGGCAAGGATGGGCTGGTGGGCTTGCTCTGTCCTCACTGGAGAGGCTGACGACACTCTCCTGTGTGGGAGGGAGGGCTAAGTAGGATCCTTCTGAACTCAGGCTTGTGTCCAAACAGACCTCACTTCTGCCCCAAGCAGGTCAGCTTGCCAGCTTTGAGGCAAAACTGCCAAGAGGCCAGCTTCCAGGTCCAGAGCCAGTTACTAGCTGTGTGACCAAGTTTCTTGACCCCTCAGAGCCCTAGCCTCACGGTCCATCAAAGAATGAGCCCACTCCAGGGTTGTTGGGAAGGTCATGAAGATTCCAGTAGACCCTAGTGTTTTGTCAGAACCGGGAAGAGGGGGATGGGTCTTCAAGTCAGGCTGGGTGGGGGCTGACCAAGCTCAAAGGATTTGGGGAAGCTGCAAGAATGGCTGGGAACAGGCCAGCCTTCAGGAGTTGGTAGGCCTGCCTAGAAGAACCTCTCAACAGTGATGGAAACCACTTATTAGACCTTTCTCAGGTACAGAAACTACAGAAACTGGCTCTTTACCTGGAACTCAGTGAACCTCATAGGTGGGCAGTCTTGCTCTCATTTTAGCCTTCTGACTGACCCCATAACGCTAAGGCAGGCTGGGCACTCTATCCTGTCTCCCACTCTGTGTATCAGTCCAGCAGATTGGACAGAAAGGGCAGTATCACAGCCGAGATGACCAGGCAGTCATCTACTACTTTTGTACTTGCAACTGTGGTCGTGTTAGTATACAGAACATCAGCCAAGAACCAGTAGAACATAATGTGGAGTGGGCACTGCCCACAGAATTCCAGACAGACCCTGCCTGCCCCCAACCCAATCCATTCAAGATAAGCTTCTGTGAGCTATCACCTTTCCCCCCACCCTCATCCTGGGGAGGAGGAACTTTGTATGATTATGGGTGCATGTAATTGGGGTAGAGCTGGGATTCAATCCCAGAAAGGAACTGTAAGTCTTCGCTTTCCATGATTCGGGCTTCTGAAGACCGAGCAGGAAGGAACAGGCCCAGTCAGGGGTCAGGCCAGCAAGGGAACCAGGGTGATGTGGGCACCGTGGCCCAGTGAAATGCACATGGTTCAGGAACCAGTCAACCGAGGTGGGAGGAGCCAGGGTGGCCACTGCTTCTGGTCTTAATGGCCCAGCTTCCTCCAAAAGGGCTCCTGCTTCCCCTCTTCATGCTGTGGGCTGTACTTCTCCCAGAAGGGGTTGCTTCCCTGGGCCCAGTTGGGGTTAGCAGTACACCTGGAGCAGCGGTGCTCCTGATGAGTCTGTGTCTGTACCCTGGAAGGATGAATCATGGCTGGCTGGGTATCCTAAGGGGAAGGGAAGAGGAAACAGGCTCAGAAAGGGGAAGGAGCTCATCCAGGTACTATGGGCAGGGAGAAGCCTGCTGAGAAGGAACAGAGTGGGACTCAAGCCTGGTCAGTCTAATCTTGGCTGGATGACCCACTCAGCTTCTTGACCTCTCTGAGCCCCAGCCTTACTGTCTGTAAAAGGGTAATGACACCATTCCTGGGGGCTTATGGAGACCAAGAAGGCAGCAGTAGAAAGCACATCCGGTGCCTGTTCATTGCTAGCACATGGCCTCCGCCTTCTTCACTGTCCCCAGTGACTGGGGGGCTTAGGATGGGGTCTGTGGCTGCTCAGGCTTCTGGCCCCTTTCTGATCCCATCCCCACCCACCCTCTGGGAGAGGGGACATGCAGGGGGGAGGGGGGAGCCCCGGGGCACTCCCATCACTGCACTCTCAGGTCAGGACCAAACCTGGAGCTCCATAAGGCCTCAGCTTCCTGGCGATGGCATCTGCAGTAGTCTCCTGGGAGATCTGCACTGTGAGCTCTAGGGAGGGAACAGGAGGGGGCAGTGGTCATTATCACATCCTTTTAGCCCAACCCCCCACTTTAGCTCCCTGCCTGACGAGGGCAGGGTCACCTACCCCTGGGCCAACTTAGAGAACCAATGTTTAAAACAAAGACACAACTTGAGTGTGTGAGTGTGCTCGCATGCGTGTATGTGTGCATCTGTGATAGTGGGCAGGTGTGGGGGTTTTGGTTAGGCCAGGGCAGAGGTCCAAATTCACATGGGTTCCTGGGCTAGGCCTGCAAGTTCTGGCAGGTGACAGCGAGGGGACAGAGGGGCCTCTTAGGGGACACAGAGGGGTTGAGAAAGGGGAGGAAAAAGACAACAGGGAGCAGGGACTGGCTGAGGGGTGGGCCCATTGTGGCCACAACCCATTGCAGCCCCCCTTGGCCAGAGTCTCCTCCACTCTGCCCCTCAGCCGTGTGGAACCCCACCTACCATCCTGGCTGAGCCCTGAGCCCACCATGGTCTCATGGCCACTGTCAGGGGCAGCAGCAGGGGCAGCACCCCGCATGGAGCGCCCCTCTGTGGTCTGCGGGCGGGCTCGGCTCTTGCGGGTACTGATGCGAATGATGCCGCGAACCAGGCGGCCCTCAGCGTCCTGCTCATCCAGGTGGTAGTCCTGGGTGATGCTGCTGATAAGGTCCGAGATCTTACTGGTCTTCTCCAGGAACACAGTGTCTGATGTGCACTTGGCCAGCTCGTCTATCTGGTGTACGCTGAACAGCTCTGTCAGCTTCTTGAAGATGAGCACATCAATCTCTCGGCTGGACATGGAGCCGCTTCCTATCTCGGGCAGGTCCAGGTCCGACTCATGGAAGGAGTAGTACTCTTCAGAGCCCCGGGGGCTGCTGGCAAGGGTGCTAGGCAGGCTGTGCCGCATGGGTGGGGGCTCGGCCAGTGGCTCCTTGCAGCAGGAGTCCGCATCCGGGGCTGGGGAGGTGGCGCTGCGGTAGGGATATACAGGGATGCCTTTGAGCTTGACGTCAGGGTAGCTGAAACTGCTACCCATGGTTGACTTGAGCCGTTGGCCATCCCGCCGGCTGGGAGGTGCGCGGTCGGGGCTGGGGGGCACTCCATTGTGTTCTTTGGCCCAGTTGGCTTCAGCAGCCCCCTCGGGGGAGTCCCCAGCAGATAAGCAGGGACTGCAGCCCCGCATGCACGCCCCACAACGCTGGAGGCAACTCCGGCAGCGACGGAAGCAGAGGGCAGCCCGGCACCAGTCCCACACCCAGGGTCGCCAGAGCAGGCAACAGGCTGGGGGCTCAGCAGCCGACTCAGCAGAGCCGGAGATGAAGGTAAGGCTCTCCGGCCCATGGTGGCCAGGGTCCTTGGGGTCTGGCCTGCGGGTGCGGCGGCTTGGTGGAGGTTGGGACGGCTCATCAAAAGTCTCCAGGCATAGTTCTGTCGGCTGTTCCCAGGGTCCCAAGCGTGGGGGCCCAGATGATGGGCGGGGGTGTCCAGGGCGGGGCATGGCTCATTGCAAGATTTGTTGCAGTCAGGCACCTGTAGAGGAGAGGCCAGGAAGGAGTCAGGTTCAAGGGACAGTTACGCCCACGAACCTTCACCTACTGTCCCTCTCTCCCAAAGAAATTATCTCTCTGGTCCAACCTACATGTGAAAATTTCCCGGGACAGGGTGCCTGGGTGGCTCAGTCAGTTAAGTGTCCGACTCTTGATTTTGGCTCAGGTCATGATCTCAGGGTCGTGAGATCCAGCCCCACATTGAGCTCCGCGCTCAGTGCAAAGTTTGGGATTCTCTCTATCCGTCTTCCTTTGCCCGTCCTCGCCCTCTCAAATTAATAAATAAATCTTAAAAAAGATCTCTCGGGGCATCTGGGTGGCTCAGTGGTTGAGCATCTGCCTTCAGCTCAGGGTCATCCTGGAGTCCTAGGATTGAGTCCCACATCAAGCTCCCCACAGGGAACCTACTTCTCCCTCTGCCTACTTCTCTCTATGTCTCTCATGAATAAATAAATAAATAAATAAATAAATAAATAAATAAATAAATAAAACCTGTAAGAAAAAAGAAATGCCCTGGGACTCACACCCAGGGATGCGGTAGGATGGCTGCTACTGAAAAACCAGAGAATGACAGGCATTGGAGATGTGGGTACAGTGGAGCCCTTGTAGAGTGGTGCAGCTGCTGTGGCAAACAGTACAGCAGTTCCTCAAAAAATTAAACACAGGACTGCCATATGGCCCAGCAATCCCAAATCTGGGTATATACACCCAAAAGAATGGAAAACAGGGACTTAAACAGACATCTGTATGCCAAGGTAACACAGTAGCATATATATATTTTGCAATAGGCAAAAGGTGGAAAAAACCCAAATGTCCATTGGCAGATGAATGAATAAAGAAAACATGATGTATACATATAATGGTATATTATTCAGTCCTTAAAAGGAATAAAATTCTGATATCTGCCATAACATAGATGAGCTTTGAGACATTATGCTAAGTAAAATAAACCTGACACGAAGGACACATGTTGTATGGTCCCACTTATATGAAAAATCTAGGATAGTCAAATCCTTAAGACAGAAAGTAAATGGTGGTTGCTAGGGGCTGGAGGCAGGGGGAAATGGGAAGTCAGTGTTTCATGGGTAGAGTTCCACTTTGGGAAGATGAAAAAGTTCTGGAGATGGATGGTAGTGATGATTACACAACAATGTGAATGTGTTTAATGCCACAGAACTGTATGGTTAAAATGGTACTAAAAAACTTAAGATGGTAAATTTTATGCAATGTATATTTTATCACAATCTCCTGAGATACCACTTTCCAGGGAATGGTCTCCCCCAGTTTATTCCCACTGTTGGTGAGCCTACTCAACAGAGTCTCTGAGGTTCTCAACAAATGCCTTTCCATGTGACTTTCTACAGAACCTGACCATCACTACCTTGCCTTCCCCTCTTCCTTCAAGTCAGACATGGGAGTGTGACAGTTCCCCTGTCAATGTTTCAGTTTGGATCGGTTTTGCTCTCTTAGCAATATTTAACGCCAAGCACTCTTTTGCTTCCTTTGATTAGACAAGAAAGCCAAGCCACAAAATACACCTTCTTTCCTTTCCTGACTTGGTTGCAAGCAAGCTCAGAGCGAAGATTTCATTCATCCCATAATCACTGAGCCTAGGCCCATGTTAGGCACCATAAAATCAAAGACAAATAAACTATGGATCCTGTTTTTGTGACTCACTAGTGGTTTTGTAGGAAAAACAGATGCTTAAAAGCTCCTGAGATAGAACGTGTAGGATATACGAGGCATTATGGGAGTGAATAACTATGCCTGAGGGAGTCAGGGGACATTATATAGCAATATGTGGAAGGTCCTTGATCACATATAGGGGTCTGCCAGGAATAACCTGGATTTCTTTTTTCTTTTTTTTTTTTTTAACCTGGATTTTCTGCAACATTGATCCCTTATCTTTCTATCCTCGATTTAATGGCATTGGGGTCCTAGAACTGGTGATGTGGTGGACATCAGGATATCTGTGTTAGAGTCCCAGTTTTGGCTCTAACAGACAGTGTTTCTGTGGACAAATAAATGCCACCTCTTTAAACAGGGCCACCATCATCTCTCACCCAGGTTATTGTCAAGGCTCCTATTTCATCCTCTTCCATTCCCTTCTACTTGAGGCAGCCAGGGAGAACTTAAAAAATCTGGAGAAAGGGGATCCCTGGGTGGCGCAGCGGTATGGCGCCTGCCTTTGGCCCAGGGCGCGATCCTGGAGACCTGGGACCGAATCCCACGTCGGGCTCTCGGTGCATGGAGCCTGCTTCTCCCTCTGCCTGTGTCTCTGCTTCTCTCTCTCTCTCTCTGTATGACTATCATAAATAAATTTAAACAAATCTGGAGAAACCTGGCAGATTCCACTGTAATCAAATGATCGAAGTTAACGTCACCAATAATAGGATGAACTGACATCATGGGCCTCTGACACTCTACCAAGAGGATATTACATCACTTAAGGAGTGCTTCTGCCTAAAATGTGTAACCTGAATGTAATCATGAGGAGACATCAGACAAGCCCAGCTTAAGAGAATGACAAATAAATGCAATGTGTGATCTTGGACTGGATCCTGGATCAAGAGGAAAAATTGGAAACTGGATGATGTGGATAAATGGTGAAATTTAAAAGGAGACTATATTATTTAATAGTATTATGCCAGTGTTAAATTTTCTGAATTTGATTACTGTGGTTAAATAAGACAATGTTCTATTCTCAGGAAGTACACATTGAAGCATTTAGGGGTAAAGGAGCATGATGTCAGCAAGCTAATCTCAAAAGTTTCCCAAGAAAATCAGAAGGTGCATGTGTCTTAAAAGAGAAGGGGAAGGAGGGAAGGAATGTCGGCCATGGTGTCTGGGTAAGAGGATATGGAAGTTTCTATTCTTACAATTATGGAATCCACCCCCCTGGCCTCATTCGGCACTCCTTCTCCAAAGCCCCTCCAGCTCCCCAAGTCAGACGGGAACACCTCTCCTCATAGCTTTCTGCTGGGCTCTGTCAGCTGGGTTGGCCTTGAACTGAAGATAAGCCTATATGACCCTAAGGGGCAGGGGCTGTGTCTGACTCCCTTCCACCTCATTGTGGGAACAGGGCTGGGCACAGTAAGTGCTTCAGGGGACTGACATGTTCTTTGTGACCTCAGAGTAGAACCAGGACCATTGGGTACAAAAAAAAAGGACTTAGGCTCTAGGCTGACCAGAATGGGGGTAGCAGCAGGCTCGGGGGAGGGGGATGAAATAGGAGATTGCAATAGGTGACTTGAAAGTCTCCCATGGGGACACCTGAGCGGCTCAAAGGTTGACTGTCTGCCTTTGGCTCAGGCCATGATCCCGTAGTCCTGGGATCGAGTCCTACATCGGGCTCCCTACCTGGTGCCTGCTTCTCCCTCTGCCTAGGTCTCTGCCTTTCTCTCCCTGTGTCTCTCATGAATAAATAAATAAAATCTTAAAAAAAAAAAAAAAAGTCCCTCATGATCCAGACAGCCCATGGTTAAAAACCTTTGCCTTGGTTTGAGCAATGTGGGAATGAGTATGGATTCATTCGTTCATTCACTCAGTTAACAAATATTTAGTGAGGGCCTACTGAGTGCTAGACACTATCCTAAATTTGGTGGATACAAGTGGTAAAACAGACAGAACTCCCTAACCTCAGGAGTCTGTATTCTAGTGAATGAGTTGGTTATTGTTTTGTGTGCTGTGAATATATTAAACCAATTTTCACAACTTTATTTGTAGGTATTATTATTGTTGTTATTATTACCATACACTGAGAGGCCCAAATAGGTTAAATATGTTGTTCAAGCCACACATTTATTTGTACCCAAGCAGCCTAGCCCAGATTCTAACCCACTACCTCATTCCATCTATTACTTGGGAGGAAGGGGGCAAAGTGGCCAGCTGCCAGCCCCATGGACAAGCCTATACCCATGGATGGACCACACAGGAAGCCCCAAGTCTTCCAGGCTCAGGCCTTGGATGAGGAGGGCAGGTGCCTCTACGCTGTTTGAACCACACTGAGTTCTGGGGTACCTGGGGTTTGTAAAAACATCAAGGGGTTACTGATGATGGTCTGGGTCACTCCTCTGCCTCCAAGGCTTAAGGATTTGCTGCTATTCATTAAATTCACCCACCAAATGTTTACTGAGCACCTATCATGTGCCCAGCACTGTACTAAATGCTGGGAAACAGTAGTGAATGGGCCAGAAACGGGTCCGGCCCAGGAGGATTTTCACTTTACCCAACAGTCACAATTGCTCTGTAAGTATTCTGTCTCCACTTTATAGATTGGGAAGCTGAAGCTCAGAAGTGACTTGCCCAGAGACACCCAGCTGGAAAGGGATGGAACAGGATTTTGTACTGTGGTTTACCAGACTCCGGAGCCCATGTACTTTGTTTTGTGCCACATACCTGGAATGTGGGTGAGATAGAGGGAAGTGGGGACCAAGACCTAGGTAGGATAAGGACAGTAACTTGTTTCAGTTTCCCCCACCCCTCTAGGTCCAAAACCTTCCTGAAGTCAAACTCAGTCCATTTTTTCCAGGTTCTATCTTCCCCAAACTGTTGCTGCATACCGCCCCCCTTAAACCCTAGGAACACCGGTCACTTGGTTAAGTGAGGGGAGGACCCTTTGACCCTATTGTGACCCGGGGCAAAACTCTTGGCCTCAGTTTTCTCCACTTTAACAAGGGGAGAGATTAGTATCATCCTGGGTCACCGTAAGGTTTAAATGAGATATTGCCTGCAGGTTGCTTAGTGCGGTGCCTGGCACGTGGGAGGGGCTCGGACGCTGGGCGCCCCAGGTCACTGCAGGGATCTTCCCCAGAGTCAGAAGGTCCTAAGCCCGTCCTCACCAAACTTCCCTAGATGCTCTTCCCCCTTCCCTAGTCCCTGAGAAGACGCACACGCGCGCACACACACACACACACACACACACACACGGGGGTCTGTCTCTGTACCATCCCCCTCCTCCCGATGTTCCCCAGGACAGGCCCCACCCCCGTACCCAGCCTAGTCTTGCACACCCAGCCGACAGGGGCACCCCAGCCCGCTCGGGGAAGAGCCTTCGGCTCTCGCACCCGGCATCCCCGCACCCTCTATTTCCTGCCCCAAAGGCTCAGCCCGCGGCTCCGGCATCCGGGGGCACCTACTCCCGGGGCGAGGGAGGACCAGACCCCGGCACTGCCCCTCCGATTAGCACAGCCCCTACGCCAGCAGTGCCCTGGGGGCGGGCGCCACCCTCTCCAGCTGCAGGGGCCCCCGCCCGGGGGCAGACGCAGCCGCGTGCCCGCCCCGACACCGTTCCTCCGGCTGTGCACGGCCCCCCGCCCCGGCCCGACGCTGCCCCCCGCCCCGGCCCGCCAGCGCAGCCCCGGGGGCGCCCGCGGCCCCCTCTCTGCCCGCCCAGCCCAGGCGCCCGCTCGGGCCGCTCCTCGGCCCGGCCCGCACACCCCGGAAGTGGGAGGGTGGCGCCCGCGGAACCGGCCCCGGGACCCTCCCCCGCCCAGGTGTAGCCTCGGGGGTCTCTCCACACCAGTGTCGCCGTGCTTCGCGCCCCCACGGGCCCGCGCGGGGCTTACCTGTCCCGCCAGGTGAGCCGCCTCCGGCTCGGCCCCTCCCCCCGCCCCCCTTGCCGCTCACCTGGAGCGCAGGTGAGCGTCTCGCGGGAGCGCTGCACGGGCCGCCGCTGGGGACACACTTCCTGCCTCCGCGAAGCGCCGCCGCCGCCGCCGCGCACCTGGGCCGAGGCCCCGCCCTGGGCGCGGGGGGCGGTGGGGGGGCACCCGGCTGGGGCGCTCCGCCTACGGACTCCGGCGGTGCGGTCTGCTCCGGCTAAGGGAGGCGGGCAGGGCAGACCGACGCTGGCGTTCAGTCTCCTCTCCTGCAGGCAGGGAGCCCTAGCAATCTCTGCGCACCTGGAGAGCGCTTGGCAGTTCTTTAAGGCCCAGCTCTAAGGGCATGGGTCTCCTGGGGTGCCTTCTCTGGCCCCTAGGCCTGTCTGGTTTCCCGTTAACTAGGACAGTTCTCTGTACTTCGGTCTTGTAATAATTAGCACACAGTTTTCTTGTCTTCTGACCCCTCCTTTGCTGACCTGAGGACGGGGTCTAGGCTTGCTCCCGATGCTCCTGGGGCCCAGGCAGGACTGGCACATACTAGGTGCTCTCGATGGAATAAACTGCTGGGCTCTGATTTCTTCCTTTGCCCTGAGGTAGAGTAGAGGGTATGCGTCCTCTGCCCGCAGGTCAGTTCATCTCTGTTTGCTGAAATCTGCGGGAGAGGACAACTACCTCTACTCTGGGGCCTAGAAGCAGGGTGGAGGATGCGGCTGTGCAGTCCTGAAAGACACATCGCAGAACAGCAGAGGCGACCAAAGTGAGCCTTGATTACCACAACCTATGGAGTCTCTGCAAGAGGCAACATCACAAGGTGGCAAGAAGTCAAGGCTCCGCCTATTCTGGGTTCTTGCTCCCAGCCTCCCCCCCTTTTTAAAGATTTATTTATTTATTTATTTATTTATTTATTAGAGACAGAGAGAGAGAGAGACAGGCAGAGGGAGAAGCTGACTCCATGCTGGGAGCCTGACATGGGACTCCATCCTGGGTCTCCAGGATCACACCCTGGGCTGAAGGCAGCGCTAAACCACTAAGCCACCGAGGCTGCCCTCCTGCTCCCCTTAATAGCAATTTAATAATAGCAGTAACGCCAATAAACAAGTGACTTTCTTTCTTTCTTTTTAATTTATTTTTATTTTTTATTTTTTTAATTTATTATTTTTTAAAGATTTTATTTATTTATTCATGAGAGACACAGAGAGAGGCAGAGACACAGGCAGAGACAGAAGCCGGCTCTGTGCAGGGAGCCTGATGTGGGACTTGATATGGGGGACTCCAGGATCACACCCTGAGCAGAAGGGAGGCACTCAACCACGAGCCACCCAGGCGTCCCTAACTTATTTTTATTTTTAAAAAAGATTTCATTTATTTATTTGAGAGAGGGAGAGCACAAGCAGGGAGAGGAGCAGGGGGAAAGGGAGAAGCAGAACAGGGAACTCTGATGTGGGGCTCTATCCTAGGACCCCAAGATTATGCCCTGAGCCTAAGGCAGATGCTTAACCAACTGAGTCACACAGGTGCCCCACTTTTTTTTTTTTCAAACAAGTGACTTTCAAGGAGCATCTCCAGGACTCAAGCTTAAATGGTATTATTTAATCTTCCCACTAGTCTGTGAGGTGGGTTAGGTGTTATCGTTCCCATTTTATAAATGTGGAAACTGAGGATAAGGAAGCAACAATTCTCTGTTCAGGCAGTTGGAATAAAACACATGATTTTGGGCAAGGCACTTCCCTTCTCTAAGCCTCATTTGTGGAGATGATAGTATCTTCTCCAATTGGGAGAATGAAAAAAGATAACAGATGCAAAATGAGATAAAGGATATGTAAAGAGATCTTTGGGGTAAGGGTTGGTAGGTGGGAGGAATTCAGCATGGCCTAAGCCTCTCCTGCTCCAGATATACCAGATACACAACCTCCTAACCCTAGATGGAGATACTGCCAACTAGGATAGAGTCCTTTGTCTGCTCCGTTTGGGTCTCAAACCTTCCCCTTGTCCAGCCAGGGTGGAGCACTCCTTGGAAGATGATTTCCATGGCACTTGGGTTTCTTTTTTCCCCTATCTTATCTCTCAGGGCACCAACATCTCATTCTATGGGTCCCCTACCATGTGTACACAATAGGTGCTCAATTCCACCAGAAACCCTCCACAATTCCCACCATATCTTGTCCACATTCTCAGTTGGGGGCAAGTGGCATGGTATATCCTCATTTGGAGCTCAGAAAGCGAGTCACATTGTGTACAGTTGAACACCTGTATATCCTAAGACCTAGCAAGTCCATTCCTGGGTACCACCACAAGAATTGCACACATATGGGGTGCCTGGGTGGCTCAGTCAGTTTAGCATCTTACTCTTGATTTCATCTTCAGGTCATGATTTCAGGGCCCTAGAATGAAGCCCCGAGTGGGCTCTGCACTCAGGGGGGGCGTCTGCTTGGGATTCTCTTTGTCCCTCTCTTTGCTCATGAGAGCTATATTTCTAAAATAAATAAATCTTAAAAAAATGCACACATGCACTAGGAACCATGTCTAAGAATAGTAGTAGAAACATTGTTCATGGTATCCCCAAAATAAAAACACTCAAATGCCATTGACAGGAAACAAAGAAATGTGGAATAATTATACAACAGTAGAAAATGAATGAAAAATAGCAATGTGGCTGAATCATGGTGATATAATATATATTTTTAAAGATTTTATTTATTCATGAGAGACACAGAGAGAGAGAGAGAGAGAGAGAGAGAGAGAGACACAGGCAGAGGGAGAAGCAGGCTCCATGCAGGGAGCCTGACGTGGGACTCCATCCTGGGACTCCAGGATGACGCCCTGGGCTGAAGGCAGGTGCCAAACCGCTGAGCCACCCAGGGATCCTCCATAGTGATATAATATTGAGTGAAAAATTTAAGTCCTGGGGACGCCTGGGTGGCTCAGCATTTGAGTATCTGCCTTTGACTCAAGGTGTGATCCCTGTCCTGGGATTGAGTCCCATACTGGGCTCCCTGCAGGGAGCCTGCTTCTCCCTCTGTCTCTGTCTCTGCCCCTCTCTGTGAGTCTCTCATGAATAAATAAATAAATAAAATCTTAAAAAAAAAAAGAAAAATTTAAGTCCCTCGGGGCTGACTCAGTTGGAAGAGCATGTGATTCTTGATCTTGGCATTTGTGAGTTCTAGTGCCACATTGGGTATAGAGATTACTAAAATTAATTAAAAAAATACAAGTCCTAGAAGAGTATAGATGGAATGATTTCTTTTTTGTAAAATTCAAATAAAAACAGAACTACTATGTTTAGGCATAATATTGGATTGAGCCATATGAAGTTGCTGGGTTGTGACCTGTTTTGACCTATAAAAATGGCAAATTCATAAGGCTCAACATAATTTATGTGTGAAAAAAAACCTACTTAAAAAAAGAGCAATAGAATGAAGAATATAGAATTTAGAACAGTGATATCGTGGGGTATGGAGTGGGGGAAACCATAAATAGATTTAATTTTTAGTGATGCTGTAGTTCTTGGGTTGGATGATGGGTTCACATCCTTTTGTTTTATTATGAATAAATGAATGAAAGAATAGATATTTATACTCTAAATAATTTTTTTAAATATTTCATTTATTGATTCATGAGAAACACAGAAAGAGAGAGAGGCAGAGACACAGGCAGAGGGAGAAGGAGGCTTCCTGCAGGAATCAGGCCCTGAGCTGAAGGCGGCACTAAACAGCTGAGCCACTCGGGCTGCCCTGCTCTAAATAATTAAGGGTGTTTTCACTTGCAAAGTTCTCAAGGTAGCACAAATGTGAGAGTCTAGAGTCTTAGTTTGTCCCCCATTCATTTATTCGTTCTTTTTTAAAAGGTAAGGTACATTTCAACTTGTAATTCACCTTTTAGGGATACAGTTCTGTGAATCTCTAAAAATGCATGCAGTTGCATGGTTACCACCACAATCTCAATATAGATCAGTTCTATCACCCCTCAAAATTTCCCTAAACCTCTCTGTGGTGAGTCCCTCCATTCAATCCCAGCCCTTAGGAACCGCTCATCTTTTTCCTGTCTCCATAGTTTCGCTTTTTCTAGGATGTGTTTAGTTGTAAAAGGGCAGAGCTGCACTACAAAATTCTAATTCTGTGCTGCCTAAAATGCTGTAGATTAACATGTAAGAACATGATGACTGAAGCATCTCAGAACTACTTTCTTTACTTAGAAAGAAAAAAAAAATGGAAGGAAAGAAAATATGAGCCCTCACCAACTCTGTGGCTTTGGAGAAGCCACTGGCTTTCTCTCCATCTGTAAAACGGGGATGAAAATACTTCCCCCTCTAGAGTTGTGTGGAATGTTTTGCAAAAAGCACAAGTTAGCTGTTATTCTCATGATGGTCACACTGAAACCTCTTTTCTCTGGCCCTTGCTCTGCCACACTTTAACACACTGGGCCCTGTTCCCAGGGCCCTTCCCCCTACCACAGTACATACTGGAAAACTCCATAAAAAACTCGATTATATATATATATCTCCAAAAGGGTTGAAAACAAGGACTCAGAAAAAAACACTTCTATGCCAATGTTCATTGCAGCATTATTCACATTAGCTGAAAAGTGGAAAAAACTCAAATGTCCGTCAACAGATGACTAGATCAACCAAATATGGTAAATACACACCATGGAATATTATTCATTCTTTATAGAATGAAGTTCTGGGGCACCTGGCTGGCTCAGTTGGTAGAGCATGAGACTCTTGACCTTGGGGTTGTATGTTCAAGCTCCATGTTGGATGTAGAGATTACTTAAAAATAAAATCTTAAAAGAATGAAGTTTTGATACATGTTACAGTATAGATGAATATTTTTTAAGGTTTTATTTTTAAGTAATCTCTACACCCAGCATGGGGCCTGAACCTACAATGCTGAGATCAAGAGTTGTGTACTCCGCTGACTGAGTCAGCCAGATGCCCCAGCATAGATGAATCTTGAAGACATCATCCTAAGTGAAATAAGCCAGACACAAAAGGACAAATATTGTGATTCCACTTAATATTAAATGTTTGGAACAAAGTCATTTATAAAGACAGAGATTAGAGGTTACCAGGGGCTGGAGGGGGGGCGGAATGGGAAGTTATTGCTTAATGGGTACAGAGTTTCTATTTGGGATGATGAAAAATTTTGGAAATAGACCATGGCAATGGTTACACAACAGTGTGAATGTAATTAATGCCACTGAATTCTGCACTTAAAGTGGTTAAAATGGCAAATTTTATGTTTTTTTTTAAGGTTTATTTATTTATTCACAAGAGACACACACAGAGAGAGAGAGGCAGACACAGGCAGAGGGAGAAGCAGGCTCGCTCCATGCAGGGAGCCTGACGTGGGACTCGATCCCAGGACTCCAGGATCATGCCCTGGGCTGAAGGCAGATGCTAAACCGCTGAGCCACCCAGGGATCTCCAAATTTTATGTTTTTATATCTTTTACCATAACTTAAAAAAAAAAACCAAATTGATGACCTTTATTAGAGATTGATTTATTTATTTGAGAGAGAGAGAGAGAACATGCATGCAAGCTGGGGAAGGGACAGAGGGAGAGAGAATCTCAAGCAGACTCCCCGCTGAGTGCAGAGCCCACTGTGGGGCTCCATCCCAGGATCCTGAGATCATGATCTGAGCAGAAATAAGAGAGTCACACTTACCTGACTGAGCCCCCCAGGTGCCCTGATGACCCTCTTTGAAAACAAAACAATGGGGCAGCCACGGTGGCGCAGCGGTTTGACGCCGCCTGCAGCCTGGGGTGTGATCCTGGAGACCCGGGATCGAGTCCCACATCGGGCTCCCTGCGTGGAGCCTGCTTCTCCCTCTGCCTGTGTCTCTGCCTCTCTCTCTCTCTGTGTCTATGAATAAAAAAATAAAATATTTTAAAAAAAATGAAAACAAAACAACCTACCTTATGGATCCAGTATTCAGTAAGACAAAAGAAAGAAGTCTACTGGAGTGAGTTTTCCAGATAACAACCAACCTCTCCTGCGCACTTCCCTTTACAGTTTACAAAGCGAAGACTTAAATTTATCCTTACAACAGTCCAAGGTAGGCATTGTCATATTCATTTTACAGATGGCGAAACTGAGACTCATCAAGGTTCCCAAGGCCATACTGTGATGGAGTAGTACCCAGCCCTTCTGGCTCCCAGTATAGTGCTCCTCACTGTGACCTCCTCCCAGCCCTTAGAGCTGTGTTTTGGCCCCTTTCTAAGCAGAAAGGCCTGCCTTTCTAGCCAGAGCCACCAGAGCTCAGTTTTGCCTCTTGGCCATGACCAGGGGCCATCGTGCTGATCTGCAGCCACCACTGTTGCTTTACCCTGTTTGATGTCTACTCCTCTCGTCTCCTTCCTTAGCCACCATTTGGGCTCCTTGGCTACTGACAGCCTGGAGGGAAGAAGGACATGTCAAGACAACTGGAGTTCTGGCTTGTGCTGCTGGCTGGCCGGACACGAATGAGGAAGGCCAAGTTTGGGGTGTAAAAGTTTGAGTTAGATTTGTTGAATTTGAGGATTTGTGAGATAGCCAAAAATCATCACAATTGTATATGTAGATGACATGCAGAGTGCCATCTAGAAACTGTAAGATGGGGATCCCTGGGTGGCGCAGCGGTTTGGCGCCTGCCTTTGGCCCAGGGCGCGATCCTGGAGACCCGGGATCGAATCCCACGTCGGGCTCCCGGTGCATGGAGCCTGCTTCTCCCTCTGCCTGTGTCTCTGCGCCTCTCTCTCTCTCTCTGTGACTATCATAAATAAATAAAAAAAAGAAAAAGAAAAAAAAAAAGAAACTGTAAGATGGGCAGCTTTGGTCACGGGCAGGAACAGTGGGTCGGGAGTGTGCATCAGGCTGCATGGGTGTTGGCTGCTTGCCTCTGGTGTGTGTCTCCCATAGAGGGCACTAGGGGGCAGCATGCCACAGTGGAAATTGCCAGAACTTCCGAGACGGCTCTGAGTCAGGACTTACTCCTGTTTTGCTGCAGTGTGGATTTAAGCTCTTTGAACCCCAGCATTTCTCATCTGGAAATGGGTTTCTTTTACTTTCTTAAATATTTTATTTATTTATTCATGATAGACCAGAGAGAGAGAGAGAGAGGCAGAGACACAGGCAGAGGGAGAAGCAGGCTCCATGCAGGGAGCCTGACATGGGACTCGATCCCAGCTCTCCAGGATCACGCCCTGGGCTGAAGGCGGCGCTAAACCGCTGAGCCACCGGGGCTGCCCTGAAAATGGGTTTCATGCAAGGTAGGAGAGTAGGGTGGTTAAGAGTGTGAATTCTGCAGTCAGAGAGCCTGAATGTGCCCCAGTTCTGGCACTTACTAGCTGTGTGACTTTGGCCAAGTTATTGAACGTCTGTGTGCTTCAGACACCTTATCTATAAAGTGAAAGTAGCAATAGTTTCATGTGGTGATTATGACAGAGGCTGGCACATTAAGTGCTAAATAGATGATATCTGTATTATTTTAACCCCTTCTTCCGTCTCTGCCTCCCCAGCCGTTCTGGGCCAGCACTCTGAGGTAAGGCCACCACCTCTGACAATAAGCAGATAAAAAAAATTATTGCTGCTGCCTTGACTACCCTTTTGCGTTAGGTATATTCTATGCCTTATTCCATACAACTGCCAAAAAGCTCAGTGAGTAGGTCCCAAATCCCCATTTTTTATAGCTGAGAGAACAAAGGCTCAGAGATTTAAGCCACTTGCTTAAGGTCACACAATTAGTAAGTGGTAGATCCCAGAGTTCATTCTGTACGGAGAGCCTGAGCCAATGCAGTGGCTCCTCTGGGTACCCCAGAAACAGGGTCCTGGAGATTGTTCTAGGCCCCAGCAGAGTGTGGGAATCCTCCCTCAACAATTCCCTTCTGGAGGCACCTGGGTGGCTCAGTTGGTTGAGCATCTGCCTTTGGCTCAGGTCATGATCTCAGGGTCCTAGGATCGAGCCCCATGCCAGGCTCCCTGTTCATCAGGGAGCCTGTTTCTCCTTCTCCCTCTCACTCTGCTATTCCCCACCTCCCTGCTCATGCTCTCTCTCTCTCTCCCCCTCTCAAATGAATAAATAAAATCTTAAAAAAAAAAAAAACAACAACCAATTTCCTTCTGTAATCAGCTCCAGATCTGCTCACCATGTCCCTCTCTCCCAGGTAGAATTTCCTGAAATTCTGAATGGAATAAATGGAATGGAACCAGCAAAAGGGAACCCTTCAGGATGGAAGGGAACAGAATGGTGGAGGATGAACAGAACTGGAATATGGGAAATGAGGCCATCTTGTCTCCTCTGATTGAGCAGATCTGTCTGCACAGGTCAGACAGTGGGTCAGTGAGTTGCCTCTCCCCTTTCCTTCATTGGCCAAAGGTGTGTCCCACTCTGAAGAGAACTCGAGAAGTCTGGAAGTTATGCTGGGGAATGAGGGCCAGTGAGCTCGGGTCTGGGTTGGGAGGATGATGTACATAGAAGTGCAGTTAGAGCCCTGGGATTCTAAGGAGCTGGTGGTAGCGGCTTCTGGAACTCTCAGTTAGACTGTTGGGTGGAAAATCCCAGGTCCACTTGACACTGGGGGATTCTTGGAGCTCCCTGGATTCAGCTAGCATAGCACCCAGTTGCTGGGCCTGGAGGGAGCCACAGGCTATGGAGCCATCCTGTACCAGGTTGAGGCACAAAGGCTATTCCTTTTGTCCTGAATTTGGTTCCAATAGAAGTATTTTCTTCAGAGTCCTTGTGCTTAAAGAACCTTCATCCAATTCCCTCAATTTACTGATGAGGAAATGAAGTCCATGAGGGGAATGACCTTACCTGGGATGATATAGTGAATATGCAGCAGGCCCTGGAGGAGGTGGACCTCTGCTCCTACCCTGTGCTCTGTGTGGTGGCAGGATAGGCCTGGGTTCCGATCCTGCCTTTATCACCTAGTGGCTTTGTGAGCTGGTGCAAGTGACTCAGCCTCTCTGGACTTGTTTGCACATCAGTAAAACCCACTTATTCATTCAACTCTTTTCTTGTCTATCCTCTACCTCACCCCTGGTACTGCTCCCTCACTGTCTTACACACACACACACACACACACACACACACACACACATGCACACACACAGCGGGACATGGACAGGACAGGCATGGCCAACACTGAGTCCTGGTCACTCGCAGGGAAACAATAGGCAGCTCTGGCCACTGAACACCACCCCCACTCCTACTTTCTGGCTCTCCCCTCCAGTCCATCTCAAGTCCCTTGCTAGGCCTTCCTGGAGAGCTCTCAGCTTGAAGGCTGCCTTCCTGAGCTCCTCTGTTATCCTTGACATCCTCTACTGCTTTCTCTGTTCCCAGATGGGAGCTCTCAGAGGGCAAAGTCTGGTCTGATTCATCTCTGAGTCCTCAACACCCAGCCCAGGGCAGGGTCCAAAGGCTATAGCCGGGAAGTGTTTGTAGGATTAAGTGAAGGAGGCCCCTCTGACCTCTCTCCTTTCTCAGGTGTCTGCGACCACCACTTATCATCCTCCCCAACTGCCGATGTGGCAGGAGGAGCCCTGCAAGGTGGGGGTGGGGGGGGAGTCACATGGACCTAGGATGGAACATCAGCCTGGCCTCTTCCTAATCATGTGAATGTGAGAAATGACCTCACTACTCCGAACCTCAGTTCCCTCTTCTATGCTTAGCCTTCCTGAGGGGACATGTAAGTTGAGAACAGAAAGACCTAGATGGAAAGACCTACAGGAAGTCTTCTGGACAGACTGGTGTGAAGGCCCTGACAGGGGGAATATGCTTGGCATGTTCAAGAAACAGAAAGGATGCCAGTGATGCTGGGGTACAGTGAGCAAGGGGAGAACCGCTGGAGATGGGGATGGAGACGTGGCAGGTGCTGTACTACACAGGGCTCTGAAGGCCATGGAGGAGTCTGTGTTTTAGTCTTAATGACAGGGAACTTACTGGAGGGTCTTGGGCAGGGGTGCGGCTTGATCTGACCAAAACCCCAAAACCTGTTGCTGGACGGTGACTGTAGGAGGAGAAGACTGGAGGCAGGGAGCCCAGTGAGGAGGCCGTGGCAATGGTCCAGGTGAGAGATGACAGAGGCCTGGACTAGGGGGTGCCTGGAGATGTGGTGAGAAGTGATGAGATGTATGACATATTCTGGGGGTGGATTCCACTGGACTGGAGAAGGTGCAGGATTGGGCCTTGCTTCAGTTATCTACTGCTGGGAGAGAAACCATCCCAAAACTTAGTAGCTTAAACAATGATATATTCTTTTTTTTTTTTAAGATTTTATTTATTTATTCATGAGAGACACACAGAGAGAGAGGCAGAGACATAGACAGAGGGAGAAGCAGGCTCCCTTGCGGGGACCTCGATGTGGGACTCGATCTTGGACCCTGGGATCATGCCCTGAGCTGAAGGCAGATGCTCAACCTCTGAGCCACTCAGGTGTCCCCCTGATACATCATTTCTAAAAATTCTGTGGTTTGGCCAGGGCCAGCTGGCCAGCGCTGCTGGTTTAGCCTGGGGTTGCCACGTG
Organism: Canis lupus familiaris; assembly: GCF_011100685.1. Lineage (NCBI taxonomy): Eukaryota > Metazoa > Chordata > Mammalia > Carnivora > Canidae > Canis > Canis lupus. The sequence goes on along the minus strand of NC_049223.1, from coordinate 72,585,052 downwards.
GTTGCATTCAGCTGGGGGCAGCTGCGGCTGGATTACCAAATGGCTTCCTGTCACCCAGTACCTGTCTTCACCTGACCTCTCATCATTCAGATGTCTAGCTGACCGCCTTCCAGCGAGGCAACTGGCTTCCAAGAGGACAGGCCCCAATGTGCAAGTGTCTATTGAGTCTCTGCTTTACGCTTCTTGATGTCCCATTGGCCAAAGCAAGTCATAAAGCCAAGCCCAGAGTCAACATGGGAGGGTACACACACAAGAGCATCCAGACCTGGGAGCCCAGTGCATGGAGGCCACCAATGTAACTGTTTAGCACACTCCCTTGGGTTTGTGGCCTGAGGAACTGAGTGAGATTCAAGGGTAGAAGGAAAAGCCAGGGCTTACCAGAGGTCCTGGGGTGGTATTGTGTCCTGCCCCAGGACCTCCCAGGCAAGACGCTGAGGAAGACAGTGGGCTCGAGAGACCGGCAGCAGTAGGGACACAAAGTCCCTGGCAGGTATGGTGAGGCTCAGGGTGGAGATAGGGAGGGTGTGGTAATCGAGGTAGATGCCTCACTCAACAGGCATCACCGAAGCACCTACTCTGTGCCTTACTCTGGCCTGAGCACTGTGGACACAGAGAGAAGTGAGACTTGGCTTGTGACCTTGGGGAACCCACAGTGTGTGGGGGAGACAGACCACACTCCGAGGTGCCAACACAATGTGAGAGGTGACAGCTTAGTGCTACAGTGGAAGCTGGTCCAAGGTCCCAGGGGAGGGGTTCCAGAGTGGTTCCCAACAGAGAAGTACTGAAAGAATAAATAGTTGGTCAGACAAGATTTGGGAGCTGGAGCAGGGAGTCCAGCCTGGGCCCCAGCCTGGGCCAACTGCCTCCCCGTCCTGGCAGTGAAGGGGTGAAAGTGGACCCACAAGTGAGCTCTGGGAAGACCATCTGCAGATATTCTTCCCATTTTATGGATGAGCAAACTGAGGTTCAGAGTGGGGAAATCATTCTACCCAATCAATCTGGCTCCTCACATCTCGTGCTTTTTTCAACTATGTTTGATTCTTGCCAAAATCGTAGGGACGGTGGGGGAAAGGATGGCTCTCTCCTGAGCTTGCAGGAATGCCCGTAGAGGCTGGTGTGGGAGCTGCTGTGGGGGGCCCCTCCCCACCGTGTCCCAGATTTGTGCCATCTCCCCTAAGGCAGGCAGAGTCCTGTGAGGAGACATATAGGGAGGTGGTGACATGACTGGATGTGGGCAAACCCAGACTTGGAGCCCCCAGTCAGAGCAGACAACCCCACTCTTTCCCTCAGGACCCTCCTGTGGAGTCCAGCCCTCAGGGCACCCTGTCGAAGGGGGTGGAGAACATGGTCTGAAGGATGAAGGATGGAGAGGGACTGTGTGGAAGTTGGGGGTCAGAGGTCAGGGCCAGGGAGGGCATAGGGTACATCTGGTTCTCTGGTTCCCTATCACATGCGGAAGGGCAGGGGGTTGCCAGGTTTAGCCCTGGCCTCTCGGGTGTGAGGAAGGAGGGAGGCTGGGAGCTTAGAGGCTGGTCTAGCTCAGCCTCAGCCTGAGTGACCTGGAGTTTGTCCCACTCTTCTAGGCTGGTGCCCAGAGTCTCCAGAGCTCTGCCCAGTGAGGCCACCAGCACAGGAGCTCAATAACACAAAAGCCTGCTGAGCTCTGGTGGCCCCACAGCTGACCCTAGCTGGAGCCATGTTGCTCCTTCCTCCCAGCTTGTCTGGAGGCAGCAGTGGAGGGGGCTGCTGGGTTCAGGCCTCAGATACCTGAGGCGTGGAATAGGAGTGGAAGGAGACAGAGGGAGGGGGAGGGCAGGTCCTGGCATCTGATGCACTCACAGCCAAAGCCTCTTTTCCTCAGACCCAGAGAGCTCTGTAGTTGAGCTGGAAGCCAGACCCAGGGAATCTGAAAGAGAGAGAAGGGAGAAAAAAGGCAGAAGTAGGTGTAGCGGGTATGAATATGCATGCACGCATTCAGGTAGGCAAGAAAATAGGCCATGTTTATTTATATTATTTTCTTAAGAATTTATTTACTTATTTTAGATAGAGAGAGACAGCTAGCATGTAAGTGAGCAGCGGAGGAGCAGAGGGGGAGGGAGAGGGACATGTGGACTCCAGGCTGAACCCATCTTAATTTCACTACCTGAAACTTTGACCTGAGCCAAAATCAAGAGTCAGACGCTCAGTTGACTGAGCCACCCACGTGCCCCAAAATAGGCTATTTTTAAAAACTTACTCACAGCCCTCATAGTCAGTTGGGTGGGTGTCCAACTCTTGATCTCAACTCAGGTATTGATCTCAGGGTTGTGAGTTCAAGCCCCATATTGGACACGGGGCCTACTTAAAAAATAAAACATAACAAAAACTTACTCAGAGTCCTCATTCCATCTGGTGAATGGGAAATCAAGTCTCCGTTATTGTTGGGCTCTCTCAACCTATGACAGCCCTAGAGTTAAGGTATTATAGAACTAGGCGTGGACAAGGTCCTTCTATCTGGTCACCTGGCTGGCATGACCCCATTAGGTCAGGTACTGTGTGCCATTCAGTGCCAGGCATGCTTGGGGCATGAAATCTTTGGTGATCTGGGGAGTCACTCAAGTGGCTCTAGTCAACATAGGATCCAGTCATCTGAATGCCACTGGTCCCCTTGAACCTGGGGCCTACATCCATCCATTCCCTGGGACTGGGGAGCCTGAATTGCCACTCCCACCCCCATATAAAAGGTTGGGGAAGATCCTCCCATTCTGGTCCCTAGAAACTCTAGGCTATTGTCTGTCCCTCTGGCCCCTGAGTCTGGGGCTTTCTCCCGTAGCAGAGTCCCTGTTCCTCAGCATCCCACAACTGAGCAGCCAGGGTCAGCCCAGCAAACCCACTGGGGCCTGGAAGCTTTCGACCCAGCCCAGAGAGCCTGGGGGAGGATCCCCAGAAACTCCACTGGCCACCATTATTGTGATCTTCACAGTGGGCCAGGCCCTACGCTGGTCAACAAGGCCCCACATGACCTGGTTCTTACACATTGTATTATAAAAAAAATTTATTGTGAATAATTTGTAGAATAATATATGTGTATATATACATAGATATAAAATAATACAGGTGACCCTTGAACTCACAGGTTTGAACTGTGCAGGTCCACTTACATGCAGGTAAGTACAGCATGGCACTATAAATGTATTTTTTTCTTCCTCATGATTTTCCTAATATTTTCTTTTTTCTAGCTTACTTTATTGTGAGAATACAGTATATGAGACAAGTAACACAAAATATGTGTTAATTGACTGTTTATGTTATCAGTAAGTCTTCCAGCGAACAGCAGGCTATTAATAGTTAAGTTTTGGGAGAGTCAAAAGTTATACATGGATTTTTTTTTTATACACGGATTTTTGACTGTATATGGGGTCAGTACTCTGACTCCCACGTTGTTCAAGGGTCAACTGTATATATATATATTTATATATGTATCTATATAGAAGTATATATACTGTTTAAAGAATAAAGATAAAAGGAACATCCAGGCACCCATGGCTAGTTTAATGGGACATGTCAGTACCTTTGAAGCCCATGTATGGCCTTCTTCTGTTGTCTCTCCTTTCTCATCCTCCCAGAGAAAACTACCATCTTGAAAATGGTGTCAAACTTTTTTTTAAAAAAGATTTTATTTATTTATTTATGAGAGACACAGAGAGGCAGAGACATAGGCAGAGGAGAAACAGGGAGACTGATGCAGAACTTGATCCCAGAACCCCAGGATCGTGCACGACCTAAGCCAAAGGCAGATGCTCAACCACTGAGCCACCCAGGCACCCTGGTGTTAATCATTTGGGCTGATTGACCCATTGGGCACAGCACCTAGGACCCATGATACTTCTAGAAGCCCATAAAAATGTTTTAATTTCTTTTAAAATCAGAGATAATTGAATGAATGGGTTAACAGTGCTTTATACTTAATTGGCTAAGAATTTTTAACATAAGTATTGTTGAATTATCAATACATTTTCTGTATAAATTGAAATATTTACTAGTGGTTTTTCTCAACTAGCATGCTAATATGATTAATTCCACCAGTAGATTTTCTAATGTTGAATCCTAGAATAAGCTCAACTTGGTCATGATGTATTTATTACCTTTTGAATACATTGCTAGATTGAGTTTGCTGATATTTCATTGTGGGCATTAACATCTATATTCTTAAGTAACATTGCTCTGTAATTTTTCCTTCGTCCTTGACTGTTTTATTTATTTTTATTTATTTATTATTATTATTTTAAAAGATTTCTTTATTTATTCATGAGAGAGAGAGAGAGAGAGAGAGAGAGGCACAGACACAGGCAGAGGGAGAAGCAGGCTCCATGCAGGGAGCCCGACATGGGACTGGATCCCAGGTCTCTAGGATCACACCCCAGGCCGAAGGTGGCGCTAAACCGCTGAGCCACCCAGGCTGCCCCCTTGACTGTTTTAAAAAAAGATTTATTATTTTTAGAGAGAGAGAGAGAAAGAGAAGGAGCAGAGCAGGGGGAGGGGCAGAGGGAATGGGAGAGAAAATCTTAAGCAGACTCCCCACCGAGCGTGGTGCTCTATCCTAGGATCCTGAGATTGTGACCTGAGCCAAAATCAAGAGCCAGACACTCCACTGACTGAGCCACCCAGGCGCCCTGTCCTTGACTGTTTTTGAAATAAATTTTTATTTTCCCAGGAATTTGCTGATTTTACCTTTAAGTTGGTTGTCATCAAATTGTCTGTAATGTTCTGTTATCCTTTAAATTTCGTCTACTGCTGTAGTTCTGTAGTCTGTTTTTCAAGCCCAACACTGTTTAATTGTGCCACCTTCCTTTTCTTTCTCAATCAGTCTTCCCAGGAATGTTTCAGTTTTTGTTCCTGTATCAGTTCAGAATTAGATTCAGCTGGAAGTTGACCCACCCACTGTTCTACTATCCCCAGAGTCAGGTCCTTGTCATAAGGTCCTGGATGACACCCATCACATCCCCATTTCTGGCAACAGGATGGGAAAGGAGAAACGGTTGCTTGCCAACTGAGTGCATAGACTCAGTCCTTAGGCCTCTCTCCCTTCTTCATCCCATGGTCCCAATAAATATTGCCTATGTCCTGTGAATTTGGAATTCACATCTGTAGCCTACTCCTCTCTCTCTTGAGCTCCAGACATGCAAATTCAATGCATTTGCTCAAAATTTCCACTTGAATATCTCTGTCTAATAGGCATTTAAAACTCCGTAGGACCAAATTTTAACTCCCTAGAAAAGAAAAATCCAATAACATGCTGGGGCCTCAAAGGGTCTTTTTCTTTGAATGCTTCCTGATTGCAACTTGGAATTTGATTACAACTTCACTCTCCCTTTCCAGATAGAAGGCTCTGCAGCTCCTGGCACTACATCATTTAATGGAACTCAACTAGCTCTTATATATTTTTTTAAGATTTTGTTTTTAAGTAATCTCTACATACAATTGGGCTCAAACTCACAACCCTGAGATTGAGAGTCACATGCTTCCCCGACTGAGCCAGCCAGGCACTCCAACCAGCACTTAAAAAAAAAAAAAAAAGAAAAGAAAAGAAAAGAAAAGAAAAGAAAAGAAATAGATTAACACAGAATAAACTAGTCTAGGAAAAAGAAATGTGTCTCACATGTAATTAGGGTGAGTACTGCTTATGAATCTCTTGTCTGCATACTGAATCCTATTGTAAAATGTCTTACGTGTTGAAGTAAAACATTTAGACCAGGCCTTGGGGTTCAATAGATGCCTTTAGGGCAAACACCAGCTACAAGACTCTTTTATTCCTGAGGAACTGTCCTTTCTTGTCATTTCTGGCCTCTGTTATTTCCCTTACTTTGTGGTCAGTTCATCAATGCTTTACAAAAAATAATTTTAAAAATGTATCCATTGTTTTTTAAATACTGTACATGGGGAAGTGTTTCTCTGCTCCCCTTTCTGTCATTTTGCTAGAAATGGAACTTTCTTCCAGTGGTTCTATCCCATTTCATTCCACACCACAGCTCATTATTCCACACCCAGCTTCACTTGCCTCCTTTGTATTCCTCAAATGTGCCAAACTCTCTTCTGCAGAGAATCTCACACTTTCTGCTCCTTCCACCTGGATTTTTTCTCCCCAGCACTTCTAAGCCTGGCTCCTTTCCATCTTTTTAATTTTTTTAAATTTTTCATTTTTCCCCCCTTTCCATCTTTTAAGCCTTCTTCATCAATCAGGATTTGTTCAATTATAAATGAAAGAAAACCCAGCTCAAAACAGCTTCAGGGAAAAGAAAAAAAAAATCACTTAACTGAAGAGTCCAAGGGGAGTACCACCTTCAGGTATAGCTAGAATCAGGGGCTCATGTGATTTTTCCACTCATGAGGTCTCTGTTTCTGGGGTCTCCTGCCAGGCACCAGGCAGGTACTTCCTTTGTGGTTAGCAAGAGGACTGCCTGCAGCTCCCAGTTCATAATCTATGTAGCCAAGAATTCCCAGGTAAAAAAAGTCTCTCTTTCCCAGGAGTTCTAACAAATGTCCTAGGATTGAGTTTTGTTGGCCAGGCCAGAATCACAGGTCCATTCTGGAGATAGGCTGGGGTCAATCCCACAAAAAACATGCATTGAGCTTGTCGGAGAAGTGGTGCCCCCCGAAACATAAAGGTGTTATTGTCAAAAGTAGGATAGATGAATGATGGGAAGGCAAAAACCATAGCTCCCTAATCCATCATCCTTGACTTCTTGATCTACAGTACGTCTTCTTGGTTACTTCCGGTCCATCACCCTGTTTACTTCCTTCAAAGCACACAGGTAACCCAATCTGAAATATTTGTATTGATTCCTTGTGGCCTCCTTCTTTCCTTCTGCACTGAGAGTGCTCAGAGAGCAGGGACCTGGCACCTCTCGATCACTGCTATGTTCTAGCGTGTAGAGCACAGAGTTAAGCGCCTAATAAAGGCTTTGGGCAGGAATGAGCTTGTGAGAAAGCCATCTTCTCTTACTTTCTTAAGCATCTCCCACCTGGGGTTGATGCCAGGCAGCTAGATTCCCTTCTCCACTGGATCAATCCCATCAGCGTATCAAGGTGCTCCTTGTAGCTTACAGAACTCCTGTTCAACCCCAGTTTCTTGCCTGCTACCACCCCACTTCTCTGTTTGCTTTCAAAACAAAACTTCACAGAAGAGCAGAAAAGTGGTCTACATTTGCTGTGAGTACTTCCTCACTCTCAATTTATTCAGCCACTTTTTTATTTTCCCTTTTTATCACCAGCCGCTCCTGCTCAGGCTCCATGGCTCACTCCTCACCATTATCCTGACTCAGGCCTCTGCTTCTCCTCTCTATCAGCACTTTCTCCCAAGACCATTCATCCTGCCCCATGTCTTTAAGTGCCATCTATATGTTGATGGCAAATTTAAGTCTCCAGCCCTGACTCTCCAGTGCTGACTTCCAGATGCATCTATACACCTGCCTACCTACCATGGATATCCAGTTTGGGTGTTATGAAATAATAGAAAAAAAATATATAGGTCTCTGCCACTGGTTCCTGGTACAGGGGTCCTAAAATCCTTGTAATTTCCCAAGTGATAAAAGCATAAGGAGCATTCTTTTCCTCCAATATTCAGTCTTTGACCCCAGTTCCTGACACAGATCTCGTAGATCCCTTGGAGTTTCCTGGGTCATAGGAGCATCTTTTGCTTTAATGAGGTGACTCTTAATGGGCTCCTGGATATCTTCAGAATGGGGGCTGGTCACCAGAAAGATCAAGCCATGATTAGAAGCTTGAAACTTTCAGCCCCATCCTCTGGAAAGGGGAGAGAAACTGGAGATTGAATTAATAGGAGATTGAATTAATAATTGATTATGCCCAGGGCGCCTGGATGGCTCAGTCAGTTAAGCATCTGACTTCAGCTCAGGTCATGATCTCAGGTCCTGGAATGGAGCGTCAGGCTCTGTGCTCAGCGGGGAGTCTGCTTGTCCCTCTCCCTTTCTTTCTGCCCCTCTCCCTGGACATGCTTTTCCCCTTCATGTAAATAAATAAAATCTTTTAAAAAGAATTGATAAAAAAATAAATAAATAAATAAATAAATAAAAAGAATTGATCATGCCTATGTCATGAAGCCTCCATAAAAATTTACCAAGTATTAGTTTTGGAGAGCCTTTGGATTGGTGAAAACATATACATGCTTGGAGGGTGGTACACCCTAATTCCCTGGAGACAGAAGCTCCTGTGCTTGGAGCCCTTTGGATCTCGCCCTATGTATCTCTTCTTCTGATTGTTCATTTATATCTTTTTTTAAAAAAGATTTTATTTATTATTGAGAGAGACAGAGATAGTAAACGAGAGAGCAAGAGAGAGCATGAGTGGGGAAGAGAGGAAGAAGCAGGCTCCCCACTGAGCAGGGTGCCTGACATGGGGCTCGATCTCAGGATCTTGTATTCATGACCTGAGCTGAAGGCAGACACTTAACCAAATGAGCCACCCGGCACCCTTCATTTGTATCTTTTATCACATCTTTTATTATATAATGAATTGGTAAAGATAAACGTTACCCTTAGTTCTGTGAGCTATTCTAGCAAATGACTGAATCCAAGGAATGGCTCCTGGGAAACTCTGATTTGCCAAGTCAGACAGAAGTTTTGGGTAACTTAAGGGCCTACAACTTGCAAGTAGGGTCTGAAGTGGAGAGCAGTCTTGTGGGAATGAGCCCTGTCCTGTGCAGTCTTCATTAACTCCAGCTAATGCCAGAATTGAATTGAAATGTAGGATACCCAGCTGGTGTTGCCGGATTGGTTGGTGTGGGAAACACACACACACACACACACACACACACACACACACATTTGGTGACCAAAAGTGTCAGAAGTGAAGTATTCTGTGACTAGGGTATTGAGAATAGAGAAGAAAATCAGAAAATAGGGCAGCTCCGGTGGCTCAGCGGTTTAGCGTCGCCTGCAGCCCAGAGGGTGATCCTGGAGACCCGGGATGGAGTCCCACACCAGGCTCTCTGTATGGTGCCTGCTTCTCCCTCTGCCTGTGTCTCTGCCTCTCTCTCTCTCTCTCTGCCTCTAGGAATAAATAAATAAAAAATCTTAAAAAAAAAAAAAAGAAAATCAGAAAATAATTTCCAAAATGTGTCCAAACCAAACTTCTTTCCAAATGTATACCTATCCCCTATGTGTGTAGACCTTTACTAGAAATATATTTTTCCTCTCTGTATTTTTTTTGAGTTTTCCCTTTCTACATTAGATTGATACTTAATGAACACGATTTTACAAGTTGTATTTCCACTTTCCAGTGCACAGTAACTCAAACCATATTCTCTGAATGCTATGTCAATGTCACTTATTTCAAATAATATTTCACCTTTGAAACTGTGTGCATATCTCCTGTAAAATATATTTCTTAACTGGACTAAAAAATGGGAAGATATAATGGGCTATTACCATAGACCCCTTTTGTTCTTATTTTTGTACCAAAGCAAATGAACATTTAGGGGGGAGAAAAAGAAAAAGACCCTTTGGCCTTGATTTCTCCTTGAAACCCATCTTTTCCATCTCATCAAGGGCATCAGAATCCATGCTGGTGCCCTACCCACAAACCCGGAGGGCATTCCCTGCCCCCGCCCTCTCCCACCCCCACTAATCCATCCATGAGGGCTCTCAGTTCACCTCCAAATAAAGCTCATATCCACCCGCACCTCCCCCTCCTGCCATTACTCCTGGCCTAGCCACATCCTCTCAGCTGGATTACTGCAGTAATCTCCTAACTGATCTCCCTCATCCAACTCTTGCTCCCTTGCAGGTCACTCTCAATACAGCAAACAGCACAATCTTTTAAAAACCAATCAGATCATGTTGATCCCCACTTAAACCTTTCACAGGCTTCCCCTGAACCTAGAGTAAAATCCTAATCCTTGCCCAGACCTCCAGGTCCAACCTGCTCTTCTGATCTCACCTCTCCCCATTCTCCTATTGGCTTATCAGGCACCAAGCACACTGATCTTTCTGTCTCAGGACCTTTGCACATAGTACTTTTTTTCTGCTAGGAAATCTCTCTCCCTGATTCCACATGACTGACTCCTGATCATCTCTCAGGTCTCATTTTAACTGTCACCTCCCTGACTCCTCTATCATGTCACCAGGTGATTCCTTGTTCATGATTTCTAGGGAAGCACTATAGATAGCATCATGGTTGAAAATAGATTCTGCAGGGCAACTGTCTGGGTTGAATCCTCGCTTGGTTATTCCTTGGCCATGTGATCTCAGTCACATTTACTCAGTCTGTTCTTCAGTTTCTTCATCTGTAAAATGGAGTGTGCTAATAATAGTGCCTCACAGGATCTGTACCTGGCAGAGTAACCACTAAATAAATATTAGCAGGTATTTTCTTCATGGCACACTTCTTAGGGCTCAATTATTTTTTTTATTTTTTATTTTTTGGGAGGGCTCAATTATTTGATTCTGAAACATAAACTTTGGGGGAACGGGGATTGTGCTTCTTTTATTTACTGCCATGTACCTTGCACAGTGGCTGGTCCATAGTGAGTGCTTGATGATGCTGTTGAATGAATGCATGAAAACAGATGCACTCTCACTCCTCTTGGAGCTTACGATCTAGATAGACATCATGGAGTCTTTGTTCTACTCACCCTTTGACACCTGGCCACTTTAGAGATGTGGAAATTGAGACCCATAAAAATGGAGTGATTTGAGCAAAATTTCAAGGAGAGAGAGGTATTGCTCTTCCCACAGGGAAGTAACATTTCTACTTGCAGAAATGTGATGGGTGGGATTCCTGGGTGGCTCAGTGGTTGAGCATCTGCCTTTGGCTCAGGTCGTGATCCCGGGGTCCTGGAATCAAGTCTCACATCAGGCTCCTCATGGGGAGCCTGCTTTTCCCTCTGCCTGTGTCTCTGCCTCTCTCTGTGTGTCTTCTCATGAATAAATAAATAAAGTCTCTTAAAAAAAAAAAAAAAGGAAACGTGATGGAGCACCAAATGCATGTGGACCTGCTGCATCCACTGTGAACACAAGTCATAGCCTTTTATTCTAGAAATACAAACTGGGGCAAAATTCTCGTCATGAGAGAAATAAAAAACAAGGATATCTGTGAGCTCTCCAGATGGAGCGGCTTGGTGGGTTGCGGTGCAGTTGGCTTAAGCAGAACTGACCCTGCAAGTTGTGACTTCCTGAGAAAGATGTCCAGTCCTCTCTCTAAATAATTGCCACCCTCCAAACATTTTGTTCATGCTACATCTAGGAATTCAAAGGCCTCATTTTATCATTATGGGAACAGAGACTAGGAATGATGGGACTTACACCCAAGATTCCTGTAAGCTCTAATTAATATGAAAGCTCTTAACATGAGGATGGAGAGAAAGAGGTGAGGAGGAGGGAGGAGGTGGAGGAGGAGGTGTAGATTCACGTGCTCACTGGCAGGCAGCGGCACTGACAGGTATGGGGCAACCGGAAACCTTGTGGGGAGGGCAGGGGAGTTTGAGGAAAGAGGAGATGGAGGCTGGGGCCTAGCTGGGTTATTTTCAGAGCTGCTATCTTTGTCTGCATCTGCTAAATTATTAAACTGATATCACATCCAGGCCAGGTTGCCAGGAAGAGACTGAAAAGGAGGGGTTACATTTCTTGGCAAGGCCTGGAATCTTTTAGGCTGGGAGGGAAGCAGACTTCTCTGGCCTTGACCTCCTGCCCCACCCCATTCTCAGCTGATGGAGGGGGATCCTGCTTTGGGCCATAGCCTCTGTCAGGCTCTGTCTTTCTCCACTGGCTTCTGTCCTGGGAGAAGCATGCATATAATGGATAGGACTCTGTATTCCCCGGGCTGCCTCTTCTCTTTCTGGTCTCTGACTCAGACCACAGACAGATACAACCAGCTCGTGGGACCTTGGACAAACCCTTGCATCTGTGTCCTTGTCTGTGCTGTGGGTATTGGTAATTCCATTCCCTAGACACTGAAGTTCACAGAGAAAAAGTGCTTTTGTTAGGGTTGCACAGCTAGGAATGGACTGAGCTTTGATTCAGACTGCAGTCTCTCTAATTTCGGATGCCTTTCCCCTCCCTCCCTATTGCTTCAAAATATTTTAATGTGTTCTTTGTTTCTCATCTCGTCTACAAAAGGAATGTATAACTTTTATAAAGATCAGAAATGCCAATAATCATTACAATTTATAAATGTGTTCCAGGTGCCTGGGTGGCTCAGTAAGTTGAGCGTCTGCCTTTGTCTCAGGTCATGATCCTAGGGTCCTGGGATCAAGCCCCGAATCACATCATCATCATCATCATCATCATCATCATCATCATCGGGCTCCTGCTTTCCTGCCTCCCTCTGTGTTCTCTCTTGCTTTCACTTTCTCAAAAAAAAAAAAAAATTCCGTAATTCCAAATGTTGTGTTTGCCAGGCTGGCTGTGTCCTTAGAGGTGGTTAGCAGTGGCCCCTGTCCACTCCCAGGAATGGGAGTGCAGGCCAATTAAGGAAGCCGGGAGGGGGGGCAAAAAAAGGGAAGCTGGGACGGAAGATAGTAGATGCCAAACGTCTCTCACATCTGGTCCTGTGCACATAGTGTTCCCATCCTGAGTAGTCTTCCCTTCCTGTCCTCCCCACCCCCATCTGTGCATCACTCAATTTGATTCATCCTTCAGGTCTCAGTTTAAATATCATCTCCTGCAGGGAACTCTCCTGAACCCTTTCCCACCCAGCTGGGCTCCGTGTCTGTTCTAGGTCCTCATAGCCTCAGTGTTCCCTCCATCCCAGTAGATATCGCACTGAAATGCCATCATCTGGCTATGTCCCCCCCACTAGACCCTAAGGGCAGAGCCCCAGCTGATCATTGCGGTACCTGCACCAGCGAGCCCAACAAGGAGATAATGATCAAATTTTTTAAAAGATTTATTTATTTACGAGAGAGAGTGAGAGAGAGCTCAAAGTGGGGTGGGGGTGGGTAGAGGGAGAAACAGACTTCCTGCTAAGCGAGGAGCCTGAAGGGGATGATCCCAGGACTCTGGGATCATGACGTGAGCTGAAAGGCAGACGCTTAATCCACTGAACCACCCAGATGCCCCTCAAATTTATTGAATGGGAGAAAGAAGGAAGGAAGCAAGGAAGCAAGGAAGGAGAAAGGGGCTCCTACATTCTAAACAAGCTCGACCATGATTTTTCAATTCCAAGTAAGGACACCTTTTAGCAGGACATTCCTCCTTGTTGAGCCTCCATCAACCCCATGGAGCTCCTCTGACTCCCTGAGCCCCCATCCCCCTCACTCATGCTCCCTTCTCACTCTGTGAGCCTCTTCTGGCACCAGTGCACCCACTAGTCCTCTCCCACCATTGAGCCCATCATGTTCACTGGACCCTTTTTCTTGCCCTCACTGAGCCCTTGCCTCCGCCTCCACTGAGCCGGGTCACTGAACACCCTCCTCACTCCTTCCAACTCCTCCTCCCTCTTCCTCATGAGCCTGGTACACCGTCATGGACCACTCCCCTCTCAAAGTTTAGCCCCTTTGAGCCAAACTTTCTCACCCATGAGTCCCCATCAATCAGTCTAAGGTACCTGAGAGCACTTAGAGAACATGGTGGGGGGCAATCCTCCCTAGTCCTCCTCCCCATGAAGCCCTCCTCCTCACCAAGTGAGTGCAGCTTCCCCATCAGCCTCCTCTTCAGGCTGAGGCAGTTGGCACACTGGCTACACATTTTTGGCAAGTCCTCCTGAGATGGATTTGCTGGGTTTCTTCCCAATCAGTTTTAGAACTGGTCTCTGGCCTCCAGTCCCTGCCCCCGCCCACAACAGATATCTCTCATCTCTCATGGCACCTTCAAATGTATGGAAACTGAGGCAGGGCCATGGTGTCTGAGTGTTTGGAGGCAATAAAGCAGGGTCACTTCTTCTCCAAGGAAAAATGGGCAGGGCTCAGTCTTTCTTTTTCTTTTTTTTTTTTAACATTTTTTAAAAGATATCATTTATTTATTCATAGAGACAGAGAGAGAGAGGCAGAGACAGGCAGAGGGAGAAGCAGGCTCCATGCAGGGAGCCCAACGTGGGACTCGATCCAGAGTCTCCAGGATCTCGCCCTGGGCTGCAGGCGGCGCTAAACCGCTGCGCCACCGGGGCTGCCCAGTGGGGCTCAGTCTTATCATTTTGCCAAGATGACTAAAGTCACATTTAAGGAGGGTCCCTCAATGACGAGAGACCCAGGTATCTGAGCTCCCAGAGGGCATGAATGGCCCACCTGGTCTCATTCAGTGGTCCAGATTCAGCCACTGACCTGCAACAGAACCTTGGGCAAGGTACCACTGCACCTTCTGGGTCTGTTTCCTCCTCTGTTTCTAGGTGTGGGGATATCTATATTTTGGGAGGAGCAAACAGGAGCAAGGACACAGAAAGAATTTTGCACACCATGGGGCCTGGGGCTCCTTTGTGAAAGCCATGCCAGGCTCAGCGGGTGCGCTGTAGGTTGTTCTGCAAGCCAAGGACTTCCTTGGCGGGGAACCAACAGGGCCAGATCCCCACCAGGACGCCAGCCACTCCTCTACATTTACCTCGCCACTGACCAGGGAGATTAGAGAAGGGGTCCTGGCGAGACTGGTGGTCCAGACCAGGCAGAACGCATTAGGCGGTGCGGTACGGGAAGGAGCACTGCGCAAGGAGTCAAGTCTCCTGAGTTCTAGTCCAGACTCTCACCCGCACACGGTGTGGCCTCAAGAATCCCCGCCCTCGGCCTCACCCTTCGCCGCGAGCGGACTGGAGTCCATGATTTCTAAGCACCAGTTACCAGAGCTTATGCCTCAGGGACCAGAGCAGAGAAGATGCGGTCCTCTTTCACCCCAAATTTTGGGGGAGGTGGATGGGGATCGGATGCCCCAGCAGGGCAGAGCCGGACGTAGGACCAGGGCCCGAGGGGTTTGGGCAGGGTCCTGAGCAGGCGGGGCCGGGGAGGCGGGTTCGGGGATGCCAGTCTCTGATTGGCTGTTCCGCCCATCGCCCCGCCCCGTGCGCTATAAAACTCGCCCGCGGCCGGCGCGGGGGCTGCCGCGGCATCTCTCTCGCGCGCGCGGCGTCGGTCTTCCCCCTCGCGGGGGGCAGCTGGCCAGACCCGCGGACCGACCGCTGCAGGCCGCCGGGGGGCGGGGGATGCCGGGCTGCCGCATCAGCGCCTGCGGCCCGGGGGCCCAGGAAGGGACCGCGGAACCCGGGTCCCCGCCGCCGCCGCCCCGGGAGCTCCTGTCGTCCCCTCAGCCCCCGCCCCCAACTCCGACCTTGACTCCGACCCCGGCTCAGGTCTCGTCGCCGGCCGACGCGGCCCCGGCGGACGGGCAGGAGCTGCAGCGCTGGCGCCAGGGCGCTAACGGGGGCGCCGGGGGCACCGGGCCGGCAGGGGGCGCGGCGGCGGCGGCGGGGGCGGGGGGCCGCGCGCTGGAGCTGGCCGAAGCGCGGCGGCGACTGCTGGAGGTGGAGGGCCGCCGGCGCCTGGTGTCGGAGCTGGAGAGCCGGGTGCTGCAGCTGCACCGCGTCTTCCTGGCGGCCGAGCTGCGCCTCGCGCACCGCGCCGAGAGCCTGGGCCGCCTCAGCGGCGGCGTGGCGCAGGCCGAGCTCTACCTGGCGGCGCACGGCTCGCGCCTCAAGAAGGGCCAGCGCCGCGGCCGCCGCGGCCGCCCGCCCGCGCTGCTCGCCTCGGCCCTGGGCCTGGGTGGCTGCGTGCCCTGGGGCGCCGGGCGCCTGCGGCGGGGCCACGGCCCGGAACCCGACTCGCCCTTCCGCCGCAGCCCGCCCCGCGGCCCCGCCTCCCCCCAGCGCTGACCTCGGCGCCGGGACCCCAGGCCCCCCGACAGGCCGTCGCGGAGGTGCCGACCGACGGATGGACGGCGTCGCCGGCGAGGACGAGCTGACAGACCCCGGGAAGAGACAGTCGGGGGCCGGGGGCCCAGTGAAGGAGGCTGAGGTGCGGTCTCAGCGGCGGGCGCGTCTGAGGGGGCGGGCGGGGCGGCGAGTCCCCCTTCCCTGGGGCCTCTGGAGGCCTCCGGGTCCCCGATGGAGCCGGCCACTTTGTTTCTGCCTCTCCCAGCCCTCCCGGGGAGTGAGGTGGTTGCAGAACGTCCCCATTGTAGAGCTGGATAAACTGAAGATGCTCAGGTTCCGGGAGGGGCTTGCCGGCAAACTTTTTCCCAGTTGGAGCCTGCGGCACTGACGCAGGCCTCCCCCCCCCCCCCCCGCCCCCAGCCCCCCGCCCGCGTTGCCTTTCCTGGGTCCCTTGTGGCTGTCAGGAGAGTCTTGCCCTTGAGACTGCTGCTTTCTGGAACTGCCCAGCTCCACACCTTGGGGAGGACAGAATAATGAGGTCCCGGGATGGGGTAGGGGTTGGGCCAGCGACGTACCCCCGAGTTCTCTCCCTAAGCCCCTGTTTCCCATTTGAGGGGATGGAATCCCAGAGAAGTTGAGGATTTGTTTCCATCATACTTAGGCCCTTCCACTTCTAGGAGGCAGATCTTTTCTCACGCTCTCAAGCAGTTTTGCCGAGCGTACCTCCTGACGTAGATAACCAGGGTAGGGTGTTTGGTAACTGCCTGACGCTGCACCTGCTCTCCTAGGGGCCCGCTCCTAACCTGTCTCTAAGATGGCTCTGCCAGGAATGGAGCCAGGTTCCATCCTTTAACAGGCCCCAAGGGGGCAGGTATGTCATCTGCTTCTAGAAAGGGGGGCCTTAAAGGGCCAGACCTGAAATGAGATTGACTTCTCTTCCTGTCCACATGCCCTTCAGGAACCACCGGCCCCTACTCGACCCCCTCCCCATCCTCCCAGCCTTAAATGGCCAGGCTGCTGCTTTGCTGCTCATCGGCTGATTGGACTTCAACCTCCCTTTTCCGTCTGTGAAGTGCTTATCCTCACCTCTGGGAAGGGCTGTAGTGAGGTTAACACAGGGCAGAGGTCTTTCTTCTCCCCCCCCCCCTCAAGTGATGGAGGAATGCTTTATTTTTTTTAAAATCACACCTAGAAACAGGCAGTGCTGTTGCTGGTGGAGCTAGGAGCTACTTTTTAAAGTACTCATTTTATGGAGTGGCAAGGTCACATGTCACGACTGGACAGAACTAGGTCCTAGGCCTGTGTGTGTCCTTCCCATAGTGTCTCCTCCCTGCCCAGGGGCAGGGGCTCCAGAGAGCTGGTGTGCAGCCCGTCTGCTGTGTGACCTAGAACAACTCTGCCTCCTCTTTGGGCCGGTTTCCTCAGTCCCTCTCTGTACACAGCTGTCCTTCCTCATGTCAGGGCTTGGGAATAGGGAAGAGAGGGTAGGATGAGAACTTCAGAGTCACAGGAATCTGGTTTAATCCTAGAGTCTTGAGGGTCAGGTGCATTGTTCTGAAAGGCAGAGCCCCAGGGGCCCTAACCTGAAGTCTCATCAGCACTTCCTCTCTCTCTCCTCAGGTACCAAACTTTAGGGCTGCTTTCTGACAACCAGGCCTTTCCAAACCCATTCTTATAGGGAAGGGAAGTCTAGGAGGCAGTCTCAGGGAGTCTTAGTGTGGGGGCCAGGAGAGCAGTGAGGGTCCCTGGGATCCTCTGGCCTCCGTGGAAAAGGAGAACCTTCTGAAGCTACTTAGTTCATTTGGGGTCTAGAGGCCCAGAGAGGACAAGGACTTCTTGGAGGTGACAGTGAGGAGCTCAAGCTGCAGCACTGGGCTGCAGCCAGCACTGTTCATTTTCTGTGTTGTACAGGAGAGAGGCATTTGGTCCAGAGAAGCTTTTAGCTAATGGTGTAAAGTGCTCTGTGCCATGACGATGTTGCCTTTCTCTGGGATTTATTGGTCATCAGCTTTGTCCCGATTTGGAGGAGGTGGGGAGGGAGGAATTAGAGATGGCTCTTGCTGAGAAAGTGATGCATGTCTGTGGGAGATGGTGATTGGTCCTAGTGTCACAGGCAGCTCTGTCCCCCTCCCCCCTGCCAGATGTCCCACTGCCTCTCACCAAGGGCCTTGGCCCAGGCATACAGTGTTCAGTGACTTGAACTCACGATTCAGTGCTCTGCCCACTATTCCCCAGCCAGCTAATAAAAGCCACTTCCCCACCCCTGTCTGGCCCACCCAACCCCGTCTGGGAGGCTCCATTTTTTCCTCAGTGTAATCAGTCCAGGGGCTCAAGAAGGAACACTGATTCGGAGGGTCTCTGCTTTTAAGGGTTGGTGTCTCCCAGCTCTCCTCGAGGCAACTATCCCTGGTGGTAACTATCCCAGGGGTCCCTCTGGGACTGGGCAATTTGTGTTGTTGGAAGCCTTCACAAATAACTATAGCCTCTGGTCTGGTGACTGACACAGCATCCCCCACCCCCTTCCCAGCTTCTTGAACACTTTAAAAAAATTTTGAGAGAGAGAGAGAGACAGAGAGCATGAGCAGAGAGGAGGGGCAGAGGGAGCGGGAGAAGCAGGCTCCCCACTGAGCAGGGATCTCGCTGTGGAGCTCGATTTCAGGGCCCTGGGATCATGACCTGAGCCTGAGCTGAAGGCAGACGCTCAACTGAGCCACCTGGGTGCCCTTCCTCAACACCTTGTTGATGGCCACAGCCCTGGGAATCTTGAGAATATCGATGGCCAGCAGTGAATCTGGGATTTCAGCAAAGGGAGATAAGAACAGGAGCCCTTCTTCAGGCCAGTGCTTAGGGCTGGGAGAAAGTTCAGGGTTCTAATTTAAACTTGCCCCTCCCCTTGGATAAGCCTTTTCCTCTTTTGGAGGGCCCTAACCAAGCGAAGGCGTCTCTGGGCGGCGCCACCAGAGGGCAGTGTGGGGCTGCTTCCCGGGGAGTGGGGGCGTGGCCTGGAGCAAGCTAGGTTCCCCAGGGTCCCCTCCCCCGACCAGCCCCCTCCCGTCACGCAGAGCCTTCCTTCACGCAGGTCTTGGGTTTTAAGGTCTGTCAGAACGAGCGGGTATGGCGGTCATTCGGAGAAGGGGCGTAAGGTTGGGCATGTGGTTGGGCCGGGGCTCGGACCTCAAGAAACAGGTTCACGAGGAAAGGCTTTCCTGGAAAAAGGTCGCCCTGGTTGGCAGTCACCGTCTGAGTGAAAGGCTGTAGTCTTTTTCGCTCCTCACAGATTTGTTACACCGATCATTGATCAGAACATCCCATTCTTCAGCCACCTGGGGACCAGGGAGGCTTCCTAGAAACTAGGCTTAAACAACAGGTCATCATGACCAAGGTGCTTCCAAGCCTGTAGTGGGCAGTCTCTAGGAGGCTTCCCTGCCCCCCTATTCCCACCTGCTGGGTCCCTAGAGAAAACCCAATAGCCAGGCTTCTCAGATTAATGAGAGGCTCCCTGCTTTACAGCCCGGGGGAGGAGGCATTTGGGAAAGCTGGGAGATCCCCAGCCTATTTCTTCCTCTACTAGTCCTTGAACTTCCATTAGTCCAAACCCTGGCCAAGTTCCTTGGTTCTGAAATATATTAATCACCTCCACGCTAGGCACTGTGCTGAGCACTTCACACCCTTTATCTCTTATAATCCTCCCAGCTACTCTGCAAAGTAGGGGTTATTATCCTCATGTTCATGGATGAGGAAACTAAGGATCAGGGAGGGCAGATGACTTGCTCAAGGATATAGAGCCTGTAAATAAGAGGTCCTTTAAACATTAGTCTACGTGGCTTTTCATTTATCAGGCTAACAAGGGCTCCATTTGAGGGGGGTTCTGGGCTCTTACTCTTTAAGTCTGAGTACTGTGACCCCTGAACCTCAGATCTGGGAAGGATGTGATGAGATGCTGGGAGGGTGGCAGAAAGTACATCCCCCCCACCCCATCACCACCACCAAGGTCTGGGCACACCCCTAGAAGTTGGCTCCCCACCCTGGTTGTCTGGGCTCGGGGAGGGGGTGAGTCAGGCTGAGTCAGCACACTTTGCTTCAGGCAAGGGCCAGCCAACGATGCTCAGGGCCTGGGCTTGCCTTGGAGGGTTACCTCCTCTCTCTGTACACCTAGTTAGAATGTTGGGTGCCCAGGAGAGCAAACAGCCTGGGATGGCAGAGGAGGAGGATGACAGGCTCCATGGTGGGGGCAGGAAGCGCCCCTAGTTTGGAATAAGACAGATCTGGGGTTCAGTGTTTGCCTGTAATTTCTCAGCTGAAAGACCTAGGGCAAATGACTTCCCAGTTTCATGTGTATGTGTATGTTTTATTGGGGAGCTGGAGAGGAGATAACTCCTGACTATTGAATGGCACATGGTGGAGATTCATAAATGTTTGATAGATCCAATCTACCTAGCCCAGTAGAGGCTGCCAGGACAGAGCCCCCAGGCAGTGTGGGCCTTTGCTTCCCCAGAGCATCGCCATATCAGGAATCCCTGGAACAATCCCCCTTCTCCCCCCACTGTGGGCTCTGGGGAACTCCATAAGGGGAGAGGTGGTGGAGGGGCAGGCTTTTCTTCCCAGGAACATTCCATTCCAGCTGCTCAGACCAGTGGGGATCCCAGCCAAGGACAAGGCCCAAGGGAACCTCTGCTTACCCCAGGAGCCCCCATCCCTTCCAGAGCAGGAGCCAGTGGAGCCCTGTTCCATAATATTGCTCTGTACCTTCTATCCACAATGGTCCCTCTTGACGCAAATGTCGAAGAGTTTGGGTGGGGTTGGGTGGCTGCGGGAAGAAGGTAATTAAAGCTCTTGAAATGATTCTTTCTAGCTCCTCCCAGCTCCTCAGAGCCTCCACTCTATGGATCTGGACTCCTGGATTCTGCTCCTGCTCCTGGGCACCTCCTCCAGGAAGACGTCCCACAACCTTAAACAAATTGATCCCGTATGATCTTGGCACCATCCTCTCATCACAGGGGCCTTGCACTCAACGGCGGCCAGGTGCTCGGTTCTGGGGAAGGTGCCTGTAATCTAAGCCACATTTGACTTTGGCTGACACTGTGATTGGAAATGTTACAACAGGTCCTCTGAGTTGCAATCAGATTATTTAAGAAAGCAGCGAACATTTCCAGTGTGAAAATGAAAAGGCTTTCTTTTAAAATAGAGTTGTCATTCTTAAGTCACAGCGCAGCTGGGGTCTCCATTGTGGTCGATGTCATTGCTTCTCACCCTGACAATGCTGGGAGGCCTGTTTGAGGGGAAATATTGGTCTGAGAAATCTGTTTCCCTCCTCCACTGTCCTTGCCCTCTCTGCCTAGGGGTGTGCCTTTGGGCCCCTCAGAAAGATGATCGCTGCTGGCTCCAAGGGGAGGGGCACCTCATTCTCAGGGAGAGGTGGTGGCAACCTAAACATTCAAAACAAAGTTTTGAATGAAAAAAAAAAAGGAGCATATTTATTCAAATATCCTGAAAATATAGGGAAGGGGCGGGGGGCACATTTACTCACATACAACCCAGAACTTGTATTCCGCAAAATGAATGTATATTGAATCAGTCCCCTGATTTATACATTCAGGAAGAATAAATTTCAGTGACGTGAGACAAAGGCATGTGGTTTTGAGGTTGACTTTGCCAAGTGTCCCTACTGCCCTTCCTTTGTGTGTGTCTCTCACGACTCTTTAAGTTGGCAGTTCCTTGAGCAGCTTCGGTTTAGCTTGGGTCAGCAGTCTGGCCCTGTGGACTGGTTTGCAGAGTGCTTTCCCCTTGATCTGGCTCCAGGCTAGGAAGTCTGCCCCAGTTAAGGATGGGATGAGGAAGCTAGGGGGTGGGGGGTGCATACATGAGACCGTGTCACATGGAGAAGGTGGTGCATATCTGTGATAATGTGACAGCATGAGGATTGGCGGGGGGGGGGGGGGGGTTGTGTGTGACTGTGTTGGTGATGATAGGGACCTGTTTGTGAGTCAGGGCCCCAGCAGCAGATGAGCCACCCTCAAACTGGGAAGAGATTTAAAAAAAATTATTTCCAAACAGGTGGGCTTAAAAAGAGAACAAGGGATGGGTGCAGCTCTCTGGGGCTAGCAAGAGTGGGGAGCCTTTACAGGGAGAAGGAGAAGGCGGAGGGGGAGGGAGGGCACAGGACCAGAGGGGGTAGCTGTGTGGAGGGCACCCCTGACAGGAGCAGTGGTCTTTGACAGAGATGCAGCCAACTATGGCAGCCTGGTGCAGGGGGGTGGGGTGGGGAGAGATAGCAGGCAGACAAAACACCCCATTCTCCTCCTTTCAGTCTCCTGCTGGGGCCTCTCATTGCCTGAACTCAACAGGAAGGTTGAGAACAAGAGAGCCATTGATACACAGTCCACAGAGGGCAGCCTCCCGGGGCTCAAAACATGGAGAAGAGAGGAGAGTGTGGGACTGGAGGGGTCACACATCGTATCACTGCTTGAGGGCATGTCTTCTGTTCCCCAAAGTTCATAGCAGTGCCTCTTTCCCCTTTGAAGTGCTGCCACCCACCACGGTCCATGAGGGGTGATGGGTGGACTGTTGCTGGGCAAGCACTGCAGGGGATTGGGGTGTGGGCTTTCCTCCTGCAGCCTTCCCCTCTCTGGCTCTGGTTCCCAGTTCTTGATTTCCACCTGTCCTGGCATCTTAGATGGCTGCAGGAACTGTCCATGAGCAAATAATGCCAGCCACTGAGTCATTGTTTTTTTCACACCCAGAAACATGGCACCACCCCCAAACACACCCACAGGCACACCTGCTGCCATCATGGGCCTCTGACATGGTCACTGCAAGCTATGGCTGGTGTCATGTACATCAAGAAATTGTACATCTCAGCACACTGCTACACTGCCCTAGTCCTACATAAAATGGTAAGTGCACAGCAGTACAAACTGTCACACACCAAACATGCTCCATCACACATATGTACAGAAGACACACTGTCTCGCTTATCCACATGAAATCAGTGTAGGAGCAGGAGAGTTCAGGGGTTCACAGCAACAGCTCTGGAGCCAGCCACATTTTGACCTCTGACACCAGCTTCCTTGTCTGTAAAGGTGGAAATAACAATCACTCTTCTCTCAAGGATGAAATGAGAGGTAGTGACCTTGAAGACTTTAGCAGTGCCTGGCCTAGAGGAGAGGCTCCAGAAACAGCAGCTGTTACCAGGAACTCCTGCTCAGGCTCTCCCACATTTCACACCCATGCATGTTGCAGACCAGCAGCGGTGTGCACACATGCCTGAGCAAGGCCGGCCAGACACCCTCAGGCACATGTGTCCTCCCCCAGACACGCCTGCCAGGAGCATGTGCACATTAACAGATTCTCTCTGCCCAGAAGCTCTTTCTCCAGACACCGCATGACTTGCCATCCAGTCTGCCTTTAAGTCTTTGATTAAATGTCACCCTTTCGATGAGGTCCAACCTGACCTTTAAAAATCAGTACTCCAGCACTTCCAAACCCTTGCCCTACTACATACTTGTAAGCATCATTGACCTTCTCAGACTATATAATTTAGTTTATTTTCTGTAATCTTCATGGGAGTAGGGAATCTTGATCTTTTGTTTATTTTATTTTTTAATTTTTTTTATTTATTTATGATAGTCACACAGAGAGAGAGAGGCAGAGACACAGGCAGAGGGAGAAGCAGGCTCCATGCACCGGGAGCTCGACGTGGGATTCGATCCCGGGTCTCCAGGATCGCGCCCTGGGCCAAAGGCAGGCGCCAAACCGCTGCGCCACCCAGGGATCCCCAATCTTGATCTTTTGTTTGCTGATGTATTCTGCTCCTACCTGGGTCACTGGCACATGGTGGTCTGAATGCAGTGTCTAAACACATACTGTGGGTGTCTAGCTTTCTTACTAAAACAACCATATCCAGGTGAACCCTGCTGCCCACCCCAACAAGCCAAACCTGTGTTCTTACCCGGTGAACACCCCCCTCATGCCCCCATTGGGAGCTGGGAGAAACTTATTCTCTCCCAGGCCCAGAGCTGGGTGGGCACAAATAGGGTGGGATGGCAGGCTGCTTTCAGTTACCAAGCCAAGAAACTCTTTCCACGCAATGTCCTAGCCCTTTCGAGCACTGCAGGGACTCATTGAGCAGGTGAGGTGGCTGGACTCACCCAAGTCACCTGGGGCCTCCTCTGTGGCCTTGTTTTTTTTTTTTTTTTTTTTTTTTACCCTGGCTGAAACCATCAAAGCCACCACTTCAGAAACCACTAATGAGGCTGAATATGTTAAGGGCTTTGCAATCCCTGGATCAAAGGGGCTGGGTAAACAGTGGGCAGCGTCCAGGCCAGTGACTGGGTGATGCCCTGAGGGAATAGCTCCCCGAGAGCCTGACAGGGCCCTGGCTGGATTTGAAAAGGAGAGACCCTGTCCCTCTAGGAGACCTGTTTAGGGCAGGCCAGAGTGTGCCTATCAGTGCTTGGCAGTTAGAGAGGGAGCCAGAGAACTGATGGAACCCCTTTCTCAGGTAGGGAGGCCAAACCTGAGCTCTCATTCTGGAAGATGTTAGAAGACCCCCAGTCTGAAGGGGTCTCCAATTCAAACTCACTCAGCTTGTCTACCAGCCTCCTGAGAAGGAGTAGGGTTGGGTGGGCAGAGCTGGAGTCAAGCAGCCCTAGCCCTGGAGTGTGAGGCCAAATCCAGGGTCATCAGGACTCCAGGGAGGAAATACTGACAAATTTACTCTTTAACAAGAGACTTGCTGAGGCAATTAGCAGGTATAAGTCACATGTTCTAGATGAGAGCTCCTGGCATAGTCCTCCAGCCGGGGCTGGGGTTGAGGGAAGCAAATGCAAACCCTCAGCCACACCCCAGGATTCAGACAACAACCCACCTAAATGTCCCTGCCCACAACACAAGCCAGACACAGACTGGGAGAGGCAGCCAGAGCCCCCACTGCCAGGGAAAGTCCTTCTCCCAGGAGAAATCAGGTGCTAGGTTTAGTGTAGACAATCTTTATTGGCAGGTGTTAAGAGTGCAAAATGGTGACAAATCCAGAGGGATGGTGGGGCATGGTTCCCTTCCTCCAAGTGCAGACCCTGTAACCAGGCCAGTAGGGTGGGAGCACTTGACTGTGGCCATTCTGGGCCCAGCACCCTTTGAAGAACAAGCTTCTAGGCAGAGGGATCCTCACAACACAGACGAAGAGGGCAACAGCCCAGAAGGGGCATGGGCTGTGTCCCACCCCTGGCAGCTTGGCTCTTGCTCACCACAAACCTTGACAGCTTGGGGTAGGGGTGTTTGCAAACTGGGCTAAACTTATCCCTCTGCAAACCCAGGTAGCTGCCTCCTGCCTCAGTTTCCCTCCTCCCAGTGATTAATCAGGTTGGATCGCCAGGCCCTCTTAGGGGCCTGGCTCAATCCAAAGTGAGTAGTTTGTATAACATACCATATTTTAGCTATTGTGTGGGCTGTAGGTCTTCAGAGGCTGCTGGGATCACTATGGGCTGGCTTTACCCAAAAAGACCCTTTCTAGGCCACAGAAATTGACCTAAGATGATGAGCATTGAGGCTATCACCCCAAACAGGTTTTGTCTCCTGAAGGCAATTGACCCCCAAGACAAAGAGCCCCCACACCCCACAGTTATGCTGCTCCAAAGTGGGGTGCAATAACCCAAAGGCCAATCAAGAACCTCAGCTTGGCCTTAAGCCCAGGGGGCCTCACTTGGGGATGAGTGGGGTCCAGTGTGTTCAGTCAAAGGCCCAACCTTGCAGCAGTGCTGGGCCACTCGGCACAGGCTGCCTGTTTCTGGTGGCATCCTCTGCACACTCCTGGAGGCCCTGCTCCATCAGCGTGGGCCCAGTACTTTCTGGCCAGGGTCTGAGTCAGTTACAAGGCAGCCAGGTGGGGTAGGAGTGGGCCCGAGCCAGCAGGGGCTGCACAGGAGTCACATAGTAACTCACGGTGGTGGGCACAACCCCGTCGGGGCCCGAGGGGTGCCAGGCCAGGGCGGCCGCTGTGGCCGGGCCCTGCTCAGCCAGCGCCTGGAGCGCCAGGGTGGCGATGAGGTCCAGCGTCTGGCGACGCTCATGGCTCATGAGGCACACGGTGCTCTCATTGACCACGCGGTGTAGCGTCACCAGGCAGGCGTAGCGGCGGGCTGAGTCGGCCCCGCTGAAGTGGGCCTCCAGGTAGCGCTCCAGTGTGCGCTGCTGCTCTACCAGGTCCGGGAAGTCGATGAAGAAGCGGGAGCACATGTAACGTTGCAGGGCACGTACGTCAGTGCTGGGCCTTGGCCTGAAGCCCCGCACCAGGAGGTGGCAGTACTTGAGGAGGCCACCGCCACGAATCTCCTCGGGGCTGCGCGTGGCGATGACACGGTGCCGCAGGTGGTCCAGGGCCTCGGCAAAGTCCCCATACAAGCTCTCGCCTGTCACCGTTGGGTGGAAGGCCTCAGACATGGGGGTGGATGAGCACTGGCCGAACAGCAGCAGGGAGTCCAGGATGATCTGGAAGGAGTCTACACTGAACTCAAACTGGCGCCTGACCGAGTCCACGAACTTGAGCTCCACGTTCTTGCCACTCTTGTTGGACAGCGAGATGAGGCTCCAGCGGTCCGTGTCGGTACACACTTTCACCAGCTTCTGCACGTATGCCTCCTTGAGTGTCAGTGGAGTGATCTTGGCTCGGTTCACACCGGCTGGCAGGAAGTCCAGCAGGCAGGCCAGCACTACCTCCTTGACCAGCTGGAAAGACGCCTCCCCATGCAGGTCCACACGGAACACCAGGTCCAGGTCCTTGTAGCCCAGGCCACTCTCTGGGTGCAGCACATGGCTGGCAGCTGAGCCGTGTAACCGCACCCCATGCACGCGTAGTCCCTGCTCCTCCAGGCTGCTGCGGACCACCTGCCGGAGAGACAGCAGGAGAGAGAGGGGTCAGGATCCTGGGCCCCCCGTAATAAGCACGCCAACATTAACCGCGTTGACCGCTTATCAGCTGTCATGCCTTTAGAAAGTCTTTTGACCCTCTACAGCTTTGATTTCCTAACATGGAGAATGGCTCATTTGGAGCAAAGACTCCGAAAGAACAGCACTAATGATAGCAAACACATATGTAGAATTTACTAAATGCCGGGTCCTGTCTAAGTACTTTATACGTTAGGATATAAACTCGTATAATTCTCACAATTAGTACCTCCCTCAAAGGGTAGGTACTATTATTCCCATTTTACAGATGGAGAAATAGAAGCACAGAGGGGCCAAGTAACTTGCCCAAGGTCACATAGCTGGTGAATTAAACTCAGTTCAGGTCTTAACCACTAGGCTACTCTACCTCTCTAAAGCTACAAGTAAAATACTTCATTTTGTGCCAGGCATGATGCTAACTGCTCAAATGTGTTGGGAATGTAATTGAGATTCACATGCCTTACTACATTAACCCTCATAAAAATCCTGTATTTGGGAATTATTATCTCAATTTACAGATGGGGGACCAGAGGCACAGAGAGGTTAAGAAACACGTCCAAGGTCAGAGAGTAGCCAGGCTGAGCTTGGAGCTCAGGTCAGTTGGATTCTCCAACCCTTTCGTGCTCTTTTGACTATGATATATTCATCTTAACTCATCTTTCCAAGGACTCTGTGAAGCAAACACAGCACTTGTTTTAGAGCCGAGGAACCTGAGGTTTGCAGTGGTGAGACCTCTAAGGTTCGAGTGGGGAGGATATTCGGAAGTGGCGAGGCTGGGGGTGAAAACCCAGACCTTTTCTGCTCTTGGGACGATCATCTCAGGAGGCGCTCAGCGCCCAGCCCAAGTGGGAAGAGATGCAGCAGACCTTGTCTGCTGACACAGGAACGTGACCGGCAAACCTACCAGGCATCTGGAGTCTGTTTCTTTGGCCAGAGGCATCTCTCTGGGCTTAGGACCATGTGGGTAGAAGGAGCTGGGCCTGGACATTCAGTTTTCTCACTAACCCAGGGTGCTTCACACACAGTCCTGAAAGTGACCAAGCAGCATTCCTGCCCTGAGTGATTCTGCAACCCCGCCTTGCTGCCAAGTCAGCGTGCACCACTGGGCTGGGCTGCCCTCCTCGCTTCTCAGGAATTACTGCGAAGAATGCACTTAAGTGCTGAGGAGGCAAGCCGCAGTGGGGCAATCTGAGGCGGGCGGCTCCCTCCAGGAAGGCTTCCGGGAGGAGGATCCCGACTAAGGGAAGGTATTGTGATGGCTACGGGAGTCAGCAACTGGCCATCAGGAACATGCTGAGGAGGAGCTGTGGGGATGGGGGGTGGGAAAGGAATACCAGTTGCCACCTATTGAATACCTGGACCTTCTCACCACAATCTATGGGGGATAGAGCTTTTTTTTTTTTTTTTTTTTTAATACCTCGTTTTAAAGATTTTCTTTTTAAGTAATGCCTACACCCCACATGGGGCTCGAACTCACAACCCTGAGATCAAGAGTTACATGCTCCACTAACTGAGCCAGCCTGGCGCCCCTATTGGGGACAGCTCTTTATGATCTCCGAGTTATAGATGGGGAAACCAAGGCTCACAGGAGCATAGTCATCTGCCCAAGATCATGTAGAGGTGCCTTCAAATCCAGGTGGGGCGGACTCTCCTTCCATCACATTGCCATCCCAGGGTTTAGGAGTAGAGACCAGAAACTAGGGTTCTAATCCTCCCTCACTTTCAAAATTTCAAAGAGGTGACCCTCCAGTCACTGCAGCCCAGAGGCAAGGCAGTTAGGAAAGGGAGATGCCTTGGCCAGACAGGCTGGAGAAGCTGGAGGTCAGGGGCCAGTTGCCACAGTCCGGCCTGTGGGACTTGTAACCCACACTCGGGCAGCTGGCAGCTGCGCCCATGCAGGCCAAAGAGAGCAGACCAGCCCCCTCCCCGGGTCCCAGTAGAGCTGACTGAGCCTTACTCAATGCCAGCTCCTGCTCCCAGGCTGATGCTCACCCCAGGGCATGGCATCTGGCCTGGTGAGTAGGTAGCAGTATCCTCGTTAAATCGCCTACGTCAGGCCATGGGGCCGGCTGTGTCAGCCAGCCTGCAGCTGGTGTCTCCCTCCCAGGTGTGACTACAGCCAGCTTGGCAGGCGGACCCCAGATACCGCCACCACTCCCAAAGACTGCAGGGCAGCTTGGAGCCTCCTGAATCAGACTTTCTAGCCGTGGAGAGGGCCATGGCTGCACCCTCCTTTCCCCTGTGCCAAGGGCCTCCCCAGAAACTCTGTTCCTGGGTCATTGCCAAGACCTGCAGGGGGCTATAGGTGCTGTCCACCAGCAGGCTTACAAAACTCAAATCTGGAGCTGCCTGATGCAGGCCCTCTGGCTGCAGCTAGAGAGATCTGAATGTCTAATTCAATTCCCTGGGCCCATAGAGGGCAAAGGACTTATCCAAGGTCACACAGCCAAGAAGTGTGGCTGAGCTCAATTAGAACCAGGCATCCCAGAGCTGTACGCGGGGGGGGGGGGGGGGGGCCCGTCACGATGACTCCTACAGGAGAATGAATCCCTCTAGCTCAGGTATATGCAAGAATAGCATCTCTAGCTGCTCAGATTGCTGCTGTAGGCTAGGTCTTGTGGGGAGACAGAGGGAGAAAGGTTCTAATTCTTGAACCATGGACAACCAGCCTCCCCCACTACACATAGCTAACATCCCTCCCTTTATCACCAGCACCCCCACCTCCACACAGCCAGCATGATGACCCTCATCCCCATATACACCAAGCACCATTGTCCATGCCCCATGCACACCCAGGACCACCTCTGCCCCACCACACACACACACACACACACACACACACACACACACACACAACACAGTTTGTGAAGCTGCCAGCTG
Organism: Canis lupus familiaris; assembly: GCF_011100685.1. Lineage (NCBI taxonomy): Eukaryota > Metazoa > Chordata > Mammalia > Carnivora > Canidae > Canis > Canis lupus. The sequence goes on along the minus strand of NC_049223.1, from coordinate 72,555,448 downwards.
TAGATTCCCACCCGCAGATGGACTTTCTTCCCTGTGGGTGCAAGTGTATAGGCCAGGTGAAGGTACCTGTTCTGTTTGGATCTTGGAACCTGAAAGGGTGTGCCAGAGTAGTTCAACTCATCAGTGTTGACCAGATGGGGACACTGGGCCCAGCAAAGGGAACGGAGAATAGTCCAGGCCCTGAAGCCAGATGTCCAACCTCCCAGGCCAGCTCTGAAGCCTCCCCTGCCTCTCTCCACCACAGCCAGCAGCTCCCTGCTCTGGGACATCTTTGACCGTAGTCCGGGAGAATACTGTTCTCAAGGGAGGACCTTGAGGGCAGAGAGGTGGGGTCCCAGGCACATCTGTAGCTCTGGTGTCCAGAATAGGGCTTGACACAGAGTGGACACCAGTAAAGGCAGTTTGGCAGGGACTTCCCCTCCAGAGCACCCTTTGTCCCTGCAGAGGGGAGTTTCCACACTGGACTCCTCCTTCCCCTGTGTCTGGGACAGCAGTCCTGGAGATACAGCAGCTGGGGCCCCAAGGCTGACCTGAGTGTCCTGGGGAGAAAAGCTTCAACTGGTTTCCTAATTACCCCATGACAGCAGGGCAGCTACTGAGGAATGCCTCAGTGAGCACCACTGGGGCTGCAGGTGAGTCAGCCCTGGGGAATCTGCCCCCACCCCCTCCCATTCCCTGGGAGGGAGGGCGAGGTAATCCCCTAGCAGGCACCCTTCCTCCTCAATGGAGGCTGAGATGGTAGGAGGCAGGGGAATGGCCTGCTTCACTTGCTTCTATGGACAACTCCCGAGAAAGAAAGTCCATCTACTGGCAGGAATACACAGGAATTATGGCTGGATTTTCTGGTTTCTATCAGAAGACTTTCCTAAGACTTAGAAGTTGAGCCTTAGAAGGAACTGAGGATGGAGTAGGAAACACTGAACCTGCCAGCAGGTGGCTCCCAGGAAGACCCACGATTCTTTAGGTTTGATTTTCACCTCTTTAGGTAATCTTAGGCAGCTCTCTGCCCCTTTTGGAACCTCAGCTTCCCCAGCCAGAAAATGGATACAATAATTACCATATTATGGCATTTCAGAGTATGACAGCACCTAGGTTATACAGATGAAAGAGCAATTTTAGGGGTGCTAAAAGTTAGGTAAATGGGAAAAGGAGTCCAAAAAAGGGGAGAGGGCTATCAGAATTCTCTTTTCCTGCTCTTCAGGAGGCACTAGGGCCAGCCTTCATTTCCAATTTTGGGGAAGGAGAGAACCACCTAAACTGGACACCTCCAGCATGCAGGCACCAGATCTGGCTTGGTGCTTAGTTAATCCCCTCCTGCCACAACTCGAGCTGAGAGGGAGTCCTTATTGGAATTTCTTGGCTTTTGGGAAGCCTGGGTGGCTCAGTGGTTGAGCATCTGCCTTTGGCTCAGCGCATGATCCGGAAGGCCCTGAATAGAGTCCCGCATCGGGCTCCCTGCATTGAACCTGCTTCTCCCTCTGCCTCTTTCTGTCTCTTATGAATAAATAAAATCTAAAAAAAAAAAAAAAAAAAAAAAAGGAATTTCTTGGCTTTTCCACTTAGCTACGGAGCTCTTGAGCCAAGGGCTGTGGGAGAACAGGACAAAGTCTGCCCCTAGGACCTTGAGAGAGGGAATGGGTGTGTGTGTGTGGGTGGGTGAAGCCCAACTATGAAGATTTGGAGATGAAAAAAAAAAAAAAAAAAAAAAAACACCCAACAACTATTTTAACCCAAGCATGCACACCTACCCATCCAGGGCTCCCTGGTATCTTATTTCTTAGCAGCCAGGGCTGTTCTCTCGCCGCCGCCGCTACCCCCACCCCCACCCCCAGCACAGCCAAGTCCCTCCCCACTCTCCTCCCATTTCCTAGCTAGGGCCAGGGTGAATGGTTCCAGAGGAATCGGGCTCTCCAGAGGCGGGGGAAGGGAAAGCTAAGTGGGGAGGGCGCATGGTCTGCTATCCATGCTCGGGGAGATCGTTACAATCCCTGTCCCTCTCTAAGCCTCATTTTCCCTAGCAGTCCAGAGAACAGGACAGACTCTGGGTGCCTCCCGGCACGACAGCCTCAGGTCGGAGATAGGATACCCCGCGCCCAGGGCCCTCTCACCTGCACAATCTGCCGGGGCTGCACGCTCAGAGTGGGGAAGTTGCCGCGCCCGTGAATGGGAATGGGTTCGCTCAGGAGCGCGTCCAGTCGCTTCACCTGTGGCCAGCCCAGCCCACTCAGGTGCCGTCCGAGGGAGGCCGAGGAGGCCTCCGGGTCGGGGCCGCCGCCTGCCGGGGCGGCCGTGGCCACCGCCGAGGCCGCAGCCGTCCCCACCTGCGCGGCTGCCTGGTCCCGGCTCTCAGCTCCACTCTCCGACGGCATCATTAGCCCAGCCCCGGGGCCCCGACGGCAGAAACCGGGGGGTGGGGGGTGACCAAGGGGAGACGGGCGGGGAGAGCGCCTGGGCCAAGGCGAGGGGCGCGGCTGCAGGGACCGGGTGGCAGCGACGGCGAGGCAAACTCGGGGCACACCTCCGACGGCGACGACCAACCGACCCTAGAGCCCGTAGCCAGGGGCCCAGCGGACTCTTATAGGCCGCGGGCGACATGCCCATTGGTCCAGACAGCTGTCACACAGCGGGAGCGCCCCGCCTCCCGGCGGCCCTGCCATTGGTCAGCGGAGCTTTACACGTGAGTCACTAGTCGCCAGGGAGATTCCGATTGGCTGGATGGCACGCCCCTGCCCCGCCCTCCCGCTCCGGCTGAATTCCCTCCTTTGGTCCTTAAAGAACTTCGGTTCTGCGTGATTGGCCCGGGCTGCGGCCGACCTAGACTTAAAGGGACGGCGCCCTCCAGGGGCAGGAGGGAGGGAGGTGACCTGGGGAGTTCGGAGCGGAGTTGGACCACGAAGAAGTTCCAGGGTTCTTTCTGGCGCTGGAAGGAATTTAGAAATCGCCTGGCCTGGTCCTGGTCACCTGTTCTTTCCAGAAGCCCAGAGAGACCGTGCTGCTCGTTCAGCTCCACACGGCGCTCCTCCCGCTTTCAGTGTGGCGGAAAGGTGACAAACTGTCTACCGAGGTCGAGGCTATTTAACGCGCTCCTGATTGGCCCACAGCCTGACCTGCGTCTAAGTTCCTACTGAGGGGAGGGCAGACCTGTTCAGAGAGGGGGCGTGACTCCCTCAGGTTACACAGCAGACGAGTCGGGGCCCGGGTGCTGAACCTGGGCTCTAGAATCTGCGGCGCATGCTCTTTCCGTTACATTTGTGCAGACGCAGGGCCTTTAAAGGGCTGGAGGATAGAGGGCAGCTGGAAGTAGGGAGCTGGTTTTCCTGACCCAGCGTCCTGGGCTCCTCGGCAACCCCTTCTGGTGGGGGTTTCCTGAGCAGCTGGTGGAAGTCTTTCCTGCCAGCTTTTTCTCAGCCTTAGCAGGTCCTGTGTGCCCCCAGGCAAGTCACTCACCGCTCTGAGCCAGTTTCCTTTTCTGTCCCAGAGAAGATGTTCAATAAATATTTTAAAATTTTTGATTTGATTATTCATAGTCGGCGAAAACGTTTTCCAATGTTCTATTGAAATGATATGCTTACATGTTTTTCTTTCCCACTTTACAGAGTCTAGAGGGATGCGGCTCAGTGTTACTTTTGAATTCACTTTTTCTTCTGATTTTCAATATGTGTACCTGGGGCAGAATTTCAGAAATTGAGTCTGCTTGATGTATCACTACAATATTTTCTTTTAGATGATGATGATTATTATTATTATTATTTTTACCCATCTTTATTTTTAATTTTTTATTATTTTTAAAGATTTTACTTATTTATTCACAAGAGATACACACAGAGAGAGAGGCAGAGACACAGGCAGAGGGAGAAGCAGGCTCCATGCAAGGATCCCGACGTGGGACTCGATCCCGGGACTCCAGGATCACGCCCTGGGCCAAAGGCAGGCGCTAAACCACTGAGCCACCCAGGGATCCCCTATTTTAGATTAAATATCATTCTTCTAACACTGTCCGGTTCTGTAAGGCAGGCGGAGTGAGGAGTGAGATTCCCGATGTATAGAAGAGGAAACCGGGACCTACACACGGTAAACTACATTCCAGGGTCACCAGCTTGTCTCCGACAGATCTGGACGTAGAACCCTGACCCTCAGACTAGAGCGATCACGTCCTCTTTCTGAAGGCCAGCCCCAGCAAGATCCTGCCTATGGCCCCTCCCTCCATTCCGTCTGGGATCAGGGGCTTCCTTTGGCCCCCCGGGAAGGGGAACTGCTGCTTGCTCCCCAGCTCGGCTGTGTGACTATGGGCAAGTCTCAGGTGCTGTTCTCACTGAAGTTGCTTGCTATTTTGTTTTACGTTCTTTTGAAAGAGAAAACGTACATGAGAAACCTCTTTTGCTGAGCCAAGAGTCTCCAAACCCTTGCCCTACCACCCCCATGCCCCAGCAGGGGAAGTAAAAGAAAGGAAACTAACATTTACCGAGGACCTACTAGGTACCAAGTCACTTTACATACACGACCTCTAATTTCTAAAAATACGCCTCAAGATGTGGGATCATTATCCTCAATTTACAGATGAAGAAACCAATGCTTAGGTCAAGTGACGTGGTCATACAACCACTAATTGGCAGGGTGGGACTTGAATCCAAGTCTCCTGACTCCAGAGCCCTATTTTCCAATTGCTCCTCGTGGAAGAGTTGGCACGGATCACAGTATTGTGCTTGGCACAGCCTTGGTACCACCCTCAAGATGTATCCATTCATTCATTCATCAACCAACACATATATACTAAGCACCCAGTAGGTGCTGGGCTAGGCCCTGAGATGTGATAGGCAAGGTCCCTGCCCTAGAACTGACATTCTGGTATAGAAAGACAATACTTAAGTAAAGAAATAAATAAGACATTTTAGAGAGTGCTAAGAAGAAAATAAAACAGGGTATGGGAGAGAGAGAGAACTGAAGAGACTGATGTCCTTTGTTGGTGTGATCACAGATCCTGCCCAAGGAGGTTACATTTCTACTGCAACTGCTGAATCTGCTTCTACCTATCTCCTTGTGCTTGTCCCCAGATAGCCAGGGCAGCAGAGAAGGTGCCAGCCACACATTCCTACAACCCTGAAGCCCTGAGCTGGGGGGAATGAGGAGGGGGTTTTTGACAATCCTTTTGTTCACTCTCTTCCCACTTTATATATGAGTAAACTGGGGTACAGGAAGCCAGAGGGAATTTGCCCAGGGAGACTGGCTAGGGCTGGAACTACACAGGGGTAGGCGCCCTGGGGGCGGGGCCTGGTGCTGTGCCCACTCCGCAGGCTTGAATCAAGTTCTCTAAGAAAGGAAACTTAGAGATCTCTTTTCCTGTCACCTTCCTGCTGCCTGGGCTAGGAAGAGCAATTAGCAAATTCATGCGCTGTGAATCACCCTTCTGTTGACACTTCTATTCCAAAGCTAATCGGTCCAATCTTTGCTGGATCATAGTACCTGAACATCACTGCCCTGAGAGTGTGGGTGATCTGGGAATGTAGGAAGAAGGAGAGGGAAGGCGAGAGAGCAGGGGTATACTCCGGAGGGTTTTCACCTTCACCAAGACCAACTTATAATTGTCCTAGTGAGAGCACCTGGGTGGCTCAGTCGGTTAAGCATCTGCCTTTGGCTCAGGTTATGATCCCAGGGTCCTGGGATCGAGCCCCACGTTGGGCTCTCTGCTCCACAAGGAGCCTGCTTCTCCCTCTCCCTCTGCCACTCCCCCTGTTTGTGCTCTGTCAAAAAATTGTCCTCGTGAATGGAGGGAATCAATGACTGGGGTACCTTCCGAAGAGTTCATCTGGCTTTCAAATGTTATATATGAGCCTTTTCCCTCCCATACATACTTCCCATCCCAATCCTGACTCTGATTTTAGGGGGGAAATGTACTCTCTGTGATAACTGAGTTGTAGTGACATAGGTAAGTCACTTTCCCTTTCTGGGCCTCAGTTTCCTATTCTGTAAAATGGCAGCAAAGTAGGAGTCAGGTTTTTCCACTCACCTGTGATTTGAAGTGATGGGAAGGAGAAGGGGTCCTGCGGGGAGTGCTGGCCTCCACACTGGTCCCTCCTCTGCTCTGGGACCGCAGACAAGAGCATTCTGGGATCTGCCCACATGACTGAGCACTCTGTGCCTGGAACCACACGAGGCAACTTCCATAGTTTCCTATTCAATTTTCAGAATACAATCTTTTTTACTTTTTAAGATTTTATTTCTTTCTTTAGAGAGAGAGCGAGTGTGGGCAGGGGGAGGGTCAGAGGAGAGAGAGAATCTCCAGCAGACTCCCATGCTGAGCACAGAGCTGACCTGGGGCTTGATCTCACAACCCTGAGATCATGATTTGAGCTGATATCAAGGGTTAGATGCTTAACCGGCTGAGCCACACAGGCACTCCCAGAACACACAAATTTTGACAGAGGAGTGCTCTCTCACTTTATGTGAGAGGAAATTAAGGCTCAGAGAAACCAGTTAATTTGTGCAGGGCCCCACAGCTGGAAGGACAGGCTTCACACCCAGGTCTGGCTGAGCCCAAGGCCCATGCCCTACCCAGGGCCCTGCTCTGAGGATGGCTTGGTTTGTTCGGTTGCACAGAGATGGTCCTCCCCTCTGGAGAATCACCTGTCCTCTCATCTACGGTTCTTGTCCTCCACCGTGCCTCAGCCTCTCACGGCCGAGGTACTTTTCTCGACCTTGCCAGTGCCCCGTAAACTTTCAATAGCAAGTGTCTCATCCTCCTAACACCACCTCCTGTCTTTCTTGCTCACTACCTCTAGAACCCTGGCTGCACTGGGTCCTGACTCCCCAGACCCTTCAATCCATTGATCCTCCCACCTTTCCCCCCACTGTTTCTTGCCTCCTTAACCAGCTTTGATCCCATGGACCATCATTATAATTACTTCCTCGCACACACCCTCACCCCCCTTGCTCCTCTCACGTTAAACTGCACTCATCTGGCAAAACCACACCCTGGTTAATCCAGCTGTGGGTTTGTACCCTACAGTTGACTGAAGCTGGAGAAAGACACACGGCCCTGCTGACAGGTCTCACTCATCTGGTCACGGCCTTCATCCTCTCTAGGGTCCCTTAGCACCAGCTGGCAGGCCTACCGTGTGACCTGGTGTTTTCGTTCCCCTGCGGTCCTAGAAACAATTCCATACCTCTCCTTCTCCCTAGAGACAGTTCCATGCCTCTCCTCCTCACCTCCATCGTGGACAGCTCCTCCCTCACTCCCTCTCAGTGGAGGACTTTGCTTCCTACATTTTCCTGAGAAAATAGAAGCAATCAAAGGAGAATTTCCAGAGACTCTCAATGCCTACCCAATCACTGGGTCTGTGCCTCATTTTTAGCTTCCCTCCTGCTGCCTCAGGGGGAACCCTGCTTGTTCCTCCCTGCAGCTACTCCTCTGCTTCTATACCAGACCACCTGCCTTTCACCTGCTTAAGGACTTCACTCTGGCGACTTCCCCTTCTCTACTGGATCATTCCTATTAAAACATAATTCCTTGCATCTAAAAAACATAAAACAAAAACCAAAGCCCAAGAAACAAAAATCACATCGCTAAGTCCAATCATCAATGTCTTTTAGTAATAGCTTCATTGAGATACAATTTGCATAGCAAACACTTCACCCATATAAAGTATACAACTTAGTGGATTTTTGTGCACTCACAGTTGTTCAACCAGTACCACTCAATTTTAGAACATTTTAATTACTCCTAAAAGAAACCCTGTACCCTTTACCGTCTGTACTTGTATGTTTATCATCTTTTCAAACTTCACACATCCAGAGATAAATTCTTGAGCTGAACTGCTCCTCTTGCAGCACATGGCGATTTCCAGTTCTTGGGCTGAAAATCTGAAACACCACCCCCCCTTTTGTTAAAAATATTTTATTTATTTATTCATGAGAGACACAGAGAGAGAGAGAGAGGCAGAGACACAGGCAGAGGGAGAAGCAGGCTCCATGCAGGGAGCCCGATGTGGGACTGGATCCCGGGTCTCCAGGATCAAGCCCTGGGCTGAAGGCGGCGCTAAACTGCTGAACCACCTGAGCTGCCCTGAAACCCCCCCCCCCTTTTTTTTTTTTTACTCCTTTTTTCTCTCACATCCCACATCAAGTGTGTCAGGAAGTCCAGTTGGCTTCACCTTCAGAATACAGACAGAATTCCAGCCCATCTCACTCTGGCCGCAACTTTCCGCGTCCTCATGGCCATCGCCCTTCTGCTGGGTTAGCCTCCCTACGCCCCTCTACTATTGCACTGGTCTCCCACAGTCTGTTTTCAACCCCGCAGCCTGAGTGATCCTTTTATTTTTAAAAAAATTTTCCCCAAAGGTCTAACCCACTTATTTATTTTAGAGAGAGAGAACATGTGAGCACGAGGGGCGGGGGGCAGAGGGGTGGCGGTAGGAGCAGAGGGAGAGGGAGAAGCAGACTCCAGAATGGAGTGCCATGTGGGGTCGGACCCCATGACCTTGAGATTAGGACTTGAGCTGAAATTGTGAGTCAGATGCTTAACTGACTGAGCTTCCCATGAGCCCCAGAGCATGCCATTTTAATGCCTCCATCTCACTTGGAAGAAAGCCAAAGTCCCTCCAATCACAACGCTCTACAGGACACCCTCAACTTCGTCTCCTCCTCTCCCCTCATTCCTCTGTTGTGGGTGCACCGGGCTCCTGAATGTTCCTGTCCCACCTCAGGGCCTTTCTGATTGCTCTAGCACCTGTGCAGACTCACTCTGGAGAGCCACCTGGCTTCTCCCCTGTTTCTCCAGGTTCCTTTCCTCACTGCAGCCTCGCTCACTAACCAATGAGCATGGCCACCTCCCACCCCAGCTGTCCTCTTCTCTGCTTTAGGGTTTCCACTGCCCCCAACACCATCTGCACATCACGCTGCATTTTTACTTATTTTATTTGTTTATTTGTTTGTTTGTTTATTACTCTTTTCCCTGTTGGAACAGAAGCTCCAGGAGGGCAGAGAGTTTGCTTGTTTAGTTTTCTGTTTACTTCAGCTCCTGGAACTGTGTTGCGAGTTATTCAGCACTCAATAAATCTTCATGGAATGAGTGAAGGGGTGCTTGAGGAAAGAAGGAAGGAGCACTCTTCTAGAAGCAGATCTTGCAGGGCGTGGTGCATCATGGCCACAGCCAGAGCTGTGGGTCCTCCCCAAGGTCACTGAAAGTTGGTTCCCGTTTTCCAGCCAAGGAAGCCTGCTCTAATGGGAGCCAAAAACTTGAATTGTAACTTGGGCATAAAAGACCCAGCGTGAAAAAAAAAACGGTGTGTGAGTGGTGGCTGGCATGTAGTCAGCACTCAATGAATGATTGCTCCTCCCAGAAACAGTGCTAATTTGCTAAATGGGAGCAAGGTTGGGACAGGTGTTTTTTTTGGGGGGGGGGGTGTCAAGGAGAAAGGAAGAAGGGTGAGACCATAGATGAGGACGAGGCTCTAGAGGAGAACCAGGAAGACTGGGGGCTGGATCCTGAAGGACAGGAAGAGGCACCAGAAGGCAGAGGTGCGAGCACGGCACCCTGGGACTTCTCTTCCCTCAGGTTCCAGGCTGCTCACAGAGTCCCTCCCTGTCCCCAAGTTCATTGGAGTCTGAGTAGTGACAATGACTGATGATTAATTATGCCCATTTCATGGGTAAGGAAACAGACTCAGGAAAAGAGTGATATGAGTCTGTCTCATCTCCTCTGCTAGAGGAGGAGCTTCTCAGGTTCAAGGGCTCCTTGTTCCCATTTCTGTCTTGTCAGGACTGATGTTGCTGACAAACAGGAATGAGTTCTCATCAGTGGGTTCCCAGCCCCAGCAGACCCCATGCTCCTTTTTATAACAACTATTCTGCAGTACCTCTTTCCTGTAATGGAATACAATTCATAGGTGATATATCCTACATACACATTCTAATATGGAAAAAAAAAAACCCAAGATAATGCCCTCTCTGAAACATAAAAAGAAATAAAAGGAAGGCAATCTCTGTCTTTTTTTCCCCAAGCTTTAATTTTTTAAAAGACTTTATTTATTTGAGAGAGACAGAAAAAAGGAGCAGGGTGGGTGGTAGAGGGAGAAGCAGGCTCCCCACGGAGCAGGGAACCCAACCTGGGGTCCATCCCAGGACTCCAGGGTCATAACTTGAGCTGAAGGCAGACTGAGCCACCCAGGGACCCCTCATGATTTAATTTTTAAAATTGAGATATAATCAACATGTAACATATAAACATCAGGTGTACAACATAACGATTCGATATTTGTGTTTCATTGCAAAATGATCGCCACAGCAAGTTTAGTTAACCTCACCAAACAGAGTCACACTTATTTTTTCTTCTGAGAATTTTTAAGATCTACGCTCAGCAACGCTTAAAGATACAATATTCTTAATTCCAGCCACCATGCTGCACATTACCTCCCTTATGTGACCTATTTATTTTATAACTAGAAGTTTGCAGGTGTCTTTTCTTTAGCCTGTACATCTGCAGCCAGACTCCTGTTAGAACAGGACTTCTCAAATTGGAATGTGCCTGGGAGTCACCTGGCGATCTTATTAGAATGCAGATTCTGAATCAGCAGGTCTGGGGGAGGCCCTGAGAGTCTGCGTCGCCAACCAGCTCCCAGGTGGCGTCCGGGCCGCTGCTCCCGGGCACGAGAGGGACCCAGAAGGATCCCACGCAGCTGCCCTCCCTGCGGGCCTCCGCCCCGAGCCGCCCCCTCCGGGCCGAGCGGGGGGGCAGCCGCGTCCGGGCCGCCCCGCCCCTGCCCAGCCTCATTCCCGGCAGCCCCGTGGCCCGGCGCCCGCTGCCGAGACAGCAGTTCCCACGGGAGGAGCCCGCCCGGGGAATGGGCCGCGGGGAGGGAGGGGGCCCCGGGAATTGACTTTCGAGGGGGCGGAGCTTCCGTGTCCCCCGTCCTGCCAGTCCCGCCCCCTTCCCTGCCGCAGCTGGGATCCCCAAATCCCAGGGCGCTGATCCCTTGCTTCTCCTCTTCTCCTACTCCCTTCGCCCTCAGTTTGGGGAGGCGCCTGCCCTGGGGAGCCCAGACGCATCTAGCTGTTTCCTACCCGGAGGAAACTCCACGTAGGGGCTGGCAGGCAGGCAGGCTCTGTTCCTCTTGAAGCCCAGTTTTCTGTCAAAGGAACGGGGTGGGAGGAAACTCTTTCAGCTTTCTGGGTGCCAGTCACGGAGGGCTTTCTGGAGGAGGCAGGAGACCAGCAGAGTGCGAAGGCTCTGGAGGGATGCTCTGGACAGGCCGTCTCTCAGACTCCCTTGCCTGCTGACTTGGGACACCTGCAGGACCATTGCTGCCGTCAAGATTCCAGGGGACACAAGTCAGGCTCCGGGTGCATGGAGCCTGCTTCTCCCTCTGCCTGTGTCTCTGTGCCTCTCTCTCTCTGTGACTATCATAAATAAATAAAAATTTAAAAAAAATTTAAAAAAAAGATTCCAGGGGACACTGTTTTTTTGGGGGGGCCAGGATCAGAGGAAAGGGTCTTGTAGGAAGGAGAGGCCTGGGTTTGAGCCCCACTTTGCCACTAGCATGCTGTGGGCCTCCTGGGCAGCCTCTCTTCTATCTGGGCTGCTATAAAGCAATGGGATCTGAGGATCCCCAAGGCTGGTCCAGCTCTAAAGCCTACGATCCGTGGGGGCCAGTGAGGAAGATTTGTCCAATCCTGAGGTGGGAAGGCCAGGTAGAAGGCTTCTGCTGGGCTCAAGCTGGTTCTGGGCAGGGGTGAAGTAGTAGGTCCTGGAGAGACTTTGAGGAGGTCTCCCACCTGAGAGCTAGGCCAGATTGATCCACTTTCTGGGCTCTGCTGGAAGGCAAAACATTAACCTGTACGAACAACAATAATAAATGCTCCTCTCTCCTGGGAGCACCATACTCTACAATTTACAAAGCACTTTTCTTGCCACCCTCTCATTTGATCCTCACAAACTTGGTATTATTGCCAGTTGACAGATGAGAAAACTGAGGCCCAGGGAAGCCAAGTCACTAGCATGAGGTACCAGAGTTAAAAGGATTTGCCAGGACTTGGACCCAGTATCCCGTACACGTTTTAGGAAAGGTTTCCTGGGTCTCCTGGGTCTCCTGAGTCTCCTGGGTCTGAATTATCCAGAAATTACAACCCTTCAAATGTTTGAACATGGGGCCCTAAATTTCTGTCAAGTTGACTAACTTTGCGTATTAGAGCTAGCGGGCGAAATCTCTCACTGTGCAGATGGGAAAACAGATCTGGGGAGGGAAAGAATCTTGCTGGAGTCCATAAGCCAGATAGGATCCTGGCCTCCACCCCCTAGGCTCTTGGATGAAGTTCCTGGGACTTTCACAGCTGGCAACAGAGAACCCTTTGTTCTGGGGACAGTGGGGAGGGACAGTTTAAGGCAAGAATCCTCTAAATCAGAGGGAACCTGGCAGGTGGGGAAGGGTTAGGCCTTAGAAAATGTGTTTTGCCTTCAGGCCTTATTTCCTAAGACAAAGATGTGTCACTAAAGCAAGGAGGAGCTGGTGGTGAGTTTTAATTTTGTTTTGTTTTTCACAGGTTGCTTCCCCAAGCAGAGGACTGCAGAGGTGAACGGTGCTGAGCCACCCCCTCATCAGGTCTACTCCTCTTTGGGCTCAGGGCCCATGATTCTAGGCCTGTGTGCAGATGGAGGTGAGAGTTGTTTTCTGCGGCCCATCAGAGCCCAACCTAGAACCAGGGTGGGGCTCTGTCCGGGCCTGGGTGGGGATCTTTGTCACCGGGCTCAGGCCCAGTTTGTGACCAGCGTCGGGGCTCATCCTGAGATCAGGGAACAGGGAGAAGCAGCCTTTCAGGGACAGACCCAGCCTAGGATCCCAACTCTAGGACAGTGAGTCAAGTAGCCTAGCTGGGAGCCCATAGGCTTTTAGGCTCCTGGGCCCGAGCAGAGGCTCTGGTGAAGGTGCTGTCCCAGAGCTAATGCCCAGGGTCTCTCTGGTCCCCTCTCAGATGTATCTTGGGGGCAGGTGACCTCCCATCTCCACCCCACCAAACAGGCTCCCTCTAGACTCTATGGACATGGTTGGCTGCCTCCTCCCACTGATTCTGCTCCAGAATCTGGAGTTTACATGGCAAGTGGTAGGGTCAGTGTCTCTCACTAACCTCCAGGCTCTGTCCAGAGGTATGCTGGTGAACTGGCTGTTAAAAGTCCTCCTCTGGGGATCCCTGGGTGGCGCAGCGGTTTGGCGCCTGCCTTTGGCCCAGGGCGCGACCCTGGAGACCCGGGATCCAATCCCATATCGGGCTCCCGGTGCATGGAGCCTGCTTCTCCCTCTGCCTGTGTCTCTGCCTCTCTCTCTCTCTGTGTGTGTGACTATCATAAATAAATAAAAATTAAAAAAATATATTAAAAAAAAAGTCCTCCTCTGTGCTTGATTTCAGCACCCATGTGATGATACTACATGCAGAATTGGGAAGAATTGGCTCTCACGAGCCAGTAGGAGCCAGTTCTAGTTTACCTCTGGCTCTGTCCCAGGCCTGTGCCTTTCACAGGTCCCAGGAGGTGACTTACAGGGTCCTGTTAACTCACAGGGTCAGGGGTCCCTATCCTGTCCTTGTGAAGGTGACAGCGGCTGTTGTTGACATTGTGCTTGTGATGATTGAGACTTCAGTTGCTACCAGTGGCCTCTTCTCAGTGACAGGGGAAGGGCCAACCGAGGAAGTGCCTCCATCATCTCCCTGGGGAAGCCGCTAAGAGATGCCTGGGGAGCTCGAGGGCTGACTAGACCCTGGCTTCCTTAAAGGCTGGATATTGACTCTACCCGGGACCCTGGAAACTTGACATGGCCTAATGGACACATGTCTTGCCACTGTCCTCCTCCTCCTACACAGTGATGACCTAGCATCTATGTCACTGAGGAAACAGGAGCCCAGCATAAGGGGGAAGCCCTCACCTTACCACTACTAAATCTATATACCTACCTGGACTGTGCCCATCTGCTCTTTCTTCCTGATTCATGCTTGAAGACAAATAATTTCTTCCTGATTCATGCTTGAGGAAAGGAAGAAAGAAAGAAAGAAAGAAAGAAAGAAAGAAAGAAAGAAAGAAAGAAAGAAAGAAGAAAGAAAGGAAGGAAGGAAGGAGGAAAGGGAGAAAGAAATGAAAAGAAAGAAGAAAGAAAGAAAGAAAGAAAGAAAGAAAGAAAGAAAGAAAGAAAGACTCCCACTGAAGAAAGAAAAGAAGAACGAAGACAGAAGAAAGAAAGAAAGACGAAAGAAAGAAAGAAAAAAGAAAGAGAAAAAAGAAAGAAAGAAGAAGAAGAAAGAAAGAAAGAAAAGAAAGAAAGAAAGAAAGAAAGAAAGAAAAAAAGAAAGAGAAAGAAAGAAAAGAAAGAAAGAACGAACAGCTCTGGAGCACCTGGGTGGCTCAGTCAGTTAAGTGTCCAATCCTTGGTTTCGGCTCAGGTCATGATCTCACAGGCTGTGATATCGACCGTGGCTCTGCACTCTGTGGGGAGTCTGCTTGAAGATTTTCTCCCTCTGCCCACCCCCAAAATAAATAAATAAACCTTAAAAAACAAAACCAGCTCTCAGTGGCTTCCCATTGACTGGAATAAATGCCAGCTCTTTATCCAGCTGACCTTTACCTCATTTCCTCCTCCTATCTGGCTTCTTCTTCTTTTTTATTTATTTATTTATTTATTTATTTATTTATTTATTTATTTATTTATTTATTTATTTATGATAGACACAGAGAGAGAGAGAGAGAGAGAGAGAGAAAGAGGCAGAGGGAGAAGCAGGCCCCATGCCAGGAGTCCGATGCGGGACTCGATCCCGGGACTCCAGGATCGTGCCCTGGGCCAAAGGCAGGCACCAAACCGCTGAGCCACCCAGGGATCCCCCTATCTGGCTTCTTATACACTTCAGCTACACTGGCCCCGATTCTGTTCTGGAAGCTTGTTCCTGCCTCAGGGTGTTGGAGCTCACAACTGCCCCAGATCTCTGCACATCTGGTGCTCATCTGTCCAGCCGCAGCTTGAGGAGGCCTCCCCTCGCCTCTCCCTCTGAACGGCTCCCTGGTTTTTCTCTGTTTCATCCTTCTTGTGTTTCAGGCCCCACAGTGGCCTCGTCTACTTAAGTGTTACTACTTTGACTGTCTTCCCCCCCCTAGATTGTAAGCCCCTTAGAGTAGGGACTTCATTCTCTGCTGTATGGGTACCTGGTTGGTGCCAAATACATGGATGTGGAATCAATGAATAGATGACCATGTTTCTTTCCTTTCTGTTCTCCTTGGGTCATTGGTAACATCTTGTTTGGATGTCTACGCCTGGTTTCTGCTCTAAACCGGACTGTAAAAGGAAGGGGCAAAGTGTCCCATCTGCACTTGGCCAGAGTATAAAAGATGGACCAGTGTCCCACAGAAGCACCTGTGGTGGTGGCAGTAGAAGTTGGTGGGTGATCTCAAGGGGCTTTGGGTCTGGCCAGGGTCGAAAGGTCTAGTCACCTTCTTTTTCGGTTCGTTTTTAATAAAGAGGACAGTGTCTCCTCTCAGCTTCTTTATCCCATCATAACCACCAGGCCTCCTCACCGAGTGGATGTTCATTGTTTTTTGGCTGCCCTGCCTCCGCACCCCGTTGCCATTAGGGGGAAGGCCCCACTGTGTGAGACCCCCTCACCCACTACTGAAGCTGAGGGGGACCGCAGACCCCTCCCTGCACCCCAGGCAGGTAGGATAGGGGCACATAACCTGGGCTCAGCCACATGGATGCTCCAGCCCAGAACTTTGAATGTCAGCTGATGCAAAGCCAGGAGGGCTGAGAATTTGCTCAGAAGGCAGCCTTTGGTGGCAGTGGTCAATGTGGTGTCTGATGGTGACCATCATATCCGAGTGTCTTGCAGTGGGGCCCGGTCTGTCCAATACAATCACTTCCTTGCTCCCTGCCCTTCATCTGACCCAGCTCTCGGGCTTTGTGTCCATTCTGGAATGCTGGAGACCCAGCAGCAGAATATTGCTGCAGAAAACCCTCGTGTTACTGTGATATCGCCGGCCCGCAGGAACAGCCTAGAAGTGGCAGGAAATAAAAACCACATACAAACAACACCCCCCCCCCCCCCCCCGCCGCCACCTCCACCCTCAAACACCAACAATGACAGCTAACTCTTCCATAGCACTTGTCATGTGCCACGCACTGTTCTATTATTGTTCCTCTTTTACAAATGAGAAAACACAGGATCGTGCCTCTCTTAACGTTCCGAATCCACGCTAGGATCCGCCACCACCATTAGGCACCACCTTAAACGCCATCAAGTCAATTACCGGCCTCCTCGCCCCCTCCACCAACATCAAGATCTGACATAGCCATCGGCTTTTCCATCACTTGACAACGTCACCATTAGTGTCACTGTCACCACTGCGGCGATTACCCTCATTACCTCCCTCCCCAGCGGCAGGGCGGTGTCGTTGGGTGACCAGTGAGGTCACTTCCTGGCCTTGGTGTTCACAGACGTAATTGCCTAATGAGATTAGCTCATGGCTGCTCTGAGCCAGTAGTTACCCTGCAGAACTAGGAAATCCTCTTGGGCTCTGAGGAGGCTGAGGTTGGTTTATAACTGGAGGGATCTGCGGCTGGGAGCGTCCGGGACAGGCCTCCGGGGGACCATTTCCTCCATTCCCCTGCCTGTGCGGTAGAGAAAAGCGACAGTGCAGTAGCTAAGAGTGCTGCTAGAGGGGGGCCGGGCTGGCTCAGTCAGTGGAGCTTGTGACTCTTGACCTCAGGGTTGTGGATTCGAGCCCCGTGTTGGGTGGAGAGGTTGCTAAAAATCTTTTTTTTTTTTTTAATTTTTATTTATTTATGATAGTAACACACAGAGAGAGAGTGAGAGGCAGAGACACAGGCAGAGGGAGAAGCAGGCTCCATGCACTGGGAGCCCCACGTGGGATTCGATCCCGGGTCTCCAGGATCACGCCCTGGGCCAAAGACAGGTGCCAAACCGCTGCGCCACCCAGGGATCCCAGGTTGCTAAAAATCTTAAAAAAAAAAAAAAAAAAGAGTAGAATCAGCCTAGGTCAACTTAAGCGAGTGATTTCACCTTTCTGGGGCTCAGTGTCTTCAGCTGTGAAATGGGAATTATAAGAATTATCTTATAGAGGGGTGCCTGGGTGGCTCAGTCAGTTAAGGGTCTGCCTTCAGCTCAGGTCATGATCCTGGGGTCTTGGGATCAAGCCCCATGTGGGCTCTCTGCTCAGCCGGGAGTCTGCTTCTCCCTCTTCCTCTGCCTCCCCCCTCCACTATGCTCTCTCTTTCTCTTTCTCTCTCAAATAAATAATCTAAAAAAAAAAAAAAAAAAAGGACTATCCTATAGAAGAATATGGGGAGTAGAGGTAATATAAATAAAGAAACTGGTAGAGTGCCCAGCGCCCAGGAGGCTCAGAAATGGAAGTCGCCAATATCTTTCATTTGTAAAATATTTATACAGTGCTCACTTTGTTCCAGGCACTGTTCTGAGCACCTTACAAATTTCAGCTTATTTATTTATTTTTTAAGTAGGCTTCATGCCCAGTGTGGGGTTCGAACTCACAACCCTGAGATCCAGTCTCATGATCTACCAACTGAGCCAGCCAGGTGCCCTTCCAGTTTATTAATTCAAACTTCATAAGAGCCCTAAGAGAGGGGGTCCTGGGTGGCTCAGTTAAGTGGCTGCCTTCGGCTCAGGTCATGATCCCAGGGTCCTGGGATTGAGCCCCATGTGGGCTCCTGCTCAGAGGGGAGTCTCCTTCTCCCTCTCCCCCTGCTTGTGCTCTCTCTCTTAAATAAATAAATAAAACCTGGGCAGCCCTGGTGACTTGGTGGTTTAGCGCTGCCTTCAGCCGAGGATGTGATCCCGGAGACCCCGGATCGAGTCCCATGTCTTCTTCCTCTGCCTGTGTCTCTGACACTCTCTCTCTCTCTCTCTGCATCTTTCATGAATAAATAAATAAAATCTTTAAAATAAACAAATAAAACCTTTAAAAGAAGCCCTAAGAGATAGGTACTACTTTTGCTCCCATTTTACAGATGAAACCAAGGCACAGAGAGACAGGTTGAGTGGCTTACCCAAGGTTACACAGCTGGTTGGCGACTAGCTGGGATTTTACACAAGGAGTCCTGCTCAAGTCTGAGCTCTTGAAGCTGTTGCTCTTTGTTCTGAAAAGTTGCCTTTCCTCCTCCCCTTCTAGTCCAGGTTGGAGAACCCTCTGCTTTTTTTGTCGAGCAATTAGAAAGGGGCCTCCAGAAGTCACTGCATCCGAAGCCTCATCCTGGGACAAATGCCTCCATTCACCTTGTCCAGGACCTCCCATCCCTCCCAGCCAGGAAGTCCTTCCTGTTTGTCTGACTTGAGTTTGGGTTGAGGCAACAGTTCCTTGGGGGAAACGTCTTTAGCTGGGATGCTTGTCAGGGGGGCCTCAGAAGAGGTGATAGAGGAGGGAGGGGTATTGACCTTGGCCACTGAGAGAGTGGAATTGGGAGCTTCTGGGTGCTTGAGAGGGGACAGAGCCCTGGGGCAGGCCTCCTTGTTAGCGGCTCTCCATAGGGCCTTGTTTCCCCCACCTCTTCCCCTAAGTGCACCAGGGATGTCTTATGCCTCACTGAGCTCCAGGCCCCTGACCAAGCCCCCCTCCCAGGCTCTCACAGGCCTCACCCAGGCCAGCTGTGTTCCTGACGACGAGCCACCCTTCTCTGTCCTCTCTGTACCTGACAGCATCACAGACCCCTGGGTTCTGAGACTCCATCCTGTCCCGGCTCCCCTACCGCCTATGACTGCCTGGTCTCCTCTCCCTCTTACCTGTGTTGGTGGGGCTCCCCGGGGAGCTGGCACTGGACCCCAGGGCTTGGGCGTCCCAGTCATGTTACGGCCTTGTCATGTCCCAAACCTACCACACCTTCTCTCCCCAGTTTGGCCTCCGGTCGGCCAGGGGCCCAAACCAGAAAGAAAGTTGGGAGTCCCCCTAGACTTGCCCCTTTCTCCTCCCTCCACATAATGGTCTGGTGGTCTATCACTTAATGAGTGCTTACTGCATACCGGGCTGAGTAGCACCCACAGTTGGGGCTGGGTGAGGTGGGTTCTGGACATATACGAACCACCCCTGAAGTTCCCACAAATATGGGGAACAGGGAAGAGTTTTGTAAGAGGTCTAAATTTTCCACAGTTAAGCTGGGGTCAGGAGAGCCCCTCTGGGGGGTCGTATGAAGAGCTGCTCATGGAGGCCAGGGGCACCACCCAGACCCCCTTCGGGACTGATGCACTCATTCCCCCAGAAGCTGCCTGATACAAGGTTACGTCCCCTCCCTGGGGGCAGCCTGTACTCAGGTCACTGGGGAGGCTCAAGGCCTGGCTTCTTTCTCTCAGTCTGGGCCAGCTCTGAAGGGCCCTCCCAGCTCCCAAGTTCCTCTTGGGACAGGCTGGGGCCTCTGTTGTGGCTGCACAGAGGCCACCACCTGCTGTTCTCCTCACTTTTTTACAGGAGTCGCTCCTGCAAGCAGCCCTCAGTAGGCCTCCCGCATAAACACCTTGTCTCCGTGTCTACTTCAAGGATCCTGAACCCAGATGAGGTGGCCCCCGAGACAGACATCCAGCCATGGGTGAGGCTCCCCACGGGCTGGACTTCCTGCCTCCTTCTCTCCATCTCCGGAGCCACCACCTGAGGCCTGGTGTCCGTTCGAGTCAGAATCACCAAAGATTCCCAGTTGGTTCCCTCTCCTTTCCTGCCTCTCCTATGCAGGGCAGCCGGAGAGTCTCCAGGAAACTCCGTGGCATCAAGCTCCCCCAGGCTACCTGTTTCTAGGACAAAAGGCTCCTGATGCCAGTGGCCAGACTCACCTCCCACCGGCTCCCCTCACTCTCCTGCCAGCCACCGCCATGGCTGGGACTGGGACCTTGGCCTCTTGGCTTTCACACAAACTCTTCCCTCTGCCCTGAGTGCTCTGTTCTGCACTTCAGATTTCTGCTCAGGACCCTGGGACAAGGTGCTTTCTCCAGGGATAGCCCGTGACTGGTCAACAGGGAGGTTCAAAGGCCTGCCCTCCCTGCCTCAGTTTGGATTAACCCTGAAGGGCTGCCCCAGCTCCCCGGGGGGCCATTTCTGACACCCTGCCACCAATTAGGTGAGGCCTCCTAGTCCCTCATACTTTTCATTCCAAGCCCTTATTCCATTTTGTAACTGTCTTCACTCTTTTGTCCAGTACCTCCTACGTACCAGGCCTGCGCTAAATGAGGAGACGGGCCATAGCACATACATGACACACATAATACGAGGCGGTGCTCTGGAAGAAAGTGAAGGACAAAGGGTAGAAGGAGGGAAGATGCCATCTGTTCTGAGAGCTGTATGAGGTGAGAAGAAGCCACAGAAAAGTCTGGGTGTGGAACATTCCAGACAGGGGGAACAGCAAGTGCAAGGGGCCCTGAGGCCAAAGAATTTGAGGGACAAGGAAGCCAGTAGACTCAGAATGGAAAGAACAAGGGCCAGAGTGACAGGCGACAAGGCAGCAGAGGTGAGAGGATGCTGGTCACGCGGGGCTTGTGAGGCCGAGGAAAGAGTTTGGATTTTATTCCGAGTGGGAAGCTGATGGGAGGCTCAGGGGCGGCGGTTAGGAGGCTGTCGGCACTGCCCGGCTGGTGGAGAACTTTCTGCAGAGGGGAAGCCGGAGGCCTTGTTCGCAGGAGAGGGCCGCTGTCCTGAGCGGGGATGGTGCTGGCCCGGCGGGGCCGGGCGACAGGGGTGGACACGGGATGGAGCAGGCGGAGAGCTGACGGATGCCCCTGCGGGTTGCCTGACATGACGGAGACATCACAGGATGACACCTGCGCTTTGAACCCCTGGTTTTTATGTGACTACTTGGTTACTTTCTATCTTTTTCGTCCAAGAGAGCAGGGACTTTGTCTGCTCTGTTTTGCTCACTGCACTTAGCCTAGACTCCAGTACACTGTAGATGCTTCGTGAGTGTTTGTTGAATGACTGAATGATGGAGATATGGCATTTGCTAGGACTTGAACCCTGATCTTTCGGCTCCGTGACCAGCGCCTTTTCTCTCCCACCAGGGTTTTGATGAGGATCAAAGAGATAGGAGTTGCGCAAGGGGGTTGCAAGTGGCAAAACAGAGCCCACAAGCTGGTGGCTCTGGGGCCATTTACCAAACAGTAGCTCAACAGACTCGCCTCAGAGCCCAGCACAGGCTACAGCCTGTGCTGCCTGCAGGGTGGGCACCCCACTAAGCCAGCCTGGCCAGCCTCCCCTGGGGAGCAATCCTGCCCCTACTCACAGCCCCTGGAGCCCACGCTCGGAGCAGCTCTGCCCAAAGAGTACACAGGTGCCCAGGCTGATGCCCAGGGGAGGGGCCGGTATACTCTGCTCTTCGGACCCCAGGGGCCTAAGCCAGCCCCCCACCCCCTTCAGGAGATGTGGAGCAGATGTGAAGAGAACGTAGGCCTCCCCACAGGCTCGCTCCCCCAGGCCTCGCCCCAGGGAGGCTCCTCTGGGAGACCTCTCCTTCCCCTGGGCCAGCTTGGGTGGGAGAAGGGGTCAGCGGGATGCACTGCCCCCCCGGTTCCTTCACCCCACCTCATTGGTGCCCTAGGGCAGCTGCCTGCCCTGTCCTGAGATTTGGGGTCTCCACCGAGGCCCTGGGAGTAAGAGTCATCCTTGGCCACTGCTGGGCGGCTTTGTGGAGACCGAATCCTTTGTGATTCTCTCTCCTGACCCCTGTATTGTTCTCCCCAAGCCCTTAATCCACTTGCTACCTAGACATTCATTTGTGTGATGAACTACCTGGTGTCAGCTCTCTGGGTGCCAGGAAGCGCCTTCACCAGGAGATACCCAGCCCCCAGCCTGGGCTGGTTTTCGCAGGAGGCACCCAGTAAATGTTGAATGAATGGCTGAAAGCGCTTAGCAAGCTAGAGAGCAGGAGTGATGGGAAAGTTTGGGTCATGAGGGTGGAACAGTAACTGTTCTGTCCACAGGCCGAGGGGGCAACACAGCAGGAGGCCACCAGCCCATGGCTGTGGCTGGGGTGGGGGTCAGTGTAAGCTGAGTGGCCTCCCCCCACCCCCCCCACTTCTACACCCCAGCACTTAAATAACAGTAATAACAGCCTTTCCATCCATCCCTGAGTCTGTGCAACAAAATCACGAGGTGAGGACTACCGTTAGTCCCATTGTGAAGATTTGGAAACCGAGGCTCAGGGAGTTTAAGGAATTTATCCAAGGTAAATAAATGGTGGGGCTGGGATTCAAACCCAGGTCTGTCTGAGGTCAGGTCCACCAGAGGGTTAGCCATGGCACCCTTCTGCTCCTCTCCTCACCTTTAAACTTCTCAGCCTCCCCCATCCACATCTGGCCTCCTCCAGACTCTGCTCTGTCCTCAGGCGCCTCTCAGGCCTCTGTTTATCCATCTGTAAAATGGACACACTAACCCCTGCCTGTTTTGTAGTGAAGGTCCGTGAGGATGGGGACTCTTTCTGTCAGACAAGGGCTGGGCGAGCTGGCACCGAGGGAGTGGAAGCCACTGCAGGGTCCCGTCCGAGGCCACCAAGAGGGGCCGATGAGCAGGGCCCTCTCCCAGCTCTGTGGCTGCGCACGGCGGGCGAGTGAGTATGAGTGTGTAGGTGAGGGTGTGGGTGAGTGTGGCACTAGGCCTGCCTCCTGGGAGCTCTTGGAGGTCAAGAAAAGCCCCCTCTGCTTCTAATTTAAGGCTTCCAGTTGATTAAATAAAAAAAGTAAAAAGAGCTGCATAATACATGGTATATTTTAAATGTTTACATTTAACAAATGAATGCTTTTAACACACAAAATACAATGCAATATAATTGTGCTATTCACAGGATAATTACAGGATTTATAGAAAATATTAATTCATAGCGCACTGCGGGAGGTGTGGCTGGGTAATGAGACACAAGTTTAGAGTTGCCTAATGAGCGGCTCTGTGCTTCTCTCCCATGGTGTACCTCCGTCGCTACATGTTACATCCTCCTTTGGGCATCTCAGTGGCTTATAAGGCCCTACTCTGTCGGCCCCACCTCTCCCCACTCAGCCCCCTCTCTGGCTTCTTTACTGCTCCTTGAACCGCAGCAGGCCCAAGGTTGCCCCAGGGCATTTGCACTTGCTTTGCCCTCTGCCCGGGGCCCTATTCCCTATTCCTTGTGGCTTACTCTCACAGCACATCTTCTGGTCTCTATTTTTTTAAAAATATTTTACTTATTTACTCATGAGAGACACACACACACACACAGAGGCAGAGACACAGGCAGAGGGAGAAGCAGGCTCCATGCAGGGAGCATGTGGGACTCGATCCCGGGACTCCAGGATCACACCCTGAGCTAAAAGCAGACGCTCAACAACTGAGCCACTCAGACATCCCTTTGGTCTCTATTTGAACGTCTCTTCCCTGGAGGCTCTCCTGCACCACCCTATTTAAAATTGCAAGCCATTCCCACAGTCGCTGTTCCTGTCTTTGTTTTTCTCCCTCCAAGAAATTTTCCATGCCACACGCACACATTGGCTTACTGTTCGCTGCACCACCACGGCTTCCACCAGCTGGCACATAGAAGGTACTTAGTAAATAAGAATGAATTATTGGTTCCACCAAGGATCTCTCTCTAGTGCCTTCTCTGCGAGGGCAGTCCCTCAACTGGTGTCCACCCTGGTCCCTAATCCGGTGCCCATGCACTCATTATAGGGTGGATCTGCTGTCTTGTGGGGTTGGCTGCTCGGACCCAGGGATCTCCTGGTGCTGCTATCTCTGAGGCACTGATTTTTTTTTTTTTAAAGATTTTTATTTACTTATTCATGAGAGACACACAGAGAGAGGCAGAGACATAGGCAGAGGGAAAAGTAGGGGGAGCCTGATTCAGGACTCGATCCCAGGACCCCAGAATCACAACCTGAGCCAAAGACAGACGCCTAACCGCTGAGCCAGCCAGATGTCCCTCTGAGGTGCTGATTTAAACCAGGTGGTGCCGGGCCCCCTCCAGTTGGGAGTCTCAGGCTACTTCCTTGGTGGCCTCCAGGAGAGGGGGTGCGGCCAGCGACTAGCTCCCCGAGGCCATGCCCCTGAAGTGCATCTGGGGTGATGGGGCAACCATCTGGGGATGCCTAAGGTTAATTTCCATGTGCCAGACCCTGTGTCTCATTTTACCCTCATCTCATTCTCATTTTTAAAAAAGATTTTATTTATTTATTCATGAGACACAGAGAGAGGCAGAGACAGAAGCAGAGGGAGAAGCAGGCTCCCCATGGGGAGCCCGATACAGGACTTGATCCCAGGACCCCGGGATTACACCCTGAGCCAAAGACACTCAACCACTGAGCCACCCAGGTGGCCCATCTCATTCCCATTTTGTGGTGGAGTCAAAGGAGGGATTTGTTTGCAGTGGCTCCCTGGATGAATTCCCGGCAGACCTCTCCTCTTCCCTTGACATTCCTGCTGGAGGCTGAGTCTGCGATGAAGGCCATGCAGCTTCTCCCATCCCGGACCTTGCTCCTGAGGTGGCCTCCACATTTTCCCCTTCCTGCCCTTATGGGTCTCATCTCTGCGTGGTTGCTTTAGGGCCTCAAGGCAGGGCAAGGTGAGGAGCCTCCTCTGCGATCTGGAAACTCTGTGCTTCCCTCTGGGAAAGCCTTGAGGGAAGGCAGGTGTGTGTGAGGGAAGCAGTTTAGGAACCACATCTGCCCTTTATCAATCTGCCTTCCTCACTAGACTGTCGGTGCCTTGAGAGTAGGAGGCTAGTTTGTGGGTTTTCTTTTGTTTTAGTTAATTTTTTAAAGATTATTTATTTATTTATTCATGGGAGACTCAGAGGCCAAGACATAAGCAGAGGGAGAAGCAGGCTCCCTGTGGGGAGCCTGATGCGAGACTTGATCCCAGGACCAGGGATCGCAACCTGAGCCGAAGGCAGAAACCCAACCAGACGCTCAATGCCTGAATCACCTAGGCGTCCCTGTTTTTTTTTTTTTTAAATAAATCTTGTATTCATTCACTGATCTGTTAGGTTGTTCACAAAGGTTTATGGAGCACCTATTCTATGTTCTGAGATCAAATCTGAGCTCTGGAGACGCAGCAGCTAAGAGAACAGACTATAGGTCCCTGCTCTCCCTCCCCCACAGTCTAGGTGGGAGCTGGACGCTCAAGAAGGAAATCAGGCCCTACAAGCAGTGAAGAATGCCCTGGAAGGGATTAACAGGGACTGAGAGGATTACTGGAGATCCTGGCGCCCAGTGTAGGGTCTGGCAGAAAGTTGGCACCAAAAACATTTGAATTCGAACTAAAGGGCCTCAAACCAACTTGTTAAGTAGCAGGATCAAGGGCCTCACCACCCCTCTCCTGTGTAGAGAGGAGCTCTTCTGGTCCACCTCCTTAGCTGCACAACCTTGGGAAAACTCCTTCACTTCTCTGTGCCTCAGTTTCTTCATCTATATAATGGTACTAAGTGTTCCCTGCCTTTTAAGATTGTTCCAAGAACTAAATGTGCTACAGGCTTGAAAGGGGCTGAACACTCAGCCTGGAATATCTTCAGTGTTAAATAAATGAAAGGGTGAAGATGAGGGTGAAGAGGATGGAAGCCAGGAAAATGGGGGGAGTGTTGGCCTGGCTCCCCTTGCTCTTGGACGTTGGGGCTCTGCTCCGCCTGGATAGGCAGTTTCAGGAATAGCCACGAGATGGTGCCCAAACACCAGTTATTCAGGAATCTTGATTTCTCAGCAGATGAAGCTGTTTAGGGAAGTAGGGGCCAGAGAAGCATGTGCATTCTGTGTTGTAAGATGGGCTGGGGTGGGGACTTTCAGCTACTTGAAATCCAGCCCCTTCTCACCATTCTCTACCTTCAGTTTTCTTCTTGGGGTTCCTGTCCGTGTTCGGGGGTCCAGCCCTCCCTTGCCCCTCAGGCCCCTAGCACTGGAGTCCAAGGCTTCTGTTGAGTAGGTCCTGGTTCTTTTCTACCCAATGAGGGTACCCTGGGTCCTTAAGCCATCACTTCTTCCCCTTCTCATTCACGAACCAGGCAGAGGTACTTAACTGAACACTTCCTTGGGGGCCTTGTAGGATGGAGAGCCAGAGGAAATGACCCTATTTCTGTTCATCGTATCCTGGGGGGGGGGTGTGAGTGGGGGGAGGGGCAGGAGAAACCGAAAGAGGGAAAAGGAAAACATGCAACAGTTACCAAAGGCCTCCTTCTCATCAGCACGTAGGAAACAGCCTCATTTCACACACGCAGGAACCGAGGCTCAGAAGCGCTAGGCCACACGAATGCGTTGCCCTTCCCAAGCACCAGGCTCCTTCGCCAGCAGCGAGGTGTGGCCCAAAGTGAGTATATTCATAAATTCATTCCACAGCATCTACTGAGCTCTGCAGATCCAGCGAGAATCAGACCTGGCCCCTGCCCTTGGGAGCTGGGAGTCTGGAGGGAGATGCTGGCAGAGAAGCACACAAGGGCAGCTTGTCCCCGAAGTCTGTGTTGGGCGCAGTGGTGACCCAGAGGCTGCTGTTGTTGGTGCCACCTGAACAGATGGGAGGGGGCAGGAGGGATGGAAGGTGTGAGAGACTTTGTAGATTCCTTGGGGACCGAGGGTCTGTGGAAATATCATTTTCAAAAAGGTGAAATCATGACCCTCATACAATAAAAACAAGTGAATGCACGTCCAAGATTTCCTTTAGCTCATTAATTGACAAGGAACCAGCAAAATGTTAACACAGCTCAGATGAGGATTCCACTTCAGGCATTTACATTCTCTACTGGACAAAACTTCTTTGTGTTATGAACAAGACTCATTTGCTTGCTCTTGGGCAGGAATCATTTCCATGATTATCGGTTTTCTACAAATCGCCTCTATCCCTACAGAGTTATAAAGTCAATCAAATAATCAATAGCACACAACCCTAAAGAATCAGGTGATCATCCAGAGGACACGTAGCTGACACCCAGACCTCCTCTGAAAGGACACCCAGGAATCGCTCAGGCCTTTTTCCAAGGCTTTGATATGTTTTCTTGACTGACCCCAGAAGGATCGGGATAAATTAGGTAGCAGGTGTTCCAGAGGAGGCAGGTCATCTGGGTCGTCTGGTCTCAGCCTTCTGGGGTTCCCTTTCGGCTCCCAGGAGACGGACTTCCCTCCCAGTCCGGGGGGTGGGGGGTGGGGTGGGTGGGTGGGGGTTGGGGGGGTAGCTGGCCCCGCTCAGTGCCCACCAGCAGGTGGCGCCGAGGCAAATTCGCAGCAGGAACATAGTGGGTTCTGGGGCTGGGAACAGGGGGGCAGCTCCCAATTTTCCGCCATTCCTGGTCTCCAGCAGTCAGGTTTCACGATTTCAGAATTTCAGAGGGCCCTTCCCACCTACAGTTGTTGGTTTAGTCATTCACTGATTCAGTTTTTTTTTTTTTTTTTCATTTGACAAACGTGCCCAGGCCCACAAGTCAGGTTCCCGAGGTTCTCCTTCTCCAGACAGAAACTCACAAGTATCAAAGAATCAGTCCTTGTCTTTGCTTGTCTGGCTTTGCTGCCAGGATTTGGAGCCACCTGAGATTCTGAAATCTCACTCCACCCCACTCCTGCCCTGCCTACCAGGGTGTTCATCCCCCCGCTCCCCGGAAAATTGACCTCATCAGAGGTTGAACAAAAGGCTTTACTTCTATAATCTCCTTTTAAGATCTTATTATTCCCATTTTCCACTGAGAGAGTGGACTCCTCCTCTTCTGGAGCCGTTCCGCTGTGTGGGCCGGCCAGGCCTGCATCCCTCAGGGCTCGAGGATGGCTGAGATGCCACCCCAGACCTCACCATTTCCCTGGCCTTCCTGTACTTACACTCACAGAGGCCTGCAGCATGAAAGGAACCTCCCCAGCCCTTCTGGTGGGTCTCAAAACTTCTGCAGAATGGACTGGGAATAACTATAAACTCAGTGCCACTCAACTCAGCAGACAAGGAACTCTGGAGCGACCTCACTTGCCCCTTCAGCTGAGGCCCTTGCTTTGGTAGAGAGGCAGCCAGTCCCGGGTGGAGATAGGCAGGCAGGGTCCTGATGGCCATGGGGGGGTGAATGAGGTACGTGCTGGGGCATAAGAGCGGGGGTGGGGCTGCCATGTAGGCCACCAGAAGGCGCATCTGTTCCACTGGGGACTGGGCAGCAGTTTCCAGAACGATCCTACCCTAGCTCCTTGGCTCTTCCCTGGATTCTGGGTCCAGGATTGTGGAAAAAACCTTCCTCCACCATGGGTGGGGAGTGAGTCAGGGTACTGGCCCCCACCCCATGACCATGACATCAGCAGAACAGTGGTCACCAAATGCTGTTGACAGGTCCTTCAGGAGTTTCCTGAAAGAAAAATCTTGAGGGAAAAGAGTGAGACTACTTGGAGTGGATCCTGTGTGTGTGGGTGGGGGGGGGGGGGGCGGCGAAGCCCTGGTGTCTGAGCACCCTGGGCCTGCAGACAGTGAGAAACAGTGGGCATGAAGTAGAGATGAGCAGGGGAAGCAGGAGGAGACTGAGAAGGCAGGAAAGGGAGGAAGACTCATGAAACCCTCAGGGGCCTACCTTTCCCTGAGGGAAGTGGCAAGCCCAGACAGGCCCCGAGAAGTCCCCACGCTGTTAGCACAACCTTGAGTCTCCCTTCCCTTCCAGGGCAGCATGCTGCCTGACTCAGCATTCCGGAGGGCAGCTTGGATCAATGGTCTGGACTTCTTTGCTCTAACAAATCAGGACATCCCTGAGTCGTTGCTTCAGACAGATCTCTGGGTGTTTTGTGAAGGCAATAGTTCATCACCTCAGACGTGCTCTGAGAAACTCTTGGAACTTCTGGTTTGGGGAAGGCTGTGCAGCTGAAAATGGGCCCCCTCAGTGGTCCAAACCAGATTTTCTGGTTTCTTCCGCCACCAAGCAAAATTAACTGGAATGGCCTCTGTTGGGCTTGTAGACATTTTGGGGTCCTTTGGACTCACCTCAGGAGAAGAAAAGGTGGACCTCTCACTAGCCTTAGGAGGGACACTCAGCAATCCTGGTATGTTCTAGGTCAGAGGAATTGTAAACTTATTTTGTCCATCATGATGATGAAACAGGACATACCCTAAAAGGACATGGGCATTAGCAGCTGTTTCCAATAGTTTGGGCTCCTTTCTTGGATTGCCAAAGGAGCGTCCCTTCCTCTTCTCCCTGACCTAGATGTTAGTGCCTGAGGTCCCAGTGAAGCCAGTTTGGGTCACACACACAGTTGCCCTGTAGTGCCCTTTGTGACTGCTTTCTGGAGAGCTTCTGTGCCCATTCTCATTCTCATTCTCAGTTATTAGTTATCTATTGTTAGATCGCAGACGACCGCCAAACTTAGCAGCCCTCCATGTCCCTCGCTGATCTACTGTCCGCATCTCAGAAGCGAGTTCCCATCTTTCCCAGGCCTCCACAGCTCTTTCAACACATGCCTTTGGTGCCTTGTGGTTTCTTCAGAAAACTGACCAGACAGGCCTGTTTCTTAGGGACAGCCCAGTTTGGAATCATAGGGACCACCTCAGATACACTAGCTCTGATCCCATCTCACCCTGCCAGCCTGTAGTAGTTAAGGTGCTTTTGGAAGCCAGGGATAGAAGCTGACTCAGCCAGAGGTGGAATTTAGTAGAAGGATGCTAGACTGTGTCACAAAATGGAGGGAAGCCAAAGAGCCAGGATCCAGGAAAGGTAGGGGCCAGGCAATCCTGCCCCTTAACAGCACGGTTCTGTGGGCTGTCGTGGCAGAACACAGCCATCAATGGACGCAGTATCAAAGACGCTTACCTCTGTCCAGTTTCCTGGCAGAGAAACTGATTAATCTAGCTTGAGTCAGGTGCCCATCCGTGTCCAATCAGCAGTGGCGGGGAAAGAATCCCTGCCATGGGGGTTTTCACAGGGACAGGTCCTGAGGCGGGCAAAATTGCGGAAGGCCAAGACCCACTAGGAGATACCTGCTCAAGGCAGAGGTTTGTTCTGTGCACAAAGTATCTGAGATATTAGAAAGCTCCAAAATCACATAGTATCCCATTGTCCTTTCAAGAATCTTCCTGTGACTCTGATAGCCATTCACTTATTCAAGAAGCTTTTCCTCTTGCTTATTCTTCCCCTCTGAATATCCTGCCTAGAAGCTGGCACCAGCTTATGGGCTTTAAAGTCACTTCAAAATGTGGTTCAAAGACCACTTACTTCAGAATCACCAGGGAAACTTGTTAAAAATCCAGGTTCTAGGGATTGGGCCTCAGAATCTGTATTTAAGCCCACTCCACAGGCGATCCTAATGCACAGCAAAGGGTGAGAAGCACCACCTTGGATCGCTTAGGAGGCAGCTTCATCCCAGCTCCCCTGAGCCCCATTCCCTGGCCATCTCCTGGATCTTGTCAGACACTCTCCAGTGACCCTCCTGTCCCTCTCTTAGCAGCAGCATGGGCCCCCGGGACACATGCTTCTTATTCTGACCCTACTTCTGATGCCATCTTTTCTGTTTTTCCTACCTTCATTCTCCTGTCGTGCTGATTCTCCCCAATATTCATTTTAAATTTTATTTTAGCATTTAAAAATCTTTCGTATTTACACAAACAACCTGAAAATCTTTTTTGGAGGTAGGTAATGAATAACCAAATAAAGGAATGAATTTTAATTGTCCCAGTTCCTAGGGGGTTATTAGTCTCTGTGCAGATGGGCCTAATGAGCACCGTACTAGGATTTCTAATTACCCGTAATGAGCTTCCAAAATTCATGGGGCATAATAGGGTGAGGTTGATTGTTACCCAAATGGCCCAATGAATCAAGCCTCCTGGTAGCTACACCCTTGTGTAGGCCCCTCCCACACGGATGCTGGGTTTGGCATGTGACTTGCTTTGGCCAGTGAAGGATCAGCAAGCAAGACACAAACAGGGGCCTGATGAGTGCTTGTGCTTTGGGGGTTTTTCTCAGAATGCGCATGGAACCACCATATGAGGAAACCCAGCCTGGACTATATCTTCCTTGATGATGAAAGACCCCATGGAGAGGGAGTCTAGCCATCCCCAGTGTCCCAGCTGAATCCAGCCCTCGTCCATTGCTCCAACTGAATGCAGCTGCACAAGCAAGCCTGGAAAAAGCAGAAGAATGCAGCCAGCCTAGAGAATAATGAGAAATAATAAATCATTGTTTTAAGTCCTAAATATTGAGTGGTTTGTTATGCAGCAACAGCGAACTGATACAGAGAATCACAGTAATAGTCTCAGAACAGTGTTTCTGTGCTACTGTTTCTAGTTGCTATTCTGGAGCCTCATATAGATCTGCTCTAGTGAAGCAATCCAAAAATACAGTGGCTTAAACAAGATTGTTTCTTTTTCTTGCATGTAAGAGGTCAGAAGTAGGTGATTTCCAGGCTGGGGGTGAGGGGACAAGGGGCAACTCTGTCCACCTTCAGAATGCCTCTTGCATTTCTGGATCCAAGGTGACTGCTCCAGCTCTTGCTATCTTCCCACCAGCAAGAAGAGATAAGAATGAGAGAGGGCATGCCCAATCCTTTAAAAGGCAAAACCTCAAAGTGGCACACATCACTTTTATTCATATCATTTTGGTTAGAACTTAGGCATATGGCCTAGTTGCAAAGGAGCCTGGGAAATGTAGTTTTTAGCCAAGTAGCATGTACTAAGTTAAAACATGGCAGTTCTTATTAAAGAAAGGAGAAATATTTGAGAATAACTAGCAGTCCATGCCGTGGTCTGCCTCCAAGGTGAATATTCTCATTAATAAATATGAGAGTCTCTCAGCCAAGTGGTTTTATTTCTCATTCTAAATCAATAATGGGCATAAAGCTTTTATATATGGATTGGCTAGGATACTTTAGGCTGCAAGCAACACTCAACTAATAGTTGCCCAAAGAGTTTGGAATTTTTTATCTTAAGAAATCTTGGGGCACTTGGGTTGCTCAGTGATTGAGCATCTGCCTTCGGCTCAGGTCGTGATCCTGGGGTCCTGGGATCGAGTCCTGCAATGGGCTCCTCATAGGGAGTGTGCTTCTCCCTTTGCCTATGTCTCTACCTCTTTCTCTGTGTCTCTCATGAATAAATAAATCTTAAAAAAAAAAAAAGTTGGGACGCCTGGGTGGCTCGGCGGTTGGGCCTCTGCCTTCGGCCCAGGGTGTGATCCTGGAATCCTGGGATCGAGTTCCACATCAGACTCCCTGCATGGAGCCTGCTTCTCCCTCTGCCTGTGTCTCTGACTCTCTCTCTCTCTCTCTCTCTGTCTCTGTCTCTCATGAATAAATAAATAAAATTAAAAAAAAAAAAAGGCTTGAAGTCAGCCATTTTGAATGAATACTCCTTTCTTCTTTCTGCCCTCCCATCTTCCGTGTCAAGGTCCCTCTTCCATGGCTGAAAGATGGTGCAGCAGCTCTAAGCATCATATCCACAGATAACAAAAATAGTAGTAATAGCTCTCATGCACCGAGTGCTCACCATGTGTCTGAACTATATAGACATTTTAGGTGTACTTGCTCACTTGATCTTCACAACAACCCTATGAGGAAGGTGCCACCATGATTGTCATTTTGCAGATGAGGAACATTAAGGAGAAGATAGAGTAACTCATTTAGGACCACACAGCTAATTAGAGGCAGAGCCGTGCTTTTACCCTGACTCTGAGCCCCCACTTTTATCAACAGGGGCTGCTCTGTCACAGACAGCAGCCCAGGAAAGGAAAGCTGGGGCAGTGTTTGCCTTAAAAGGGCACCCTCTGCTTTAATCAGAGAGGGAAACCCTTCCCAGAAGCCCCCGAACCACTTCCCCTTCTGTCTCATTGGCCAGAACAGGGTCACCTACTTACCCGACCCAGTCACACGGCAGAGAGGAGTGGGGACACACATACAGTCCCCATCCCCTGGAGGTGGGCACACCGCCCTCACACCTGAACAAAAAGGGCTTCTTTTAGGGAGGAAGCAGGGGGCAGATGACTGCCCCCCGGGAAGAAGCGAGGCTTAGCTGGAGGCTCCCAGCTTGAAATAAAGTTGGCTCAGACGCCATCCCTCACCCTCCACTTCTGCAAAGTCTCAGGCTTCAATTGTGTGGCTCTGGCTTCCTGCTTCTGCTGAATTCTAGCAGCTGTTCCCTTTATTTCTGCCCTGGAATTGACTCAAACATAGGATGCAGCCCATTTCTTCTCTCAAGAAACTGTGAATACCAGGCTGCTCTGTGAGCAGAATTTCACTGACGATGTGTCAGTTTGAGGAAATGGTAGCGTTGCTCAGCCCAGACTGGAAGTGGCACTGGGACATTCCTGTTCTTAAAAAGCTGTGGCCACCGGGCATTCCTCCCTCACCCCTCACCCCTCAACCCAACCCGCACCCTTCCACTGCCAGCCCCTCGTCTTCCACCTGGCCTCCTTCATGGCTCTGGCCACCGTGGTGCTCCAGGGGCCTCCGATCAGTGTAGGGCAGTTGGGTCTCCCACCCCACCTTCTCCCCCCAACTGGCTACCAGGACTCTCTGCCCGACCAGACCAGTAAGAGGCTTCAGAACAAAGGGGCCCTTTATTTAATGAAGCAGGATTTACTCTCTTGAGAAGGAAGCTGTGGTTATAAATAACAATGGTCCCCTTCTGGACTCTTCCAGGTGCATCGGAAATTCCAATTTCAGAATAAGCTGACAGCCAAGAGAGTCCTCCCCATGTCAGGTCCTGCCTGAACACCCTTAAAGTTCACAGTGAAAGACACAGCCACTTTTCCAGAACCTGGGGAGGTAAGACCAAGATACATTAGAAAAACACTGTCCTTCTAGAGTCTTCTAAAACGTCCTTCAAACTGATGCCTCTGGATGTCTTCATGGGTTCCTCTCCCCTGCTAGCAAGTTCTCTGCCTCTGAGGTTCAAAAGCTTCAAAGATTCCTTTTGGGAGCTGTTGTCAGTGGTTTTGAGAGCTAAAGAGGGGGGGATCCCCTGCCATACTTTTGCATAAGTCCCAGCATCCCCACCGATGTTTCTAGAATCATCTCAGAGCTAGGATAGCTCAGAAGGGAAGCCCAGTGCCCACTCCGGCTCACAAGGAGGCAGAGTCTCACCCTAGCCCCCATGCACCCCCACCCAAACTCCCAGGGATGGACCCAGACTCAGGGACTCTCCTGCCCTGGGCCCTCTGTGCAGGTGTGGGGGTTGTGGGCGTGGCCACAGGCCTGACAGAGGGGAAGGGGGGTGGAGGGAGCTGCAGGGTGCTGATTGCCCCAGGAGGGGGATCAGCTACGAGGGAGGGAGGGGAGCGTAAGGAGGGAGAACTGAAGAGGAGCTGGCTGGGTCACGAGTGGAATGAAGGACCGGTGAGAACTTGTGAGTCCCAGGGTCAGGTGGCCGCAGGGCTTTTAAGAACAGAATGTCTCTTGGGCTACTTTCCACTGTGCGCCGTGTCTTTAGTAAAAGTCACACTATAGCCTGTAGTCACGATTGCTCTGGGAACAGGGGAAAATATTCTCATCCCTTGTCCCTCATTTGGGTCAATTCCACGGTAGAAATAAAGGCAACAGCTGCAAGAAATCAGCGGGAGCAGGACAGTGGCCATGAGAGCATCAGCCCTGAGGACCCACAGAAATCTCCATAGCCAGGGCCACAGGGTTTGCACGCACCTGCCTCAGTCTCCAGGGGCCAAGACCGCAGCCGGATTCGGGTTACACCCTGGGGCCCAGACACTGATCCCTCTCTGTGCCAGGATTCTCCAAGTGTGGTCCGGGGCCAGCAGCACCTGGATGCTGGGGAGAATGCAAACCCCTGACCGCCCCCTCAGGCCTACCTAATCAAGCCTGGGGGATGGGGCCCAGAAATCAGTTTTAACAAACCCTGTGGCTGATTCTGAGGCACCTGGAATCTGAGAAGCACCTGTCAAAGCTGACAGAAGCCCGATTGGTTCAGGTGTTCTATAACCAGGGGTTCCCATTCCTCTCTGCCAGTTAGTCTTTAATGGGCAGGTGTGGGACCCCGTTCTGCTTGATGAGACCGAAGGGGGTTCTGGAGAAACCCCTATCCCTCATAAAACAAGAAAGACATCTGAGGAGAAAGGCTTGCTCTGTCCTTTCACTTTTGGTTGCTGTCAGAGGCCATGTAGCAGAGGGCTTAAAAGTGGGGTCTCCACAGTCAGGCTGTCGGCGTGTGGAGTCCTTGGGTAGAGGGCAAAGAGAAGAAAGGAGAAAATTATAATAGTAAGAGTTGCTGCCATTTAGCAAGGGCTTTCTGTACGCCAGGTGCTGTTCTAAGCACATAGCACATTTCACTTCATAATGGATCAAGGACATAGACTCTGTTGTGCCCATTTTATAGATGAGGAAACAGAGGCACAGAGAGGCTTAAATCACTTGGATTCAAGATTCAGACTCAGGCCATCAGGTCCGGGCATTGGCCTTTTGCTAAGCGCAACAGGAAGCTGTTGAAAGATCATTAGTAGGGTGGCAGCTCTGATTTGCCTTAAAAAAAAAGTCACAAAAACACTTTGCTCATAAAATTCTCCAGGTGGCTGGGGAGGAGCCGGAGGCACTTGGGCGCAGGCTCCAGACTCTTTCCCTTGCCTCTGAGACATCACCCCCCACCGTGAGGAGAGCCAGAGGCTCAGGTGACTGGGACCAGGGTGACTCAGATGCTGCTGGGCTGGGAGGACCACAGATCCCAGTCACCCTCTGGGGAAGAAAACAAACAGCACCACATCGCCATGATACTCATTAAATAGAAGAATGGAAAGATGGTCTTCAGAGAGTGGAATTATAGGTGATTTTTTTTTCATCTGAATTTTTATACTTTTTACCAGTTGACAATGTATCGCTTCTTCTTTTTTTTTTTTCTTTTAAGATTTTTGTTTGTTTATTCATGAGAGACAGAGAGAGAGGCAGAGACACAGGCAGAGGGAGAAGCAGGCTCCATGCAGGGAACTCGATGTGGGACTCGATCCCGGGTCTCCAGGATCACACCCTGGGCTAAAGGCAGGTGCCAAACCGCTGAGCCACCCAGGTGGCCCTGACAATGTATCACTTCTTATTTAAAAGCCAATTTTAGGGGATCCCTGGGTGGCCCAGCGGTTTAGCGCCGCCTTCAGCCCAGGGTGTGATCCTGGAGACCCAGTCTCTCTGTCTCTCATGAATAAACAAATAAAATCTTTTTTTAAAAAAGCCAATTTTATTATGTATAAAAAAGACGGGATGAGGGGCCAGAACTCAGGCCTTCCCGGCTGGTTTGGCTTCCACTGGTACCAGTTTTAGCTGAAATAGTCATAATGATGGCTGGACCCTGGGAGGCTATTGAGAGCGTGCTGGCCCCTTTCTCAGGGCTTTATGTGACATGTATTAACTCATTTAATCCTCACTAGCTTGGCCAAGGTCACAAAGCAGAGGAGTGTCAGGCTGGAGTCCAGCCGCTCAACTCTGTATTATGCTGGTTTTCTAGAAATTGTTTCCAAGTGTCCTGTGGATGAAAGGCCTGGCCTTCCCTCCCTCCCTCCCTCCACAGTGAAAATGGCCTGCACTCTGTGACGGGCAGGATCACCCGGGTGGGGGTTGCAGAGCTGGGCGAGGCGATGGCCAGGAGTATCCCGCAGTTGGTCGAATCCTTGAGAGCCCACACGGAACTCACTCTTCTGGCAGGGGTCTGTCCACAGAACCAGCAGCCTCGACTCCAGGCTCCTGGAACTTTCATGGTACCTGTGGGTAGGGAGGGGTGGCTATTTGAGGCTGTAGACATCTGAGCATTATGATGAAAAATTTGTGGCTTCGAATCCCAGCTCTGCCACATACCAGGTGTGAGACCTTTGGCAAATACATCTGTGAGTCTCAGTTCTTTCTTCGGTAAAATTAACATCTTGGCGGTTGTCTGCCACAAAAGGCATAATATTAGTAAAGCTCTTAGCGTAGTGCCTGGGACATGGTGAACACTTATTCAGATGATGATGATTTTTCAACAAGCTTTTACTGGGCATCTCTTTGTGTGTCCAGCACTGTGCCCAAAGCAAATTTCTCTGGAGGTGTTGGAGCCCAGCAATTGGACTTAGCAATTGTCTAGCAGGGTGACAGCTCTGATTTGCCTTAAAAAAAAAAAAAAAAAAGTCACAGAAACACTTTGCTCATAAAATTCTCCAGGTGGCTGGGGAGGAGCCGGAGGCAGTTGGGCATAGGCTTCCCAGACTCTTTCCCTGGTCTCTGAGGGACAAATGCCCACAGACAAAATGCTTCAGCAGAAAGAAGAAGCCAGAGCTAGAAACCCCTAGCATGTCCTCAGAGCACAAGATGGGGTTTGAGTGGAACTTTAATCTTATGGGGCACCCCGGCTGACACCGGGCTTATAGGCATCAGGATGGCACATATACTTTCTTCCCGGGGGGCAGAGGTCTGACTTCTCAAGGTTTGGGAGGCAATGTACCCGGGTCTTGGGAGGGGGGTGTTGTAAATTGTGTCTGGTCTCGACTAAGTACATATGGTTCTCCTACATCCTTTTGCCTGCACAGAAATTGTTCAGAGTCCCTCAGGGAGTCAGCAGGCGAGGCTAATCTCTCAATCCGTGTGGTTTGGTGGTGGCTGCGTGACACACAAGGAAGAGCCGGGTCTCCCTCACAGGATTATTGGAAGAATTAAATTCATGGTTACACGTAAAATGCTTAGAATAGTGACAGGCATTGGGGAAGTAAACAATTGATGTTAGTTGAATTTATCTTTCTCTTCTACCACCTTCTCCTGCTTCGGCTCCTTTGGATGCCCTTTCTGTGCCTTAAATCACCACTTACCAACACTCAAATATCTACATTTTCTCTCCTCCCTTCTAGCACATCTAGCCTTATGACCAGTGGAATGTAAGTAGAAGTGGTACTGGCAACTTTCACGAATCACCCTTTAAGTGGAGGGATTGTGCCTTTCTCCTTCCTTCCCTCTTTCCTGCTAGACAAAACATAGGCATGAGGGCTGGAGCTAGAGCAGCCATTTTGGACCATGAGACAATAGCTGAATGTGGAAGATTTTGGAGCAAAAGTCTAGGTCCTGAATGATTGTGGCACCACCATACCAGCCTGGACTACATTTCCAGACATTCACAGGACAGAAGTAAACTTCTGTCTTGTTTAGACCCCTGTTATTTCTTTTTTTATTTTTTTTAAGATTATTAAAATTTTTTTAAAGTAAAATCTACACCCAACATGGGGCTCGAACTTGCAACCCCAAGGTCAAAAGTCACAGCAGCCAGGTTCCCCAAGACCTCTGTTATTTTGGATAGCCATCGCTCAAAACTGAAATGATTCCAAACTCATACAGGAATAGAACTTGGATTTGGAGCCAAGCTTGCCTGAGGCACTCCACTGGAATAGACGGAAAACTACCTGAATCAGGGTCATAGGGTGAGGAGCTTGGTTAGAAGAGTATTTCAGAGTCCCACTTTAGCTCTGCTGATTTAGACTCTCTTGGGATACCTGGGTGGCTCAGGGGTTGAGTGTTTGCCTTTGGCTCAGGGCGTGATCCTGGAGTCCTGGGATTGGGTTCCCTGCAGGGAGCCTGCTTGTGTCTCTGCCTCTCTCTTTGCATCTCTCATAAATAAATAAAATCTTAAAAAAAAAAAAAAGACTCTCTCGAGTTGGGGCCTGGGCAATTCTATTTTAAGCAAGCCTCTCACCCAGAGGGTTCCGGTGTACCCTCACGTGGGAACACAGCCTGTCATTCTCCCTCTTCTCCCAAGCCTTAAGAAAATCAGGGGGCCGTTCTGATCCTTTGGGTGGAACTACAGGCAGGTGGAAGCCAGGGACCCAACACAATGGGCTTCTAGAAGGGGAGGAGGAGGTGGGAGGGGAGGAGTCAAGGGTCCAGCCTTGGGCCTTCAGGTAATCCGCATCCATCCCCCAGAAGCAGATGCTGTGTAGGCCTCTCCAGGGAGGCAGCTGTGTCCCCTCAGGTCTTGGATGGTGTGGGGGCCCTGTCGCCTCCCCGGCCCTGCTCTTACCCGGGGCGGTTGCTCCCAAGCCAGAGAGATCTCTGAAGCCCCGAGTGTCTATGGCATGCTGAGCTGCTCTCATGGAGCTGGGGACAAGCCCCGGGAGGCAAATCTCAGCTCAGGAGCTGGGGTTTCAGCGTAAAGCTGTGCCCTCTTCTGCAAGCCACACTTCTCCTTTTGAGAAACAGCTCAGGCCTTTCATAAGCTGTCGGGCCCTGGGGGAGACTGAAAGCCTGACACAGGCACCTGGGGACCGTGTGATGAGAGGCGAGCGCTGAGCGCTGCCGACCTTGCCACAAAGTCAGGTGCGCCCAGCAGCATCTGTCGTCAAGGGGAGGAGGCACGTGGGGAGCTGGGCCGGAGTGTCCGGGAGGGGGGCGAGCCGCTGAGCAGGTGCCTGGGTCCCCACAGTCCCTTCTTGGGCTCGCGGCCACCCTCCCTTCCCTCGCCCCGCAGCCGCAGGCCCCGCGACCACTTGCCCAAGGATTGCCCGCTGAGCCCTGGCCACGCCAAGCGCCCCGGGGCCACCTGCAGCAAGGAGGTGAGCGGTGCCCAGCGCCAGCAGGCAGGGCCCTGTCGGGGGCTGGAGGCGCCCCGGGGCAGAGGGACCCTGGGCCGCAGCCACGTCCTCCCCCTTTCCAAAGGCCAGTGTGAGAATGACCTTGGAGGTGATGGAGTGGGGGGAATGAAGGGCTGGGGGGCCCGGGGGCGCCTGTGCCCGCCTCACCCTCTCCCCGCGGGAGGTAGAGTTCGGGCACAGCCCCTCCTTCGGGGACAGGGAGCCATCAGTCCCGGCTTGCTCGTTGCCAGGCAACCCAGGATGAGCCTTCGAGGTCATTTCTCAGACAATTCTGAGCTCTCTCCACAGCCTGTTAACAGATGGTTCTGCAAGCAACCAGCCCCAGCCAGGAATCGATCGCTGTGGCACTGCTGCCCGTTTCCGGCGGCGCCAGTGACAGGAAGCCCTTCCAGAACTCCCAGTACTGCATGTGTTGTCCGGGGGGTGGAAGGGGAAGCGGCCTGAGGTCAGGATCCAGGTCAGCTCCGGTGGCGGCAGGTGGTGTTGCCCGGGGGGGACAGGACCCCGGAAGGAGAGACGTTGGAGGATCGGTGCCAACAAGGCACGATGTGGTTAGACTGTCAGAACGGGCCCAGATGGCGGGAGTGCTTGTCCCAAGTGACTCCTCCACAGAACTCCCCTTGAAAGGAAGCTCTTAATCCCATCTTCCCGTCTCTGTTTTTAGGACTTGGACAGAATTCAAATCTCTCAACCTCAGCTGGGCCCAAGCTTTGATACTTCTAATTGCAAGAGACTCACATTTTAGGACTAGAGATACAGACCCTTTCCTGCCCCATTATTCTGATCATCCGAGATAAAGCTAAGCAACATTCTGACTATTATCCCCTGGGGACAGAACTGGGCTGAGCTGGGTCGTGACTCCTACTCATTTGAGGCAGTTTCAGAGGTGACATCCCAGCATGACTTTCTTGCCTTATTTGAGGCACGAAGAGCTTCAACTTTCTAATAGAAATGTTAAACAGCAAGCCAGCATTTTTTTTTTTCCAGGACAAGGACAAATTCCCGTAAGAATTTTGCAAACATCACATGTTCTCTTTCCCCTTGATGCAAT
This sequence comes from Canis lupus familiaris, assembly GCF_011100685.1. Classification (NCBI taxonomy): domain Eukaryota; kingdom Metazoa; phylum Chordata; class Mammalia; order Carnivora; family Canidae; genus Canis; species Canis lupus. The sequence continues at coordinate 72,514,957 of NC_049223.1, read as the reverse complement.
ATGTATAATTTATCTTCTGCTATAACTTGCTTAAAGTCACAGTTTGTTAATTCCATCTGCTTCCCAAGAGGGGGACAAACTAAAGCAACGTCCTGAGTTCTGAGTCTCCCACAAGCCACAGTTGGTCAAGAACCCAGGCAATGGAGGGACAGCAATTTGTCCACTTGGCAACAGATCCTTATTTTGGGATCAGGTTTGCTATCCTACCTTCTCTCTGCTCTCTCTGTACTTCCATTCGTAAACTTACCGAATGCCCCTGGTAGGCATAATCTAACACCACTTGTCTCCCACTAAGAAGTTCATGTTTCTGTGAACACCGAAGACATGCACCAATAGGCCAGTGCCCAAGGGAGTCAGTGGGCTTTCCTTGAGCCCATCGCCCGGGACTAGGTGGCCCTGAAGCATGGTGGAAGGCCCTATGGTGTGCTACGTTATGATATGAGCTGAGAGACGGCACCTCATGGGGCCCGCCGGTCTGCAGGTTGTGGAGTGTGTGCTGAGCTAGTCACAACGCATGCTAGCTCTCCTGGGAGTCAAATACGTGGGGCTGGGACCCAGATGGGGGACATTGGAGTAGTTCATACTTAGTGCACAGGTGGAGAACTGGGTCTATCAAGAGATGCAAAGTAGGGGCACCTGGGTGGTTCAGTCAGTTAAGCGACAGGCTCTTGGTTACGGCTCAGGTCATGATCTCAGGGTCCTGGGATCAGTGGTGGGTAGTGCCTCGGGCTCTGAGCTCAGCGGGAGTCTGCTTGGGGATTTCTCTCTCCCTCTCCCTCTCCTCTCCCTGCTCGTGCACACACTCTCCAATAAATAAATCTTTAAAAAGAGAGAAAGAGAGAGATGCAAAAGTGATTCCTCTGAAGTGGAAGCTGAGACCATCACCGGCCATTGAGAAAAGGATCATAAAGTGGGTTTTGGTGTTGGCTAGGGGGTTGACCTTGACTATGAAAAGGGGATGAGCCCACTATTAAACAGAGGTAGGGAGGGATCTGGAGAGAACCTAAGGTGGAGTGGGACCATCTGGGGTCCTACCTTCCTTCAGACCCAGTGGTGAAGTAAGTGGAGGATTTTCATCCTACTTGAGTGAGTCATGAATGGATCTTCTGGCTGCTGTGCTATGGGCAAAAGGAACATGAATTAGGTAGAGCCAGGATGGAACACTGCCCTCAGAGGACCAACAGGACTCAGAAGCCTGTTGGTGGGTCCTGTGGAGGGTGGTAAGGGCTGGATTGGGACCATCAGAGGTAGCCTTGCCAGACCGGCCCAGCCCCTCCTAGCGTAACCTGTGACCTGAAGTCCTTCCAGCCTCTACTTCCTCTCTCTTCAGTCCCTGGTGCCAGCTCTCTTCCTGGAGGGAAGGACAGGGACCCCTGGCTCTAGAGAATAGTTTCGTCTGGGTTTCTCCCTCCGCACAACATTTTTTGGAAGTGGTTCATAGTGGTATATCCAACTTTGGGTCTGGTGTGATTTGTATATAAACTTAAGTTGCTAAGCCTGTCATAATTGTTACAAAGCAATAGATTACTAGCTATGGAACTTTCAGATATTGTTTTTTGGATTCAGTTTTGGAAAGTTTTCTGGAAATTCCTAGAAGTTAGTTCATATTGCCTAAATTTTCAAATATATTGGCTTAAAGTTGGTCATAATATCTTTTTTCTGTTTAAAAATTTGATTGTAAAACTCATGTACAGAAAGGTGCACAAAATCGAAATGCATGGTATAACATATAGTTATAAAGCAAACATCCATGTAATCACCACCCAAGTCAAGAAATTGAATATTGCCAGCACCACTAGCATCCACATGCACTTCTTTTTAATCACACCCCCCTACATTCCCCTTAGGGGTAATCATTCTTGCATTTTTATGGTAATCTCCGTCTAGGGTTATAATTTTATTGTTCTTTATAGTTTATCCATCCATATGTGATGCTGTTTGGATTTTTTTCTTTTTTTGATCTTTGTATAGATGGAATAATTCCCTGCATTTCTTTTGTGTTTTGCTTCTTTTGTTCAGCATTGGATTTATAACATTAATCTATGTTGTTGTGAGATTGTGGTTTATTTTCATTGCTATTTAGTATTCCATGGTGGGATCATAAGAAAATTTATTTATCCACTTTACTATTGATAGGCATTCTGATTGTTTTCAGTTTTGGGGCTACATAAATAATTTTTCTCTGAACATTTTTGTGCTTGTGTCCTGGGACATAGCACATGCACTTCTTAGGGCATTTTTCCAGTAGCAGTGTTGCTGGGTCACAGGGTATGAATATTTATACCACTGTACTGGAAAATGCCGAACTTTCCCCAAAGTAGTGAGGCTAATACTCACCAACTGTCTGAGAGTTCCTTTTGTACCACATCCTTGTCACTCTTGGTCTTGCCAGGCTTTTGAATTTTACCCAACAGACTTGTATATAATGATATTTCATTACAGTTTTTGCACTTCCATGATTTTTGTATGGATTTAAGGACTTTTCCACATATTTATTGGCCATTTGGATTTTCCTTTTTTTGTGTGAAGTGTGTATTGAATTTCTTTGCCCATTTTTCTATTGAGTGTTTTTCTGGTTGATTTCTGGAGTTCTCTATATATTCCAGATAGGACTCCATTAGCTGTTATATATGTTCAAGTATTACTCCACTGCATGGCTTGTCTTTTTATTCTCTCTTTTTAAAAATATTTTATTTGGGGATCCCTGGGTGGCTCAGTGGTTTAGCGCCTGCCTTCAGCCCAGGGCATGATCCTGGGGTCCCGGGGATCGAGTCCCGCATCAGGCTTCCTGCATGGAGCCTGCTTCTCCCTCTGCCTGTGTCTCTGTCTCTCTCTCTCTCTCTGTGTGTGTGTCTATCATAATAAATAAATAAATAAATAAATAAATAAATAAATAAATAAATAAAATCTTTAAAAAAATAAAAAGATTTTATTTATTTATTCAATGAGAGATACAGAGAGAGGCAGAGACATCGGCAGAGGGAGAAGCAGGCTCCTGTGAGGAGATTGATATGGGACTCATCCCAGGACCCCAGGATCACAACCTGACCAAAGGCATATGCTCAACTACTGAGCCACCCAGGTGCTCCCTCCTGGCTTTTTATTCTCTTTATAGAGTTTCTCAATTTTTATATAATTAAAGGTATCTCTCTCTTCCTTTATGGTCACTCGCAGTAGCTTGTTCCCTTGTGTGGTTAACCGTTCACATTTAAAAAAAAGGATTTTATTTATTTATTTGGGGGGGGGGAGACAGAGAGTGAGCAGGAGATGGGAGGGGGATAGGGAGAGGGAGAAGCAGATTCCCTGCTGAGCAGGAAGCCTGATGGGGCAGTGGTGAGGTGGGGGGTGTTCAATCCCAGGACCCCGAGATCATGACCTGAGCCGAAGTCAGATGCTTAACTGACAGCCACCCAGGCACCCCCACAGTTCACATTTTTAAAAACATAATTTGAGCCAAAAATAAAAAAATAAAAAATAAAATAAAAAATAACATAATTTGTTAAAATTCTTGAGGCTTTGGATGATGGCGCATTCCTTCAGAGGGCATTTGTATCTGCTTCTAGCAGGTGCCAGGGGCATTGGAAGCCCAGGATCACTTTAAACTAAATTTACAGTCAGAATATTTGTAGACCACAGTAGGTGATGTGAATTTGGCATGCAGTTCTGCATGGACAGCTTTAGGATGCAACTTCTCTGGATGGGCTTTTTCTCTCTTGCTCTTTGTGACATGGTGGCAATTTCCTTGCAGTCCCCTGGGGGTATAGGAGTAGTTTCTTCTGGTTCTCTCTGGCACGGAGATTGTGACCCTTTGGGGTCTAAGATTCTCATTCTTGGTTAGGTCCTGGTTTTTGTGAGACCAAATAAGCCCAAAGTCCCTATGTATCTGGCTGGCAAATGACCTCCAGAGCTTGGCTCACATCTCTCACTTCCCTTAGATTTTGCCTGGTTATTCATTATAAGCTTGTCAGCTCTTTTCAGGAAGATGTTTTTAGGAAGATGCTTGCCAGAAATTTCACTTACAAAGACTTACGTACTAAAATGTTAAGTTGGTAAGCTAATTATAGTACATACAAATTAGGTATAATAGGTAATGTTCAAATGGGGGAATTATTAAATTATAATTTTACATATGACAATTACCATGCTTGTTTTCTAAAATACCCGCTGTGGCAGACTGCTGGATGTCCTGGAAACCCATTCTCTCCTTCCTTGGCATTTAGTTCAGTTACCTAGCTGCCCAGGTAGCAGCTGCATTTCTCCAGCTCCCTTGTGGCTGGGTAGAAGGCTTTATCATGGGCTACTGTCAATGGATGTGAACAGAAATGATGTGTGGCGTCTCTGAACACACCTTAAAATTTCAGCTGTATTCTCATTCACGTCTGTTTTCCTCCCGCGGGGCTGAACACAGACGCTGCTTTGACGATGAAGATAAAGACAACACCATGGGGGATGTCAGAGCAACAAGATGGAAGGGACCTGGTCACTGAACAACCCCCACAATCTGGACCACTTATCTCAGGATTGAAAAAAAAATCCCATTAAGTCTGCGTACTGGGGGCTTTCTTATAGCAGGTTAGCCCTTTCCTTAACATACACCCACTTCATCTGCTTGTGCCACATGGAGGTGTCCAGGCCATGAACCTCCATTTCCACCAACTTCAAGATTTACTTCTCTTTCGATCTCTTCTAGATTCTATGGGTTTTTTTTTTTTTTGTTGTTGTTACAATCGTGTCCCTGCAAATATAAACTCCTTAACCTCTCTTTTGCTTCACCTTGCTTACTTGGCAAAACCATCCTGGTACCTGTGCTCAAGTATCTGAAGATCACTGAAAAAATCACACAAGTAGGCTGACCGGTTTCCTGTTCTCAAACATCCAATGGAATCAACATGGAAAATTCTACTGTTTTCCTAATAAGAATGATTTCCTTCTTCTCCACTCTCTCAAGATGATTATTGCATTCCTTTCCCTCATTCCTCAGATTCCCTACCTCCTCTCCCTGATATAGTCTCATTTGGCGACCTTGCCTCACTCCTTACTCAGACAATTAAAGCCCTCTCTCACCCTGACATGGTTTCATCTTCGCCTAAGTCTGCAACCCCAACTACTTGTGCACGCTCTGGACAAGCTGCACCAGGGTGTTTGAATCTTTACCCCTTTTTACTTTCTCAAAGTGTTTCCTTCCCTACTGGGTCATTTCCCAACAGCTTAGGACCATCTCTAATATACTCCCATCTTCCCCAATGAAACAAAACAAACCTCGGTATTGGTCTTCTGTTCCACCTAACACACATCCACGAACTCAGCGGCTTAGAAGAGCAGATTGCACCACAGTTTCTGTGGGTCAGAAGTCCAGCATGTTTTCGCTGGGCTTTCTGCCCAGGGTCTCACCAGGCTGAAAACAAAGTGTTGGGCAAGGCCGTGACCTCTCCTGAGGCTCGGGCTCCTCTTCCAGGCTCACTGGTTGGTGGTAAAATTCAGCTCCTTAGAGTCGTAGGGCTGAGATGGCCACTTTCTTCTGTCAACTGGGAGCCATTCTCAGCTCCTAGAGGCCAGCAGCTATTCTCTGCCATGGGGCCTTCTTCACGACATGGCAGTTGGCTTCTTCAAGGCCAGGAGTGGAATCTTCTTTTAAGGGCTCACCTGATTAAGTCAGGCCCACCCAGGTAATCTACCTAATGATTAACTCCCAAGTCAACCAATTGGAGACTTTAATTATAACTGCAGAATCCTTCACCTTTGCCATATAATGTAACCTAATCACAGGTGTGATGGCCTATGATAGTTTCTGCCCACACTCAAGGGGAGAGAATTATACAAGGCATGAACACCAGGAGGCAGGAATCTTGGGGGCCTTCTTAGACTTCTTCCTATCACAGCATCTCTTGACTCTACCTCCTGCAGTCATTGCCTCAATCCCCTCTCCCTAACACAGCAAACTTAAAAGTGCAGTCTAGACTTGATGTGTCCCATCCACTCCCCAACCCACTCTAATCCATTTATTGAGATATCCTTGTCAAGTTACTGGTGTCCATCTTGCCAAATCCAATAGGCACTTTTCTTTTGAATTTTTTCTTTTACTTTTTTTTATTATGGAAAATTTCAAACATAAGAAAAATAGCACAATACAATGAATGTCCATGAACTCAAGCGCTCAGCTCCAAGAGATACCAGTGGGTGGCTAATGTTCCATCTCAGCCCTACCACTTCTCTCTTCACTATTCTTCTGATTATTTTAAAGCAAATCCAAATTATTTATATCATTAATAAATAAATCAGTACCTCAGGATGGATTTCTGAGATAATGACTTTTTAAAAAAGATTTCGTTTTTAAGTTATCTCTACACCTGATGTGGGGCATGTACTCACAACCTCGAGATCAAGGCTTGCATGCTCCATGGACTGACCTAGCTGGGTGCCCCTAAGACAATGACTTTAATTTTATTTATTCATTTATTATTTATTTAATTTTTTTTGAGAGAGAAAGTGGGGAGGGGCAGAGGTAGAGGGAGAGGGAGAGAATCCCACCCAGGCTCCAAGCCCCGTGTGGAGCCCCACACGGGGCTCAATCTCATGATCCTTGGATCACCACCCTGAGATCACGACCTGAGCCAAAATCAAGAGTCAGAGGCGTAACCAACTGAGCCACCCAGGCGCCTCAACAATGCCTTTTAAAATATGAGCACATAGCATTGTCAAGAAGAAAATAACAATTCCTTAATGTTACCTAATACCAGTCCTCACATTTCCCTGATCGCTCCATAAATCTCTTTTGTAGTGAGTTAGTTTGAGCCAAGATCAAAACGAGAGCTATTCATTGTATTTGGTTGATAAAGTCCTTACATTTCATTTAAGCTACAGTAATCCTCTTCTTACTTTTTGAGGTTTTGGTCTTGCCGCTTACTTTTCAAAGCAACGTGGTCACTGTTCCAGAAATCTCCCCTCTCTGGATCTGGCTGCTTGAATCCCAGTGGTGATGTATCACAGGTTCCTCTGCCCGATGAGCACTTTTCTATTATCATCAGACCCATCCTCCTAGCTGCATTCAACGCTACTGGCCATTTTCTCCTCCTTGAGATACTCTCCTTTTGCTAACACAGCTCCTGACCCTTCTTCCAAGTCTCTGGCCAATCCTCTTTGGTGTTGCACAGTTTGCTCCTCTTCTACCCACACTTGAAACACTAGTGGTTCCTCAGGCCCCTGGCTGGACCCTTGGCTTTTATGTTTACCTGCTTTCCCTAGTTCTGTGGCTTTTAGTGTCATGAAGACACTGTAAGACTCACACCATTTTCTCTCTGGCCCAGTCCTCTCCTGAGCTCCAGATCACTTCTGTGAAGACTTACTTGATGGGTCTGCTCAGCTCTCCCACCAGCATCTCCAACTCAACCCATGCTAAAGGAACTCTGGATTTCTGGCTTCCCAGACCGGTTCTCCCTCTGAGTGAACAGCTGCACCCCACCCAGCCACTGGAGCCTGGATGCTGGAGTCTTCCTTGATTCCTGCCTCTCTCGCTTCTTCTATGCAACCCATCAGGGTCTGTCATTATACCTCTCAATTACACACGCCTACGCCAGCCTTGTCTGCAACCCAGTCCCAGCCATTGTCACCTTGATCTGGGACACTGATCTGGTCTCCTTACTTTCTCCTTCCATTCCAGACCTTCTTCAATCAGTTCTTCACATGGCGCAAAGTCATGCTTTCGAAACATACATCAGATAATGTAGCTCTGCTGACTGAACCACGGGAATATGTCTCCAGTGCACTTGAAATGGAATTCCTGCCTGCACTCCTGTGCTTCTGTGCTTCTCCAGCCACAAAAAGCCTCTTGGGTCATAGTCCTGCCCATCTCTCTGACCGAATATTCTCCTTACTATGCATCATAGCTGGTGCCTTCTTTCCCTTTAGCTGCAGTCAACACAGTACCTCCTCGGAGAGGCCTTCGGGGTCCCCCGAATCTGAAAGGGCTCCCTCCTATTATTCTCTTGGTCTCCTTCAGTGCACTGAGCATAAATATAGTGACGTGTGTCCGTGTTTATTAGCTGTCTGCTCCACTGGACCACAGTCTGTTTCACCTTTGCATGAATGGTGAGCTTGTGGAGAATGGGCCCCTATTCCAGCTGCACGACTGGGCTGACAGCTAACCAGCCAGGCTCCCAGAGCCCTCCCAAGCAGCGGCAGAACACTGGGTGCTGTGAGGATTAATTATGCAGGATGTGAACTGCAGGGCCCGTGGCTAGATTTTTAAATATCACTTTTAAAACATGGGCATAAAATTCATCCATAGTAATATGCACACATTCTAAGTGACAACACTCTGATCAAGATAAGGAATATTTCTCTCACCCCAGAAATGCCCCCTTGCTCCCTTTCAGTCAACCCCCAGACTCACAGCAACCACTGTTGGTAGCTGGATTTTCTTTTTTTAAGAATAAAGAGAATATTTTTAGTAATCTCAACACCCAATGTGGAGCTTGAACTCACAACCCTGAGATCAAGGGTCACACACTTCACCGTTTGAGCCAGCCAGGCCACCATGGTAACTGGATTTTCACATGCTGTCCAGGCAAGGTCAGCGGAGAGTTCTAAAATATTCCAGCCAGTCCCCATATCTTGACAACACTGTTTTCACCAGTGAGATCCATTTCTAATAACAGTGTGCTCGCTGGCCCAGCCTCTGGGGTTGATGGGAAATAAAAGAAGCTGAAACCCTGTGGTGGCCAGGATGAGAGAATTGCCCTGCTGGCTAAATGGGGCCGATAACCTCCACCCTCACCTCTCCCGGGGTTGATTCCGTCAGAGTAGCTGTCCACTCCTAGAGCTGAACTAACACCTAGCTAACATCACACCGTTGGTGCTCAAATTCAGATGCTACAGCAGAGTAGAACCAGGGGAACAGGCTGGGCAAAAGGGATAGAGTCTGGTTGATGTCCTGTGGGCCACAAGGCCCAGTCCAGCAGACATAGACCACATTCGAACAGTCTTCTCTGACCACCTGACACCTCATTTGAGAGCCGCCTCTGACCCCCGCTTCCCCCTTTCCCAACGTAGGGTCATATCAGGGGCTTCTCTGAGACATGAAAAGAGAAACAGCCCCAAAAATGCATGGCCAAGGCTGCCCGTTTCTCTCGGAAGCCCCCAGGTTTTCCACCTTCCCGGAGTCCAGGGATTCCTGCTCCTGGGTTCGGTTCTTGTGGTCATCCTTCCTGAAGTCTCTCTCTGGGACACCCCGGGAACTAAGATGAGGTGAGGGGGAGGTCTCAACTCTCCACAAGTGCCCCCCTCTAATGTCCATCCTTCTCCTGAGCACACGGTGCAGCATGTAGTAGGTCCTCAAAAAATATTCCTTGATGGAAAATTGCTTGCCTGGCTCTCACCTGATCCTTTCATTGAGCTTATGATGTGGGTAGAAATTAGGAAGACTGTCACAGATGAGGAAACGAAGCTGAGGGTGGGTGTCCGCCCCACCAGCCTGCTGGTGCTTCCAGGACAGGGGTGCTGGTGCTTCCCTCTTATCACCCCACAAACACACGCACGTACGCCTGCACACTCTGGGCCTACCTGCTGAATTGCATGGTGGCAGCTAAGACTTGGTATCTTTGTAAAATGGGGCATCGTGTCACATGTTCTCCATCTGTCAGTACAGGCTCACTCTTCACCTTTCTTCATTCTGCACTGATCAGTGGAGGCCGACCTTCCCCAAGGCTGCAGCTTTCACCAGGTTCTGGAATCTTCCCTAGTTCCCTCGGGTGGTAAAAGCTTCTTGCTGCTGCTAGCCCTGACTGCTTCACCAGCCTTTCTTGGTTCCTTTAACTCTGCCCACCACTTTGTAAAAGTCCCTTCCTCAAACCCTTTTCAATTACCCTTTAAATATGCCATCTGTTTCGATCCAGGGCCCCGATGGCTACGAGAATTGATATCAGAATAGCCCTGGGAAATAGATCCTTGGATGCGATGCTGACATCTGAAATTGGGCTGCCCACACATCTTGGTTAGTGCTCGAACAGCCTCCTTGACAGGGGGTAATGGACAATGGTAATTGAGGCATGTGGCGGCATCATAGCCACTGACTTCAGGGCCAGTGGTGGCAAGAGATGGACGGGGAAGATGTTGGGAGATCAAGTATCTCTGGCACTTAGTCACCATGGTGACAGTAGTGATTACAGACTGGAGTGGCCTTCTGACTCTACATCTGATTGCCCTAGGAAACATACACAAAGAAAAAAACAGATTGAAAACCTTAATCTGGGCTACGCTAGGGAAAAAGTTTCTCAGTATTTGCCTGGAGGCAATGAGAGGCGATGGGGTGCATTCTGAGGAAAATCAGCATCCCTCGTGAGGCAACTTTCCAAGTGAAGTCACTGAATGACTTTTATGCCAGGAAAGGCTGGTTTCCTCAGAACGAAGGCAGGGCATTCCGCCCTCACCAACAGGGAAGATTCAGGGTATGTTGGGGGTTCAAAATTCTACCCAAATATCCCATCCCATGCCTGAGGGTCCTATTCCTTCTGAACCAGTGCTCTTCCCTCAGCATAAGATACTTGGTGGGGTTGCCATCTCACTGGCTCTGCAACCCTGGGGTTTTGACAGGGCCTGGGCTTGGTTCTCTGCTACATCTGTGCTGTCACTTCCAGAGAGCAGAGATTCCTTCAGAATCACCCTGGAGGCTTTCTGAATTTCCTCTCTTGCATTAAGTCATGAGTTCAAGGCTTTCAATCTGTTCTTAGCCCCATAGGATCCAAGGGCCCATAGACCCTGTGTCTGTAAATTAATTGGAAGAGTCCTCCCACTAATTTCCTGACTGGGAAGTGTGGAGGTGCCAAAAGGAGGTGTGGAAAAGCCAAATGGAAGCCCCTGAAGAGCGACGTCACCACCATTAAAGTAGCCAGCAATGCTGTTTTCCTAAGGGAATTTGAGAAATTAGTAACACCATTAAAGATCTAAAATATGCAGAGACTGTCATTCCTATCAAGACTGTTTACCTCATCTCGCTGGTGCAAAAACCAGCTGGGTCTGGGGAATGACTACAGATTAGGTATGATGCCAATTGCTGTGGTTCTACACATGAGATCTTTACTGGAACAAATCAACACATCTCCTGGTCTGGTGTACACCTTTGACCCCAAATGCTTTCTTTTCTATTCCACTAAATAAAGGTAGTCAGAAGTCATCTGCCTTTGTATAGCAGAGACAGCAGCACATTTTTCCCTCCACCACCCCAGAGCTTTGTCTATTTTGCGGATAATATAGTCTGAAGTGACAAGAATCATCTTGATATAGTTCAGAACACTATGCTGGCTCATTATATTAGTTAGATTTTGGTAACTGGGCCTAGTGAGCAGGAAATTGGGAGCACTTTAGATTCTTGGTAGAACATATATATGCCAAGGGAAGGGAGATAAATCTCACAAAAATTCAGAGGCACGTCATGTCAGTGAACTTTCTAGGATATCAGGTGATCTGGGGCATATCAGGATATCTACTGTAAAACAAGACAAGTCACTGGATCTTATACTGCCCACTGCAAAGAAAGGGGCAAAATGTTTCATGGGACTCTGGATTTTCGAGGCAACATATATTCCATTTGGCTGTGCTGTTCTACCCATTTACTGAAAAACTGTAAGACTGCCAACTTTCGAGTAAGGCTTGTATAGGTGCTGTATAGATGCTGCATAGACAAGCTCCAACAGGAAAGTTGCAAGACTGTTACAGACCTTTAGGGTTTTGGATTAATTTGTGTTCACTTCTGCCAATAACCAGTCTCCACTTAAAAACAGCTCCTGGCTCACAACTGGACATGGTGGAGGCTGAATGCCTGACTGTGGACACCAAGTGACTCATGCCACCAGAAATGGATATTATCTGATCTAGCTAATCAAAACACTGGACATGCATGGTAGCATTCTATTATTAGATGGTATATATGAGATCAGGTCTGAGCAAGTCCAGAAGGCACAGGGAAACTGCATGAGCAAGTGGCTCAAATTCCCATGATAACTCCTCTTATGGCTTCACTGCTTCTCCCTCAGGTTGGGGAAGCTGCTATGACCAGTTTGCATGGAGGAAAAAACAGAGACATGATTTCCAAATGAGTCTGCTTGGTATGTAAGCACCAGCCACAAGTGGATAACTGCTGCATTAAAGCAACACTCAGGGTGTCTCTAAAAGACAGCGATGAAGGGATAACCTCTCAGAGTATCAGGGTAGAATTTCTGGTTCTATCGACTGTCCATTCTGCACGGAAGATGGCCTGAGGTGCAGACCTACACTGATTCATGAGCAGTGGCGAAGAAGTTTGCTGACTGGTCAGAAACCTGAAAATGACAAGGTTGGGAGATTGGTGGTGAGGTCTAAGGGAGAAATATATGGATGGACTTCTTGAAATGGGCACAGGTGGGGAAGCTATTTCTAACCCACACAAATGCCTTGAGAGAGCATCCATTACGAAGACAGCTGCCAATAATCAAGTGGATGAGACACATTCTGTAGATGCCAACTTCTTTTCCCAGCTACCTGGGTTCTTACTCAATGGGCCCACATACAAAGTGGCCATGGTGGCAGGGATGGGGGCTATAGTTAAGCATAATAACCTCCCAAAGATGTCCTAATTCTTGGGATCGGTGAAAGTATTTTATATGGCAAAGGTGAATTTAGGTAGTAGAATTAAGGTTGCTAATCAGTTAACTGTTAAACTAGGGAAGAGTATCCTGCATTATCTGGATGGGTCCAATGTAATCACAAGGGTCTTTGAATGTGGAAGCAGGAGGTAGTCTGTGTCAGGGTGGTGTGGGAAAGGACTGGCCATGGACAGGCTTGAAGATGGAAGGACATGTGCTAAGGAATGCAGGCAGCCTCCAGAAGCAAGAAAAATAGATTCTCCTCTAGGGACTTCAGAAAGGAATGCAATCTTGCTGACATCGTGGTTTTAGCCCAGTAAGACTTATGTCAAGCTTCTGACCTCCAGAACATAAGATAATAAATTTGTGCCCGAAGCTGCTAAATTTGTGGTAATTTATTATAGCAGCCATAGAAAACTAATACACACAGGCTCAACACCTTTCCCTCACGTAATCTGATGGGCAGTACCGCTGCTGAGCACCCTGGCTTCCAGCAGCAACCACCAAGCTGAGTTTCCTACGTGGCACCATTCCCCAGGGCAATGGTTCTCAAAGCGTAAATTAGGAACTCGTGGGGGTTCTTCAAAATTCTTTCAGGACTTCTTTCCTATTAATACTAAAGCATTCTTTGCCTATTTCATTGTCATTCTTTCACGAGTTTATAGTGGAATTTTCCAGAGGGCTCACATATGTACAACAGACTAAATGCTGAAGCAGATTTGACAATCTGTCTTGTATTAAGCCAAATCTCTTTAAGAAGTTTGCAAAAATGTTAAGTAATGCTGCTCTCACAGTTTTCGTTGTGAAAGTTAATTTTCATGCAAAACTTTATATTTGTATTAACATGTAATAGATTTATTTTAAATGAATATTTTAAAGTTTAATTTCTAGTCCAGCAAAATAAATATAAGCCCCACAAAAACCTTTATAATTTTAGAGTATAATATTTCAGTAATTTTTAAGAATGTAAAGGATTTCTGAGACCAGAACTTTGAGAACCTCTGTTCTAAGGGGACCATCTAGCTATCCATTGGCAGGTTGATTACACGAACTCCTTCTTTTATGAAGGGAACAGTTACTTATTAGCTCATGGTAATAAATATTTATTTCTGATATGAACTTCCCTTCCCTGCCTGCAAGGCTTCAGCCAGGACCATCATCTCTGGACTCTCTAGAAGGCCTTATTCATCACTCTGCTACCTCACATGTTGCCTAACTTCATTTTATGGTGAGAGGCATAAAGCAACGGTCTTAATGCACTGGACTTACAATGTGCCCTGTCACTAAGAAACAGTTGAGTGTATAGGATAGTGTTACAGCTGGGAGATAGCACTCTGTAAGGTGAGGTTGACAGGTAGTATGCAGTATGTCCTTTAAATCAGTGGCCAATAACTGGGTCCACCTCTCGTAGTCAGAATGCAGAGGCCCAGGGACCAAGGGGTAGTGATGGGAGTGGCTCCTCTCAGTATTATCCCAAATAACTTACTGGAGGAAGTTTGGCTCCCCATCCCCTCAACTTTGTGTTCAGTAGGTCTCTGGTGCCCAAAGGAGGAATACTTCTTCCAGGGAACACCTATGCGGTTCCTTTAGATTGGAAGGAGAGTCTTCCCTTGGGTCATTTTGAGTCCTGTCTGTTACTCAACCCAAAGGCAGAGAGGGGGGTCAACTGTACCAGAAAGTGTGATCAATCTAGATAACCAGAAGGAATATGGGGGATGGGCAGGAAGGCTATATCTGGAATCCAGAGGATTTACTGGGTGCCTCTTTGATCTCCCACATCCAGTAATGGCCATCAATGGGAAATTTGGCAACCCAACAAATCTTAGGCCAAGAAGAACCTGAATTGCACAGGACTAAAGGCTTAGGACATCCCACCAGGTAAAGAACCCAACCAGCCAGAGAGCTGGCAGCTGGTTAAGGGGGACATGGAAGGGGGTGGTGGAAGGAGGGTGCCATTGAGTGCTAAATGAAGCCTTGTGACCAGCTGCAGAAAGGGATGCTATGGTGGGTTCTGGTGTAATTCTGCACCCTATGCTCCATATCACTGAAAGAGCCTTGGGGATGACTAACATTTTAAGTTAAAGGGTATGATTGAAGGAGGACAAGAATATGGTAAATATGACAAGGAGGTGGTGGCTGATGAGACCATTTTTCCTGTTGGGGATGAGCTTTCCTTCCATTTTTAAAAGATTGAGGTGAAACTCCCATAACATAAAATGAGCCGTTTTAAAGTGAATGATCAGTGGCACTTTGTACCTTCACAATGTTGAGCAACCAGCACCACAAATGATTTCCAAAACTTCTCATCACCCCAAGCAGAAATTCTGTAATCATTAAGCAAGAGGAACATGAGTTTTTCATCTGCAGGATGGGTGGGTGATGGAGGGGCAAAAGGAAGGGCTCTGTTCAGATATATGTCCCCTAAATCCACTCTCCTCTTGCTCCATTTACTGCAAGGCTGACCTTTGGGGATGGAACTCAGTAAAGTCACTCAGGAGCCTTCCCTTCCAGCTTTTGGATGAGTTTGGCCAAGGGGAGGCACCAGCAGGATCAAAGACAGAGTATTTATCCCCTGCCTCCCTGCCTGGCAGGGACGATGCTCTACTTCCTATGGCTATGGCTCCAGCAGGGCACCCCTGTCCCATAGTAACGGCTCCCTCCTCTTGTTCAGGGCTAGGAGTTAGAACAGCTTCACTGTAGTGTGAGCCCCTTAGGCCTCATTCCTGGTAGGTTCCCTTAACCCTGCCCACACCTCTGTAAAGAATCCTATAGTTAAAGGCTCTTCAATATCCCTTTGAATGTACCATCGGTTTCTTGTTAGGACATCGAGACTGATACAGGAATGGATGCTACAGTTCTTCCCTACAGTTCTTTTGGTACTGACCACTCCAGACTCCCAGGCGGAGCAAACAAGATGCTTTTTCCAGGCAGCCCGGGGTTCCAGGGGTGCCTGGGGTGTGTGCCAAGGCCCCACTGCCCTCTGGTGGTCAGTTCCTGGAAATGCACCTCAGGATCCGACCTCCACTGAACCAAGCCCACTGGACACCCGCACTGTGCTGACCCCGACACACCTGGGCACTTTGATCCACAGTCACTGTCCTCACTTTACAGGTGACAGAACCTTCCCATTGCCCTTAGGATAAACCAAAATCTAACCGAGGACTGCAAGGTCCCGGCTTTACCTCCCTTCTTGCCACTCTGACCCAGCCAAATGGGCCTTTCCTCAGATCCTGGGGTCTTTCCAAGTGCAGCTCCCAATGAGAATATTCAGGAACTCTGAAACATTCTTCAGCTGGTTAACCTCAGCTCATTCTCTAGTCCTTTCCTAAGATGACCTAGGACAGTCCTCCCTGCCCCCTTGCCCCCCCTTCATTCACTGTCATTCACAAACATTGGGTTTTTCCTGGTGTGTCCACGTTTGATTGCTGCTGCTCCCTCCCCAGAAGGCTGAAGGCACTCAAGGGTCCCGGGCGTCCTGCTTTGCTCACTGCTCTACCTCCAGTGCCTGACACAGTCATAACCATGCCAGCAACTGACGTGGATTAAACATTTCTCTGTGCCAGCCATTGAACTAAGTCCTTCAGGCCTCCAGACCACCCTCCTTCCCAAAGTCCTGGTCCCTAGGAAGCAGCCCTCAACTCTATAAAAACTCACACAGATTTATTAGAATATGAAAAAAGATTCCGTTTCTTCTGTACAGGCGGCAGAGCAGCAGCAGCTGTGGTGGCTTTGAACATGGTTGTCAATGTCACCCTTGCACGGTGACTCCTGCCCAAAACAGCACTTGCATGGAGAGAAGGGGTTAAGATGAGCACCCACTGCCCAGTCCGCTGGGAAGAGGGACACTCTGACTATTGCACAATCCTGGGGAAGGACAGACACCGATAGGTCTGGGCCTGGCCATGGTGGCAGTGGGGTGGGAGTGTGTGCCTGTGAGCAAAGGCCTCTGGGGGCCCAGGACTCTGCCCACCCACCAACCCTGGTGGGGTGGGTGATCCTCGGGGAAGCCTTCTCCCCTAAGGACTGGGCTTCACAGCAAGCTGGGTGCGGTGCACATAAGAGGTCCAGGGACCAAAGGGGTGGAGGGGGATGAGAGAAAGAACAGGCCAGCAGGAACCGAGGGTCAGGCCCAAGAGCACAGAAGGGGCCAGGAGGCCCAGCAACAATGAGTTAGAGAGAATCATGAATTGGAGTGGGAAAGGTCACTTCTAAAATCATAGCTTTGGGGCCACGGTTAAGAGCCCAGGAGGGAGAGGACCAATTTGGGGGAGTGTTGGGCAGACAGGCACAGATGAGGAGGAGTAATTCTCTGGAGTAGGAGGGCCAGAGCTCTGTTAAACCAGGGGTTTTTAAAATGTTTTAAAAACAGGAATGCCCTCTGTGCAAATTGAATCATACATGGAGTGTGAACAAACAAAACAGATAAAAAGGCAGCACTTTCTGGAGCCTCTGACAGTAGCCCCTGGTGGGCTCAGGGGTCTCTTCTTGGGACAGTTTGGAAAACTAAGTCATATCACTGTCCAAAGTGCCCCAGCTCCAGTCAGAGAAGCTCAGAGATGCCCTCATCCTGCAGCTCTGAGTAAAGACAGGTCAGGGGGGCTGGCCAGGGGGACAGAGATGGCAGGAGGGAGGGTGGGCCTGCCATGTGTCACCAATCCCTACCCCAGACAGACACCCGGTCCCCCAGTCTTTCCGCTGTTAATGTAGGGTCTGGCTGAGGCCAAGAGAGGTCTTGATTCCTTCCCTTTCCAGGCAGGACCAAGGCTGAGCCAGAGGCTCTTTGGTTAGGAACTAAGATTGGTTTGAATGAGGATGATGGAGTAGGCGGCAGGCCTCCGAGGGCTGGGAATCTCAGAGGCCCTCGGCCGGGGTTTGGGAGAGAGCCTGAATCGGGAAGGGGCAGATCTGCCTCACAGCCCAACAGTTCTGCCAAATGGTTTGGGAAGGCAGTTCTGGTGGGAGGGAGGGTGCTTCCCAGGAGGCAGGGGGAAGCCGTGCTGCGGTGGGGGCTGTGGGCCCAGCTGCCATGCGGTCGGGGGAGGGGCAGGGCCAATCCAGGTCAGGAAGGATGAAGGGAGCCCCCAGTTCCCCCAGCAGCCCCTGCTCTGGTGGGAGAGTCTGTGGTGGGATGGGCACTGCCCACTGACCCCAGTGCTACTGCCCCTTGGGGATGAAAGGCTCTCCCTCCCCAGGCTCAGGGTGGGGACCTGGGTCACTGAGGCAGCGCTGTATCCTCTGGGAGCTGGGGCTGTCATTTGGCCCAGGGGTGAAGACATCATCGGTGCCTGGGGAAGAGGGCTCCTTGGTCCGCATCACAATGCCCCCATCATCCTCCTCGTCCTCTTCCACCACCCTGGCTGGATCTCGGTTCAGCCCCAAGACTTTGCCCTTCAGCTCCTCATTCACCAGGTCCACGGACTCAGGCGACTGCGGGGAGGCTGGGTCGATGGTGATAACAGGCAAGTCGGCCTTCGGCTCATAGGCCAGCGGGTCTGGAGAGGAAGAGTGAGGCACAAGCTGGCTTCTGCCCCTGCCCAGCACTTGCCCCACTGTGGCATGTGCCAGCAGCTCCCACAGAACCTTCTAGTGAGTGTGGCAATGCTGCCATGTTTCAGATTACTCCACATGGGCTGTATGAGCCCTTACCAGACAGTTTTTCCCCTCACACTGAAGTTCCAAAGGTCAGGCTGTGTTCTTCTCCTCAGAACAGGGCCTCCACAGAGGACCCTCCCCAGACCAAGAATTAGAGCTCTTCCTAAGGTACCAGCTGCCCCAGGGCCCACATATTGGATATCCCAAGACCCTGCTGGCCTCCCTGCCTGGCACCAAACCCCCTCACAGTCCTCTCTGTAAGCCCCAGAGGGAGCACCTCTGTCCCTGGGGAGGACAGCAGGGCCATTCCTCTGCCCTCTTGAGGGGACCCCCAACTCCAGCCGATTTAGAAGGAGCTCAGGGATTGGGAGGAGGTCAGAGGGAGAAGCCTGTCCTCCCCCCAACGACTCTCTGAGGCCCAATCCTGTTGGGAGTCTCATCCTCAGGAGACAGTGGCACGGACTGCCCAGCCTTGAGGCCCCTCTCCTGGCACCCTGTGGCTTGTCTTACCTGAGCCAATGCGGGCCCTCGACATGGTGGGTGAGTCCAGCTTGTGGGCTGGCACCGTCAGGTAGTTATTGATCTGGCAAGAGAAAAGGGCAGACGGAGGTGAGCATGGGCAGCCCTGGGGATGGCACCTGAAGCTGGTGGCCACACCCTCCGTTGGCATGTTCGGGTGCCTGCTCCCTCCTTGGCAGTTCCTCATTAGGTTCTTGGTCTGTCTCCCTGGTGCCAGTGATGAGGCCATGCTGGAGCTTCAGGGGTTCCTGAAGGCTCAGCCCAGCCTCTGTCAAGCTATGCAGTCTCCGGAGCCGCCTTCAACTGTCCTGTCGTCTCCCACAGTGACACTGCCCCAGTCTCTTCTCCAGCCCACACTCACCCCAGAAGTCCAGACCCGTAAAGTCAGCTCAGGAGTAGACATCTGGCCCCCAACTGGCCCCCAGGTATCTCAGCGCAGTATGTTGAAACAGCTCAGATTCTGATCATCTCTTAAGACCGTATTCCATCCTCAGCACCCCCTATTGCAATCACCACTCCCTACACCCCAATCAGAAGGCTAGAGAATGACCCCTCTTTCCTCTTACCGCAGCCCCACCTCAAACTGGTGACCAAATCTGGCTAGCTCCACCTCCTAAATGTCCCTTGAATGTATCCACTCCTTTCCATCCCACCTCCCACTTCCCTCCCCACCCCCTCCCAACTAATCCAGGCCACCCTCTACCCCTTCCCATGTCATCCCAGTCTCAGATCCCTTTGTGACTCTTTATGTCCTTGGAATAAAGCCCAAAGCCTGACACCGTTAACTCAGTTTCTACAACGGGCCTTGTTCTGTGACTGGGACCTTATGCACACAGCCTGGGCCTCCCTCTGCCCATACTCCCTTCAGCCTGGCTCTGTTCCTAAGCTTACCCGACTATCGCCCTGTTCAGAGTGCTCAGGGCCCTTGCACTTCCTGTCCTGCCTGGGCTGCTGCATGAAAAGCTCTGCAAGGGAGGGACTGGGTTGATTCACTGCTGGATCCACAGAGGCTACTCTGCTGCTCAGCATTTAGGTACCACTCAAAAAAATGTTCCTGAGCAAACGAACATGAATGCATGTAAGCCTTCCTTGCATTGTTATTTGGGGAAGCTCCCTTCTTCCTTGGCCTTAGTGTTTTGTTTTGTTTTGTTTTTACCAGAAAATAAGAGGTTAAGCACACGGATAGACTCAGATGCCTAAGGATGCAGCAAATAGGCACTGGCCTCTTTGCTGCCCTGAGTGGGGAGGAGGTGGAGGAGGAGGCAGCTTCTGGAACCTGCCCCGGAGCTCAGTCTTCAAAACAAGTAGAGGAGTCGAAAGAAACTGCAGTGGCTCTCTCTGCAAAGGGACTTGATGGTAGGGTATAGGAAGAAGAAGAACCCAGACTCCCAGGGAAAGGCAGGAGCCAGCTCCAGTCCCAGACACACCTTCTGCTCTAGCTGCCGGGCCTTCTGTCTGCGGAGCAGCATCTGGTTCCAGGCCTCCTCGTAGGGATCTGCCACCAGTGTGTGTCTGTTGTAGGATCGCAGCTGTGGGAGGAACAGCTGTCAGCCCCCGGAAGCTGGGCCTGACGGGGCCAGGGAGGCTCTGCACCTGTGTGGGGCAGGGCTGGAGCAGAGGGGCTCCTCTGCTGTAGGGCACCCGGCAGGGAGCTGCCCCTCACCCGCTGCCTCGTCTTCTGTAAGTTGTTCCTCAGGATTTTGCGGATCTCCTCCTCCTTGTCCTTGGACAGTGCCGGCAGGATGCGCTCAGCAGGCAGAGACTTGGGGTGGATGTTCCTGCAAAACAGGCCACAGGTTAGGTCCCCCAGAAAACTCCTGTGACCCTGGAGCCTGCTGTCCTAGGCCAGGAAGTCATCCCAGGGATGGCATGCGTGGGTGGTCATCTGTGGCCCTGCAGCTCTCTCAGCCACCTTGCTGGGACAACAGAGGGGCCTGCCACTGCCCCGCCCCCCGGCCCACTGGTGGCCTGCCAGGTTGGTGTGGACTGGGTCGGTGTGGGGGTACGGAAGCTGCCAGCGTTGGCCATCAGCACTCACTGCATGGAGACAGTGGAGACAGCAGAAGGGATCTTGCCCATGCCACCGCTCTCCACCAGCTCAATTGCCTGCTTCATCTCCATCTTGTGGTAGAAGGCGATGAGCTGGGGTTCCTTGGAGCGCTCCCCTGCTATCAGACACTTCTTCACATATTTCTTGTTAAACCGGTTGAGCCTGGTGGGAGGAGGGAGAAGATGCGTGTAGGCAGCTCCTCAGGGTGGGGAGACACCCAGGCCCAGGGAGACCCTCACCTGCCCCTCCCCACCCACCAGCCCACCAGGCCTGCCACCTACTTGTCCTTCCAGTGGTGGTGGCCGTAATGGCCACAGATGTCCTCGATGCCTGTCAGAAGGTGGTCCAGGAACTGAAATGGGCCCAGGGCCAGGTCAAGCCTCACTACTGGGAAGGTTCCTTCCCTACCAAGATTTCTGACAGGCCCCCCTCACCCCCCACCTTCCACCCTGGTGCAGCTCTGCTCAGCCCAGCCTTGTAGTTCCAGGAGCAGCCAGCAGGTGGCACCAACATCTCACTCATTCTGAACCTGTAGCACCTCAAACCCCGACAGGGAGCCTGGCTGAGCCCCCTTCCCTGAATCCACTTGTGCCCAATGCCTGGGTTAGGTTCCTACTAGAGGTAGAAATGGCATGACACCCCCTCCTAGAGTGGGCTCCTGGTTGCCCACACTACATGTGCCTATGGCACGATCTGGTGACCTCAAGGGGCTGAAGGATCACCCAGCACTGGGATAAGGGTGGAGGGGCCAAGTGAAGCAACGGACATGAGGCCTAGCTGCTGCCCAGCTCCCTGAGCCTTCTCCTGCAACCAGCAGCCAAGGCCCAGTGTCCAGTACCTGTGTGTGGATCTCCTCGTTGATAGAGCGCTTCGTTTCTTGCTTTTTCTTCACAGCCAACAGGTCTACCAGGGGCCGAATGGTCATGCCCTGGAGGACAGGTGGGCGTCAGGCACTCCAGGTCAGTGACCCTGGCAGGGAGGCCACAGTGCCTCTCTCCCCCACCACCACCCAGAGCCCCTGAAGCTGGGATGCTTTCTGCTCTGAGGTCCCCACTCCCCCAACCTTCATGTCAGCCCTTGTACAAAGGCAGGTCCTTAAGGCCCACTTCTTCCTGAAGACATAGCCCACCCAGCTGAATGACTCACACATCAGCCATCCAGTCCGGGTGAGGGGGTCAGAAGGCCTGGGTTCAAATGTGGACTCAACCTCAAATGCGCTTTGTAACCCAGAGAAGTTAGATCTGGCTGATAGGGAAAACCACTTCTGTTCTACCTCCCTCACAGGACTGCAATTGACCAGCTGGTAACGGCCGCAGCAAGCTAATTTAATTGCACGAATACCACGTGCCAGAATTAGTTGTGATTTACTAGGTACTAGCTCTTGAATACCCACACTGACCCTGAGAGGTAGGTTCTTCCATTGTCCCCATCTTACAAGTGAGAGGTTAAGTAATTTCCTGAGGTCTTACAGAAGTAGTGGTAAAGCTGGATTCAAACCCAGGCAGGGGCACCCCTCCCTCAATGCTGACTTCATCGAAAATGGGCCTGGCTAGCCATTAGCGTACACAACTGCAAAGTCAAGGTGATAAAATGTTTTTGACGATGGAAACAGGGCAAGAGGGCAAAAGAGCCCTATCCTTGTAAGGGACAGAAGGTGAGTCTGGCCCCAGGAAGATGTCTCCACATGGTTTTCTCCTGAGAAGGCAATGCTGTTTCCCATGAAAGCTTTGCCAAGATTTATGTCTAGGAAAGACAGAAGGGACAGAGAAATGGAGGCCCGGACAGACTGTTTCTCACTTGCCCAAAGTCAGAGGTCAGGTACGGTGGAGCAATTTACACCATCCAGGCTGGGTTTTTCTGGGAATTCTGAAGGGGCTGGGGGAACTCTCAGCTAAGCCAGGGTCATTAAATGCACAGAAATCACTGGCCAGCAGGCTGGAGGGACTCTGGGATCATCTGCCCTCACTTCATAGATGGGGAACCAAGACCCAGAAACAGGAGGGTCTTTCCCAGGGTCACAGGAGAGCAGCAGAGCTTGGGCTGACTCCAGACCTCCTGTTGCCCAGTTCAGCAATCTTTATAGCTCCCCGTGTTGTGCTATTATTCCCATTTTATAGGCACAGAAATGGAGATCCTAAGACATTAGGTCATTTCCCTAAAGCCCTATAATGAGCACCACAAGCCTGCTGACTGCACCTTCTCTCAACACTGTCTGGATTGAATGTTAGGCAGCATTCTGACTGGTCGCTCATTATCACAATTCCCCCTTCACAATTAAGGAAACTGAGGCCCAGAAAGGAGGAGCGGCTTGCCCAAGATTGTGTAGCAAGTTATCGGTGGACCAGAGCCCATGGCTCTGTCTCAGGTTGTGCGCCTCCTCTTTCCACCTGCAGAGTCAGGGTCCCCAGGCAGGGCCGCTCCGCCCTGGCCAGCACCTGCACAAAGACGGTGAAGAAGATGACAGTGATGATGGCAGTGAGGAACAGGTCACACATGGGGAAGTGCTTCTTGTCCAGGAGGTAGCCCAGGGAGAAGGCTATGGCCCCTCGAAGACCCCCGTAAGCGATGATGAACTGGTCCTTGGGGGTCAGCTTCACAATTCGGAACTTGTTGATGAACCAGGTCAGGCCCAGCACACCTGCCAGGGAAGGGCAAGAAGAGTGTCATGCTGTCCCCAGCCCCTCCTGGCTTCTGCACCTGCTCTGCCTGGAGGAAGCCTTGGCTAGTATACCCACCCAGTGCACTCATTTCCTGGGTCCCTCAGCCATGAGCTGGGTGGATCCTTAAGGGGGTCTCCCAACCTGGATGTGCTTTAGAGGCATCACAGAGGCCTCCAGTGGCTGGAAGTCAGAAGGGAGATGGCAGGAGAGTTGAAACAAGACTGGCCACAAGTTGGTATCTATTAATCACGATGGGTTTGTGGGATCTACTTTTCTGTGTGCTTCAAATTTTCCATAATAAAAAGTTTTTTAATGCAGAGACCTGGATTTGACCTCAACCCACAGAACCAGAATCTCTAGAGGATGATACCCAGGACTAAAGGGGTTTAAAACACAGCATACCAAGTAGATGCGATAGCCAGTCTGGCTCAGGGACATAGACCTACTCTTAGAGAGGAGGTGAGTGAGATCCAGAGGGGGAAGCGACAGAGTCATGAGGTGAGGGGTGTCTAGAAATTATAAGCAGAATCCAAGCTCCCAAGGCCTGATCCCTGTGTGTGCCCCGGGGCCGGTAGCACTGACAGGTTTGCAAGTGCTCAAGTCATCCGTGCCACGAGGCAATGCAGAGGAACATTCAGAGAACTTCCCGGGCTCTGTGGCACAGGGTCCCTGAGGTCCCTCCTTTCTCACGCACTGTGGCCGTCTTCCCAGAGATCACGGACTCACGGTGAGCCATCGCAACGCCTGGCAGTCTCAGCACTGCTGAGGGGGCAGGGAAGCCCGAGCAGCCGGCAGCCACCTGGGGCCCCTCAGACCAGCCGCCCGGCCCTCCCCCGGCCCGGCCTGCCCTCCACCCCACACGTGCGTGCACGCACACACCTCTACCCGGCTCCAGCCCGGGACCTCACCCAGCACTCGGGCGATGAGGCAGAAGAGCAGGGTGCTGATGACAAAGGTCCAGTTCCAGTGGTGGGAGCCGGCCACGGTGGAGACGCCGAGGAAGATGAAAATGAGGGTCTCACTGACGCTGCTCCACATCTTCAGGAAGTACTTGATGGTCGTATGAGACTTGTGGGAGATGTTGGCCTCCACGTAGGGGCGCATCACCACTCCTGAGGCGATTAGTCTGGGGTCAGGAGAGAGGAGAGTTTGGGGTTCAGTGGGGCTGCACCTTCCCAGAGCCCCTCCACTGCAGGGAGGCGGACAGGTGCCCGCGTGCCTTGCCCCCTGACGGGTCAGAACCCGCCACGGGCCTTACTGGTCTCTTTGGCCTCAGTCTTCTCACTCAACCCTCCAGACATGGGCACATTTTTTTTTTTTTAAGATTGTATTTATTTATTCATGAGAGACAGAGAAAGAGGCAGAGACACAGGCAGACGGAGTAGCAGGCTCCATGCAAGGAGTCCGATGTGGGACTCGATCCCAGGTCTCCAGGATCACGCCCGGGCTGAAGGCGGTGCTAAACTGCTGAGCCACCCGGGCTGCCCTTGCATTTTTTTAGATGAGGGATCTGAGAGAGAGATCACTGCCTGTCCACTGTCACCCTGCCAGCGAGTGGCAGAGCTAAGATGCGGACTAAGGTCTGCCCAACTCTAAAGCCTGTGCCTGGGGATCCCTGGGTGGCGCAGCGGTTTGGCGCCTGCCTTTGGCCCAGGGCGCCATCCTGGAGACCCGGGATCGAGTCCCACGTCGGGCTCCCTTTGCCTATGTCTCTGCCTCTCTCTCTCTCTCTCTCTCTCTGGAGGACTATCATAAATAAAATAAAATAAAATAAAATAAATAAATAAATAAAGCCTGTGCCTCTTCCCCCTCAAAGCCATGCTGCCCCTCTCTGCCTAACAGGAGTCATACACATGTCCATGGCCTTGGTTTATTCCCCTGGAGCATGGTGTCTCTAATGCACAGGCGTTCCCATAAGGAGCTCTGTTCCAAGCAGCTGCCCACGTCCTCGCCTGGCGTCCATACCTGGGCTCTGCTCCTGCTGGCCCGGCCTCCTCACGGTCACCCCGAATCCCCCAATCCAGCCTGGCCCCTGCATTTCCAATGTCTTCCCCTACTGGGCAAATCTTTGCACCTCACTGCCTCTCCACATTCCCTGAACTTTAAGACCCAGCTGAAGCCTCTGGACCTCTGCATTCCTCACTGCAATGGAAGCCCCAAGCCTCCTTGCTGCGGCTACAGAAGGAAGGGCACAGTGAATGTGAGAGCCTGTGCCCAGCTGCAACCAAGGAACTCCCTTTGAGGCAAATGAAGGGAAGAATTAGCAGGGCTGAGGCCTTCCAGAACTTTAAACTCAGTGCTTCCAGGGGCAGTCCCGGGACCTGGAGCCTGGTCCATTCCATGAGTCTCATCCCAGAGCCAGAGGCTGGGCCCTGGAGAACTCCCTTGTGACCCTGCAAGCCTGGGGAATCCAAGTTGGCAGCCTCCCCAGTGCTGCACCCAGACTCACGCCATGATGCCCGACAGGTGGAAGAGCTCAGCTGACAGGTAGGCCATGTAGCTGTAGAGGAAGACGAAGAGTGGCTCGATGACGCGGATGTGGGCGGTGAATCGGGAGGTGAAGGCTGCGATGACTCCGTAGACCACACCTACAAACACCCCGCCCAGGGACACTACGAAGAAGCTCAGGAAGCCAAGGACGATGTCCACGATGCCCACTCGGTCATAGTTGGCAAACTCCTCAAAGAGGTGATACAGGACCTGGGGAGGGTGTGTAGGCTGGTTGGCAGGAGGGCAGGGCCCTGGCTGTCCAGCTCCCTGGGGTCCACCTAGGGTGAGTGCATGTCCTCCACCAACCATGGCTACAAGAAGAGGCCACATGATAGCAGAGAAACCCTAGTGCCAAGCAGGTGGTCAAAACCACCAGCCTAGGGGCTAAAGGGCCTTGCTTCAGGCCCTCAGCATGCCATGCTGATTAAGAGCACTAACTCTGAAGCCAAACTATCTGGGTTGGAATTGTGGCTCTGCTGCTCCCTAGCTGTATACATGGGGCAAATGACTCAATCTCCCTGTGCCTCAGTTTTCCTAGCCATACAATGAGTTAATAGTACCAACCTTATAGGGCTATGGGGAGGATGAAACTAGTTCATAAAGGCATAGTGCTGAGAGCTATGCCTATCACAGTGGTAGCTACTATTGGTGCTACTAAGTGGCCTCTCGCACTGTTTGACCTTGGGCCGATTGTGTCCCTGTCTGGATTTCATTCAGTCTTTCCTTAGCACAAAGCAGAGAAAGTTCAGACAATGAACTAGAACAGGACTTCTTAGCTTCTGAAAATTTCTGAAAATATACACAGCCAGGCCATACCCCACTTGGATTCTCTGGAGGTGGGGTCCAGAAGTCTCTATTCAATAAGCTCTCCAGGTGGTCACCCTGCAGAGCCAAGTTCAGATGCTATGCAACTATAGGTTTTCTAATGTTTCTCCACCTCCTAGACCAGGAAGTAAACAGTCACTGTAATGCTATCGTCAGACGTTTACGTGGCAGGTCACATACTAGAAAGCCCTTGGACAATGGCTATCCTGCTAAACACACAACAGCCTCATGAGGCAGGCGACCCAAGGATGCCAGGTTCCTTTCCTACACTGAAGCTCAGAGTGGTGGAGTCCTCAATGGCAAAACCAGACCCAGAACTTGTTCCCTGACAGCAGTGGGTAGGCTCTCCTGGAGAGGGGCAACTTTGAGGCTCTGCCTCTACTTAGGGGCTGGCTCCCTGGCTACTGGACCTACTCCTAGCCAGCTCTGCCAAGAAAACAGTTGGGCAGTTTCCAGGCCTGGGGCCGCTGAGAGAGGGAAGAGGGCCTGAGAATTGCTGAGAAGGAACTCTCCAAAGCCCCTGCTACTTACAGGCAAGGAGGCATGGGCAGGGGTGACCTGCTCCAGAGCAAAGGCCTGAGACCATGCAGCCCAGGGGCTCCTTCTGCTTTAATGTTGGGAAAGAGTCACACTCATGCCCAGAACTCTAGAAAGGGCCTGACTTGGGCCAAGCAAGAAGGGGAGATGCCAAGCAC
Organism: Canis lupus familiaris; assembly: GCF_011100685.1. Classification (NCBI taxonomy): domain Eukaryota; kingdom Metazoa; phylum Chordata; class Mammalia; order Carnivora; family Canidae; genus Canis; species Canis lupus. Next base: position 72,487,512 of record NC_049223.1, on the reverse strand, counting down.
TGGCCTGACCCCAGTGCTGCCTGGGAGCTGGGGCAGGGCTCCAGCAGTGGACAACAGGTGCGTTCTCAGCTCTAGGCCACCTAAACTCACTCCTGGCCTGAGGAGATTCATGGGTTCTGAGGGTCTACCATCTGGGTCAACAGGGCAGGTAGAGAGGGCAAGCTCCTCCTTTTCCACCAGGTTGTACTATCAATGGGACTACAGAGGCAGCGCAGCATAGTGGCAAGTGTGTGCATTCTGGACTCCCACTGTGTAGGTCCCAGGCCCAGCTAACATACCCCTGGACGAGTTCCCTGTTAGTAGCTATTTCCTCACTTGGAAAAACTGGGGATAAATACAGTGCCAACTTCATGGTGTTTCTGTTTGGGTTAGATGAGGCAATACATATTCAGACAGGAAGTGCTCAGACAGGAAGTGAGCAGGAGCAATTAACACCAGCACTCCCACCACCTGGGGAGGTGTGGCCAGCAGCCCAAGGTGGTCTTGATATAACCGCACCCCACTGTTTCCCAGGAGTGCCAACCTGAACCCAATACTCAGATCCAACTGGAGAGGGCTTGGTCTTTGGTACCCACTGGTGTGACTCCTATAAGAACCCAGGGAGAATGACAGGCTGGGTACTGCAATCCTTGTTACAGATAGAGAAACTGAGGCAGGAGCTGGTGCTAGAAGGACCAGCACCGAGGCCTGCCTGCTTAGACCAGACTGCTGTGCTGCCCCACAAGGACCTAATGAAGGCAACAGGGGAGGAAGAGGACAAGCCAACCACCACTGTCTCTTCTCTGAAGTGTGGCTTCCTGAGGGACTGGGGGAAGGTAAAGAGGGAATGCATGTGTGAGTATGCACTGGCATGCACACGTGTCCTTGTGTTTTCCTGTGTGTACAGCTGCTCTCTGAGCAGTCCAACTAGGAGGAGAATGGGGGTATTTTCACAACATGATGTGAGTGTGCACATACACATATCTGTTTCCTGAGGAAGCTAGCTGGGAGGAAGGGCATGTGTAAGCACGTACAGTATGGCCATGTGCGGACCGCGTTAGGAGTTCCTGTCCTTGCTAGACCATAGGAGGAAAGTACTACCTACTCGGCTACTTTGCTGCTAACAAAGGTGAGGCCCAGAGAGGTACAGTCACTTGCGTAAGGTCACATAATAAGCAAGTGGCCAAGCTCAGGTCAATCCATTTATTTATCACTTTCTGGAGGTTTGTGTTTTTGTTTTTATAATAAATTTTATTTTAGTTTTTTAAAGTAGGCTCTATGCCCAACATGGGGCTAGAACTCATGACCCTGAGATGGAGAGTCATAGGCTCTAACAGATTGAGCCACGTAGGCACCGTTTCTGGATGTTCTGAGGGCAGGGTCCCTTTCCACCACGGCTGCCCCTGAACTCTACACAAACTGAACTGTAACGTAGGGCACAGCCAACATGATGGCTAAACTGGCCCTCATAGACTAAATGGCCTATAAAGGGTAAACTGAAGTCTAAAGATGATACATAATTTAACCAAGTTCACATCACAGTCCAAGTCAGGGACAGAACATATGGCCTGGGAAGGCCAGGAGCTCAGGCCCTGAAGTCCCTGGCTTCTAACCCTGGTCCTATCACATGTTAGCAAGGTATCTGACTTCAGGGGGCCTGCTGCCTCCTCCATAAAGTGGGAATAAGAAGCACCTCCTAAGGTCATCACAAGGATTAAATGAGATAATCCACATCGAGTGCTCAGCACGATGCCTGGCACACAGCAAGCAGGAATGGACATTTGCTGTTTCGCTACTATGATTAGCAGGTGGATGTGGGATTCGCTCTGGACCCGGATTCGGGTCTGAGCCCCGGGTGCATGCGGGTGTGGCCACTGCTCCTCACCACAGTGACGGCGTCATTGAGCAGGGACTCCCCAAAGACAAGGATGTGCAGCAGCTCATTGATGTGGATCTCCTCGAAGACGGCCAGCACGGCCACCGGATCCACGGCGGAGATGATGCTGCCGAAGAGCAGGTTGTCCAGGAGGCCGATGTTGTTGATCTGCTCACCGCCCACCAGGCACACGGCGTACATGAGGCCGCCCAGGAAGAAGGCATTCCACAGTGTGCCCACCACAGCGAAGATCAGGATGGTGCCCAGGTTCTCAGTGAACTGCCGCAGTGGCAGGAAGTAGCCAGCGTCCAGGATGATGGGTGGCAGCAGGAAAAGGAAGAAGACGTCTGATTGCAGGAAGGGGGGCGTCTCGCCCACGCCCTTGATCAGGCCCCCCACTAGCAGCCCCACTACGATCAGCAGGCAGCTTTCCGGGACAATGCTCGAGATAGTGGGGATCACGTGGAAACCTGCAGAGGGCAAGAGAACGGGAAGCCGTGGGCTTGCGGCGAGCCAGGACACGAGGCTGGGGATGGGGCTGGTGACAGCAGTGCAGGCTTGGCCTCAGAGGGCTGCTCTGTTAACTCCCTGAGCCTTGGCCTCCTCACCCATGATGTGGAAGTGGTAATACCAGCTTCCCAGGGTTCGCTGTATAAACTAAGTGATGATGCTCTTAAAATGTTTTTTTCTAGGATATATAGATGTTATCTCTGTCTCTGTCATAAAAGAGTAGAAAGAAGTGGCTCTGTATGCCTCCGGAAGGCAGAATGATACATTGCTTACTGAGGCCCCAGGTATCTAAGGGCATTACCTACACCTCCAATCCTAGACTCATGTGCTCTCCTGCTGAGTCCAGAGAGCTGCTCAAGAAGCCAAACAGAGATCAATCAATTTTCCATGTGAGATAAAACCTATCTGCCATCCTGTTTCTAGCCTAATCCTATCCACTTTAAAGATGGAGCAGCTGAGGCTCAGATAGAGGAAGGGACTTGCCCAAGGGCACACAGCAAATCAGTAGCAGAACCAGGACAGAAGCCAGGTCTGGCCTCCCACCCTGCCAGCTCCTGTCAAACTCCTAAACTCTTTAGGTCAAGCTCTGCTCTCCTCCTCATCAAGGCATGAACATGTCCCTCTCCCCGAACCAGCAGCAGTGGCCCCTGGGGCTCCCAATCTAGAACTAGGAAGTAGCACAAATCTCCCCGATGAGAGGTCAGTGCCAGGTTTGGCCCCAAGCTCCCAAGGGGTTTTGATTTGGTTTTGGGTGGGGAGGTAGGTGGAGAAGACCCAGCCACCCAACTGCGTGTTGGGTACTAAAACCCCAGGGTCAGCTTAGTTAAGAAAGTATGATACTTTGCTCAGGGTGAAAGCTCTTGCTCTCCTCCTCAACCTCCCTAGCCTATAAGCTCTGTGCAGGCAGGTACCCTGTCTGTCTATAATGAGATCCCCAGGGCTAGGGGCATAGTAGGTATTCAGCAAGTACCTACTGATCTGAAAATGCACAGGGTTAGGCCATTACTCACATAATTTCTGATAACCCATCTGGCCAGGCTTTGGCTCTCATTACCCCTGAGAGCCTTGGGAAGGAGCAGAAACATCCCTCCCCATGCCCAAAGCCCCTCCCACTCTCTACTGATCTGGGTAGTGCCAGTATAGCTACAAGTCAAGACTCAACACTCGAAACACTGGCAAGGCCCAGAACATTGGCACAGTGCCGAGCTCCCAAGAGACACTCAAAACATGTTGGGAAAAAAACATGTCTCCATCCTAGGCCAGGAGAGAATCCCAAAGCCACCATGCACGTTCTCCTGGCTTTAAAACAGACTTGACCAAATTCACCTCTTGCTGAAAAATCCCCCAGTCTTTACAGTGTCTACCAGTAACCCCCAGTGTTCAGTGGCTGGTGCACTGGAAGGGGCATTTCCCCCAAATGAGCCACATCCTCTTTTGATCGCAGATCTTTGCCTAGTTATCTCTCCAGAACACTATTCTTGTACCTCTATCCCTACTGTGTGTGACTGACACTGCATGTTTCTGTGTGCTTCCTGGAGCACCCCTGTCTGCTCATGTTAGGGCAGGAGTCCTCCTCTGATGCCTCTCCTTAGACCTTCAATCCATAGTTGCTACCCAGATTCCTCTCTCTGCCTGGCACCCCTCGAGGTCAGACAACCCAGGCAGGAGCAGTGAAGACAGGACGATGGTACCACACCTGGAGACATGCATTGCCCTGGAGGGGAGATAGGATGGCACCGGGGTTGAGAGGAGCAAAGCTCCTGCAGCCAGTGGGAAGCAGCTTCTCAAGACCAGGAGTCAAACTCCAGGTCTAGCCAGCTGACCTTGACACCCAAGCCTGGAATTAAGCACCTGTCCTAGAAGTGAGCACCAACAAGTGCCTTAGGAGAAGGCACAGTCTGAAGAGAAGCCCAGGGCAGGTAGATGACAGTCTCCACCTCCATCTAGCATATTAAGCTTTAAAAATGCCTCCCCACCATCAGTTGGGGAGGCACTTTGCCATCAGTTCAATCTATAATACTTGACTGGCCCCCGGAAGTGCCATGCCATGCATTGCAGACCCAGAGACAAGTACCAGAGGGACAGGGTAAGGTGGCCTGTGAAAGAAGCCAGGAGTAGTAACACAAAGAACGCTCATTATTCCTCAAGGTGCACGGTGAGCCAGGCACACAGCATCTCTCTAGTTCTCAAAATAGCCCTGTGGGATGTGTGCTGTCCCCATTTTGCAGAAGAGAAAGCTGGGGCTTGGCAAGATTCAGTAGCTTCCCAAAGTCTAAGGCAGGAGTTCTACTCTAGCTTAGAATATCTGTAGCACAGAAAGCTACTCAATCTTTTACTCAAACATGGCTATTTTCTCTGAGCCAGGCTGGTGCCGTGCACTGGGGACGCTGAGGTGACTCAGAGTCAGAACCTCATGACCAGCTCATGGGAATGGCCACGCTTTTCCCAGTCTCAGGACCTTCGGGCCATCAGGCCTCCCTCACTAAGTTAAGAGACAGCTGGCATTCCTATTCGACAGAGAAAAGCCTGGAGTTCAGAGGAGGCAGGACAGGCCCAGGCCACTGAGGACCTCTAGGTCCTGGGCCTCCTGACTTGGGTGCGGTGTACTTTCTTCTACAGAAGCTGGCTCCCAGAGTAGTTCCCAGCTGGAGCCATGTTCCCAGAGCACGTCCCCCTGGGTCTTCCTGTGTTGGCCCTGCCTTTTGGTGAGCAGGCTCTGACGGGCAAGGGCAGGGAAGGGATGGGCCCAGGCTTAAGGGGAAGGTCTGCAATCCACTCTTGGCTCCATACTTCAGGTAGGCGGGACATTAGTGAAAAGTAGCTTCCAGGGGGGAAGGGTGCAGCGGTGTAGGGAAGGGGGGGTGCTGAGGGCCTGTTCTGGCCTCTTTCAAGGCCCTAACTCCACCAGCTGTCCCCACCCTGCAGCCTTGAGAGTCTCCTTAAAACACAGGAAGTTTGCTGATACCAGGTGTGGTGAAAGGGGGCACAGTTGGAGCTCCCAGTCCCCTGACAAAATCCCAGCATGAAAGTTAGACCCCAAGATGCCAAGAAATAAGGCAAAACTTCCAGGGCCCAAATTTGTGGCAGTAGTGATGTCACCAGGATGGAATCTGGGGTGGGGCAGAGGCAGTTAGAGTCAGATCCAGAGCTGGGAGAGCTGGACCAGACCCTGGACATCATCTAAACCCTCTGCTCCTTGGTCAGGGAAACGGAGACTCAAAGACCACCGGTGACCTGTCACTGTCACATGACCATTCCACAGTGAGAATGCAGGAAGCTCCAGGTCCAGCGATCTCTCAAACCACACGGCCTCCCGTGAGGGCATCCAGTCCTCCCAGAGCAAGGGCCGGGGAAGGTGTGGAATTCCACAGCTCCCAGTCACAGGGCGAACCCACTCACGTGGTTCCCGCCATGGGAGGTGAGCATTTCCGTGTCCAGTATAGGTGCCAGGACTGAGGGACACACTCCCCCACACTCCGGCTCTCTTACACTCTCAAACTCTCTCTTACACACTCACCCACACACATTTTCACACACCACTCTCACGTGTGCTCTCATACTCTTACATACTACCTTTTACACATTGTATTACTCTCTAATACACACTGCTCACACTCACCCACTCTTATACACACTCACTTCCTCTTACACTCATCCACACTCTACCTCTCTTGGATAACACACACACACACACACACGCTTATACACATACAGAGGCACACTGAACAGACATTTGACCAAACTTCATTTGGTCAAACAGACATTTGACCAAACAAAATTTGTGAGGGGTTCCTGGCACCCCACAGCTTCTCTGCCCTCCACCACGAGCGTGTTTTATTTACCTCTCCTGGGACAGTCCCCAGCTGCTGAGACTGGTGCAGTGGAGCAACAGGCAAAGCTGGTCTACGTCACCCTTGGTTGCCAGGGTGATGGGACACCCCTGATCCTGCTTCCCACCATCTGTCCCCGGTGGTCAGAGGGGAGTGCCAGGAAGAGGGGCCTCCTTGGCCCATCCATGCCAGTCACCAGAGACCCAGGAGTGTGCAAGGGGCTCCGCCGCCCTAGTTCCAGGCCAGAGGACTGCTCTGGGGCTGCAACTCGGCCAGGTCCCAAGGGATTCCTGGTTGCACATGATTCCATTTCTCTAACTCCCTCTTCAACTGCCCCAGCAACCAGTCTCAACTACAGTCCTGAAAGGTAATACGTCCCTAGGAAAACCTGGCACTCTACAGTTTACCGCAGTGTGCTCTGAGAGAGCTTGTGTTCTTAGCCACTCATCACATCATCTCTGGTTTTATTCTTATTTTGTTTCTAAGGGGAGCGTCAATGCCCAGGCCCAAAGAGGCCCAAAGTGGCCCTGAGAGAGCCAGAGATGTATTCTTTCCATGAGCTCTCCTCCAGGGAAATCTCACTACTGCTCCCCTTCCACTCTAGTGGCCTAGTAAACACCTTGGGAAATCCTTCCTATTTTTAGGTTTGCCCCCTCCAGGAAGCTCTCCCAAGTTAAATCAGTCAGAAGTGCTCAGTCTTATCTGCTAAATTTCTAAGGCAGGAGGTGGGAGTTATCAGAAGGCTCAGCCTCTGTCGGCCTGGTCTGTTTTCAGCTCTGATCTCCGCTGGGACTGGAGGCTCCGTGAGGGTAGGAAGAGCTCTGATTCTTCTTTAGTCTGATTCTTTCCACCATCAACGTTAGCTATGAGGATCAAGGTAAAAGGACACACCCTGAGCCAGTATCCCAGCAGGCTGACAGCCAGACCAGCAGAGACAAAGATATGTGGCACTAGCTTCCCTCCCTGGATTCCAATCAGGGTTCCTAGCTGGGCAGCCCTGGACATTTATGTTTCATCTTCTACTCTCAGTTTCCCTATCTGTGTAAAAGCCTATTTCAGAGTGTGTCTGGGGTACAAGAGGAAGTAATCAGGGCAAAGCATGCCAAACAACGCTGGCACTCAATGTTAGCAAAAAGTGGCAACTGCTATATTATTTTAATTTCTTCAAAACCAAAGTATAACATGAATCACTCTGCATTATCAAGATCTACTGGTGTAAACCTGTCCATCACTGGGCATTAAGCTACCTAAAGGTGGAAATTGTCTAGAGCCATCCAGCTCTCCAGCTTCCAGTAATATAGTAGGCATTAACCATTTGTGAATTAAGATAAAACTGACTTTTAGGGGAAGGAGGTGGGGATGGCTAAAGTTTCAAGAGTAGGTGATGCTCCCAGGGCAGGGACCATTTGGATTGGGCTTTGAGGGATCAATAGAAGTTTGCCAGAGAGTAAGAGAGAGAAGCAGGAGGAGAGCCATTCTAGGGTCTGAATCCTCTTAAGAGCCCAGGACAGGGCAGCCTGGGTGGCTCAGTGGTTTAGCGCCTGCCTTCAGCCTAGGGTGTGATTCTGAAGACCTGGGATCGAGTCCCATGTCGGACTCCCTGCATGGAGCCTGCTTCTCCCGCTGCCTGTGTCTCTGCCTCTCTGTGTCTCTCATGAGTAAATAAAAAAAAAAAAAAAAAAAAAGAGCCCAGGACAAGTATCCTGCACAGAGCAAAGAGATGTAAGGGTAATGAATAAATGAAAGACAAGGAAAAATAAAAGAGAAATAGGAAGGCAGGCTGACTTCACCAAGTCTTTGCCAATATTCACATATGAGTGTTTTTGTGAAGAGCAAGTGAGATGTTATATGATATATGTTGCCTGTGTCTTTCAATCTTAGTCCTTATTCTGTAACTGGGGTGATAATGTCACCCCCAGGGTAGCTGTATAAGTATCACTGAGATAATCACTGATTAGCTTCTGGCCTACAGGAGTCACCCAATGAATGACAATTTTTAAACGCATAACCCAACAGTGCCCACTCAGGGATACTGTATTTGATCATGACTCACTTGAAGATACACTCTCCAGCACAGAGAAGAAAAACATACATGCTAGACCCTCTGAGGTTCTGACACTAGGGGCTGCGCTGGAGCTTGCACGGATCTCCTCTCATTTCCTATTTTTAACCCAGACTCTCATTTGATAGATGAAGAGATGGAGGTGCAGAGAAGTGAAGTGACTTGCCCAAGGCTACCTAGCTGGCAAGTGGCAGAGGCAAAAGTAGAACCCAGGTCTCCGGATTGCCGGCTCTGTGTTGTGCTGTGCCAATGAAAACAAAGCCCGTCGGGATCAATGGGAAGAGCATTCAAGTTTGCAGTATGCCTCCGCTGTGGATGGAGCCATAAATAAGTCTGTTCCAAGTACTCGGGCAGGAATCATTCCCCGTAGCGGGGGAGTCAATCTCTCCTTGCCTCCCCCTCTCGTCTTCCACATGGCACCTCTATTTCTTGCTTGCTTCGCTCCACATCTCAGGGAGACAGGGTTCCACCCTCCGGGAACATCGAGTGTGGGTAGGAAATTAGCTAAAAAAGCTCTCTGAGAACACAAACAGCATGTATTAGGCTGCCTGAGGCGTGGAGGAAAGAAGACTGGGCCAGGAGGCCGACACCCAGATTCGAGGCCCAGCTCTGCCCGCCAGTAACCACGATGCTCTGGGCAAATCATTACCCCACACACAGGCCTCAGTCTCCTCACGGTAGACAAGTGAGAATCAAGGGGTTGGACACAGAAACAACTGCATTTTGTCAAGTAGCAGATTAACATCAGAGATGATTGATGAAGAAGGAAGGACAGAAATGCCACATGAGCTGGAGGGGACCTGCTGGCCAAAAAGACTTGAAAGCAATAGGTAGAGTGACACAGCAATAGGCAGGCCCTCTCAGAGACCTCACAGGAGAGGTGCTCCAGAGCAGGTGCTGTGGTCAGGTTTCCAGGGTCGGGGAGCTGGCCAAGCTTAGGGTTAACCCCCAGCACTTAACCTACCATCCCCAACCCCTGAACTCCACTTGCCAGAAATCCTCACATCCCAACTGTGTAAACACAGAGGGAAATTATTTTTCACCTCTATTCACCTCTCAAAACCTAATTTCTGGACCATGGTGGTGTCACCTCCTCTGAGAAGGCTTTCCTGAGCTGCCCCGGCTGAGTCAGGTGCTCCTCCTAATTGTGGAGCCAGGAGCTCCATAGCTAGTGTTCTAGTCAGCTTGGCATCCCAGCACACGGCCTGGGGCCCACAGGTTGATGTTCAGGGAATGGTGGAAGCTTCCTAAAGGATGTGGGGCTGAACCTGGGCCTCGTGAGCTGAAGCCTATAGGGGGAAGAGTGTGAGCAAATGAGTGGAGAGGGGATCTCAGTGGTTTACTGAGGGCCCTGAAATTCTAGCCCACATAGGAACAAGGCTGTACAAGGAGGGAGACACCAGTGCACAGCGGGATGAGACAGGCCATGCAAGGAACTGAATCAGGGGCCCCAGCTGGTGCCGTAGGCCGCAGACCTTCATGTCTGGACCCCAATACCCCTGACTCAGCCTTGAGCCAGGTTCTTCTCCTGTTCCCACTAGTCTTTTCCCTGGGTTTCAAGGACACACATCAACAACCCCTACCCCACCTCACCCCCCACTCGGGTGGCACTTCTTGGTACCCAGCCCAGCCTCCCCAGTCACCTAAGCACCCCATAAACATTTGTCGGATGAACTTCCCTCCAGCAGATTCTCCCCACCCCCCACAGGAAAGGCTCTGGATTGAGAGTCCCTATGTAGTGAGGTAGAGGATGAGTCACTCGAAGCAGGGGGGGGTGGAGGGACAGGGACTAGGGACTGGCAGTAAACAATCCGTGTGTGTTGACAAGATACAGAGCTCCAGGAGGCAACAACAGCGCCTGGCCAGCCAGGGGTTCCCAAGCAGCCAGTAAGGATGACAGCTCAGGGGGTGGGTAGGACCTCAGGCTCCCAAGACTTGTGGCCAGCCTGGATCCCTGGCAGGTACATGTTCCACATACTGGTTTCTTTTTATTTTTTTCTTTAATGGAAATACATTGCTTTGATGATTTTTAAACAGAACCCAAACTCATTTAAAACTTTTTTGCAACAGGATCTAAGTACAGTAAGCAGAAGGAGGATTATCTCCCAGTGGCTCTCCTCCTTTCCCTTTACCTGCTATACAAGACACCCTCTTACCTCAAATCCACACTGTGAACAGTTCAGTATACAAAATTCTAAACTATTCTGTATCTATAGTTTTAAAATTTGGTATAAATGGCATATTCTACATACTGAGCTAGAACTGCTTCTATGGGGCAGAGACTGCACCAAACACTTTGCTGAGGCATCTCATTTAAATTTCTCAACAACCTTAATGGTACTATATTATTAACCCCCATTTTAAGGTAAGTGAAGAGAATATCAGCGGGATGACTGCTTCCACGCCCCAAGGTCACAGAGCCAGGGCTCCAGAGCAGTGTCTCAGACCCAAGATGACCTCACCTCCTACTGTCTCCCAGGCCCCTCCTCCGTGGAGCAACTTCACTGTGGCCATGGCCCTGCCTGGGCCACAGTATACTGAACAGTCCCCTCCATGATGGCATTAGGATGAAGGCTGGTTTCTCATACTGAAATCCTCCCTTAAGAGCCCCAGACAGTCCTGCCCCTGTGGCTGGCGGGGAAATCAGAGGGCCTCTGCTTCTCTGCTTCCACTTCTGTACCTTCACCCGACCCCATGGGGTCACTGGCATCAGTAAAGTCGAAACCATGCCCCTTGCAAGAGAGGCCCTTCTCGGCTCCCCGAATTTCAACATGTAGTGTAGAGGAAGTGGAAGCATGGAATACTTGAGCTGGAAATGAACCTGGGCTTAGTCAGGATTCAAGCCCCCCACTCCACCCCCACCCCCACCTTCCTCTCCTGGTTCCCAGGTGGGCGGCTCCCCAGGGGTGAGGATTTGCCCTCCCCCACCCACCCCATCCACAGCCCTTCTCCTGCCAGACTATCCTCAGAACCTGCAGGCCACAGCAGGAGCTCGAGCCGGCTGCCCATGCCAGAGGCAGGGGGGAGAAACAAGAAGCTCCATGAGAGAGGTTCCATTTCCAGAAACTTTAGACCTTGGGAAAGCTGGATTTCTCTTTTTCTTTTCCTTTATTAGGGGTATGGTCGAGTTTGTAAAATGCAAATTTAGGAGAAAACTGAAATCAAGACTACCGAATACCTGTTGTCCTTTAGTTTCCCTTCCAGTTGAAAGTCACTTAGCTTAGAAGCTTAACAATGAGTTAAATCCATTATATATAACTTGAACTTTTTCACAATATCATCAAAGCAACACAAAGAGAAATTCTATCATTTCCAGGACAACAGCCCTGCGGAAAGCGAGGCCCAGCGTCCCATTTTCAGCTGCTCCAGGGGAGGGAGGAGGGAAGCTGTGGAGGGAGAACCAGACAAGACTCTAGAGGTGCTGGCTGGGTGACAGAGGGAGAAGAGCACCCAGGGAAGCCTCCGGGGTCCCTTCCACTGCTCCCAGCTCAATCAGTGCTTCCCAGCATCTGGGGGCAGTGATAAAGAAGAGGTACCAGGTGCCCCTCGACTTGGGCTTTTCAGTGAACTCTCAGAAGGGAGAGACATCAATGAGAAAACATGACTTTCAGAGGACTGAGTTTGCAGTAGGGCCTGAGAGGATGAGGACGCTTCTGGGAGGGTGGGGCACAGGTGACCCTGAGCCTGGTGTGCATGGGGTGGACTCTTAGTGGCAAGGGCGCAGGAGCTGAACTCTCATTTCCCTACCACCAAACATGTTCCTCCTCCAGTGGTCCCCACTGTCCCAGCATCATTCAGTTGCTCAGGTCCCAAACCCCGGAATCATCCTGACTCCTTTCTCTTATACCCCATCTCCAAACTCCCTCTGGCTCTACAGCCTCCTTGTTTTTCCTTGAACAGGAGAACAGTTCCATCCCAAGGCCTTTGCATTTACTCTTCTTTCTGCCTGAAACACTGTACCACATAGTTGAACCAACAGATTCCCTCCTTCTTCCAGGTCCCTGCTCAAATGCCACCTCCTCAAGGAGATCCTCCCGGGCCTCTCTATCCACTCATCTTGCTTTATCTTTACTGTACTCACCACTACTTGAAGTCTGTATGTGCTCATGAATGGGTCCCCAGTTTGCCTCCCTGAGGGCAGGCTGTCACGACTGCTGCTGAACCCCTAGCACCTATAGTTGTACCCATCACACGTAGGCTCACTATCAGTATTCGCTCATCTGACCAACTTCTGCCTCAATGACCTAACAAGGTTGTTGTGAGGAGCACGTAGGACCACAGATAGGAGAGCACTGAGCAAACCAGAGGCTTTGTTTGGTGGATTAACTGGAGAAGCACTCCGGTTCCTCTAGCAGCTTTCCCTCAATACTCCCCAGGGCAGAAACTTGTCACACTTGAATCCACTCACACTGTGCAGTTGATGGGTTGTCTCCCCCTGCAGACAGCTCTCAAGGGCAGGGACTCTGTCCTAGTCATCTTTCACCCTCCGGCACTTAGCACAGAGCCTGGCACGTGGCAAAGATCGAGACTTGTCTGTTGAGCCTGCATGACTATCCAAGGGCAGGATTCCAGCCTGATTTAACCTCATGTCCAGAATGTGGCAGCAAGCTTGTGTGCACTGAATACCAACTGAACTGGCCTGACCTAAAGTTAGGGAGGCACTGGGGGCCTTTGGGGCACAGCAGTGGCATGTGGAAAGGTGGGAGGTGTGGGTAGAAGGTGTGTGGAACAAGCATGCTATACTGAGTTTTTATCAGGCACAGGTGACAGTGAAGGCTGGAAAGGAAGTGATGACCTAGGTGGGCACAAAGCAGCCATTTCTCTGGGCAGTAGACAACAGATGAAGAAGCAGTTCGAAGCAGACACTCTCCCAAGATCACATGGGTAGCAGCAGAGCCAGGTCACAAATCTGGAACTATTGACTCCCAATCCAGTGCTCACACAGAGTCATCAAAAGGCTCTAGTCTTAGATGATGTGAAAGTCCTGCCAGTAAACACCTCGGGGAAGAAGTAATGGGAGATGGTACTGGACACCCCCCACCCCAGCTTGGCACCCTGGAGTGGGGAGAGCAGTCCAGTTGCAGAGCTGTTAAGGCTAAGCTCCAGGGGCACTTGTACAACCTCTTGCAGATTCCAGCAGGATCAAGGAGCCTGCCCACCCCTCCCCCAGTCCACCTCCAAATGCCTCAGGAGACCAGAAAGCTATATTCGGGGAGAGGAAGAGCCCAAGCCAAACCCAGGCTGGGGATTGATGCAGAGACCTGGGTTCCGATCTAGACCCTGCCACCAACTTACTAGGTGCTTCGAACAAGCCCATGCCTTTCTCGGGCCTTCCCCATCCTCAGAGGATGTTGAGGGCCTTTTCAGCTCTGATATCTGACCAGTGAGCTCTGCTATTAGACAAAGCACTTCATGCTCACCATCTCTGTGCATGCCAACGAGCACAGTACCCTGAGCCCAGGACAGCTTCGCGGTGTAAGACAGCACGAAGCATGGGCTGGTGTAAAGAGCCCTGGTCTGCCAACACAGGAGCTGGCTTCTGTCCCAGTTCTAAACCTGAACTTCTCTGTGATCTCCGGCAAATCACAGTCCTGCCCCGAGCCTCACTTCCTTCCTCTCTAGCATGGCGATAAGCAATGCTCAGGGCACTAGGTGGCTGTGAGGAAGAGAAAGTCAGGTCTTGGATGGAGGGGTGGGATGGCAAGGGGCCTCTATGTTCCCAGGCAGCAGAGCATGTCTGCTTTCCGGGGCTCGGCCTACTCTGCAGCCGCCTGACTTGGGTTCCACAGGGACACAGCAGGAATATCATGCCACCAGGGGGGCTAGGCCTCCCGCTGGAACAGAGGTCACTCACTGGCTCGCTCTGGAGCCAGGGCCTAGTGAGAGGAGGTCCCAGCAGTCAAGTGCTCCGGAGGACTGAGGCAGAGCAACTGGGCCTGGGCCAGGGGAGGTGGTCCCACATGCAGGGTGGAAGATCCTCAGTGACACAGCTGGGAAAGGTGACATCTGGAAAAACAAGCAAGGATACAGTTGCCTCAGGGATCTGTCTGAGGTTTCAACCCAAACTCACTCAGCTGGGAGCCCCGTGGTTGAGAGTATGGTCTTGAGAACCAGGGGCCTGGTTCCCTGGCTCTGCAACCTACAAGCCATGTCTCCCCTGCAGATACTCTGACTCTCAGGTGAATCTCAGTTTCTCCATCTGAGAAGTGGGCTCATAATCATTTCTATTTCAAGGGCTGTTCTGAGGATCCAGTGAAATTATGTATCTGGAGCCAAGAACTGCCAAAGAAAACTCTCAGCAAAGGGCACAGTCCCATCTCTGTACCCCTAGTCCCCAGGCCCACAGAGGGCCTGCTGGCATCAGGGCACAGCTGCCAGGGAAGCAGCCACAGTTGGGAGATGGAGCCACACTCTGAGGCAGCCCCTCTGAAACAGGGCTTGGTACCTTGTCCCTGTCATTGTTGGTTCCAGGTTGAGCCCGGTGGCAGAAGCCTATGGAGATGCTGAAGGGAAGGGGAGAGGAGGCAGAGGGGGAAAGTAGATTGAGGCAAGGGGAGACAGAAAGAGAGTCGGGGGGAGGCTGGGAGAGGCAGAGGAGGCTAAGGGGAGGCACAAGCCCTCTGGATCCCCACTGAACCTATTTCTTGTCCCCTTTAAAATCTGTAGAACTGCTTTCTAGGGTACCTGAGTACACACAGGAACTGTGGACGTAGCTGGGCCATGCACATGCAGGTTCCCTGAAACCTCAGCAACAAGCCTCAGAGGCAGGCTGGCAGAGTGGGAGGCCAGAGTTTCCCCGAAGCAGGTGCCCAAGGCATCCGTCTCCAGGAGATGCACTGGAAGGCTCCCACACACTTCTGAGAGCAGCCCAGCTGGCTGAGCATCCTGAGGAGGGAGACACAGAGGGCACACTTGGAGGGCCTCTCCCTGCCTCCTCTCCCTATCCACTGGAACAGTTTGTCACCTCAGGCCTCCAAGAGCCATGAGATGTACTGAGTGGATGGGAGAGCTGAGCATGCTCAGTGGAGGCTGCCCTTTAGAGGACACTGCAGAGAAAGGATGAGGACACGGCTGGCTGCAGGCCTTGGTCCTGGTGCCAGGAGGGCCCAGAGCTACAGAAACAGCAAAGGGAGGTCAGGTCTCTCCTGGGGTTCAAGAAGAAGCTCAGTAAGAAGCTATAGGCGGTTAGAAGAGACAGCCTTCTGAGACCATTCCAGCCCAACCCCTCCATTCCATAGATGCAAAGAATAAAGCCCAGAGAGGGCAAGGACCTCGGCCAAGGTCACATAGCAAGGTGTTGGCAGAGTCAGGATTCAGCCTGAGGACTCACACTCCAAAGCCAGTCCTCGTGTGGAATGCAGTGCCACCTCTCATTACTCCTAACTTTACCTACAACTACCTTTTACCGAGCACCTCACTGTGACGTGTTGTACGCCTTAACTGTGTGCGTTCCTTAAAAGTTCTCTGACCTACGTATCATTCTGCAGCTGAGGAAACTGAGGCAGGGAACGGTGAAGAGACTTCATTAACCAAGGTCCTACAGTTAGGTCTTTCCCACTCCAGAGCTTCGGACCAGCATGCTTCCCCCAGCTCTGGGCCCTGGCTTTCTGTTCTGCTGTGCTGGGAACAGGAGGCCCTGTTTGCTTTGGGCTGTCATCTGCTTGCCAGGGGACTTTGGGAGTGAGATACCCACCCTCTCTAAACTCCTGGTTTCCTCTAAGATCCCCAGCAGCGGGCAGCCTGGGTGGCTCAGCGGTTTAGCGCCACCTTCAGCCCAGGGTGTGATCCTGGAGACCCAGGATTGAGTCCCACGTGGGGCTCCGGGCATGGAGCCTGCTTCTCCCTCTGCCTGTGTCTCTGCCTCTCTCTTTCCTTGTGTCTCTCATGAAGAAATAAATAAAAATCTTTAAAAAGGGAGGGGGGGACGGGAGGAAGGGGAGGGGGATGATCCCCAGTAGCATCAATACGTCCTGGTTCTGTGTGTGTTCTGCCAGCAGAGACAGGAGCTGTCTGGTATCCCAGTGAAGAGAACAGAAACCTGGAGGCACCTGCCAGGCCTGGGTGAGGCCTGCAGGGCCCCTTCTTAACACCTGCGTGCACTGCTCTGGGGGACACAGTGTGGTCCACTAGCCACGTGCCAGCATGGGAAGGGAGAACTGTCACCAAGTCAGGTGCTTACTCATTTGGCCTCAGCAATCCCATAAGGTAGGCATTATTTCCATTTTCCAGAGGAGAAACTGAGGCATGGAGTTTAAAGAATTTGCCCCAGTGGCACCCAGCCAGGCAGCAACAAAACTGATACCTGATTCCAGGGCTGTCTGACTCCAGAGGCTGAGGTCTGTGCTAGCACCCGGCTGCTCAATAGGACATGACCTGTAACTGCTTCCTGGGGGTGCTCTCCACCAAGGGGACAGGTTCTGGAGTCCAGCCCACAAGTGGTTATGCAGTGAGGGCCTGGCTGGAGGCTAGGAGCCCATCAGTGATGAGGTGAGCACACAGGGGCAAGGTCCCAGGCAGGCTGAGAGGCTGCCGGCCTGCCGCCTTGCCCACCACCAGTGTGCCCCATAGAAGTCACTGTCCCACAACCTCAAACCATCCAGTGAGAGAGGCACTATCACACTCACATCACAGACAAGGAACCCGCAGCTCAGAGGGGCTAGGCCACTTGCCCAAGACCGCCTAGCTGGTAGGGGGCAAGGCCAAACAGGATTCGAGCCCAGGAAGCTGACTCCAGAGAGGCCGGGTGCTCATCCTCCGGGGTATTTCTCCATCATGTTCCTCATCTGAGTCACAGAAAAAAGCTGGATGAGTATTTCTCAACTCTCCAAAGGATGGCCCTAACTAGACTGTCTCAGAATGTTCAAAAGGAGCAGAGTGGGGTCCCTGCTATGGTACTAACTATGCTTATTATCCATAAATGGATAGAATACCGGCCCTGAGTGCCAATCCCCATGTGCCTGGACTCTGGGCCTCGGGTTTGCCCAGCCACACAGTGATAGGGCCAGGTAACCTATTAAATAGCCTGTTCACTCTGGCTTCCTAGATTTAAGGCCACTGGGTTCCACCACTTTCTTGTGCATGTGACCCTGGGTGAGCTAGTTAACTTTTCTGAGCCTCGCGGTCCTCATTTATAAAACAAGGATGCCTCCTCTTGCCTCACAGGGTCAGATGAGGCCCACCAAAGATGATGAAGGCAGAGAGTGCCACACAAAGCGAGAGGTCCAGCAGAGGTGGCCTCCTATTCTTGGTGCAGGACTTCTGTGACATCACCATTCACTGCCACCAGGACATGTGTCACTGCACAGCCTTGCCCTGAAAGTGAATACGAGGGCTCACACCCCACCCTGGACCAACAGGGCACTCCCAGCAGCCCTACCCAGCCACCTGATATCACTGCCATGGTGCTTTCATAAAGAGCTGTGGCTGCAAAAGAGGCGGGAGCCAGAGTACAAGGAGCCACTTCTGCCTTTGTGTGCCTGGTACCCAGTGCGGCGGCCAGATACAGGGGGAGTGGAGCCCACCTGGGCTGGTTCTGTGCCAATCTTATCATGCCAATTCTTCCTGGGGAGGAGCAGGGTAAATGAGGCACAGGCCCCCGCCCAGGCTGGTCAGGGTTCTGCTTCCGGATTCCTGACCTCAAGTCTACACCGGTCAGCTCACAGGCTTGGGGGAGCCCTCTCTATCCTCTTATAAAGCTGGGATGGCAAAGGCTCAGGTGATCTGAACACTATGATATAAGATGCCTCAGAGACTACGCAACTCCGGGCTGTTACCTGCAGGAGGGGACAGGGAGCAGGGGTGCTGGCTGGCTCCTTAGGGAGAGGCAGGGAGCTCTGTGGGGCCGGGGAATGGACAGAAGTTCAAGCTTGGGGGCACAGTTAGGACGGAGAAAGTGCTGTAGCCTTGACTGGGGCAGCATCTCTTCCCTACCCAAGCCCCCTACACCTCTGCCCCACCTGCCCGCTTCCCCACCCTCCTGGACCAGAGCACCCCCTCCGCTGGGGCAGTGGTGGGAGCTCAGAAGCTGCGGGGCCAATGTCTCCCTTGATTTGATTCTGGCTCCATCACTTGCTGGTTCTGCAGCCTTCCCTGGGCCGTGGTTTCCTCACAGGCAAGAAGGCAGGCTGGGCTCACTTCTCAGAGGCCCGTAGCTCTGACAGTCCGTGATTTTACATAATAAGCAGCACACGTGCGTCACTCTCCACCTCGTACTTTCCACTTTGTACTTTGCTGTATGTTATCTTCTACCCTAACATTGATCTTTCCTGTATGTTATCGCGTTTAGATTTAGACCTTGTGGCATCCATATGAGGCAGGTGTGGGTTCTCCTGCATTAAAGAGAAGAAAACCAATGCTCGGGGCATTTAAGCCCAAGAACACACCCAAACAGGGAACAAGAGAACAAGGCTTGCACCCAAGGTTCCAGAAGCCAGGAGGAAGCCTGAAAGCAGCCCTGCCAGGCCAGAGTGGAAAGCCCCAGGTGACTGGTTCAGGAGCTCATTCCAGTCTGTTCCTCTTAAAGCTGCTCCTTCAACGCGGATAAGGGAACTCTTAAAAAGTCAGACGAAATAAAAACAGGTAAGTTGCAAAAGAGTATAAACAGCATGATTACTATGTAACTATTTTTATTAAAAAGAACTCCAGGGTCTCTGGGGTAGTGCAGTCCGTTAAGTGTTCCACTCTTGGTTTTGGCTCAGGTCATGATCTCAGGGTGGTGACATCCGCACTCAGCACAGAGTCTGCCTAACTAAGTTCCTCTCTCCCTCTGTGCCCTGCCGCCCACCATGTGCACCCTCTCCCTAAAAATAAATTAATTTAATTTTTTAAAAAACTTCACACGACAGTCAAATCCAGGCAAACAGTGATTGCAAAGCGATCAGCTCTAAAGGGCAGGTGAGTGAGAGGGACAGGATTTGCATTTTTTCTTTACACACTTCGGTAGTGTTTGAATGTTTGGTTCCTTTTTATGAACAACAACCACAATCTGGGAGAAAAAAATGTTTTGGGCACCCGCTCTAAGTCCAAACTCAGTATGAAACACTTTCCTATAATAGATTATTTCATTTAATTTCCCAAAACCCTATGGAGCATAAGAATGTTCACAGCAGCATTATTCATAATTGTCAAAGGGAACCAGGGGCGCCTGGGTGGCTCAGTGGTTGAGCATCTGCCTTTGGCTCAGGTCATGATCCCAGGGTCCTAGGATCAAGTCCCGCATTGGACTCCCCTCAGGGAGCCTGCTTCTCCCTCTGCCTATGTCTCTGCCTCTCTCTGTGTGTCTCTCATGAATAAATAAATACAATCTTAAAAAAAATGGGAATCAACTCAGATGACCATTGGCAGGAGAGTGAACCACTGTGGCTTCTTCACACAAGGCAATGCTGCACAGCAATAGAAACACACTCATGCATGTGACAACAAAGAGGAACCTCCTGAGTAGGCTGTGCAGAAGCAGCCAGATACAAGCAGTACCCACTGTCTGACTCCGGTTATATTAAGGTCAAGAACAGGTACAAGAAACTGATGATGACAGAGGTCAGAACAGCAGTTACCCCAGAGGAATGTGGGGGTATGGACAGCAAAGGGCATGAGGGGACTTTAGGGGGACACACAGATATCCTCTCACTTGCTTGTTTTGTTAACTTCGTCGCAAACATTGGTAAATCATCACTGAGCTGTTCACTTTAAGATTAGCACACTCTGGGCAGCCCGGGTGGCTCAGCAGTTCAGCGCCACCTTCGGCCCAGGGCGTGATCCTGGAGACCCAGGATGGAGTCCCACGTCGGGCTCCCTGCATGGAGCCTGCTTCTCCCTCTGCCTATGTCTCTGTCTCTCCCTCTCTCCTGTGTTTCTCATGAATAAATCAATAAAATCTTAAAAAAAAAAAAAAAAGATTAGCACACTCTACTGTATGCATTTCTGCATGTTATCCCTCAATTAAATAGAGGGAGGGGAGGACAAGCTGAAAAAACCATGCAAGGGAGAATCACATACAGACGAATGATGTTCACAGGTCAGGTATTCGGCCTAATGTCACATAGCTGGCAGTAGCGCAGCCGGGATTCGAAGCCAGGTCTGCTGGACTCTCACAACCTTAAGCCACCAGGCTCTGCTAACTGTACTGTACTGGCTGTACCACAGGATGCCTTGAATCTCCACCATCTGGGCCCCAGCACAGGCATCCCCGCCTCTGCTTGCTCCTCACTGCTAATCACTGGTGGCTGTGGTTCAGTCACCTGCTCATGGTGAGAGGAGCCCAGCTCAGCACACTCAGAGCTGCTGTTTCACCCGCTACATGCCACAGGGAGCAGAGGCCAGCCCCACAGCTAAAGCTTTGGGCCTGGGGACCCCTGGGTGGCTCAGCGGTTTAGCACCTGCCTTTGGCCCAGGGCCTGATCCTGGAGTCCTGGAATCGAGTCGAGTCCCACGTCAGGCTCTGGGCATGGAGCCTGCTTCTCCCTCCTCCTGCGTCTCTGCCTCTCTCGCTCTATGCCTATCATAAATAAATAAATAAATCTTTAAAAAATAATAATAATAAAGCCTTAGGCCTGCTGGGAGCCAGGACTGGAGGTGTGCTCTGTGCTAGGAGAGGTACCCTGGACACAGCTTCTCGCCATAATGGGCTCTGGCCCACAGTGATGGAACTTCAGATGGGGAAGGACAGCTGAGCAGCAGAGCTGGGCCTGGGCTTGGCTCTGACACCTGGCCAGGTGCTGAGGCTGCTGGGGCACAAGCCTTACATTGCCTCCGAAAATCATACACCTGCCAGTCAATCATACACCCTCTTCCCAACAGGGGAGCAGAGGAACTTTCAGGAACTTGGCTCCTCCAGAGCCACCCACTCTGCTTTAAATTCCTAGCCCAGGCTCCCTCTCTCCTCCTTCCAAGGGAGCCACCTCCTGCTGCTAGGCATGGATCCCCCCCTCCTGCTACATCCTTTCATTCCCCCTCCAACTCCTACACAATCCTTGTCCCAAACCATTTCCCGCAGTTTTCCATCTGATCAGTTTCTTGGGAAGGATAATTATCTACGGAGGGAGGAGGCGGAAAAGTCCCAGAGCCAAGAACACTGTGAGAAACTTCATCTAATCCATTCTCCACCTGCCAAGAGACCCTTCATCCTCAACACAGGCCAGCTGCGATCATGCCTCACCCCAAAACCTCACCACTTCCCGTCACTACAAGAAAGAGTCCATACTCCTCAACATTGAACCAGAGGCCTTCCTGATTTTTCCCAATTTAGGTTCAGGCTCTGTCACCACTGCATTTTAAGTGGCAGTGCCAGAACCAAGCCCCGTCTGCCACCAGGGCCCACGTTGCTCCGTGCCGCCTCCTGGTGTCACTTCAGCCTGTATGGGGGCTGTTTACATGTCTGTCTCCCACACACTACTGTCAGTACCACCAGGGTGGGAGCCCCTGCCCTCACAGCTGTGCTGACACACGGCAGGTGCCTGGAGGCCAGCTGAAGAGAACCTGGGACACCCAGGGCCAGCCACCTCACCTGCAGAGGGAACAGGGGGCTGTTTCAGGGGGAATTGTGGGGAGGAACGAAGACACCCTTACACCGTCACAGAGGGCCTCTGCATTAGGGGTTTGGGAGACCTGGACTAACCCTGGCTCTGTCACTGTCCACTGCAGCCTGTGGGCAAGTCATTTCCTCTCTGGCCTTTTGCTTCCTCCTCTGTGAGATGAGGGGGTTGGGCTAGGCTCTATGACTGCTCACCAAGCATTTGCCAGCCTTACTGCTGGGTGCTCTCCACAGCACTGTCAAGGACCGCCCCCCCCCCCCCAGGTCTGCCTGCCAGGCCCCCCAATGCTGCAAGAGCTGGCAAGTCTAAGCCTCTTGGTCCCCAACCCCCTTATCTTTTCTTTCTCCAGCCTGGATCCCTCACTCTGTCCCTCGCATCCTTCGTAACAATAAAATCTGATTCTCTGATTCTAAGCTTGGTCTTTCTGGGTCTGGCAGCCACCCAGGTCATGTGGAACCATAGATTCAGCAGGGAACAGACATGTCAGAAGCCTGGCACTTGGCTACACCAAGGCTCGCACAGGACAGGTCTGGTGACTGCTTGCCTGCAGGCGCTAGGGTGGGGCAGGGGAGGAGGAGGCAGGAGTCCAGCAGAGCCTGGCGTCCTCTCAGCCCCTCCCTTCCTCATGTGCCCTCATGCCCCTCCTGCTCTGCTCCCGCTCCCTGTTCACCCTTTCCTGGGAAGGGCTCTCCCAGGCTGGAGCTTCTGTCCCACTGCTGGTCTGGACACAGGTGCCTGCATGGAAGCTTCGTACCTGTTGCTCTCCTAGACCTGGGCCGAGTGGCCATGGGCCAGGACTTGCTTTGCTCAGCTCACTGAGGCCAGCACAAAGCCAGAGCCAACTCTCCATCTCCGGCTCCTGGGCTGCTCTGCACATCCCTTCCCACATCAGACCACATCACCCTGATCAAAAGCGTTCAATGGCACCACATAGCACCTAGAACCCAACCCAAGGCCAACCCAACCCACTCTTAACACTGTCTTCCCCTCCATTCTCAAACCACATCTCCTTCCCTCCCCCTCCTTCTCATTCTACTCCGAGTTCCTCAAACATGCCTTCCCCATGGCCCCTGGTCTTTGGAAGGCAAGCTCCTTCTTGTCATTTACTCAGCTCAAAAGCCACCTCCTTAGAGAGGCCTTCGCTGAGGATCCAAAGGAGCACATCTCTCTCATATTTATTTTCTTCAGGATACTTATCACTGCCTGATACCATTGTGTCTACCGCCCAACACCCCACACTGGCATGCGAGCCCCCCGACACCAGGAGCCTCCTTGTCTTTCTCCTGGCTGTGTCCTCAGCACCCAGAATAGTGTCTGATGTGGGAGGAGGGAGGTGCTACACACCAGACTCGGCGGCCAGGGAGGCCTCTCTGAGATGACCTCCGATGCAGGGCCTGGACAGGGAGCTGGCCTGTGGTGGGCGGTCTTCCAAGCGGCTGAGAGCAAAGGCAGAGGCCCTACAGAGGAAGGTGCACCTGAGAAACTGAGGCAGGCTGGTGTGAGCGAGGCATGGGAAGGACAACAGGCAGCGAGGGTGAGAGGTATAGCCACACCTCTCCTGGATTTTCCTCTTATCCCAGGTTCATCAGGAAGCACTTGGAAGGTTTAAAGCAGGGGAATCCTGAGTTCTGGTTTGCATTTCTGAACAATTCATCTGGCTGCTCCATGGAGAACTGATTATAGGCAGAGGGGAGTGCAGCCAGGAGCCTGTTCTGGAGGCCCCTGGAGTCACCCAGTTACAGACGCTCGCACAGGGCTTGGACAGGGGGAGCAGAAGTGGAAATAGAGTGAAGGGCGAGTCTTGGATCTGTGCAGCCATGCTTTCTAACTGCCTGAGGAGCCCTCTGGCTGGAGTTCTCAATGCCTGGGAATCCAGGCTAGCCCACCTACCCAGTCTTATTTCTCACTGACCCCCAGCCCAGACTATCCCCCACACCCAGCCAGGGTGCCTCACTCACATCCACAGCTCAGAGCCTCAGCTGATGCTACAACCCTTGCCTCATCTGCCCCCCACCCCTTTGCGAGGTCTTGTGAAGGCACCTGCACAAAGGTCTCTGATCTCCCCTCATTCAAGCCACATCTCCCTTCTCCCTGAAGTCCTCCTAGGCTGAGGTATGGCACAGCAATCACTGGATGCTTTTATTCCATTTCACTCCCTGAGGTGGCTGTAAAGACACACGCACCAGGACTTGCACCCTTCAGGGTTGCCGTGACACTCGGACAACAATGTACCGTGAAGAGCCCTTAGCACAAGGCGAGGCACTTGGTGGGTCCCAGAAAACAACAGCTCCCTCCTTGCCCCCTGCACACAGCGACATCCAGCACCAGGGCTCACAGCCCACAGGGAGGCTCAGCTTCTCAGCCCAGCCAAGCAGGAGGGTGAATATGTTTGGGGCTGAGGTTAAATGGCTGAAAGACACCCCAAAAGGTTTTACCAGAAAAGGTCAATGGTTCTGCATTATCTATGGCTCTGTATTATTCACATCTCTGTGCCTTTCTCCAGCTCCACCCTGCAGGTGAGCAAACACCTGCTTAACCTTCAAGGCTCAGTTCAAAACTCTGGGAAGCCTTCTCTGCTCCACCTCCCACCCATCTCCTCCTGTGCACCCACAGCATTGTGGGGCCCCACTGCAGCATTTCACAGCCTGTCACAGGTGCCTATTTATGTGTCAGTCTCTCCTATGAGGCTGGGATTATGTTTATTCATCTCTCCATCTCCAGCACAGCATTTCTGAGGCACGAATCAGTGTTTGTTGAATGTGTGCCTCCCCCTCCCAGCTGAGACCAAACTCAGACCCCTCAGCTCAAGGCTGCATCTGCATGCCTACCCCAGTCCTGGTGACAGTCAGCATTACCCAGTGCCCTCTGGCTCTCACACCTAAAAACCATCTTCCAATCATTCACGTTTCCTCTTCCTTGAATGCTACAGGCATAGTGGTCACTCCACTTCTGAGTGTTTTTGATGTGCCTGGAACTTTGCACACATTACCTGTTTCACTGGAGAAACTGAGGCTCAGCGAGGGTGGTGGAGTTGCAAAGCAGCAGAACCTCTGTCCTTCATACTGGCACAGTTCACCTGGCACCTCATCATAGCCGGGCCTATTTTAAAAACCATCATCTGTTCTGCAAAATTTAGTGCTTTTATAGCTACGCATCAAGTTGTCATACAAAGTTGTGCTTTGCTCATTAAATGTTTCAAGTGATAAGTCTTGCTACTATGGCTGGATGGTGAAATGACTATTACATAGGAGAAACAGCAGAGAACTTGGAATGAAAAGCCCTCACTCCGGCTTCAGCCGTGCCAGTGAGGCTTATATGCTCCTAGGCAAGTCATCTAACCTCTTGGGACCTCAGTTTCCGCATTCGTAAAAAGAAGAACAGCATCTCCCCAGAAAGTTTCCTGATGCAGGTTGTAATGTGCTTTAGCCACCTTAGGAGTGTATTCATTAAAAGGATACATATGACTGATCCACAGCCACCTCACATCTGCACTTCGCACAGCACTGGACACACAGCGGGGCATCAGTAAGCCTTGCTGAGTGATTATTCAGTTGCTGGGAGATTCGAGAGTCAGAAGAAACAAGCCAGTATTTCCCTTCCTCCTGACCCTAGAGGGATTCCTGAGTGCCACCATTTATCATGTGTTTGGAATGTGCCAAACTCTGTGACACCCATCTTCCCAGGGCTCTCCCCCTGAACCCTTCCAACGTTGCTGCCAGGTGCCACTTTGCGTGGCAGGTGATCAAACTAAGACTCAAAGAGGGGAAGGGACTTGCCCAAAGTCACGGTGCCACAAAGTGGTAGAGCTGAAATCTGAATCTAAGTCCATGGTGGGGCAAAGCCTGTGTTCCTAACCACTATGTTCCCAAAGGGAATTGGTCTGGGACACTCCTAATTCCAAGGCCTTCCCCCAACTCGAAGCTTCTGGCTGTGCCCAGTGAGACCCATTTCACTCAAGCATCTCATCTAAATCCTACTTATTCTTCAAGGGTTAGTTCAACTATCACTTCCACAAAACCCCCTTCCTAACCTCCCAGGTGGTAAGGTCTTTCTGCCTCTTTTAAACCTTCAGAGAATTCCATCTGTACCTCAAATCACTCCCACTTTCTACTGCCTAACTGTCCTGCATCTATATGGCATTTCTCAGACCAGTCCCTGAATTCCTCAAAAGACATGGTTCTCATTCATCTTTGCTTGGTCTGCCAGCCAGGCTGGCCAGGGGAGGGTGGGGTGGACTCCTGTTCCCCTCCTCCACCAACTTGTAACATGAGTCTTGGGCTGTGCTGAGTGAGGTGAGCTGGCTCTGCCTCAAGCAGGCATCCTGCCTACCTGGTACAGCATCCAG
This sequence comes from Canis lupus familiaris, assembly GCF_011100685.1. NCBI lineage: Eukaryota > Metazoa > Chordata > Mammalia > Carnivora > Canidae > Canis > Canis lupus. The sequence goes on along the minus strand of NC_049223.1, from coordinate 72,461,381 downwards.
ATTCCTGTGGGCCCTGGCCCAGGACCCAAAAGATAAGATCTTGATGCCTCGTTTGATGGCAAAGATGCTATAAAAAGCACAGCACCCAGGCTCAACACTGGCTTGTGATGGAGTCCAAAGCCTTTGCACTTGGTTTTCCTGCAAGGAGGGGCTGTGTGGCCAAGGCCAAATGGCTTCCTTGCCAGGAACAGCTCTTGGATTGATACTCCAGCAGGAAGTTGCCCTTTGTAGGCTTAAAGGACCCATCAGAGTCACCAATGCTTAGAAACCAACATCCAGGCCAAAGACCACAGCCCTTCCTACTGGTCCATGTCTTACTGTCCAGAGACCCCTGAGTTATTAGTTAAGAGAGCAAGAAAAGCCTCCCTCTGCCATTGAACTCCTGTGTGGCTCTGGGCCTCAACTGGAAAATGAGAGGAAGGGATCAAAACATTTTCATCTCCCTTCTGGGCCCCTGGGCCACAGGTTACCATAAGGTTCTTTCTATTTCTAGCATTCTGCAGGTAGAAAAATATTCTCTACTTTCACTCCCAGAATTGGTAAGAGCAGGAGATAAAGTGTCCCAGTCCAGAAATAGCAAAGGCCAATCACGGCTGCCTAGCACTGTGCCCTCAAAGCCTGTCCCCTTCAGAGGCAATCCCTTGTCTCTGCTGCCTCAAAGGTAGCTTCTTCCCCTAACAGAAACTCAGAGATGTGTCTGGGCCCTACCGACTTTAGGAAAAATGGGGAGAGGCCTGAATTACCTTTCAGGGTGTGAACTGGACTCACCATGGAGACCTAGCAGACCCTGGGGGTAGAAGGAGCCCAGCACCTTCCCTGCCAGCACAGTAGGGCAGGGCAGGAGGAGCCTGCTGCACCTGCTTTGATCCCCAATCCAGAAAAGCTTTTCTCTACTTTACAGGGTCACTTTCCTTTCTCTTCTCCCAGGACACAGCTTACTCATTCTGACTGGGTTCAGTTCCCTTGCCTAGAATGAGTTCTACAGTCTCCCAGGCAAATCCCACTTGCCCTGGGGTTCAGTACAGTACTTTGCCCAAGGAAAGTACTTTACCGTTCTTCAAATTTTCACAGCACAAAAGTTCAAAGCTCCTCAACTTTGTGGGTCCACACAGATCCCTCGGAAAATCTGTGGCTAGTACTACTCTCTCTCTGATAAAAACACATACATACAATGTCTGCAGACTATCTTGGGGGGCCCATAAGTCCCCTGAACTCCACCATGGACTCAGAAAGACTCTTAGGAACACCTAGGTGGCTCAGTCAGTGGAGCATGCAACTCCTGTGAGTTCAAGCCTCACACTGGGTGTAGAGCCCACATACATAAATACATAAAAAGAAGTATCTTAGAAACCTAAATCCTAGAAGAAAAGCAGGTCATCCAGTCCATTCTCCCACCTAAGCCAGAATCCCTTCCAAAAGCAAGTCTTACCAAACGATGTTCATCTTCTCCACCTGGCCCACTCCTCAGGACCACTCCTTCAGGAAACCTTCCCTCATGTCTCCTCCTCTAATCCAATGCCCCATCATCCCAGCCTGAGCTACACACTCTCCAAACCTCGTATTTTGTCTTACTTCTCCAGCAACCAAGCTGGCTCTCTGCGAACCTGTTCATTTGATCTCATAACCCTGACTGGAGTTGGAGAGGACCATGATCCTATATTTGGGAATTCCGTACTCTGAAGCCAGGGCTGATGACAGCAGTGGCCCATCTCCCAAAAGGCCTCAGTCTGCCCAGGCCTCACCAGAGCAGGAGCTCCTCTGGGATGACTGTCTTTCCTACTGAAAACTCCCAGAGAGGCCTTTCTTTCAATAACTGGAATCGACAGATAGGAAAACTAAGGCCCAGGGAGGCAAAATGACTTACCATAGGTCAATCTGCAAGAAAGAGCCAGAGCTAGGACTAGGATCCAGGTCTCAGCCTAGAACTCTTTTTCCTTTATACAAATGGTTTTATGAAAACTAAATCTATCCTCATACTCCCACACTCATATATGCATAGAGAATTTATGAAAAGAAGCACAAGAAAGTTAACTCTGGGGAGTAAGACAGTCGGGTTATCAGAGAAATAAGGAGGGAACCTTTTACTTTTTACCTTAATACCCTTCCAGACTGTTAGTTTTATTTCTGTTTGTTTTGACCACAAACATGTTTTATTTATTCATATTTTAAAAATAAATCTGCCACAGAAAGGAGATTCTGGCCCCAGCCCACTCCCAACACACATAAAAACAAAGAGAAGCCATAAGTCAATCTGTCTAGGCACAACCATAAATTAGTGCAGATTGCCTTCTTGCATGGTTTATGGACACTGGTCTCATTCATTCACAGTCACGGTGCAGTTGATGGCTTGAAGAATCTTCCCGGGAAAAGTTCAATTCAATTAGGCCTCTTGGCAGCTCCCTGAGGAAGCTCTGGTATCTTGCTTTTACTTACACAAATGGAGGGCAGACCAAACAGAACCAGACTTTTCCAGAGAGACCCCACCCAGCCCAGAGAGGATGCCCTTAAAGACTCTCCATTAGAGCCAAGCCCAGGGAAGTGGCGAGGGAGGGAGGTGGTCTTGGCAGCACCACTCACATGCGGGCTGACGCCTCAAAGCACTCTAAGTGTCACTTTCTGAGTTCAGTGAAACTCCTGGCCTGGCATTCGGTCTTGTGAGGAGCCTCTCCAACCCTTCCTCTCCTTCTCTGAGCCGTCAAACTGGTTTCCTGCCTGACCCATGCTTCACACGGACCCCATCTCTACATGGAAGTCAGTCATGCACTCCTTCATTCCCCAGAGATACAGGAGTCCTTCCTCTGTGCCAGGCACAGAGAAGAAAGCAAACAAAGGCCCTGTCCTCAGGGGGCTTACACCCGTGGGGATCGTGTGCTAAGAATAACTCTCTGGGTCCTGCATGGCTATCTTATTCCTCTCCATCCTTCAAGACTAGCTCAAATTCCACTTCCCCTGAGAGGCCTCCACTACTTACCCCTGCCCTCAGGGATTGTTTATTCCCTGAACTTTGCCTGCCAGGATGTTTGTGCCATCCCCTCAGCACAAACAGACCATTTTCTCCTAAGCACACTGGAGGCTCCTAATGAGCAGGACCTGGGGTTTCACTTTTCTTGGTTGCCTGATGGCCCACAATGCTAAATGCCTGGTGGCTGACTTCGCCGACCTGCCTCTCCAATCTCAGCTTGAAGAGACAAATTAATTAGCTGCTCTCAGGCTGACCAGGACAAAGACATAGCCTTTGTGAGCTTTGCCTGGCACACGGCAAGTGCTATGCAAGTGTTAGCTATTTATTATTTTGGTGAGCTCGTGGGCTCTGCCTGAAACACAGCTGTGATGTCACCCCTCTGCCTTCAGAGCCTGGTTTCCAACAGGCTGAGTTCTGTGGAAGAGTGAGACTGGGCTTAGGGGTAAGTGTCCCCACAAGGGACTGGGAAGGGGGCACTGGGGAGGAACAGGACTTCTCATCCTGAACCTCACTGCAAGCCGCTTACAAATATATCTTTTCAGAAAAGAACTTGTGGAGGTGATTTGGGGAACTCCAAATTCTCAGCAAGTCAGTATTAGAACTCAGGGGTCAGGTCTGGCCGAAGAAGACCCTGAAATTGGTCCCACACGTTAGATGAGCTTTAGGGGGAAGAAAGTGAAGTCAGCATGATCTCAAGGAAGGGGGAGAGCCCACTGATCAGACCCAACTCAAAACTTACTTCAGTTAAAACTAGATTAGCCCATAAGATTAAAAATACCCACATATAATCACGGGCTGCCTAAAAGTATCAGTTGATGTTTATCGGCATCTAAAGAGATGGTTTGGCCCAGGGCGGTGTGTGCAGACAACCTTGGGGAGACATGTCTGACTCAGACGTTTGCAGGGGGTGTGAGTGCTGCAAAATGAGGCCCACACAGGCGATGGATGACTCAGGAATAACCCAGGTCCTGGGTTTGCTGAGTGAGCCTTCTCTCCTCACCACGGAGGGAAAGGGGGCAGGTGCGGGGATGATGGAAGGAGGCAGGCCAGCCAGCTCAGGCCAGGCTGACATTTCCAAAGGGAGTCTGAGGGCCCCTCCACTCCCATTCCCTGCCTCTCCTTTGTTTCTGAATGCCAAACCTCAGAGAAGGGCTATTTAATTCACGGTGGGACATGGAGAGGTGGGGGGTAGGGGTGTCACAGGTTTTTCCCTAAACCCAAGAAACGATCCACAGAGAGCAGGCAAGACTTGAAATAGTAACACCTTAAAACTCTTCCTTTTCAAAATGATTATGGGAAAAATCAGACTTCCGAAATGAAAGGGAGTTGGGGCATAATGAAGAACACGGGCTCTGGAGTCAGAAAGATCTGGGCACGAACTCCAATATTTTCTAGCTGCGCAAGTACCTGGCATAGTTTCTGAAATAGGAGCTTAATAGGCAGCCACTAATGTAATTAAGAAATATATGACAAAATTATTACAAATATTCCTTAACAGGAGCTCAGAGAGGTTGTACCTTGCCTAAGGTCACACAGCCCAGCAAAGAACTAAGACCAGATCTCAGGTTTCTTGACTCCCTTGTTCCTGCCCATTCAGCAGGTTTTTGGTTGTAACTCACTTCTCTGCTTCTCCTATCTCCTCCCGGAGGCCTTACAACACTTTAAGGAAAAGCCCTCTATTTCAAACGTTTGCTGTTCCATTGACCAGGGCTCTGAGAATGACAAGCACCGAGGCTGAGTTCAGCCCTCATACTCTTCATAGGAACTAGGAGTTGATCTGGCCTGGGCTCCAGATGACCCCAGATGCCTTACTCCTTCAGTTCTCCCCTCCTACTAGGGGAACTGGTGTCTTTTCTGACAACCACTGAGGTTACCAACGTGGATGTGCCTTGTCACTTACTCTCATCAAATCCTCTTTGGATCTCTGGTCTCCATTCTCTTTATAATGACCCAGCATGTCAGCCAGGCAGGAAAGAGGATGGAGTCTTGGGTTAGAAGCCCAGAGATTAAAACAAAAGAAGAAGTCCAAGTCCAGAGATTGTGTCCTTGGCACTTACTTGCTAAGTGGCCTCAGGTCCCTTAGCTGTATAATGGGCACATCAATACCACCTGCTAACCCACTGAGACAATCAGGATTAAATACTACATATGCAAGTGCTTTGGAAACAAGTTACAGTAGTAATGAGAATTACTACCAAATTCTACCTGCCTATAGGGCTAAAGAAATTTGTGCCACCTGCTCCCAACACAGAGGCTGCCTCTCAGGGGATCCTGCTGGGCCCTGAGGGTAACCAAAAGCAGCCCCACACCCTTTCTTCCCAGAGGCAGAAGGTCACAATCACAAGGTTAGCCACCCGCTGCTGGCTACCCCCCCCCCCCTTCACTGGCACTCCCCTGCCTAACCAAGGAAGAAGGAAGCCTAGTCAGACCAAAGAGATGGCAGGCAGGGTCACTACCAGAGGACCAGGGAAAGCCCAGGAAAGTCCTGCAGGATTCAGCTGTACCTATATGCAACTCATGGGGACAGGGGATAGGCCCAAAGCTGGGCGCAGAACCCCAACCGCTTTCTCGGGACAGAGAGAGGGCTCCCACCACTGTCATCTACCCCACCCCTAGAGGGAGTCCGAGTGCAGCATGCTGGGCATCGACTCCACAGAAGGCCACGTGTGCATCTGCCCATGGGACTGTGAGGGGCAGGAGATACAGTTGCACTCCTCTGGGAGGCTATGCCAAGACTCACACAGAAAAGAAACAGCAATTCAACATCACGGAAGATAACCTCTATGAGCTGTTTCCTCATCTGTAAAACAGAGATAGCCTTTATTTCGTATGATTATAGTAGGAATTAAATGAGACCACTTTTATAAAGTGCCTGACACTACTCTGTAGATACTCAATAAATGGTAATTCTGATTAAAACGCAAACACACCCAACAGAAGAGATGTCACAGGGCAGGCTAGGCCTCATGCCAAAGTTGTGGATAAACAATAAGGGAAACGGGTTCAGGGGGAGAAGTCAGAGCAACTGCTGTGGGATGGAGTGGGTGGGAAGACCGCCCAAAAGGGTGGAGTCTGAACAGGCCGTAGAAGCTGTCTCAGCAGCCAGGCACAGTGCTGGGCATTCCCAAGGGTGCCCTCTACACCGGTCTTAGAAGGCTATCTTAGCATCTTTACCTTACCAGTGAGGCAAGTCAGGTCCAGCGAAATGAGGCACCTGGCCATGGTCACTGGTCCTGAGGGGCAGGAGCAGAGCCCAGACTTTCTGACCATGTCTGCTTTCCCAGAGCTAGAGGAGCGCAGTGGGAATGAGAGGAGGAAAGGCATGCCTTGTGGGAGCTCAGCTAAACGAAGTCCAGCAGCTTAACCAATCGAAGCCCTCCAAGCACCCTGACACTTCTGGAGACACATGTCCTACCTGAAGGCTTCCTCCCAGACCCCAGCTGACCCTCCCCCTCCCACCCCTCCCACTGTCCTGCAGTCCATCAGCTGTTTTCCCAAAGAGAAAAAGGTCACCCCTTTCTTTTTAGAGAGTGCTGTCTGGGCTTCTTGAGACAATTTCAACATGACCTTTAGAGTTGTTCCTCTCTCCTTTATTGAAGTGGGAGAGGTGAGTTCTAGTCTTAGTTTTACAGGAAACCACTTGCTGGGTCTGACATCCATGCATGTGAAGTGGGCAACAGTGACCCTACCTCCCCCCATCACAGACTTGTTTAAGAAGGAAATGGCAGGATATGCCTTGCAAAGACCAAAACAAAACAAAACAAAACAAAAAAGCTATAAAGCTATAAGATGTGAAAGACAAAGGAAGGCTTCTTGTCTCTGGTCAGGAGACAAGATGAATACCTGCTTTATGGGTTCTCAGGCCTCTGCCAGGAGTTCCAGGTCAGGGATATGGGCAAACAAACTCAGGGGGTGCCAGTGGTGAGCTGGGTTACAGGGAGGCTCTCCCTTGGAACAATCACTAGACTGGGAGTCGGGTGAACTGGGGACAAAGTGTAATTCACACAGAGCCCACACATCACAAGGGGGGAAGAAGCGGGAAGCAGACCTAACCTAAGGCTTGGGGTCACGTTCACAGGTCTCCCAATGGTCTAAACTCCCCTCTTACCACCAGCCCCTCCCCGTCAAGGAAAAGGCAAGAATCTCTGTCAGAGAGAGCAAAAAGGCCCAGAGAAGGGCCTCCTGTCACCCACTGAGCCAGTCAGAAGAGAACCCAGAAGCTTTTGTTACTCTAGAACTTCAACTGTAGCCCACTCCGCCCTCCCACAGCTCTCTCTGATGGGGGCAACCCGAGGCCCTGCTTGCTGATTAGGACAGGAAGGTGAACTGCATACAGCGCTTTCTGCTCTTTAAGGAGGGGTACCTTGCAAGGGAAGCAGCTGCCAGCCATGACAGAATGAGGGCTTGCACAAGACTCCTACCCACACTGCGGCGCTGAGAGAGTAGGCAAGACCCCAAAGTGAACTCCTAGGCTCCTGGGTATCTGTAGGTGCAGAGGGAACGTGGCCTCAACCCCCACCCTGGGCCCCTAAGTCAGTTGGTGCTGTTTCCCCTCCCCACCCAGAACCAGCCCTGGAGGCAGCTGAAGTAAGAGGAAGAACAAAATCAGGACACACCCAACACCCCAAAACCTTAAGGAAGGACACCGTGTGACAGCCTAGGGTTGAGAGATTTGTGATTCTTCAGCTTCAGAGAAGACTGTATGTATATAGGAGGCTGAGGTAGGGATGCATCGACCTTTGGTGGTGAAAATCCCAAAAGGGGCAGCTGTCACTCACTTAGCGCTTCCTGTAGGTACAAAGGCAGCTTTGTATGTATTAACTTGGGTCACTGTCACATTGGCAGCACTACAGGTACTATTATTTTCCCCATTTTCTATCTGGGGAAGCGGAGGCTCAGAAAGGCTAAGTGGCAGAGTGAAGAAGCCTTTATCTAACCTCAGTTCTACTCTGCAAAGAGAAAGGGACAAAATGAGCAACCACCTTTGCCACCTGAAAGGGGACCCTTGAGATCTTTTGGTCCTAATTCTCTCTCCCAGAAGAGCCAGATGCTAGGGCTCCTCTGTTTTCTGAATGCCCTTCCAAGCCAGAGACACAGACTTTTAGAACTGCAAATGCCCTGAGATCATATCCAGCCTCCTCATTTTACAATGAAGAGAATTGAGGCCCAAGGCCGAGTGACTTGCCAGGTTACCCGAGTCAGTGGAATGGCAGAAATGACAGACCTGGAAGTGGCCAAAGATCAACTGACAGGTGGGGAGGTGTGCCAGGCCCAAGGTCACAGAGAAAGGTGGGATGAGAAGCCAAGTTTCCTAACTTCTAGATTGATGCCCTTGCCATGGCATCATCTCTGTTCTCCAGCTCCTCAGGGTCTCTTGGCACAGGTACTGGGGGGAACAAAGCAGGCCAAGCCTGACCCCATTAGAAATAGATACCAGGCCTTCAGGGACAAACTCCTTACTGCCCAGAGTAGGATCTCTGTGGTCATGCTGTTGTCCCAAGAGAAGGCACTGAGACTTGTAGTGTAGCCCCCAGTGCTCAGTGCCCTAACACAATGCCAAGTATCACTGGAAGATGAGGGAGTTGCAGAGAGAAGGGTAATTTATAGACAGTGATTATGGTCTCATACAGGCAAATGACACGTCATGGTCACTAGTTTCCTATAAAAAAATTAAGACACAGGTTTCATGACTCAATTGATATGGTCAAATTTAGAGATTCTTGCCAGTTTCACAGCTGGGCAAGACCTGCAGGAAAAGGCCCCAGCTTGTTCAAGGTCATGTTGTTGTCGGAATCGGTACACATGGCTCCCCTTGCCCAGTCCTTGATTTTTACCAGGAAGCTGGCTGCCACTGGGGTATAGGTGCATGGAGCTGGGCCACCAGCTCCATACACTGGCCCTGCTATTGCCACAGCACCAGAGCTCCACACCAGCAACCGGATCTGTCAAAACAGAGTGTCCTCCTGCAGCACGTCCCAGAACCTGCCTCACACCAGCCTGGCATCTCCTCTCGGCTCTAGCATGTCCTTGGAAAAGCTGCGAGGCTTCCTACCAAGAGTCACAAACTCTCCAAACCCAAACCAGCAGAATCCCAGATCTTCATGCCTTCTGCAGATAGCTGAGGCTAAAAAAGCAAAGGCAGCTTTCAAAGCCCCCTTGGACACACTTCCAGGGACTTCTGGGCTATGCAGGCTCCAGTGAACTCCATCAATCACCCAGCAGAACAGAGTGTTCAGGCCTAGCAGTGAGGGAGACCAGGGAGGGGAGGGAACTACTTTTTTGGTTCCTTCTCCCAAAAAGAACACTTCAAAGTCTCTTCAGACCAGAACATCCTGAGCCCACCCACCTGTCCCTCTCCCCACTTGGTTGAGTGACTGGCCAGCCCATGTAGCACCTTGAGACACAGCCGGGTGCCAATGTGGAGGTGAGTGGGGGGGCGGGGGGGGGGGGGAACAAGCTTCAACCTCCTCCACTCCCCCCTTTGCCTCCAAAACAGACTTTAGAAACTTCCAGGGCCCCACTCCCATAAGCTGTATAAAGGATAGCATTCCTGGGCCGGAAACTGACTCAGGGGCTCCCAACCAGCCTGGGCAGGCAAAGCTGACAGATAACATTCTGGGAATAAAGGAAGGTGACACTATGAGGATCCCTCACGTTCCTCCACACTTCTAGGTCTCCAGCACACAGGTCCCCTGCTATACTTAAACTCCTCAGACAGACCAAGTAGATATAAACTCCATCCTGGAATGCCCTCCCATGAAGCATGTAATTGCCCTGGCTGCTGTTGACAGAGCAGACTGTGCCACTTGCTGGAAGACACTCCTGTCTCACACACACCTGGGTACCTGGCTCCCCTCAGGGTCTGGCCCAGTCAGAGACCTGCAGGGCTTGGAACCCTTGCTGAAAGTACCTAGTATAAGAAGCATCCCAAGTTCTAATCCTGATTTCTCTCACGCACAGAGCTGGCCTCAATCTTGGGAGCACTCGGACCACAGAGCTCAAGTTTGAAAAGGACTAAGATGGCAGGACGGAGGCTGCCTACATTACTGGAGTGGCCCAGACCCTCACTCCTGGGCAGTCTCAAGCGGTAAGGGTGGGGCAAGAAGCCCACCAATTTGGTAGCAGCAGAGGTGTCGGAGCAAACTGGACTTACCTATCTTCATGAGGCAGGCCAGCAGGATCCAAAGCGAGATCTCAAAGGGTGTGCGCACATGTGTGTAGTCAATGCCCAGGACTGGGAAGGCCTTTCGAGTCTTCATGCTGTGCTCAGTGACAGAATGGTTAACAGGACGGCTCTCGGGGGCCAGCTCCGGTGGGGCAGTGGTGACATCCCCAATCGAGCGTTCCCGTGGTGGCTCTGAGCCTCGGATGGTGCTGGCAGTAGGGCTGGGCTGCAGGCCATGGCTCCTGAGAACAGGTAGCAGCCCCACCAAGGCTACCGCCACCAGGAACGAAGGGAAGATTCGCGGAGGAGCGCGGCGGCAGATGCCAGACCACAGAAGCAGCATGCTGATCCCTTGGCTCAGCAGGCCTTGACCGTTAGCAAAGTGAGAGTAAGACCCGGGACATAGGTGGCAAGGGGTCAGCAGGTGGAAGACGGACTGGGGGCAATCTCTAGAAAAAGTTCATGTTTCAGAGAGGTATTTGTGTGGAAGCAGATCTCTGCGGGGTGGAGGGAGGCTGGGTTTGCAATGGAGAACTCCAAAGTGGACAGAGGGGACAAGGACCCAGAAAGGACCACAGGAGACCAAAAAGGTCCAGGCTGGGGAAAGGAGGTGGGGGGAAAGAGACTGCACCCTAGGGACAGAGGAAGAGACAGGATAGGATGGACCCCAGGGAAGGAAAAGAGGGAAAGATGGAATTCTTGGCTGAGCAAAGTGACTGAGGAGCTAGGACTCAGCTAAGGGAAGGGGCAGGGAGCCTGAGTAAAGGAAGGGGACCGAAGGTGGGGGGGGGGGGCCG